>NC_140583.1:662135948-662731102 GCF_964204655.1 Triturus cristatus
CCAATTTATCTAAATCCAATCTAATTAGTTGGATATCCTGATTTTTAGTGTCAACAACCTTAATGGCCAACTTTAGAGATTGGCGAGCCCATATTGTTAGGCCCCCCATGGGTCTACCCCTAGGTCCTTTTACTGCAGGGACAAAATAATTCAGATATCCCTGCGCAAAACGGGGTTCACATGACCAAGTCTCCTGGAATATGCATAGGTCACATTTATTAACAAAACACATCCACTCCACAGATTCCAGTTTGGAGGTCAACCCTGCAATATTCCATGAAAATAGATTCCCCGTTAATTCCTGAATGTTAGCCAGGTCGTTAACTGGTGTTAGAGGATCAGGGTCAATAAGTTGATTGGAACAATGCTCTACGCCTACTGCCAGTGGTACATTCCTAGGCTCATTGGAAAGAATATTTGGGTCAGTCAATGGCTCATCAGATGGCACCGTCATGGCCTTATAATTATTGAGTCAATCTACGTCCTCTAGGTTTTCTAAAACCTCATATCGATTTCTCAACTGAATCGGAGGAGTAGGTTGAATATGAGGTGAAACCCCCAAATTAGAGGTAAAGACTGGCCTGGTTCTTGGGAAAAAATAGGTTAATTCCCACGTGGTAATAAGAGACCTCCTATGATTTGTGTTCCAGTTTAAAATATGGCTGACAGCTCTAGAGTCCCTAAAATTAATTAAGATGACATCCCCATTTATGTTTTTTGGTATATTGCCCAACCAAGGTAGGCGCCTTACGTGTAAAATTTCCCCGTTAATATACAAAGGAAGAGGGCGATTTTGACCTAGTCAATGAATGACCTTGTTTTTTAATTGTAGGTACCCTTCTGTAGCATCAGTTTTTAACGTGGGAACCCCCGCAAGCACAACTACAAGAGGGACAGCTTCTGGTGGTAAATTAATAGAAAAAGGACCACGTATCTTAGCCGAGGGATCCAAATTATGACTTATTCTATCAGACAG
Source organism: Triturus cristatus (assembly GCF_964204655.1). Lineage (NCBI taxonomy): Eukaryota > Metazoa > Chordata > Amphibia > Caudata > Salamandridae > Triturus > Triturus cristatus. The sequence continues at coordinate 662,136,925 of NC_140583.1, forward strand.
TAGACCCCCTTGCTTTGGAATATTTTCTACTGTACTATTCCTGTCCTTGGTTGGATAATTTGACTTAGAATTGATAGTTCTACCTGCGTAGCTATTCCTTTCATTATTTGTACTCGTGTCAGCTTGAGAAACTATCTCATATGATAGTGAAGTGGAAGATGGTGTGACAGAAGCTGAAACAGTAGGAAGCGCTAATGGAGGATTTGCTGTACTCATAATTAAGTCCCTCTTACTACCCATTAGAGTTTCTACTTTCTCTAACCTTCTTTCGATGGACTTTAAGCTCTCAACAATTGGCAGCATAAGTGATTTTAATAGTTTGTCAATTTTATCCAATAAATCCACAGCAATTGTATCTTGTATAGGACGGGATGCAATGCTACCGGGAAGAGATGTATTGACAATGCAGGGAGTAAGATCTTTTTCAGGATGAGCTGAAGTAGAGTTACAACTGGATTTGTTTTTGCTTTTACGTGACTCAGAATCTATCTTCCTCCTTTTCCTAGGCAATGGACCTGACAATGTAGGTTGCCTAGATGTAATGTCATTGTGAGATAGCGGCTCGATAACTTGTGCTAAAAGCCCATTTGATACAGCCGGGACATTAATTACATCAATAGGAGAAGGAAAAGCAGTTAAGGACAAGTCATTCAATGAATCCTCCATGATTGGATTACTGGAAGGAATTGAAGAGTCATTATTACCCAAGAGTTGAAAAGACTCTAGGGGAGAAGGGGCACTCATGTCTGGGGAGATGGCTTCAGAAGGAGAGGCTATAATCAATGACATATTTTTGATGTGCTCAACAGAGCAGCGACGCCTAGCCCTAAGTTCTGCAAGAGTAGCCTCCCGATCGAAACCAGAATTAGCTTTCAATAAATACCCATCAAGGGTACCTTTTTTAGAGGACTCATTCATGATAATAGAATTAATAAGACAACCACTAACAACGAAGTTCAACAAAGATCTGTAGCTTAAAAAACAGTATTACGTTACACTTCTAATAAAAATGTCCGCAATTACAAACATCCATACGCTGTCAGAACAAATACAAGCCAAGTGGGTGAGCCCGGCCCGGCCTCCTTCGGCTCCTGAGGGCTACAGAGGACCCGCCCTTTGCCCGGGCTTAGCCCGGCGTCGCCCGCGCGCGTCCCGTGACGCGGAGGAAGCCTCGGACTTTTGAGCGCCTCCGGGCGCGAAAGGAAACGGAAGTTGGCCGCAAGGCAGCCTGGGAGCTGTAGTCTCCCCCTGTCGCGGGCGCGATGGAACCAGGCGCCGACAGGGGAGACCCACAGCGTCAACACCCCAGGAGCGGCGAAAGACCAGGACACTCTCCAGCAAGACCGCAGGTAAGAGTACCAAACTCCAGCAGTCACCCCCGCTCCACCGACGGAGCCTCGGACTTTTGAGCGCCTCCGGGCGCGAAAGGAAACGGAAGTTGGCCGCAAGGCAGCCTGGGAGCTGTAGTCTCCCCCTGTCGCGGGCGCGATGGAACCAGGCGCCGACAGGGGAGACCCACAGCGTCAACACCCCAGGAGCGGCGAAAGACCAGGACACTCTCCAGCAAGACCGCAGGTAAGAGTACCAAACTCCAGCAGTCACCCCCGCTCCACCGAGGGAGCCTCGGACTTTTGAGCGCCTCCGGGCGCGAAAGGAAACGGAAGTTGGCCGCAAGGCAGCCTGGGAGCTGTAGTCTCCCCCTGTCGCGGGCGCGATGGAACCAGGCGCCGACAGGGGAGACCCACAGCGTCAACACCCCAGGAGCGGCGAAAGACCAGGACACTCTCCAGCAAGACCGCAGGTAAGAGTACCAAACTCCAGCAGTCACCCCCGCTCCACCGAGGGAGCCTCGGACTTTTGAGCGCCTCCGGGCGCGAAAGGAAACGGAAGTTGGCCGCAAGGCAGCCTGGGAGCTGTAGTCTCCCCCTGTCGCGGGCGCGATGGAACCAGGCGCCGACAGGGGAGACCCACAGCGTCAACACCCCAGGAGCGGCGAAAGACCAGGACACTCTCCAGCAAGACCGCAGGTAAGAGTACCAAACTCCAGCAGTCACCCCCGCTCCACCGAGGGAGCCTCGGACTTTTGAGCGCCTCCGGGCGCGAAAGGAAACGGAAGTTGGCCGCAAGGCAGCCTGGGAGCTGTAGTCTCCCCCTGTCGCGGGCGCGATGGAACCAGGCGCCGACAGGGGAGACCCACAGCGTCAACACCCCAGGAGCGGCGAAAGACCAGGACACTCTCCAGCAAGACCGCAGGTAAGAGTACCAAACTCCAGCAGTCACCCCCCATATGGAGTCTAATTTGCAGGTTGGGAAAAAGAGTGTAGTGACCATCTGCATGCTGTTGTGTGGATACATGCTGGTTGTGCATGTCCAAGTTTCACAGAGGTGGGGAAGATTAGTACCCCATCGCAAGAGATGCAAGTATAGTACACGAGTGTGCATGTGTGTGTGTGTGTGTGCGTGCGCGTGTGTGTGTGTGTGTGTGTGTGTATGTATGTATGTGTGTTGTTGCAAATTAAGGGCAGAGCAATATCTTGTCGTTAGAAGTTGAATGGGGTAGTACCCCATGGTGTGTGAAGATGGGGAAGTGTAGTACCCTGTCGGATAGAGTTGCACTGGAAGGTACCCTGTAGTGTGCTAAGCTGGGGAACAGTAGTACCCTGTTGTGACAAGGTGAATGGGGGAGCTCCCATTGGTGTGATAAGGTGGAGTACCATGTCACAAGAGGTTGCAAGGGGAGATACCACATGAAGTGAAAATGTGGGGGGTGTAGAGTACATCATGGTGATAGGGACAGTTAGAGGGGGTGGAGCCCTGACAGGAACCACCTACTGCTGCTGTAGGGTAAGGACCAAACATGAAATAAATAATTTGCCACCTACTGAGTAGCCCCAGACTCCTGTATGAGGACCCTCCCCTCTGACTTCAAAATAATTTCAGAGTAAGCACTACACAAGAGTCATATGTTGCATGGAAAAAACTACAGAAGCACAGCACCTCGAAAACAAAGCAAATGTGCATAGGAAATGTAAAATGAAGTAAAATATGTCGAAATGCGAACGGGGCTGCCACTGACATGCCATACCTTAAGGGATTTTTACAGTCTTTGTTGAGGAATCAATCAGTGGTTTTAGCCAGCAATGCCATATACATACATATAGAACCAGGAAGGTACCCGTTTAAAGTCGGTTTCTAATCTAATTACTGACCAATGTGGTGCCTGGCAGGACCCTCCCCACTTCAGGCCCTACCAAGTTTGTTAGCCCAAAAGGTTGGACCTGTGACGTTGTACTAACATGAACGGGCCTGTCTTTTATTAGCATGCCTATAACCCACCACTGTATGTGTGCCTCGTTGATAGCCTGGACATGCCGAGCGCCCAGAGACAACTCCTGCCCCTGTGTGGGACACGTGCCCCCCTTTCGACCTCACACTGATTGATGCCTGTCCCTCGTGAGGCACGCGCCAGATTTAAGAGCCCCACGTGTACGCTTTTCTCTGCCCTGGCCTCGCAGGACTCGGTTTTAGTTGTGTCGAGATTTTTATTTGTAGAAATCCCCATCCTGTGAATAATTCACACAGCAGCTCCCAGGAGACACGTTTTAATTATAACTCCGGCGGTCAGATGTTAATGAAGCCTCGGAAATGGAGACCTCCCCGCAGTGAAGTCAACGATAATTACCGCACGCTTCCGCTAATTATATTTCTAAATGATCCGTTTTCGAGGTAACATTGGAAGATGCGTTTATAAATGAAGGTGAAGAACCGTAGAAGGAACATTCTTGGAAACAGTAATACCACTAAGAGACATAAGTTCGTATCCTCCAGGTGAAGAAAATGGAGCGTAGCGCCTTCCTCCGTCCTGGAGACCGCGGCGCTCGGGCGCAGCAGTGTGGCGCTGCTGAGAGCCGAAGCACATGGTTCCGGACTATCCTTCAAATTGCTGGAACTGATCCGGAATGTAATGAGGTGGAGGTGAAAAGTCTGCAACTTCAGTCTTATGCGTGAAACATTTATGCAGCGGGTCTCGAGCAGGCGCGCAACACCCATTGGGCGCTCACCGGGCTTCAGCCCCCCCCTCCCGTAATGTGTGTCAGCCCGGCTGAGACTGAGAGAGCCTCGCGGGCTGGCGTCCGTCTAATTGCAGCCGGACCCGAGTACTTCACAGGTCTTTAAAAGACAATTTTATCGTGAATTAGGCTTTTGTTGCGTTTTCGCCCCTTCTTACAGCCATTCTGCCTATGGCTGGAAGACTTAGCCCCCCCCGCCCCCAAAATCTTTTTCAGCCCATCGACCCCCTCCCCCCCTCCCCTCCCCCCCAGCGAAATTTGGCTCTAGTTGCCCGCCTGGTCTCGAGTCCCAGAATGAAACAAATACTTTGGCTGACGCCGAAAAGAGAAGTGGGGTAATAACAGGGGCGCAACTAGACCCGAACTTCAGGGGTGGAGGGGTAGGTGGGGTTGGGGGCTAACGCTCCCAGCCAGGTCCCTAGCACTGGTCGAACATGGTGCAACAGTCTTTTTTGGTTCCCACTCCCCCATTTCCTCCTTCTCCATAAATTCCCTCACTACACTCACCAACAATGCACCTCATCTCTCTATAGCACCTTTCTGACAAACATTTCATTTTTTTTATAGTGCTACTCATAGTTTACTCCACTCAGTTCTGTGATCTGCATGGTGCACGTTCTTTGTAGCAGGCACAATAATCCTCTGCGTTGTGTGAGTGGCAGGAGTGGCAATGTGAGTTCACGGTGAGTGATGTGACAGTGTGAGTGTAGGGTAAGAGGAATGACTGCAGGGCGAGTGAGATGACCATATGAATTTGGGTGCGGATGTAAGTGCAGAGTGGGAAGAATGAATGCATGGTTAGTGATGGGCTTGTTTGAGTGGGATTGCAGATTGAGCAGTGAGGGGGACAGGTGAGTGAAGTGTCACATGAGTGCAGGGTGAGTAGTGTGCTCGTGCAGTGGTCGAAGTAGGGAAAAAAAAGTAGGGGAACTGTGGGCGGAGAATCAGAGGGTGAGAATAACCCAATGATTGGATCAGTGGGCAGAGCCAGAGGTGTGGTCAGAATGCGCAAACATCCCAATGTTTAGTATTTGTTTGACATTTTACTGCCCAGTTTAATCAACCAATGGATACACATGATTTTTTAAGGTTATAATGAGTTATTGACATTAAAATATAATCACAAAGTGTGATATGCTTCTTAATCACAGAATGTCCCAAATACGATAAAATGTGGAAGCACAAGCCATTTGTCTCTGAGCCATGGAGTTTCTGTCAAACATGAATGGCAAAATAGCCTAGTTTGCAAATGTTTTCCATATAATTATGGCTCTGCCATATTTGCCCCATAATGCAAGATCTGCTGCATGATCTGACCATTTGAACTAATAAATTGTTTGTAGCTCAAACGTATAAAAAGTTAATAAAAAATTTGACTTGTGTTGCTGCAGAGTGGATGGCCTATTGCAAAGTTTGAATGATCACCTTTCTCACTGCTGCATTTGTTTGTTACACTGGTACTAATAAGGCAAAATCTTTCCAGAGACTGTTAGCATGTATACACATGTCAAAATAATAAAAAAAATCAGAAAATATACTGCATTGCGCTGCAGCCTTTTTTAATGCATCATTTAGTCAACACTGCTGCATAATGTTGTCCTCCTTTGCTGCATAATTAATTCCAGTGCCCCCACAGTAGGCAGCGCATGTTAAAAGTGCTTGTGAATGAAGCAGAGAGACTGTGAAGTTTGCAAACTTAGTTTGGTGTGCGTGCAAATCCTGCATTGCCAATCCCTGGTGAGTTGCAGCTACTGCTGCTGAAACAAGGCCAATGGAGGTACCTATGGGTGAGGCAGACTGGCATCAAGGGCAGGGCCGGCCTTAGCACTGGTGGTGCCCTGTGCATTAATGTTTGTTAGTGCCCCCCAATGACCACCTCTGCCATGGATTCCCTCACTACCACCCTTTAACTGTGCCCCTCAAGTCTCCATAACTACACTCTCTCTCAGATGCATTTATTTTAATTTATAGTGCCACTCATACCATTGTAGGGTGTCAGAGCACTTAACATCACACACATTACACAGAGATAATCAATGTGTGTGTAAATCACTGTATAGAATATGTTACATATGACTAAGGACTACAAGGTGTAGGAGTCACATGACAACCATACTAGTAGGCCGTGTAGTTTTATAGTGATTGGTCTGGAGAAACACAATAGCCGGACTTTAAAACATAATACCTTGGTTGGGGGTTCTCTTTAATAATCAAAATGTATTTCTGTCCAAAAGAACACTTTTTGCAACATAAGGATAATCAAAGACTGGGGGAAAAACATAACGCTCTAATTTATACCTTGCAGTTTGTATGCAGCTCTTAGATGACAGTTAATAGCTCACTGTTCTATGTTAGGATTTTAACTTCTAAACTGCAAGTAACAAAAGGATCTACCTGACAAAAGCAGTAGCCCACTGACCTATTTACATTATGTGCACTTTGTGATCTGCATGTTACATGTTCTTTGCAGCAGGTACATTAACCCTCTGAGCTACCTTTCCATGTGTCAAAACTTCCACTAGACAAAATTCTGATTTCTCTCTAGGAAGAACATTAATCACCAGAGTCATCATGACATTATTATTGTTGCTGAAATTTGCTGGAGGCCAGGAAGGAGGCAGCAACTTGCAAACATGATGCCTCCAACTAAAGTCAGCACCCGGTGCGGTTGCACCGCCCTAGAGCTGGCCCTTCTCAAGGGTCCTGTGACCTCAGTGACAGGGTCACTGGTGTTCTAGGGCGTGCTGCTTCATAGGCCTGCCGGCAAGACGAGGTGAACTTTAGTATGGATAGTGGTGGACAAGCCTTGAAGGTTAACCTTCACTCGTCATGCTAGGGTCCACCTGCTGGTGCTACGACACCAGGGCTTCTAAGGTCTTGCGAAGCCTTCTAAGGTCTAGCATGGGATTGTGCTCTTTCAAGAGAGTGGTCTGGTGGACTGGTTATTAAGGCTGAACCTGGTTCCCCAGTTCCAAATTCAGCAGCTCTGGCCATAGTGCCACATCCTCTCCCTCACTGAACACCATACTGCCCCACCGAGAAAAACTCACACTGCCTGGGGGGGCGCTAGAGGGCGCCAGACCAATATGGCCGCACCTGTGTGAGGCTCTCGCCGGCCGGGCGCTTCGAATCTTCATCAGCCCATCCTAATGTACAAGGAACACTAATCTGACTGGCTCTACTGGACGGGCAGAGGACGACGCACGGCTCCACCGAGTTGGGGCCCGATCTTGCCGGTGGTTCGCCTGCTACGACCGCCGATTTCCCCCGCGGCCGCTGCGGCTGTTCGGCTGGTGCGAGGAGGCCGGCCGCTGTGCACACGCTGCAGCGGGGATTTGTTGTGCACGCTAGGCCGCGGAGCGCGGCCGAGGCGGAGGGCGATTGCTGACGTCGGACGCTCCTGAGGTGGCTTCCCCTGCCCATCGCTGACCTCCGGACACACTGGTGAGACGGGGGCGGGCTGATGCTTCACTGGGGGCGCGAGATTGTGGAGCTACAAGCGTAAGCCCAAACGAGCCTTGCGGAGCTGACGAAGAGTGCCCCATCTTGCTCAAGTCGGCCCTGGGTGTGACGGGGGTACGTTGTCCTTGCTGTTGGTGCCCCCCCCCCCCACGGGCCTTGCCACGTGGACCCCGCTGCTTGACCTGGCCCTGTGAGATACTGTTCGTGCAGGAGGTGCCTGCTCGTGGCCCCTCTCCTGACGATACCTCCTACTTCTGGCGCATAGTGGATATCTGTGGGCCCTACACCTGGCTGGCTTCGTGGAGGGGTCACATTCGGAGGTGACCGGAGTACGGCCTAGTTCTCTCCCTGCTGCACGCGACCAGGCGCTGACTGGGTTGGAGAGACTGCTCCGTGTTGGTAATCCGTCTCCGAAACCAGGGGGGCCGACCTCCACAATGGGCAAGACTGATGCCAAGCACGCCAAACAATCCCGGCTCCCGTTCGAAGCTCCTACAAAAAAATCCCACGCCCAACCGCCGGGAGACGGCGATGCTGAAGGGGGCAGCGCAGATGAGGTGGATTGGAAAGCGCTCCTCCTAAACATGCAGACCAGCCTCACCTCCATTGACTCCAAGATCGATGGTATGACGCGCCGCCTGGACTCCGTGGTGCATAGATTGGATCAGCACGAGGAGCGGTTTAAGGAGGCTGAACAGCGGGTCTCCGGGCTGGAGGATGGGGCGACGGCCACCACGTCCAAGGTATCGCAGATGGAGCGATTGCTGAAGTTGATCGCCGACAAAAATGAGGATTTAGAGGCGAGATCGCGCCGGAACAACGTTCGCCTTATTGGTCTGGCGGAGACTACCTCAGTGGGCAGGATGGAACTATTCGTCGAGAAACTTCTCTCCGATCTCTTCGGCGCGGACGCCTTCTCTCCTCAGCTGGTGGTGGAACGGGCTCACCGCACTTTGGGCCCTCGCCCCGTGCCCGGCGCGCCCCCGAGGCCATAGTCATCCGTTTTTTGAATTACAGGGATCGAGACACCCTTCTCCGACTTGCCAGAGAAAAACAACCAGTCCTCTTCGAAAACACCACGCTATCCTTCTTTCCGGATTTTACACAATCTGTGCAAGACGCACGTCGTAAATTTGGCCAGGTCAAGAAACGACCGCTTCAACAGGGACTTCAATACTCCATGCTATACCCGGCCCGGCTACGGGTTGTCCATCGTGGCAAGCCACATATATTTCAGGATCCTGCCCAAGTTGAACTGTTTCTGAAAGACCACAAAAGATCTATTGACCTGGCCCACTCCCCTTCGGGGAGTGCGAGATCCCGATCGCCCACTTCTGCCCTTGACTGACTGGGGATATCTGGCCGCCGTTGAGCTCCGTTGATGGTATTCTTTTGATGTGCACTTATTTCTGCCTCTGCCTTTCTTCTATGCAATTCAATGACTGCTTAATATGTGACTCTGTGTTCTCGCCCGTTCTGGTGGAGTTACCACCCATTAGGCTATGCCTCTCCTTTTCTTGATGGTTCCTTGACGATGTTTCAACTCGATTGCGCCCTGGCACCAACCTCCCCCTCCCGTGTTTCTCCACTGGATCTTGGCTCCAGGGGGTAGCGGGTGAGATATCGGGGGAGTGGGATGGCGGGTCTGGACCCCTGGTGTTCCCCACTTGGGTGCTCCCTCATGAGTGAATGACAAGATGTTTTGGGTTTGTAAGGGGTGGGGGTGATGCCCGGCATGATTGGGATGTCGGAGTGGGTGGGTGGTTGGGCTCTCAGGTATTTATTTTAGGTTTGTTGGTTTCTTTCAGCATGAACACTACACGCAGACTTGTTGACATAGCACAGCACGTTGCCCTTACTAGATGGCTACACGTTTGGGACAGCCGCCGGGTGGGTTTATTGACCTGGCGTTCCCGTGTCCGAGGACCTAGCGCACGCCACACACACTGAGCCAGGTGGGGGGGGACTGCTCACCGCTATTTCTTGGAATGTCAGGGGATTGGGGGACCCGAGGAAAAGGCGGCGAATCTTGGGAGCTTTGGATAGGCTGCATGTTCAGGTAGTCTTCCTGCAGGAGACACATATGGACCCCCTCCGTCGGGGATCCTTTGCTGCTAGATGGGCTGCGCACTCGCTTTTCGCGTCGTATTCATCCTATGCAAGAGGCACTGCTATTCTTTTAAAACGTGGGGTTCCTTTTGTTCCCCTGGGTACAGCCAAGGATGCAGAGGGCCGATATTGTGTAGCGTGGGGTAGGATAGGCATCGAGACTATTACCCTGGCTTGCTCTTACGGTCCCAATTGTGATGACCCACGCAGCTTTATTGCTCTTTGGAACAAAATCCGGGAGGTGGGCTCCACGCACCTCATCTGGGGAGGCGACTTCAACGCTGTGCTAGACCCTGCTGTGGATAGATCCAACCCCTCCGCTTGCCACTATGATAACACACACAGATACCTGAGGGACATATGCGACACTCAAGAGGTCGTGGATACCTGGCGTCATTTACACCCGACCTCCATGGAGGGCACACACCAGAACACTGCTTATGCCACATGGGCTAGACTAGATTACATTATGATAAATAGGGCACTGGCCCCCTCCCTGGTCAGTGTGCAACACATAGGCCGCACATTCTCCGACCACTCTCCGGTGCTCGCCAAATTCCGCTTACCGGACATAATGGGTAGATCCCCGATATGGCGACTACAGCCCAACATCTTACTCGATGAACTGTTCCGATCCGAACTAGGGCAAGAACTAGAAGACTTCATTTCGCGTAACAGAGGCTCGGTTGACCGCGTGGCCACCCTATGGGAGGCACTGAAAGTCACGATGCGTGGAGTATGTATCTCTAAGAGTTCCGGGGTGTTGAAGACCTTACGCGCTACACTACATAAATTAGAATCCACGTTACATACTCTGGAAACTAGTCCAGACTTTGCTGTCAGCACAGATGCGCAAGCACAGTACCGTGCGGCGATGTCTGAATACACTTCCACTGCCGACAGAGAGGTACACTTCCGGGGCAAATACTTCCGGGCTCGGACATACGGAGAGGGTGAACGCCCCGGTCGATCCCTTGCGAACGCGGTCCGTCCGCTGCGTGGCTCCAATTTCGTGCTAGAACTTGAGGGGGAAGAGGGAGTTCCTATACGCGACACACAGTCGCTCTTGGCGGCTTTTACTATGCACTATTCCACGCTTTACTCTACCACCAGAGTTGGCGCACTGGACATGGACGACTACCTGAGGGAGCTCACCCTGAGCTGGCTCTCGGATCGTCAGCGGGAGTTTTTGGCGGAACCCATAGGCCTGGACGAAATCAGAGATGCAATTAATCAGATGGCACCTGGAAAGGCCCCCGGTCTGGACGGTCTGCCCATGGATTTTTATAAGGCTTATATGGATCTCCTAGCCCCGGTGCTTCGAGAAGTTTTTCTGGAGGCGCATGAGTCGGGTGCGCTCCCTCCATCAATGCAGGAAGCGCTGATTACTTCTCTATTGAAACCGGGTAAACTGCCTCACTCGTGTGACTCTTACCGCCCTCTCTCTTTGATTAATTGTGACGCAAAAATTCTGGCCAAGGTTCTAGCCAATCGATTACAGCTGTTACTGGGCGGTCTGGTACTGTCGGATCAGGCAGGGTTCGTTCCTGGCAGAGCCACTTCCAATAATCTTCGGACGCTTTTCTCCATTATGCACAATGTAGACCCTGATTTGCCACTAGTGGCGGTCTTTCTGGACGCCACCAAGGCCTTTGACTCCCTGGAATGGGACTATCTGCATTGTATCCTGCGTAATATGGGATTCCCACTGGGTTTCACGCGCTGGATCGATATCCTGTATGACCGGCCAGTCGCTAGAGTGGGGATAAATGGGCGGATATCGGAGGCTTTTGCGATCTCGCGGGGCACCCGTCAGGGGTGCCCCCTATCCCCGTTGTTGTTCGCGGTGGCGATGGAGCCACTGGCTGCCCGGCTCCGACAACATCACCGAGACAAGGCGTTGCGTTGTCTCCAGAGAGAGGTACTGATCTCCCTATACGCGGATGATATTACACTATACATCCGGGATCCCGCCACTAACCTAAATCCCATCCTTCGAGAGTTTATTCGTTTCGCAGGCATGTCTGGTGTTCATATTAACTGGGGTAAGTCCACTGTCTTCCCGCTGACCGCGGCTGCTCGGCCGTTCCAGCTGGAATACCCCTTACGATGGGAGGAGGATGAAGTTAGATACCTTGGCATACTTCTCTCTCGTGATCGGGAGGAGTTGATGCGGTTGAACTATGGTCGCACCTTTGATCACATTCAGACCTGCGTAGCCAGGTGGATCACGCTGCCTCTCTCCCTCGCAGGCCGAGCCTCCCTCATCAAGATGGTAGTTCTTCCTAAGCTCCTCTACCTCTTCCTAAATATCCCATATTACCCAGGCCGGTCCTTTTTTCGACTCCTGCGCTCTGAGCTTATTCGGCTGGTGTGGGGAGGAAGGCGGCCGCGTCTTGGTTGGGAGACACTGACTCGCCCCTTCGTGCAGGGGGGGTTGGACCTGCCGAACTTTGAGTTGTACTATTATAGCGCGCAAGCCCACTTTATACATCACTGGATCCGCCCCACTCCCTTTCTACCACAGACAGCTGTAGAACATTGGCTGGCGGATCCTATCCCACTGGCGGGTGCGATATTTAGTGCGCCAGAGACTCGGACGATGTACCGTACCACTATTTCCAGTTCCATTCTAGCGTGGCAATACATAGCGAAACTTGCCCACACGACTTTGCTCAATTCTCCACTGCTTCCCCTGGCATATCACCCCCGGCTGCCCCTCTTACAAGAACAATTGTTTAAAAACTTTATGGCTAAATTTCACATAACGACATGGGGGGATCTCTATCATGATGGCCTCTTTCGCTCCCAGACACACTTATTTGCTGACACTGCCCCAACCTTCATGGACACATTCCTCTATACCAGGCTTCGCAGTGGTATCCGAGCATTGACGGGGGATTTCCCCAGCAAACCGCCCATTCTAGAGCCCCTCCATCAGCTACTCAAGGCTGTCACTCCCTCACACGCGGTCTCCACCCTCTACCACTCATTACGCACTTCACCAGATTCCCTACCTTGTAGGGCACGGGCCAAATGGGAGGAGGAGTTGGGTCAGCCCATAGCGGACGAGATTTGGAGCTATTGCTGCTTGCAAACCGAACAAATCTCCTCCAGCAGCAGGTTCAGGGTGATTCACTATAAATTCCTACATCGACTATACTGTACTCCAGCGCACATGCACAGGGTGGGCCTTCGGGAGGAAGATCTCTGCTGGCGCTGTCATGCTCCCGCGGCTGACTTCCTTCATATGGCGTGGGGATGCCGCGAATTAGCCACTTACTGGCAACATGTATATTCTGGCATTTCGGAAATGATTGACACCCCTCTTGTACCCTCTCCGACGCAGGCACTGTTGGGCTACACCAAAACTACTAAGAAGCCGGTTCGTAGATTTGTCACAATTGCCCTTCTCATGGCTAAGCGACTCATAGCATGTAGATGGAGGAGGGACAGAGCTCCGAAATTTAAGGATTGGATCCAAGACATGGTTCACTGTCAGGACAATGTACTACTATACGCTGAACTCCTCCCTTCCGCATCCCGACCGCTTGACATTTGGGGTCCCCTACAGACGTATCTATTGTCACACCCGCAGACTTAACGCACCTTCCCACTCACATCCACATTAGATCTCCGCGCTCTTAATCCAATTGCTTTACCCCGGTTGGGGGGGGCGGGAATTGGTGGAATGTAGTCAAGCGATGAGTCCTGAGTTCCCCTCCACTTTTCTTGTTCTCCGACATGGATGGATCTCATGGTACTGCCATGTTGCGCTAGGTATTGTGATAGGGAGGGGGGAATGACAACGCACAGTGCTGAGGGTTGCCTCTGCACGCCGGTGCATAATGCTATGGAGTGCTTACTGACTGCGGGGCTTCCATGGGGGGGGGGTGAAGCGTTCCTCTAATGTGTGTCCTAGTTTATTAGTTCCTATGCCGCAGCCGGCCCTTGGAGGGTTGTAGGCAGGCAGCTGTGTTCAACGTTAAACTCCTCATTTATACCAGGCCGCCGGCCACTTGTTGGTTGTAGGCATGGGGCTGTGTACTGTGAAGTCATGCTGAATAAAGGTTTTTGAAAAAAAAAAAAACTCACACTGCCTTCATCTACAACCCAATTGTTGCCGGCTATATACACCTGGATGCGGCTCAATTTAAATTACGCACTAGACAAGAGGAATATGCGGCCTACAAAAAAAAGTAACAACATCCTGGAAAAAGCAAACACTCATAGGGAGTGCAAAATTTAGGAAACCATGTGAAATGTACGAAGGAACAACATGGTTACCTTAATGCTTTTACACTCACTATTCCGAAATCAGGAAGTGCTTTTGCCTGAAAAGTTAAGGACATGACTACAGGGCCAGGTAGGGACCCGTTTCAATGACCATTGCTTATATCCTTACAAAATCTAAGCAGTATGGTAAAAAGACCACATCCCTGGACGCAGAGCCGTAGTACACATTTTGTTTTCCAATCCACACATTGCTGTACCTCCAGGATTGGTGCACTAGTTCCAAGTCCAGGGAAAACAAAGACAAGAAAACAAAAATAGAGCTTCACTGGCAAACTCTGTAAAAGTGTCTCTAATGCGGTTGGGTGTGAATAAAATCAAAGTGGCCAGTTTTCTAGCACTCTGTCTTACTCTATTTAGTTATTTATCTATTTTTCATATTTTTACCCTTTTATTCCAGATGCTGCACTTTGTAATTAAAATGTCAGAAAAATACGACATTTCCAACAAAAGTGTTTTTCTTTTTTGAATCCATTTTACAGGGGAGCAAAGAAAAGAAAGGAGAGGAAAGAGAGTGAGAACACCGTCTTGAAGTCACGGTTTTCAGTAAGAGCAGAACTGCTAGACAGAAAGAGAGGGAAGAAGGAAAGAGTGTGGGGGTCAGCTGAAGCGGCAGAGCAGAAGTGGACACTGTCTTTGTCTTCTCTGGCAAGAAGGAAAAGACAGAGTCCTGTTACTTCTCTGCCGCCCCACCCATCACGAACGCCGAGCTTTATCTATAGGCGATAGCAATTTCTTGCGTCCTGGGACGCATTTTCAAAATAAAAAAGTAGGGGAACGGAATCTTTAGAATTAAAGAAGTAGAGGCATGCCTATCCCGCCCACTTCGAACACTGTGCTCGTGTGACTGCAGGGTGAGGTACAGAGTGAACAGCGTAAGTGCATTGTGATTGCAGAGTGATAACTGTGAGTGCTGGGTGAGCAGGTGAATGGTGTGAGTGCATGATGATCAGTGTGAGTGCATTATGATCGCTGTGAGTGCAGGTTGAGCATGATAATGAAGGACGAGAATGATGAGTGAGTTGTCTGAATGCAGGGTGCATTCCCAGACATTCGAAGTAACTCAGCATGTTATTGACGGCAGCGTAAGGTTTCAGATATAAGTTAAACTATTGCTATTATGGCATTAATCAGGGATCGAAGGTGGAGGAAATAAATAATGTGCTGATCCTGCAACAAACTTCCAGTCTTATGATTAGGGTTGCCAGTTCATTATTTTGATGTCCCAGACTGTAAAATAATAAGCAGTCATCGAAAGTCATATTTTCAGCACTTATCTGTGCATACTTCGAACAGCAAATATAAATAGAAAGCACTTTTAATTGTGTTGTACGGCTGCCGCAATGATTTATGACTGATGAAAGGGAACAAAGACAGAAAAGTCACATTACAAATGAATACATACTTTGTTATTTATAACTAGGGCTCCCGGTTTAATGGCATTTATATTTTTGTCATTTCCGTCTGTATTTATCCATATTTATTTTTTGCTAATTTTACCTGTATTTCTCCATATTTATTTTACGGTTTGTGAAAAGATGAAGCTGAAAAGTGTATATTTCTGCATTTATTTAACCAGTTAATGTACACTCATGCCTGAACGCCCAACAGGTTCCAATGATATATATACACACACTCAGATGATAAAATATGCACATATAAGAAAACATGCAAATTGTAGTATCAAGGTTGTGCAAATGTACTGCTGTTTAAGGCTCTTTACTAAAATTCCTTTATGTTTTTTAATCCTCTTGACTGTCAATCCGCACAGCTTTTAGCCTGGCAGTCATGATTGACAGCATTCAGAATCACTCAAAAACAACCCAATTTCCGTTTTTATCCACATTTAAAAATAAATAGCAGCCAGGAAAATAAATGGTTTTCTGTCTCTATTTATCTGTAAAAATCAGTAAAAACAGAAAACAGAGAGCCTTATTTATAACCCTATTTAGTGTGAAGAGGAGGTCTTTGCAGGTTCTTTAAAAAACACATGGCTGGCATTTTTCTTTTGGCAACCCTACTTTATATTCCTTTTCATGAAATACATTCTCACACTACGGCTGTAAATGTAAAATACAAATGTAAGGAATAGGCAGAGTGGAGGCCCAGGGGGTACTGGAACCAGAAAAAAACCTAAGCCTTGGTAACCAGTTTACAAAGGTATGTAAATTTTCAAATGGTCTTTTAAGACCTGTGAAAAACTCGGGCGTGCCGGAGACTCAAGACACTGCCCAGCCAAGCCCACAGCAGCTCGAGCTGCAGCAGCCCGGGTTGAGACACACAACGGAGAGTTGGGGAGGCTAAAGCCCTTTTAGCCCTATGGACGTTGCGCGCCTGGGTAGTAACGTAACATAATATGTGTATTTGTAAAGCACATGTTTACCCGTGGGTAACTTGGCACTGAATAACAGACGTTTGTTGTTACCCAACTCAATGGTACTTATTTTTTTGACCTTAGAAGGATAAAAGGCTGAGTGGACCCGCCATTTGAACCTGTGACCATTAGGTCAAACACAGGCCCCTACAGTGGACGTATTAGTCCACTAAGCCACCAGAAACAGCTTCTTTAAAACTTTACAACCAGGACATAAAATGCTACACCTCTCAAACAGGTTTGCTTAAAGTAAGGGACCACTGCCATAAATTGAGAGGTTGACTGGAGGGATTGTGAATGGAGATACCACAGCATTTTTGCCTGAATGACTGGAGCGCCTTTGTCTTTCAGAGTCAGATGTGTCAGGCATAGGGTCTTTAACTCAGTTCTCTGCTCCACTGCCAGTCAGTGCAGTTTTGGCAAACCTTGAACCCTGTTGCATCCTCAAGTCACCCTAGGACCAAAACGAGATTTGTTTCTGTACCTATAGCTGAGTAGAATTCCACCTGGGCAGTGTCTAACCGTTTGTGGCTTCCTAAGTGATCAAGAGCCATCGTGCAATAACCACACTTCACTGTGTCTATTTGCCTATAAGGCCATTTATTAGGACAGGGTTGCTAACATTCTGTTAACTTTATTAAAATCAACAACATTTCAACATTATGCATCTTGACACATAACCGAACAGTTCCATTCTCCCGCACCATTCACACTAACCCACTTTCAGTTCCCCCAGATTGTCCATATCTTTTGCTTCATTCCTCCCCCTTTCACTCACTGACCACGTTCCATATATCCAGTCATTCCTTCACTTGCCCTGCAAACATCCTTCCGTGAAGACCCTTACCATGGTTGTCACGTCCTGTGCACTTCTTTCAATCACCTGTGCTCCTTTCCCCTCCCCCGGGGGTGGATCAGCCTGCATGTGACTTCCCACCCCCAAACACTGCCTACACCCTGCAACCTGCCCTAAACTGGCAACGCTGGGAAACAAAAACCACCAATATCTTCCTACAATCTGTAGGGTGGGTGAGAGGAACTTGAGCAATTCCCTGCCTACCCTGGGGGTGCTTGGCATCAGAAGAGGTCGGATATGCTTCACTGTATGCCTATATAGCACCCCTAACACCCACCCCATCCCCTGGCCTAACGTATCCCCACCTTGTCCTGTTGGCCCCGCACAAAGCACCCCAGGGGAAGACTGGTCTGCGACCTTCATTTCCCCCAGGGACCGGCATTGTGCAATAACCACACTCCACATTGTTTATTAGTGTAAAAGGCCATTTATTAGAACAGGGGTGCTAACATTCTATTAACCTTTATTAACAACAACAACATTTCAACATTATGCATCTTGACATATAACGGGACAGTTCCATTCTCCCCGCACCATTCACACTCAACCACTTTCAATTCCCCCAGATTGTCCATATTCTTTGCTTCATTCCTCACCCTTTCACTCACTGACCTCATTCCATCTAACCAGTCATCCTTCACCTGCCCTGCAAACATCCTTCCTTGAAGACCCTTTCATTGGTCTTCATATTCCGCGCACCTCTTTCAGTCACATGTGCTCCTTTATTCCCCTGCTCAAGGGGTGAATCTACCTGCATGTGACTCCCCAAGCCCCAAAACACTGCCACCCAGGAAAACCACATAGGGCAGTTTCCGACCCCATTAAACAAAGGTGCACCTTTTGCCTCTCATCAATATGAACTCCGGCACCTGATGGACTCATTCCATAGCGCGCCCACGGCATCCCTCATTTCCATCATGTAATAAGCATTTTCAAGGTACGAAAGGTGCACCCCATCCTGTCTTGAAAGACCCGGCTCCTTTTCTTTGAGCCCACTATGCGTAATCACTTCGATGTCATGAGCCTGACAGAAAACCCTCATTGCCTTGTTCAGCTTCCTCCGGGCTTTATCAATTGCCACATGTTTCACCGCCTCCTTCCCAATCCTGCGCGGCACTAGCTCAGTCAATATCACAACAGTTCCATAAAAGTTCCTTTTGATTGCCTCCAAGTCTCTCTGCATATGTTGGAGTAAAGACAGTCCTGACACTCGGAGTAAGTCATTTTCCCCCAGGTGAATCAGAAGCATGTCTGGGCAGCCCCTTTGCGGAACCAATGTAGTCAGCCAAGCTAACAAGGCACCCCAACGCATTCCCCCCTTACCCTACCAAAGCACCTCATGATGGCTGCTCCGTAAGCACAGATTTCATTTTTAAACTTGTTGGTCCGTATACTTCGCTGTCCAGTGCACAAAGAAATGTCCCACAATCCATGTAACCGTCTTGGTCCCTAGACCGATCACGCAGCCTATGGCAGAAAAGAAAAAGATTAGGTCAGAAAAAATAACCCATCTCCGCTGCCCACCGGAAATCGTCCCGCACTATTTTAGCACATAGTGCTCACAGCATCAAGACCTCCACCTGCGAATTTGACAAATCTGCCCGCAGGACCACCCCAAGCGCGCTGCCGCAATCCTGTAAGAATGCGTACCAAACTTGGCCGGATCTCTATCATGCCTGCATAGGGCCATTCACAACACTGCTAACAACTGAAAGCCAGTAACCCTATTGCCATCAGCATGGCAGAATACTCCTGATAAACACCTGTTAGGCAACAAGTGGAAACCATGCCATTCGCGGACAGGGCAACTCTCTCCTGCTACCCTTGCACAGCCACACACATTTCCCTCTATTCACTTAGTAAGTCTTAGATTGTCACAGCCAAATACTCAAGCTCCCCCGTTCCAAACGAACATCTTCGTACAACACTCCCCCTTGGCGAGCAGTTCCCAAAAGCTCAGAAATCCAGAAAGCCCTCAAAAACATCAAGATCATACATAGGCGAAAGATCGCCACCTTAAACTTATCATAGCAACAAACAGGCAACATAGCCAACACCTCCCACAACAACTCAAATGTAACAGCTTCCCGCTACTCCACCCTTCCCCACCCTTTCAAAATCCAGCCCAAAATCTAATCCTTAGCAGGGTCAAAACCCTAATACAGCTTGCCATAGAAAGAGATTTCAGCCAGCTTGCTCGCATTAGTCGTGGGCGACAAACCTTTGTCAATACAAAACAAAACTCAACACTCCTTGCTCAGTGTCCTGACGCTCCAGCCACGTCCTTTCAGAAGCAAAACCTGAGAACTCCCCAAATTCGCTCCATGCCAGACTGTAACTTCTCCTGGTGGACTCTGCCAATTACTTTTCGACCAGTCCTACCACTCTCACTCCCCCCAGGCCCAGATATCTGCCGGCAACTCTGTCTTGAACTTCTCCGCTCCCGGTGCCAGCTGGCAGAAATGTTGCCACTGCGAATGAGAAAAGGAATCAGCTATACCATTTCTGGCCCCTGGCACATGCTTTGCTCTAAAAACCACATTTAGCCAAAAGCACACCAGCATGAACCTACGCAACAGCGTCAGCACTCTCAAATCCCTTGCTCGATGCCGGTTCACCAACTCCGCCACAGTCATATTGTTAGACCTGGCACCATTGGCGTGGGTCTCCCTTCCAATTTTGTTGTTGCCTCATGTGTTTTTGCTGGTGTTAGATGCTTTGGGCACTGTGCCACTGCTGTCCAGTGCCACAGTGCAAGTGCTCCCTACTGTAAATGAATGTATTGATTAGTGATTCCATGATTGACTGATTTGGTTTACTTGTCAGACCCTAGTATAGTGCACTGAGTGTGCCCAGGGCTTGTAAATCCAAATGCTGCTGGTGGGCTTGCAGCACTGGTTGTGCCACTCACAGAAGCAGCCTTGTAAAATGTGTCTAAGGTCTGCCATTGCAGAGCCTGCATGCAGTCTGGTACTGTCATGCTGACTGGGCAAGTGCAGCCACTTGCCAGTCCCTAAACCTTCCCTTTTCTTCATATCAGACACCCCTATGGTAGGCCCAAGGGCAGGGTGCATTGTAAGTATAAGGTAGGACATGCCCTGATGTGTGTGGCATGTCCTAATAGTGAATTACAGCCATTTTCGTTTTTCACTATTGCAATGCTACCTGTTCTCCATAGGCCAGAATGGGCTGTTAGATTATTACATGTTTATAATCTTAACTGACTCAGAGAACATGGTAGAAATTCGAGTTTAGAATGCCTGAACTCAGAATGATAAAATACACCTTTTAGAGAAGATGGTTTTAACATTCTGTGTTTGAAAATACCACTTTTAGGTATTTTCTTGCCTAAACTTTCAAGCCTGCCTCTGCTAGGTTGTGTATTGCTTTGTCTGGTTTCTGTGAGTGACAGGGCTGGGGGATTCCAAGAAACAGGATGAGTCAGCCCAGTGGTGAATAGAGAGTTCTGCATCTAGATGGGAGGGAGGGGTTACACCTGAACCTTGAATAGGGCTGTGCCTGCCTCCCACAATGCTGGCTCCACCTCCTGGGGAGCGGCTGATGTCTCTGCCCTGCACAGTGAATGTAGAGAAGGAATCCTGTCAACAAAGTGCTCCAGGGCTGTACTTGCCTTCCACAATGCTGGCTCCACCTCCTGTGGGGCGTCTGATGTTTCTGCCCTACACTGTGAAAGGAAAGGAGAAGTCTGGTAAACAGAGTGCTCAGGAACTGGTTTGGACGAGGCAAAGGCCCCTCTCCCCTCAGAGAACAAAGGATTTTGGGGTATAAATAGTGGGACCCTGACCCCAAGAATTTAGATCACTTTTGGAACAAGAAGAAACCTTTACTGAGGTGCGGATCCTGAAGAAACTGAGGAGAAACTATCCCTAAGCTGAAGTGCAGCTTGGGGGATTGGCCTGCAGTGGTTTGCCTGACTGCCAAAGGAAGGAGAAGAGACTTTGTGTGCTTATTTCAACTTGTAAGGATCTCCAAGGGCTTGGAACAGAGCTTGCCTCCTGCTGAAGTCTCAGGGACAACAGACTTCAACCCCCAGCTCCCCAGAGTTCTTTGGAAGTGCCTGCTGCTGTTTTGGGCCTTCTGAGGGACTGCGTGTCGCAAGGAGCTGGAAGCGCGACTCAACGAAGCCAAAGCGTGTCGCCGTCGCTGCTGCTGCCATCGCGGTCGCCGCTGGAGTTGTCGCACTGCACCGCATCGAGAGAAGGGTCTCGCAACGAGGAAGAAGCGTGTCGCTGTTGCTGCCGACGCACTTCTGAACAAGGGTGTCGCCGCTAGAACTGTCGCATTGCACCGCATTGAGGAAAGCGCCTCGCATCCCAAGAGAAGTGCGCCGCCGTCGGAGCTGCTGCCATCGCATTTCTGAGCAAGGATGTCGCTGCTGTAGTTGACGCATTGTGCGGAAGCTTCACGCAAACTGGGAGAAGAGTGTCGCAGCTGAAGCTGTTGCCGTCACACTTCTGAACAAGGGTGTCGCCGCTGCAGTCCACGCATCGAACCGAGAACTTCTCACATCCCCGGAGAAGCGGGCCGCATCTAGAAGATCATCACGTCTTTATTTCTTTGCACCAGAACGTTGCCGCATTTCCATCGCTGCGACATTGCTTGTCGTGGAAGCGCAACGCATCGTAAGGTACATTGACACAAAGTGTCGCATCTTAAGAACTGAACTGAACTAAGCTAAAAACTACCATCTTAAAGTAATAGTATTGTGTATTCTTGTCGTTTATGGTCTTGTGGTAAATCTATATAAAGTATACTTATTTTTGGATATAAAACCGGTGTGGTGTCCATTTGTAGTGTTGTCACTGGATTACTGTATGTGGTCACAAATACTTTACACACTGCCTCTGAGATAAGCCTGTCTGCTCGTGCCAAGATACCAAGAGGGTGAGCAGGGGTTACTTTAGGAGTGTACCCCCTTACCCTGACTAGAGGCAAGGATCCCTATTTGTCACAAGTACCTACCTGTGCCAACTAGAGACCCCCAAATCTAACATTGGTGGTCAGCGGTGAGGATTCTGGACTTGCATTTGTGACTTATGTACAGTGATTGGTGAACACTACTTAGTGAGTGCAGACCATAACACAACCACATACTTTTTGGTAGATTCCTTTTTGAATTTTCTATTTTTGAAAGATGCCAAATTCAGTTGTCATGGTGAGAGCAGAATCTGTAGCCTCTATTGATTGTGAATGGGAAGAAGAGAGGCTGGAAAGCTACAAAGTATCACAGCTGAAGTACTTCTGCAAGAAATTTAATGTTTCCACTTCTGGGTTCAGAGTGAAGGAAGAGTTCTACAAGGCGCTGAGGGCCTGGGTATAAGCAAGGAAAACCCCTGAAAAGGAGGAGGGGGTTGACCATGCAGATGTACAGCTGGAAGGGCCAGTGGGCCAAGGAGGAAGGAAAGTACCTTCCCCCGCAGGTAGCAGTGCTTCTGGCAAGAGTCTGTCTCCAGAGGAGCTGGAGGACAGAGAGAGATCTAGGAGGCACGAAATGGAGATGACCAAGTTCAAGGTGAACAGGCAACTGGAGTTAGAAAATAGGAGACTAGACATAGAGGAAAAAAGGTTACAGTTTGAGCATGAAAATGTTTTGAGGGAGTTTGAGTTTAAAACCAAGAGTTTAGAGGTTACTCCCTCTGGTGGCAGCGTACCGTCAGTGCCTGTGGAAGCTAGAGTGTACATTCCCAAAGATGTGGTAAAGAGTTTTATAAAAATGATGATATTGGGCAGTGGTTCAGAGCCTATGAGGTAGCCATGTCTTCCCACCGGGTCCCTGAGAGAGATTGGGGAGCGGGGTTGTGGGGAAGGTTCCTTAGTGAGGGGTAGGACACACTGTTAGACTTGCCTTCTGAAGTCCACAATTCATACAGCTACATGAAGGATGCATTAATGTCTAGGTATAGTTTGACCCCTGAACTCTATAGACAGAGGTTCAGGAAATGCAAGAAGTTAGAAAACAGTACCTGGGTAGAATATGTCACTTTCTTTTGCAGAGCATTGGATGGTTGGGTGAAGGGCAGCAAGGTTAATGATTTTCAAGGTCTCTTTGATTTGGTTGCGTGGGAGCACTTGTCTGAAAATTGTTTTCCAGAGCTGCGCCAGCATCTGATAGATAGCAAGCTGACTAACCCTAGGAAGCTTGCTGAGGAGGCGGACCGGTGGGTTAGCACCAGGGTCCACAAGGGTCACATGGGAGACTCAGCCAAAGGTGGGCAGGGTCTCCAGCAGAAGAGTGGGGGGACAAGGGTAAACAGAAGGAGTTCCGTAAAGGGCTCTAAAGTAGTCCCCAAGGGAACCAAGGGAAAGGTTCCCAGCCTCCCCCTGAGAGAAAGCAGGGGGTCCTGACAGGTAGTCCTGTACCACAGGGGCCCCTGAAATGTTACAAATGTGGGGACCTGGGTAATAACGCGAATGATCCCAGGTGCCGCCTATTTGGAAAGACAGCACCCACTGGTGCTCCGCCCCGGCAGATGGCTAGTGTAGCCTTTGGGGAGGAGATTGATGTCCAAGGTGGGTGGGGTCCCGCAGAGATGTCCCTTGTCTCTTTAGGAGACTGTGAGGTGGTCCCAGGGACCCAACTGCCCAAGAACACTAAGAAATATGGGCAGTGGATGACCATCAACGGCCACAAGGTGGAGGCTCTTAGAGATACAGGAGCCAGTGTGACAGCTGTCAAGTGTCACCTGGTGTCTCAAGAGCAGATTGTCCCTCATGCATTGTGCCGAGTTATTGCCGCCGACAACACAGAGAGCCATTGTCCAATAGCTCAGGTTCCCTTTGAGGGGGGGGGGGTCTCTGGTACTCTTCAGGTAGCTGTGAGGCCCGCCATGCCTGTTGACTGTTGGGGAACGATTTCGAGAGCTCACCTTGGGGAAAGGTGGAGAAGAGTACTCACCTGGCGATGTTGGGTCTGCCTGACTGGGCGTGTGTGACCACCCGGTCAATGGCAGCCAATAGGGGTGCTCAAGATGACCTGGATCTGAGAGGGAGGCCCAGGAACCTGCCTTACAGAGAAGAGGCCGGGGGCACGGGAATCCGGCCCCCGAAGTTCCCACGGCCCAGGAGGAGGTAGACCCTGAGGGGATGCCCTGGAGCCTACCGGGAAGCAAGTAGCTGAACTGGGGGACCTGCCTGAGCTGACTCATTGGCAGCAAGAAGGAGGCCCCTCCAGGGAGCAGAGAGAATGCCCTTCTCTTGAGGGTTTGCGGCGACAGGCTGCAAGCCAGGCAGCAGGTGATCAGTCAGGATCACATTGGATTTACTGGGAGAATGGTCTCCTGTATAGTGAGCCTAAGGTTGCTGAACCTGAGTCAGCCCGTGTGCTGGTGGTACCCCAGAGTTTCAGAGCCTTCCTACTGGGGCTGGCTCATGATGTTTATTTTGGGCAAGATAAGACCTTTGAAAGGCTTGTCACCCGCTTTCATTGGCCCCAAATGCACAAGAATTCAGACACCCATTGCAGGACCTGTCAGACTTGCCAGGCAAGTGGAAAGAGTGAGAGGAAGCAGAAGGCTCCTCTCCAGCCATTCCCTGTGGTCAGTACCCCCTTTGAACGGGTGGGGATAGACATTGTGGGGCCACTGGACCCCAAGACAGCCATGAGCAACAGGTTCATCCTGGTCTTGGTGGACCATGCCACCCGGTACCCGGAAGCCATACCTCTGAGGACAGTGACGGCCCCTGTGGTGAGACGGGCACTGATGGGAATTTTCTCCCGAGTGGGATTCCCTCACGAGGTAGTGTCTGACCGGGAAACCAACTTCATCTCTAAGTATATGAAGTCCCTGTGGCAGGAGTGTGGGGTAACTTACAAGTTCATCACTCCTTACCACCCCCAAGGAAACGGGTTGGTTGAAAGGTTTAACCGAACCCTGAAAGGCATGATAATGGGTATTGAGGTACACATGAGGCGTAAGTGGGATGTCCTCTTACCATGCCTACTCTTTGCATCCCGTGAGGTGCCACAGAAATCTCTAGGGTTCTGTCCCTTTGAGCTTCTCTATGGACACCCAGTCAGAGGACCTCTGAGTCTGGTCAAGGAAGGCTGGGAGCAATCTCCCAGGAAACCTCCCCAGGATGTATATAGCTACATGCTGGCCTTCAGGAACCAGACTAGGCGTTTCAGGCAACTCGCTGAGGCAAATCTGGAAGCCAGCAATGAGGAGATTAAGCGATGGTATGACCAGAATGCCACTCTGGTAGAGCTTCAGCCTGGTCAGAAAGTGTGGATCATGGCCCCAGTGAAGCCCTGCATGCTCCAATATAAGTGGACCGGACCGTTTGAGGTTGTGGAGCGCAAGAGTCCAGTTACCTACTTGGTGGACTTGCGGTCTTCCAGGAACCCCTTGAGGGTCCTGCATGTCAACCGCCTTAAGCCCCATTTGGAGAGGTCCGAAGTGGGCATGCTCTTAGCAACAGATGCTGGAATGGAGGAGGAGACTGAGCCTCTTCCTGGCCTCCTGTCTGCAACAGAGCAAGATGGGTCAATGGATGGTGTTAACCTCTCTTCCACCCTGTCCCAACAAAATGACTGCCGCCAGTTGCTGGGACAGTTTTCTGACCTGTTCTCCCTGGTTCCTGGTATCACAGATTGGTGTGTCCATGATGTGGATAAAGGAGACAGCTGCACGGTACCTCAGCACGTTTGATTTAACGTCTGGGTACTGGCAGATTGCCTTGACCGATGGGGCAAAGGAGAGGTCACCATTCTTCACACCAGATGGGCATTTCCAGTTCCGGGTTATGCCCTTTGGGATGAAGAATGCCCCTGCAACCTTTCAGAGGTTGGTCAACCAGGTGTTGGTTGGGCTGGATGAGTTCAGTGCCGCCTACCTGGATGACATCGCAGTGTTCAGCGCCAGTGGGGAAGAACATCTGCACCACCTCTGGCAAGTGTTGTTGGCGCTGCGGAAGGCAGGCCTCACGATCAAGGCGAGTAAGTGCCAGATCGGGCAGGGTTCCGTGGTGTACTTGGGACACCAAGTTGGGAGCGGCCAGGTGGCGCCCCTATAGCCCAAGATTGAAACCATCCTGGCTTGGGAACCCCCAAAACCCAGACAGAGGTGAGAGCCTTTTTAGGACTCACAGGGTACTACAGGAGATTTGTCAAGGGGTATGGCAACATTGTTGCACCCTTGACAGAGCTGACTTCCAGGAAGCAGCCCAAGAAAGTGATTTGGACTGACGCCTGTCAGAAAGCTTTTGAGGCCCTGAAAGCTGCCATGTGCACGGTGCCCGTGCTCCTGGCACCCAACTTCTCCAAAGAGTTTATCATTCAGACAGACGCTTCAGAGCATCGTGTGGGGGCTGTTTTGTCACAGATGAATGAGGAGGGCCTAGATCAACCTGTAGCCTTCATCAGTAGGAGGCTACTTCCACGGGAACAGAGGTGGAGTGCTATTGAGCGTGAGGCATTTGCTGTGGTCTGGGCACTGAAGAAGCTGAGACCATACCTGTTTGGGACTCACTTCCGGGTTCAGACAGAGCTCAGGCACCTCAGATGGTTAATGCAGATGAGGGGTGAGAATCCAAAGCTGTTGAGGTGGTCCATTTCCCTACAGGGTATGGACTTTACGGTGGAACACCGCCCTGGTACAGAACACGCCAACGCTGTCACGTTCCTCGTTCCGATGTCCCCGGGGCTGTGTGATGCTCTAAGGTGGCCCACCTCTGGATGACCCCAAGTCCGGCTTGTGAAACCACGGACTTTTGGGGTGATCGAGCGGGGGAAGGAAAGGGTGGGGACTACAGGGAGGGAGATCTGTGAAGGCAAAAGACAACAAGACACAGTATGAGACTTTTGTTCTACGCTTACAGCGTGAACCACTTGCTGTACCGTTAACTGCAGTGCGTTCTAATCTAGCTTGCCCCCTCACCTGTAAAGGAAATAAGGTGCGCCAGGACATATAGGGGAGAGCTAGAGGCAGTGGTCAGTGGTCGTAGGCACTAATACAAATAACAAGGAAAATCACACGTATGGAGAATGACAGTGATCAACACGCACAACGAACACACACCACTTAGCACAGTAGTTGCACAAATACCCACTTGTCAATGCCCCTCAAGGTCCAAGCCACCGGCGTTGGGACCACCCCTTCTTGCCAAGACTCTCTCGTATGTCTACGGAAATGAACATAAGAAGACAAAGGTGAGGACTGGCCACAGCGTGGTGCCGTTACGCACTGCTTGCTTCTGCCAGTGAATCTGAATCACGCATCACAGAACTTCCCTGAAGCCTGGTGCATTCCTGTGGCTTTGCGCCCTGCACTTCCACAATACCAAGTACAGACACAACAGTATGATTTCTGCCCCGTGTGGGTTTTTTAAGGTCCCGGGGCTGTCTCACTTCATGAGACCGAAGGTTATATACGTCCTGCTGGGCTAGCAATGCAAATATAGATACGTTCGCTCCCCTGCATGAGACCGGCCGGTCTCTCCAACAGAGGGGCGTACAATGGTTTCAAGGATTTCTCTGACTGTTCGAGTCCCCGGAGACCGTGTCTCCGACTATGGTCTACCGGGTGGGGTGCCGAGTAGGAACCTTGCCACAACACTCCTACCTCGGTTTCGAAGTCTCCTGGATTAGTACGGGCCGCTACCTGGGTGATACTATCTTCGGACTGTTCCTCGGCAACACTGCGTTGCCACGGCTCGTCTCCGGACCAAGAATTATTGGCTCCGCGGAAATCGACCTTTCGCCTTTTGACGCTTGACGATGGGCGTGGCGTGAGTCACGTAGCGCGCCTCCCGCAACGCCCGTCGGGAATTGTAGTCTATGGATCATGTTTTCTGTGCCTTGTTCCGTTCCCGGCCGGCGATGCACTGTCCATGATCCTGATAAACGCTGATGGTCTGTCCAGATTTTTCTGCCTTAGTGATTAGAACTCCCAGGAGGTAGGGTAGTTCCCCCCACATTTCAGCTGAAGGGGACACATGTTAGACCTGGCACCATTGGCGTGGGTCTGCCTTCCATTATTGTTGTTGCCTCATGTGTTTTTGCTGGTGTTAGATGCTTTGGGCACTGTGCCACAGTGCAAGTGCTCCCTACTGTAAATGAATGTATTGATTAGTGATTCCATGATTGACTGATTTGGTTTACTTGTCAGACCCTAGTATAGTTCACTGAGTGTGCCCAGGGCTTGCAAATCCAAATGCTGCTGGTGGGCTTGCAGCACTGGCTGTGCCACCCACAGAAGCAGCCTTGTAAAATGTGTCTAAGGACTGCCATTGCAGAACCTGCATGCAGTCTGGTACTGTCATGCTGACTGGGCAAGTGCACCCACTTTCCAGTCCCTAAACCTTCCCTTTTCTTCATATCAGACACCCCTATGGTAGGCTCAAGGGCAGGGTGCATTGTAAGTATAAGGTAGGACATGCCCTGATGTGTGTGGCATGTCCTAATAGTGAATTACAGCCATTTTTGTTTTTCAATATTGCAAGGCTACCTGTTCTCCATAGGCCAGAATGGGCTGTTAGATTATTACATGTTTATAATCTTATTCTTAACTGACTCAGAGAACATGGTAGAAATTCGAGTTTAGTATGCCTGAACTCAGAATGATAAAATACACCTTTTAGTGAAGATGGTTTCAACATTCTGTGTTTGAAAATACCACTTTTAGAAAGTAGGTATTTTCTTGCCTAACCTTTCAAGCCTGCGTCTGCTAGGTTGTGTATTACTTTGTCTGGTTTCTGTGAGTGACAGGGCTGGGGGATTCCAAGAGACAGGATGAGTCAGCCTAGTGGTGAATAGAGAGATCTGAATCTAGATGGAAGGGAGGGGTTACACCTGAACCTTGAATAGGGCTGTGCCTGCCTCCCACAATGCTGGCTCCACCTCCTGGGGAGCGGCTGATGTCTCTGCCCTGCACAGTGAATGAAGAGAAGGAATCCTGTCAACAAAGTGCTCCAGGGCTGTACTTGCCTTCCACAATGCTGGCTCCACCTCCTGTGGGGCGTCTGATGTTTCCGCCCTACACTGTGAAAGGAAAGGAGAAGTCTGGTAAACAGAGTGCTCAGGAACTGGTTTGGACTAGGCAAAGGCCCCTCTCCCCTCAGAGAACAAAGGATTTTGGGGTATAAGTAGTGGGACCCTGATCCCAAGAATCTAGATCACTTTTGGAACAAGAAGAAACCTTTATTGAGGAGCGGAACCTGAAGAAACTGAGGAGAAACTATCCCTAAGCTGAAGTGCTGCTTGGGGGATTGGCCTGCAGTGGTTTGCATGACTGCCAAAGGAGGGAGAAGAGACTTTGTGTGCTTATTTCAACTTGTAAGGATCTCCAAGGGCTTGGAACAGAGCTTGCCTCCTGCTGAAGTCTCAGGGACAACATATTTCAACCCCCAGCTCCCCAGAGTTCTTTGGAAGTGCCTTCTGCTGTTTTGGGCCTTCTGAGGGACTGCGTGTCGCAAGGAGCTGGATGCGCGACTCGCCGAAGCGTGTCGCCGTCGCTGCTGCTGCCGTCGCACTTCTGAACATGGGTGTTGCCGCTGGAACTGTCGCATTGCACCGCATCGAGGAAAGCGCCTCGCATCCCAAGAGAAGCGCGCCACCGTCGGAGCTGCTGCCGTTGCATTTCTGAACAAGGATGTCGCCGCTGTAGTTGTCACATTGTGCGGAAGCTTCACGCAAACTGGGAGAAGAGTGTCGCAGCTGAAGCTGTTGCCGTCGCACTTCTGAACAAGGGTGTCACCGCTGCATTCCACGCATCGAACGAGAACTTCTCGCATCCCCAGAGAAGCGGGCCACATCTGGAAGATCTTCACGTCTTAATTTCTTTGCACCAGAACTTTGCCGCATTTCCATCGCTGCGACATTGCTTGTCGTGGAAGCGCAACGCATTGTAAGGTACATTGACGCAAAGTGTCGCATCTTAAGAACTGAACTGAACTAAGCTAAAAACTACCATCTTAAAGTAATAGTATTGTGTATTCTTGTCGTTTATGGTCTAGTGGTAAATCTATATAAAGTATACTTATTTTTGGATATAAAACCGGTGTGGTGTCTATTTGTAGTGTTGTCACTGGATTACTGTATGTGGTCACAAATGCTTTACACACTGCCTCTGAGATAAGCCTGTCTGCTCGTGCCAAGCTACCAAGGGGTTGAGTAGGGGTTATTTTAGGAGTGTACCCCCTTACCCTGACTAGAAGCAAGGGCCCCTATATGTCACAAGTACCTACCTGTGCCAACTAGAGACCCCCAAACCTAACACATATTTTCTACATGAAAAAGGACCGTCCTGTTCTTCAATTCACTGCCCCAAACCTCCAATGCTACCAACAGTGGAAAAAATACCAAAACCCAGGGCCCCATCCACATCTGAGAAGATTTGGAACTTACACACACACTGGGTTTTCCTAAAAAAAATCCAAAGACACCCTGTTGAACTCATCTACGAATGTCTGCCAAACACACAAGTCAGCTGACACTACCAATGAAATCCACACCCTGTGATGCGGCAGAACTGTCCCCAACATGGCCAGGCCGAGACACCTGCAAAACGCCCTCTCCGCTGTCACAACCGGACATACAAAGTTCAGGAAACCGAGCAGCTTTTGCACTGTCCACAAATCAATCTTCGTCTCTCCCATCACATGTGTCCGAAAGCCCTGGATCTCCACCACTTGCTGCAGTGGGGGGGGCCCATTTGCCAAAGGATAGAGTTCAGCTAAATTCCCAGGAACGTCAACACCACACCAGTCCCTACTGTCTTCTCCAGAGCCAACGGTACACCAAATTCTTGGGGCAAAGACTCAAAGAACCACAGTGCCCGCACACAGCTCCCAGAAGCCAGCCTCCCCAAAAACAAAAATAATCCAGGTAATGGGACACTTCCTGGTGGCCACTGCTCTTGCAGAAAACCTACCACAAAAAGGTTCTGAAAAGTTCAAATAGGGCACAAGAAATGGCACACCCCATTGGCAGTACTTTATCCACATAGATTGCGCCCCAAAATTGCATGCCAAGAAGAGGGAAATCAGTAGGATGAATGGGCAGAAAACGAAAGGCGGATTTGACATTGCACTTCACCGTTTTAGCCCCCCTTCGCATTTCTGGACCAGGAGAATAGCATCACATACAGAGGCATACAACACTCTGGTATCCTCCTTGGCAAAGAAATTGTTGGCAGATCCGTCCTCCAGCCAGGACAAATGGTGAATTATCCTATATTCCACAACCACTTTCTTGGGCACCACTACCCCAGCAGAGAGATAATCAAGTCCAGCAGGGGCCACTCAAAATATGGACCAGTCAATCTCAAGCTCAGCAACCTCCTTTTCCAGTTCCGCAGCTACTACCTGGCGAAGTTCCTTAGCTGACCTCAAATTGTCTGCCCACCTATGCTCCCTAGGAATCGGATACCCCACTCTAAATCCTTCTGTAAATCCCCATTCCAGGTAAAGCTTCCACCTTAATTGGGGTAGTGACCCTTACATTGTTCTGCTGGGCTGACAAGCATCAAACACTGCGTGATTGGATGGCAGCCCTCGCACTTGGAACACTCATGCTTAAATTTACAGGGGTGCCGGGATCAAAACCCCTTGACGTTCCAGCACGCCCCAGTGGTGGGTCCAGCTGGGTTCGGAACATATCCCACTTCCTGCGGAGTGGGACGGAGTGAAAGGACAGGTAGGTCACGGGCAGGCCGCTGGCTGTTTGTATGGAAGTCGAAGATGGAGTGGACGACATCCACTGCATCCACAGCTCTAAATCCACCTCCCCCCCATGGCTTATCTGGGTTAATACTGACCCTTGCCCAAAACTCCAGGCAGTGGGACACTTCCCGGTGGCCACTGATCTTGCTGAAAACCTACTGCAAAAAGGTGCTGAAAAGTTCCACTGGAATCAAGCTATCCTGGCTGAAGAGGGGTGAAACCCCAAAACCGGTCCTAGGATGCTTGTTTCCGGTCCAGGGAGGACCTGGCTTGGCAGTTCGGGCTGGATTGTTCCCATGAGGCACAGGGTCAAGACTGATTTGCATATGGCCAGGTCTAAACTGGGGTGGTGTGGTGAGCAAAAGAATGATGGATTTAACCCAGATCTCTTGACTGGGGGTGAATGTTTTGATTTGTTCTGCATTCCGTCCATCAATTGTGTGTCTTTTGCTTTCTCGCCCTAAGTTCGCCAGGTATGCCCAGATGTGGGTCCTGGGCTCACTGTACCACTGGAATCAAGCTATCCTGGCTGAAGAGAGGTGAAACCCTGAAACCGGTCCTAGGATGCTTGTTTCTGGTCCAGGGAGGACCTGGCTTGGCAGTTCGGGCTGGACTGTTCCCATGACGCACAGGGTCAAGACTGATTTGCATATGGCCAGGTCTAAACTGGGGTGGTATGGTGAGCAAAAGAATAATGGATTTAACCCAGATCTCTAGACTGGGGGTGAATGTTTTGATTTATCTGCATTCCGTCCATCAATTGTGTGTCTTTTGGAAAGTTCAAATAGGGCAGAAGAAATGGCACACCCCATTCGCAGTACTTTATCCACATAGATAGCGCCCCAAAATTGCATGCCAATAAGAGGGAAATCAGTAGGATGAATGGGCAGAAAGCGTAGCACAGCCATGCCTAGCCCCCAAATTGCATCTGGCCCTTGAAAATAATGTCCATATATTTCAACAGTGCAATAGCCCCATCCAAATGACTGTCACAATATATGCTAGAGTAAATCAAAAAGGCAGAGGTCCAATTCTCCTTATTTATTGGAACCCTCGGCCTCCGAATCAGCTCCCACTCCTCTTCCTTGGACCCCTCTTTTGCTTGAATTTCCCTGTGGAGGAGCTTGAACACATAGACATACTCGTGTTTCCAGATCCTATTCTTGGTTTTCTCAGACAAATGGAGCCCCAGTGGCAGCACCAACCCCATGTAAGAAAGTCTCTTTTTATGTCTCTCTTACTCAGCTCCCTCCTTACCATCCTCCCCACCCTTGTCATCCTTATTGTCCGTTTGGACCCACATACCTTTAAAGTGTTTTCCTTTGTCTGCCCCGGCTAACTCCAGGATCACAGCTGCATCCGTCGGCGCAGCCCTTGATTTATCCACCACTCCATCCCCAACACCCACAGACTTACAAGACCTTCCCCACACCTAGCACCCTCAATGCCCCATGCTGTCCACCAATCGCCTATACCTTCTGACACAGTTCCACCAACTGCATTGTCCGTCCACCATCCTCCATTGCTCCTGGGCCCCTTAGACTTGGCGCTCCCTTTGTACACCATCACCTGCCGCACACCAACTTCGCCTGTTGTCCTCTCCTTCCTCCCAGTCCTCCCCTCCGGCACATCCTCTTCATCACGTAAGTCCCCCTCCTCCCATTCATCACTCTCCTCACCATAGTCAAGGACCAATTCATCCTCACCCACATTCACATCACCAGCAGGCTCCCGCTCCACTCCTCCCAGACTCTGCACTGGCACACCATGTTCCGATATACAGGGCTCCAGCCAAACTCCTTGTGCGTACGCCCTCGGTGGAGAGCAGGCAGCCGCTGACCCCCTGCTGCTTTGGACCAGCATCCAGGGACCGTGGTGCACACCGCTGGCATTTTCATCTGTCTCCCAGCATCAAATCCTGGGCTTGCGCTTCCTTCTTCCACCAGGCTGCTCCAACCCAGTGGGGGTCCCACACACTACCAAGCCCATGAGCAGCATGAGCTCACCCACCACGAGACCCTTGGTCCCAATGACCCTTCCGATTGGAGACCAACTGCCTGTGCTTCTTAACTCTTGCACTTTCCTGCATTGACTAATCATCCACCAGGGTGAGGTCTGGCACCAACTCCCTGGCTTCACACATCCTGGCCCATCGTTCTTCTTGTTCTTGTACTAATGAGGTGCTGTTCTCTAATGTGCGCCTCCAAATTAACACCCTGCCACTTGCTATGCTGAACAAACTTGTTGGCCCCGGGCCCCTCAAGGCCCCCAGGGGCAACGGTGTCTCCCTGCTGATAAGATGAGGCCCCCCAGTACTGGCAGAGAGACCACGTGTCTGCGTGACCTCTAATGATATAGGTCCCACACCCCCAACTCACACTGCCAGCTTCGCCTTATCCCACGGAGGGGAGACGATCAAAGAGGCTGGATCGGCTGCCACCGCACTTGGTAACAGCTGGAGCACATTCTCGCTCCTGCCACACCCTGTCACAGGTTTCTTGGGCTGTAGCGGCCCTGACATGTAAGCTGCTACCGCCTCAGCAACTCCGCCTGACGTGGAACGTGCCGGGCATCGCATGCCTACCAAGCCTGGTCAAACACACCAGGCCTGAGTAAATCTGCCCTCCCCGCCACCCCCAGCATCAGCAGAGCTTCCTAGACTGCCTCACCATCCAGAGACACCATGCCTGCTCCACTGAAGCCGAATCCAGAGGAACCACAGGTACCACCTCCACCTAAAGTTCCTAGTTGTTGAACAATTCCCTCCCTATCTTGGTGGTACTTGGCATATGAAGAGGCCGGATATACCTCACCCAATGCCTATATAGCACCCCTAACACCTGCCACTTCCCCCTGGACTAACCTATCCTCACCCTGTCCTGTTGGCCCCGCACAAAGCACCCCGGGGAAGACTGGTCTGCGACCTTCACTTCCCCCGGGAGCCGGTATTGGACCAAATATGTAACTCCCAATATAGCAATGCTGGGAGCAGATATATTGGTCTACGTCCTCTACGCTAGGATCAGTGCTAGGTTTTTTCAGGGGACTATTCCCCAGAGAAGAAGGCGTAAGAAAATAGGACAGGGCGTAGATGATCGAGGGGGCATAGTGCATGCTGAGCCATAACTGGGCATACTCCTGGGAGGAAGGTCGCTTCTCCCGCTACGTAATCCTTATTGACATAGGTGACCTCTGATGTTGTCCTGTAAAAGAAATACCTTGTAAGTAAAAAAGAAGGCAAGCCTGTCACACTGCTCGTGGGACGGGAGAATGGCACTGGTTTGTTTTGCAAGTTCTGTGACCACTTTGCTAAATTAGCCTCATCCAGAATCAGCCACTCCCAGTAGGTGATTTAGTCTACTTGGAGATAATTCCATTGTCTATGTGTGCACATTTGAGAAGTCTCATATGCTCTGAGGCACTGCGTATTTCACTAGATTGATAACCTTTTTCAAAGGATTCAGACAAGACTTTTATATATTCAGTAGCATTATCAATCCCAGAAGAGCTTTCCCTAACATTTAACATGTGTATGTGGTTTTCGAACAAACAATACCTCCTGCAAACAAATGCACTCACATGGCCAGTCCAGGCAACTGATGGTTCACCGCTAATCTGAGGGTGGAGAAATTACAAATTCAGCAGACTGAGACAGAGGAAGGGGCGTCTGAACTACTTCCTGAAAGCACTCCTGACCTAGCGAAGGGAGACACTATAAGAATTAGCTCCTAGTAGACTAAAGTCACCTACTGAGAGAGGCTGATTCTGGAGGATGCTAATTTAGAAGGGTGGTCACAGAACCTGCAAAAAAAGCCAGTGCCAGTCCCTTCACACGAGCTGTGTGAAAGACTTGCCCTCTGTTTTACTAACAAGATATTTCTTTTTACATGATATTAGAGGTCACCTATGTCATCAGGATTGGGCAGCGGGAGTAGACCAGTTATGGCTTTGCATGCACTATGGCCTCTCGATCATCCATGCCCTGTCCTTGTTTCTTACACCTCCTTCTCTGGGGAATAGTTCGCTGAAGAAACACAGCACTGATCCTAGGGTAGAGCAAGGAGACCAATAAATATATCTGCTCCTAGCGGTTGCTAAATTGGGAGTTAAATATTTGGCCCAATCGCACTCGATCACGTTGGAAGTCAAAATGAGACAAGGCGGTACTAAGGAGGGACTACTAAGCCTTTTGACCAATGAAAAGCCAGAGTTTACAGTGGACAATGACACAAGCCAATGATAAATATGGGTGGAGAGAGACCAGAGCTTCAAGTCCCTACCTCAATACAGCATGACTCGCTTAGCAGTGCATGCACTGCCCAGGCTCGACCGAAACAGGTTGACTACCACTCTTACCCCAAAACACAGAAGGAGAGGAACAATTTTTAAAAAAATGGAAAAATCATGGCTGGACATACATCTATGCATAACGTGCATCTGCGTTTTTCCAGTAGTGAATTACCCTCAAATCGGTCTTATGTTACGAAATTAACAAGTCAGAAGGCAAGGCTCATGGAATAAGTAATTCTCATGAATGCAGATAAAAACAGCAGCTGCCTCAGAACACGTGTAAAAGGGTATGAGTTAGGTATACGGAGCTGGGATCTATGACTTTATGCATCACAGTCATTGGTGAAAGACTGTCGAGCATTATCCTCTGCCATTCATGGAGGGGGATTATTCTCAGTTACTGGCCCACAAGGAGCTAAGTTTCATCAAATGTGGCGTTTAATTTTTTTGCTCGTAAAGCATGGAACGGCCTCCCACTCCACATCGGAGCCTCCTCCTCTCTTCTTGAATTCCACAAGAAGCTCAAGACCTGGCTTTTCAATTAACAAACCAACCAAAGGCAGGGCTAAGGCACACAGATGTTCAGTGCCATGATACCCTTGTGGGTGATAGTGCGCTTTACAAATACGCTTAACATTACAAAGCTTCAACAATGACCCTAGGGGCATAGGTGTCTTTCCGTCAATCTCTACATTTGCAAGGCTTCAGGTGATGGTTCACAAAGTTAGGTCTTCTGCAAATGCTGTTCCTGGGTCCCAAATAATTTTTTGCTGAACATATAGCCAATCTCCACAGGACTTTAAAAAACCAGAAACATTTACAACATTTCAAGTCATGTGCTACATATCCAGAGAGGAATACAAAAACAAACAAAAAAAACTGTGAGTGTCCTCATCAGCAGAAGGTTAAAGCTGCCTCTAAACACTTCCACTGTTAATGAAGAGGGCCGCACCATCCTCGCTCGAGACATCAGCAAAATCCCTCCACCGAAAAACCAACAGCAGTCCTAACTGCCAAATTCCAGCAGAGGGTCTGGTGAAGGGAGGGGTGGAGGAGGGGTTGATTGGGTCCCTTTTATCCAGAATGGCATCAGTCAGTTACAAATCTATAGTTTCTGAAAGCAGCGATGCCAGGTTATTTGATCCACTTCTCCTCCATGTTTTACAATTCTGATGTCAATGCCACCCTCTGGCCCAGAGATCAAAAGAAACAATAGACATTGGCAAGCATCATCAGAACTCTAGATGTCAAAGATAACAGTGGTTATGGTTCTAGCTGTTGAAGAGGGTCAGTGCTGGTATTCTATTTCCTGGAACTGAAATCATCAGGAGGTTATCCACTGGTCATCGACTTGTAGAAACTCACAGTTTTTTGTGTGAAAGATATACATTTCAAAATAGAGACACAACAATACATTCACCCACGAATTTCTAAAGAGGACTTCTTAATCTCCATCGATCTTCAAGATGAATATTTTCAAGTCCCCATCCATCTCTGTCATCAGTGATTCTTGAGAGTCTCTGTGGGGAATAAGCACTGTCAAGTCCAAGGTCCTGCCTTTTAGAATAAAATCTTTGCCTCAAGTGTTTAACAAACTATTAGTCCCTTTGACAGTTGTTCTTTACAAGGAGGCAATAATGGTTCATACTTAATTGGGCCACCTTATGGTTAAGCATTGTCTCAAGTACACAGTTTTTACTACACCTAGCGCCCTATTTTGTATAGGGTGCACTTTTCCTGTTTGCGCGCGCCACTTGCAGGTCCCTCCCACCGCAATGCTACAAATTCCAACACGGGCCTCCGCGCAGTGCCTCTCACACTGTGTGTGACACACTGAATCAGGGGCCGCACTCCTTACTTTTGAGCCACACCTGCTGCTTACCTTAGCCCGTGGCTCATAAGAGCACGTGAAGACAGCCGCCTCTCCTCCCGCCAAACGCCTCACCAGGCACGCACCTACAAGCGTGTACGTTGTACCCAGACTCACGGGTCCTGCATCTGCCTGCAGGGGCATGGCCTCCTGCACTCACTCCTCTGCCATCATTCTTCTCAACACAAAATTTTACTAGCTGTGCATCGGCCATTGTGTCACTTTACCCAAAATGGTGGCCAGTGCTACAAAATGGCGGGTTATATTATGGACTACCCGCCCAGCTTGACATGCCCCAAATTAGCCCAAAAGTAGCCCGGGCTGTTCCATTCGCCATTATCCCCGGGGTGGAGGGGAAACACCTCCTAAGGTCAGCTGTCCCCCAAAGCCCAGTGCATAGTGTGAGAAGCAGAAATACAAAGACTTCTGCCAGGCACTGCTGACTAACCCTGGGCGTAGTTTGCGTAGTAGCGCTACGCGTAGCTACGCGAAGTGCACTTCGCACTACGCGAGATACGCGTAGCACTATGCGAACTGCGTAGTGCGCTGTTCGGGATGATTGCACAGTGCCGGATGCTTGTCCGCACTGTGCAATCATTGAAAACGGCATCTCGCACACTGTGAGCTGTCGTTTTCTGCCGCTCGAGTAGATTTTTACGGCAGCTTTCTCAACGCGGACTGGTAGTTTCTCATCGCGAGTGGTCTCGAGCATACGTGACCACTCGCAATGAGAAACCTGACCTCCCCACGTTGAGAATCTTGCTGGGAGGTTTATTTTCCACGCTCGCGATCACCAACTTGATGTTGCTGATCGCGAACGAGGAAAAAGACTCGCGGGATGTCATTTTGCTCGCTCGCGGTGGCCAACTGGGCGTTGAGGACCGCGAGCGAGCAAAAAATGGCAACTACGCTACGCTACGCATTTTTGCACTGTGCTACGTGCAATTCGCGTAGCGCGAAGTAGCACAAACTACGCAAACTATGCAAGTGTAGGGTAGTTGGCCGCCCAGGGTTACTGCTGACACTTTGCCCACACCACCAGCCTTTCCTTTACTGCAGTAACCTCACCGCAGGCAGGGCAGGCCTACAGCACTGGCCACCTTCCAGGGCATGAACGACAAATTCTGCTTTCCTGATATTAATGATGATATCTGGTCATTAATCATTTCAAAATCCCCTTCCTTCCCGTCCACTACACTGCCTTAAAGGATAGGTTAGTTTCAATTCGATATTTTGTAAATATCTTCCAAGAGCACTTTATGAAGCTGCATGTTAGCCAGCCTTCTAAATGTGTATAAGACAGAGCTAGCTGGAATACACAATGGGCTGCTTCCACAAACGTTCTATGCAGTGCCTCGCATTCCTTCATGGTGTACTTGTCCTTGAGGGGCAGAGTGAACCCTAGAGTTGCACTTACACTATGGGAGAACAGCTCTACGATTCTCTACCTGTCTGACTTCATAGCTGGTGTGTCACGTAACACATGTTAGGTGACTGCACATGCACCATGATGCCAGGTGCGCATGGTTTAATAAGAAGCAGTACCGGGATGTGCATGGGCACAATCAATCACAGCTCCCAACCTGCAGTGTGTGTGATCTTTATTTATCGCCGCACCTGCAAAACACACTGCCAAATTATGAGGGCAGCATTATCCCAGGAAGCTTTGGGCTTGCGTTGCTATGCACCTCTGCGCCTATAGAAAGATTCCAGCCTGCACGTGACCTGCCCAGTGCGCGGCTGCCGGCATCTACGAGTGTTTAAATGGAAGACAGCTGTGGCAAGTGTTGTTTACCCCTATTAAATTCGTGCCAAAGCAGCCTCTCATCTCCTCTCCTGCCATTTTCCTTGGCCAGCATCAATGCAACACCAAGAACAAAGCGTTGTCCCTCACTTTACTTGCCACCTGCATTAGAAGTGCCAGTATGCTTTTGTAAAATGGTTCCCAGATCTTGGTCGAAATTCCGAAAAATGCGCAGATGGCACATGGATATAGGATGTACATGTATTGTCTTTTGTGTGTTTTTGCTATGTTCAATAAAGATATTTAAAAAAAAAAAAAGAAGTGCCAGTATGCTCCTATTACAAGTATTGCTGTGATGCTCAGAAAGCACTGATAACCTGAATATGACATTTACTGGCCATTGAAGCACTGGGCCTACTGAGGAAGATGGATCGCATGGTGGAACCGGGTCTCCTAGAGATGAATTACATGGTGGTGAGGTGCCTTTTGAAGACTGCGGCCGTGGTGGGGAGATGCCACTAACAGGAAAAGAACATGGTGGAAGCGTGCCCAGTGACGAAGGAGGACATGGCAAAGCGGTGCCCTGTGATGATGAATATTGAGTGGAAGTGCTCCCTATACCTTGAATATGAGGGGGGTTAGTACATTTTGCAAGAGCGGAGTTAGGGGGAAGGGAGGGGGAGCTCAATAGAGAGACGATTGCTGCAGATGAGGGGTGCTGTTGGCTGGTCCTCTCTGAATGCAGAATACTCGGTGGTAATGTGTCTTTACAATGAGGAGGGCATGGAAGACAGGTGTTCACTGCAAGACAGACTGGCAGTGCTTGAGAAGTCACGTGCTCCCCCTGGAGCTGTCCCTTTGATCTTCTAGGTGACCCACTGTTGTGCCCCTCGACCCCTGCCTCCGTCAGGCTTCCAGGGTGCGACACCTGCTGCTGCCCTCCGAGGCAGGTGTAGGCCCTCCTCCCACTTTTTGCCCTAGTGTTGCTTGATTTCGTGCTGGAGTAATGACTCTGTGGTGCACTTGGCCCTGCTGACCAGGCATCAGTGCATGTGCCCTCACCAAGTGGTTTTTGATCTGTGGTCCAAGGACCACTTGGGTCCGTGACTGTTGTACAAAATAAAATAATATGACAACTAATACATTTCAATTAATAAAGTGTATACAAATAAAGAAGCAACATTTAAAATTTTAGAACTTTTTCTATATTTGATTGTGAATTAAAAGATTTGAGCATGTGTTAGGTGTGTGCTTGTTTTCATATTTTGTATATTGTTTCAGGGTCAAGTGATAGAAGTTGCTTAGGCCGGTGGTCCCCAGCTTCCAAAAATGACTTAGTGGGGGTTCCTAGATTCCAGTAAAGATTCAGTGGGGGTCCACAGAAGTAAGAAGGTTAAGAACCACTGTACTAACCAATAAAAGATGTTTAATTGGTATAAGTTAACTTACTTAGAAGTCCCTAGTATATGGTACAGGGGGTACCTAGGGCCTGATTTAATGGTCAATCGCAGACTGCAGCAGTGGTTGTACCTCCACGAGTGTGCATGGTAAAACATGATACCCAGACTGCCATAGCAGGTTAGTAGAGCAGTTTTTAAACTTACATTCAAACTTATGTCAAAGCCCAAACCTCTTTTTTTAAAGTTTGTATGTCACCCCCTAAGCACGGCCGGACTGGGAACTGAAATTGGCCCTGGCAAACTGCTCGGCCGGCCTTGGGAGAGGAGGGGCTGCAGACAAGCTGCAAAACCGGTCCCGGTAACAAAACAGCCTTCCAGAGGCCCAAAACCAGTGCCCACCCTGGCAGCCACCAGGGAAACGCCCGTTGCCTGCTATAGCTGGTCCGCCCTGCCCCTAAGGTAGGCCTACAGAGCCCTAAAGGCAGGGTATATTATATTAAAAAAAGATGGACAAGTGTTTTATCAACTTTTACATGTCCTCACAGGAAAAAACCCACATTGTGATTTTTACAGTGGAAAGGCTAGTAGCTTCATTGGCAAGTACAGAGTTACACTCTGGCAACTCAGGAGTACCAACTTCTAAATTGGACTACTAAATATAATACTTCAAGGTATTAACAATTGTTGCATTAACTCCAACTTGTTGCTCAAGTCAAATTTAATATAACTTTTGCACAAATGGCACTTTAGAAAGTTGCCACGTTGTTGCCTAAAGTTTCCAGTAACGGTTACATTTGCACACAAACTGCTGGCCTTGAGACAGCCTTCTGCCCTCCTGGGAAGAGGTGTGAATGACTCTCAGGAAGGAACACAAAGAATCTGCCTAGGGAAGAGGTGTAACCTCATCCTGGCAGAATAGCAAAACAGGGCGTGAGCCCAAAAGTCAAGCTTCAAATGGGAAGCAGCTGTTGAAGAGCAGATGGTAGTCACCTTCAGAGGGGGCTGCTGTTTTGTTTCTCAGACATGCTGGCATCTTGGGCAGAGGGGAAAAACAGTTGCTAAGTCATTTTTTCAATGAGTGTGTAGCCCCCAGGTGCCACACCTCTGGGTTGGGATAGGCAGCTCTATACCGATAGCAGGATTCTGACATGTTGACAGAGGGCAGAATAGGTTACCCTGAGATAGATAGATGCCACACTTCACAGCACATTGTCATCAGGTGGTATGGACTAACATAAAGACCATAAGGCCCGACTACATCTGAAGGAGGCTGAGACTTCATTTTCTCTATAGTCATCAACATCGTCTTGTTATCTCTATTTCAAGGTCAGACAAGAACAATAGCCAAAAGAGTGTAGTCTGAATTGATGTGTGTTCACCTTCTTTGTTTCTAAGAATGTGTTTAAGACTCGCATCTTGATGTACATAGGTTATGTCAGACATTCCTGTAGTTATGTCAGAAAAGTCTATCTTAGATAAGATATAGTATGAAAGGGCTGACACTTGACCACTTGGGAGGACCTTTCGCCCCAGATTATCATGCCAAACACTGCCAGAGAGGATCTTGACTGCCAGAGATTCTACAGCATCGCACTTTCTTCTGAAACTGGGCCAAGTCCAGGAGGAGAGGAGCTGAAGCAACTCATGTTTGCCTTTGGCAGGGAACACGGCCTACCTGAATTTTTGACAATTACAGCACTTTTGCTGTAAACAGGTATGCAGTACACTGAATTTACCTAAGAAACTGAAGTGACCACAAACACCAGCAGATTGTGGTTAAAGTCGAGTTTATTGCTGCTCATCTCATCAACAGCTTCCAGGGAATGAGCTTGTGCTTCAAGCACATACATTCCATCACCCTGGAGCCCATAGAACATTCATGGTGCCATGACAACACCACATAAGCTATTACAATATCTCCCTTCTCTGCATAAATAAGAACAACAAAACAAAAAAACAAAACAACAACACAAAATAAATACATTTCAAAAAAGAAAAGAAGAATAACAAATAGATGCGCAAAAAGCACATCAATAAGCTTAAAACATCCTACAAATACTGTGGGCTGTTACAAATCCATACGTTTGGGAACAATTCTTTTGCGTGTACTCCTCCTGATTGAAACGGAAGATCCCTCTGGAGACATTTCTTTGCAGGACCGACTTTCCCCATCCAAACCAAAATTCCCACCTACTGGAAAGGAATTACTGGGACCCGAAACAGAATTGTCCTTCAAACCCATTCGACACACAACCTTATCAGGGATTCTATAAACTCTGGACACATTCCACCAATTTTTCCCCTTGACTCTCACAGCATGCCGCGAGACAGAATCTACACACACAGGTTGACTGAATTTGGAAAAACCTTTAGGTACTTTGTGTGGGATCTTTATCTTAATCCAATCCCCTACTTTGATATCGTGAGACCACCTCTCTTTTGAACCCCACTCCTCTTGATATACAGAGGTATTACCGCCAACACAACTTTTATGGTTTACCTGAGAAGAAGACAAACCTGAATTAGCTAAAAGTCCCCACTGCCTCATCCAAGCAGGACACATGTTGAACGTGGCAACTCTCCCTCTCAGTAATTCAAATGGACTCTTTCCGAATTCCAAACATGGTGTAGTCCGATGGGCCCAC
Source organism: Triturus cristatus (assembly GCF_964204655.1). Taxonomy (NCBI): domain Eukaryota; kingdom Metazoa; phylum Chordata; class Amphibia; order Caudata; family Salamandridae; genus Triturus; species Triturus cristatus. The sequence goes on from NC_140583.1 coordinate 662,180,717, forward strand.
AACATGCTCTGAACAGCTCCCCCAATATCCATGCTACCAGCAACAGCCCATTGCACACAATCAACTAAGATACGGTTCATGCGCTCAATGAAACCATTGCCCTGTGGGTGATAGAGAGCCACACGTTTGTGGACAATACCAGATTGACTTAAGAAACAAGACATTTCCTTGGAAACAAATTGCACTCCATTGTCCGACACCAACTCTTTAGGAAAGCCTTCCCTAGCAAACAGGCTTTCCAAAAATTTGATAACTTTGGTAGAATTAGGCTCAGTCATAAAACACACCTCCCACCATTTACTGTAATAGTCCGCAACCACCAAGGCGAACCTATGCTTGCTGGATAAAACATTGAATGGGCCAATGAAGTCTAAGGCCAGTTTCATCCACGCCCCTGAAGGTAACTCGACTCTTACTTTGGGAGGAGACACAGTCTTGATTACTTTGTCACTGGAACAACAAGTATAGCAATTTTCAACCATACTTTCTATATGCCGATCCATTGAGGGCCACCAATAAATCGAACGAACCCTGCGCTTAGTGCACGTCTGCCCCAGATGACCTTCATGCCCTGCCTTGATTATGCGATCTCTCAAACTCGCTGGAGGTACAAACTTGTCACCACGCAGAATCATTTCATCTTCCTCTAAAGATAATTCATCAGCCACTTTAGCAAAAGGTTGTAATTCAGAGTCCAAATGTTTCTCCTTTGGCCACCCCTGAATAATACACTTTTTAACTTCTTTGAGAACAGAGTCTGCTTTCAATGCATCAAACCATTCATCCTCCTTGAAACACCCCTCTTTACAAACATCAATACTTGCGATCAAACATTCTTCATCTTCTTCTGCAACACATTCTTCTTGTCTCACCGGCAACGGCAATCTAGACAAAAAATCTGGTCTATTGTTTTTCCCCCCAGGAATGTGTTCAACAATGAAATTATACTGAAGAAGCTTGGAGCTCAGCCTAGCTATCCTGGGCGTATGATCCTTTACAAGCACACCATTAAGAATGGGAATAAGAGGTTTATGATCAGTCATAAGCTTGAACGATCTGCCCCAAAGGAAACCTTTGAACCTCTCAACTGCCCAACAACAAGCAAGAAGCTCCCTCTCGATCACAGAATAGTTTTTCTCACTGGGACGCAGTGATCTGGAAATAAAACCAACCGTTTGTTCTGACCCACCTCTCATTTGAGTTAACATGCCACCTAAACCATCCAAACTAGCATCCACCGACACTATGGATTCTAAAGCAGGATCATATGGAGTTAAAATGTTGCAATGGTTCAATTCATTTTTGATTTTTTCAAAATCATCTTGACATTCTTGATCCCAAAGAAACACAGTTCCCCTTTTCAAAAGTTCCCGAAGATGGGCGGTCTTTGCTGCAAAGTTGGAAATGAATTTGGCATAAAACTCACACATGCCAAGGAAAGATGATACTTGTTCCTTGGATTTGGGGGACGGAATTTTGACAATAGCTTCAATCAGACCCACTCTAGGAAGAATGCCTTCACCTGAAATACAATGTCCAAGGTACTCTATGGACTGCACACCAAACACGCATTTACTTAAGTTCCCTACGATACCCTTATCTTGTAATCTGTTCAACACCTCAGATAAATTTTTATCATGCGAAGACTTGCTAACCCCGGCTACTAGAATGTCATCCTGAAACACTACTGTGTCCTGCATGCCCATCAGAACTTTTTCCATGACACGCTGGAAAACAGAGGCAGCGGAAGCTAACCCAAAAGGCATCCGTCTAAACTGGAAAGTGCCAGATGGTGAAACAAAAGCAGTCAAGTGTTTAGATGATGCATCTAACTCCACCTGATGGTATGCTGATGACAGATCTATCTTTGAAAACCATTTGAACCCTTGAAACTTTGATACTATGTCATCAATACGGGGTAACGGGTGAGAATCCACCCAGATATTTTTATTGAGGCTGCGTAAGTCAATGCAGACTCTGAGGTTTCCATTTTTTTTCCGTGCGACGACCAAAGGACTTAACCAAAGGGATGATTCAACTGGTTCGATCACCCCTGTTTCACACATCTTTTCCAACTCCTTTGCCAGGTCATCCCGAACACTCAAAGGTACATTGCGTAGCTTATGTTTACAAGGAAGGGCTCCATCTTTTACCTTAATAAGGTGTTTAAAGCCTTTGATTAATCCCAGTGACTCAGAAAAAACTTTTGGAAAACTGCTTCCCCAACTGGAAAAGTCTTTTTCACTCCTTGACTCATTAACAATAGAGACTGGTTCCTTAGTGCCTGGCCTAAGAGTCATTTTAAACAAAGCTTGGTGGTACCACCCAAGGATGTCTAATCCCTTAATAGCTACATAAACTTTCCCCGTGATAATTTTTTCCTTGAACATCAATGTGCCTTCAAAGAAACCTTTAAGTTGGATCCTCCTTCCTTCATAAGACACTGGACTTCTATCAGGAGGTTCCAAATGTCTGTCACCCCAAACAGATTCAAACAACTCTTCCGTGATCATTGTCATGCGTGCTCCGGAATCAACAAGCAATTTTAGGACTTTGCCATCCACAACTATGTCTACAATAGGATCTGCACAGTCCTCACCATCATCCTTCACTACTAACATAAGGTCTCTCATGGAACTCACAACTTCTGTGTTACATTCTAGAATGTCACTCTCCTCCCACACAACGTTGACATTCCTTCTAGAGTTACATACTTTAGCAAAGTGACCTTGTTTACCACAATTCCTACACATAGCATTACGAGCAGGACAAACTCGTGAATTAGGAAAATGTGCAGAATAACCACACTTTGAACACAAATTCTTCTTCTGTAGATAGAATTGTTTCTTATCTTGTTTTGCAACTTGCGACTTCCCTTTAACCTCATTGCCGTTTTTCTCACCAGTATTTTTCTCAGGCAAACCATTCTTGTCTGCACTATTTTTACTATCACTTACAGCCCCCACCGTTGTTTTATCAGATCTCAGTTCGTTGGACGATGACTGCGATAATTCAATGCTTTTGACAATAGAAATTGTTTCTTCAAGAGATGGGTTTTTTAAAGTTAATAACTTCTGTTGCACTTTTTTGTCTCTGCAACGTACCACAATTTGATCTCTTATGAGTTGAGATGTAAACATCTCAAATTCACAGTCAGATGCTAGGATGCGTAGAGAAGCGACATATGATACAATGCTCTCTGAGGTTTGTTGTTCCCTCGTGAAAAACTTATGTCTAGCTACTACTAAACTTTTTTCCACATCAAATTGTTTTTCTAGCATGTGAATAGCTTGGTCAAAATCATTGAGCGGCTCAACCCCCTCTGCTAGCTCAGGCAAAGGTAAATGCTCAAGAACTGCCTGCCCTTCAAAACCCAAATTATGTTCAAGGATAAATCTTTTACGTTCGGCGCTAAATCTGAGACCTCCAATGGCCCCTAAATACTTGGTAAAGGCTCTATACCAAACTTTCCACTCTACTGGTGGATCCCCTGGAAGCTGTAGAAAAGGAGAAGGGGCTTGTACATTTTGCATGGTGAAAATTAAGATAGAATAATCAATCAACAAATAAATAATAAAAAAAAAAATACCACAAAATTTTCACTGCAAATGTGAGTTTCCCTGTTCTCCCTGAATATTAGAGTAACATATATGTATCACAATATAATTTTTGTTACAATACACCCTATGTATGTGCTATTTTCCCTTTTTTTTTAATATAATACCTGAACATGTAACCTGTAATTCACTAAAACTGCTATGAACAATGACACGCTGTAACTAACGAGCATCCACAAGATGGCGCTAGAGTATTAATGAACTGCCAATGTTTGAATCCAATACGAATAAAAATAATAATTCTGTCTGTTGACTGTGCTTTAAAAACTTGCACAACATAAAGCGAAGAGTACCTTGACCCAACAGACTGTCACGTATAACTTTACTGTTCAAACGAAACATCCGATTGTTTCCGTGGCATTTCTGACGTAGAGGAGAAAAAACGGAGTCTTTGGTGTGTTGCCTCGTAGATTCCAAGCGTAGACGTCAGCGCGCACATAAGCGTGTGCCGTGTGGCTCAAAGCACGCTCTTGCTGCACTGGGTGAAGAATCTGGATGACAGGGAACAAACACCATGGAATCCTTGAGGTGGATGACGCGCGCGACTCAGCAACGGTGAGTACGCGAGCACTTTCAAAAGATAATAAATGTAACAGGTATTACCCGCTGATGTCGCTGAAACATCCAACCTTGACCACAATTAACGAATAGATCACCAAGTCTCTGCTGACGAAGAGTCAGACCTTTACAGTGCTACTCGCACAGGAACGTCGATCACCATTTGTGCACCTCGTCCGTGCATTAGCTCTTCGACAACACTCGTCAGGACACACTTGCAAGTTTAGAGCTTGGCTGATGTACTTGTTAATACTGTAATGAAACGGTGATATGGCTAGCGCCTCGCTGTATCTCCATTTAGCGAAAATAGCCTTTACTTGTCCAGCCCGGCGTGGAAAATGTCTGTAAACGTGATCAGAACCGAGACAGAATGTCCCATCGGTTTGGATGAATGTGTAGATCCACACACGAAAACCTTGGATTCAAAAATAGGAATAATTTTCAGAGAAGTTCACAGGTCGAAAAAACCCCTCAAAAAAATGTAGAAAACAGCACAGGTCCAAGTGCACACACGTGGGTATTGAGGATGAGCAGTAGATCCCAAAACTTGTCGCCAATTGAAGTGACCACAAACACCAGCAGATTGTGGTTAAAGTCGAGTTTATTGCTGCTCATCTCATCAACAGCTTCCAGGGAATGAGCTTGTGCTTCAAGCACATACATTCCATCACCCTGGAGCCCATAGAACATTCATGGTGCCATGACAACACCACATAAGCTATTACAGAAACTCAAGCCACAAGTTATACTACTCCATGCTCTCCTAGTTTAGAACATAGAAGGTTTTTGGGTGGTAGGTTTCTAGATGACATTTTAACTATGGTGGAAATATTAATTTTATTCTCATTTGCAACATTTATTTGCACTTTTATTATGATATTATGTGCTAAGCAACTTGTTGAATGGTTAAAAGAAAACTTGTTCTTTGTTTAACTGTCTTTTTTCTTAGTGCAGTTTTTGTGTGTGTTATTGGGGAGAACAAAATAGGTTGGTTTCAATCACTACAGCGTCCCTGGATCCTAGTAAAAAGGACTGTTGATAACCCAAAAGCCTGTCTTCCACATTCAGTCGTTGGTGCATTGATAAGTTCACCTGTGTCACCCGTGGGTGTAAAGACAAACCTCGTAGAGTCAAGCCAAAGTTTTAGTTTATGCAACAGGACCTATTTACCCAATTAGCTAGTTAGTCATCTCATCTCCATAGACTCCTAGTGGGCATAAAAGTGGCACCCTTCGCACCTAGACCTCAGATCACATCTGTACTAGAGAGAGGACCGAAGAAGGACTGCCCTGTTCCGCCCTGGACCCAGCTAAGAGAGGCTGCACCAAAGACCATGCCGCTCATGCTACATCTTGGGCTAGCAAAGAAAGGACTGTGTCTGTGGTGTCCTGGTCAGGGAATAGTGGTCCCAGAGACCCAGACAGAGAAGGAGACTTCAAGAGTCTGTTGGCTGACTCCATGTTACAGCCACAGGGCCATTAATCATTGAGAAAGTCACAGAGCCGACTCCCTGGATCTCTCCTATGGTAGTTGCCAACAAATCTAAATAACTGGGTATTTATAGGATCTGCATAGACAAGTGCCTCCCTAACAAAGCCATAAAGGGAGAACAGCACATTACGTTGACCATTGATGACCCCCTTGGTTCTCCAAATTAGATTTGAATACTGGGTACCATGAGCTGGAAATCAGAGATATAGTATGACTTTCTGGACACATGTAGAGCTCAGAAGATACCACAGTCTCAATTTTGGCATTTCCTTGGCCGGGAGGTGTTCCAAAACGCAATAAAGCAGGTCCTATTGGTGTAGAAGGAGTCCACAATGTAAGTGATAATATTCTAATATTTGCCACGACAATAAAGAAACAGCAGAAGAAACTCAGAGCTACCCTTTGGTACTATCTCTCAATCAAAGCAAATGTAAGTTCCTGCAGGAAGAAGTCGAGTTTCATGGGTACATCTTCTCAGGAGATAAAATAGTAGTATACCCAGAAAAAGAGGTTGACTTCTTGAAAGCAGTGCCTCCACAATCAGCATCCGAAGTGTGTATCTACCTAGGTTTAACCACCCATTGAGGTTGCTTCATCCCTAATCTCGTGACGCCTTCTGGACCTCTGAGGGAACTGTCCAGACAACAAACCCCTCCTGGATTTGCGAAAAAGCAGATCAGATGGCGCTCAATATAGAACAATGGAAGATGCATTATTACAATACACAATCATGGTGTATTTTGATACAGCCAACGAGTAGGAGCTGATAGTGAATGCAAGCCCCATTGGTTTAAGAGTCATCCTGATGCAACACACCAGAAAGGATTATTGCAGGCCAATTGCTTTTGTAAGCCGAGCGCTAACCAGCACACAGAAGTGATATGTGCACATGGAAAATGAGGCTCTTACTCACACTTCCACCTATACTTCAATGGACAGTCATTCAAATTAACAACAGACTACAAGCTCCTCATAACACTGTTCGCTGGTGCAGCTCCTCACCCTCCCGGAACCATCGAAAAATGGGTCCTCCAGCTCAAGAAGTATCAGTTTGCAATAGGTTACAAGCCTAGATGCATGAACCCAGCCGCCTGTCTCTCACGCCACCCCAGGCAAGGACAGTCAGCAGAGGCGTCTGCAGGGGATCTCCAATGTGAGTTGTCCTAGGACTATCAAGCTAGGTGAAATAGCAGGTGTGACCAAAACAGATCTATGATGTCAGCGTGTCATTGCTGCAGCAAAAACAAATAAAATCAATAAAAAGACTTTCCTACAAAGGGTTGAAGATGATAATAGAACAGAGTTAAAAGCACTGTCGAACATTCAAGATGAACTCAGAACTACCGGAAAAGGAATTTACCTCAGAGGGCACAAACTCATTATTTCCTGAACCTATGTGACAAAATTTTCCAACTGGCCCACTTGGCCACCATATGGCTGGAAAAACAAAGCTTGCCTTCAGGAGAAAGTCTAGCTCCCATTGATAAACGTTATGGGCAAGGAACCGGTTGCCAGGTGCAAATTATGTCAAGCCACCAGCCCACCTGATAAACTAGCCACTGAGATCACAGAAGAACTGAGTGAAAGCCCAAGGTTGCATGTGAGTGCCAAATCTGGATCACCGCTGGACGGAATACACATGCTGGTGCTATCAGAATTATTCCAAGTTCGCAGTGGGCTATTTCCTTGCCAGCACCAATTTTGAGCAGTTGAGGTTCAAATTGGAGAAAATATTTCCCATTTTTGGTCTGGCAAAAACACTGAAGATGAACAACAGGCCGCCATTTAAGAGCAGTGATTTTAGGGAAAATGTGGAGACCCTGAGAATTACTCACAGAAAGGTTAAACCAAGGTGACCCGGAGCCAATGGGGAAGCTAAAAGACTGATGAGGACATTGAACATAGTAATTTGTATTAGTCAGAGAAAACAAGATGTGGAGGTTGCAGTCAACCATATATTCTTAAGGGCCAACAGGCTCACACAGCACAGTGTTTTCTGGCTGGAATACAGTGCAGGAGAGTGATATAAGACATAATATCCCAAGCCAACTCTTCGGATGGATGTGGAAGAAGATCAGTCAATAATGCCACAAGAGTCCAACATAGAAGGAGACTTTGTAATGATGCAAAACAGAGTGGTGGCAAGCTTTGCCTGATGATTGAATTACACCCCTGAAAAGTGAAACAGCCACAAAGCACCATGGTAACAGCAACAAGAATTTCGGATACCATTAACTGTAATGTGTCGCCATTCGAAAAGAAGAAGGGAGACCTGTCAAGTGAAGAAAGGCAACCCGATGTCCCAGATGATGCCGACAACTGGGAGTTTGAATGTTGTGGTAATGCTGGTAGCCCCAGGACAGGTGGTCATCTCGGTAGGAGGAGGGGACAGACAAAACACCCTGTAAGGGGGTGAAAGGGCAGCAGGGGCTAGATCCAACAGGAACTGTCACAACTCCGCAGGGGCCACCATACAACCTCATGCTCCACTCCAGGTCCTGACTGACTGTAGCGGGTAGGGCCAGACTGGCTTTAGCGGACAGGGCCGGACTGGCTGTTGCGAGCAGGGCTGGTCTGGCTACCAGGCATTTTTTGCTGGGGTGGCAGGGTGGGTCCAGGTTCACTGCTGAGGGGCTGATTTTGTTGCTGGGGAGCTACCGCCGCTTCTAAATGAACAATGCAAAACAAATAGCTTTAAAGCGTACTTTTTAAAACACTTGTTTTGCATTGTTTATTAAACAAGCCCGGTAGCCAGTCTGGCCCTGGTAGCGGGCATCGGGTGCTTGTCCAGGAGGCTGGAAGGGTGGGATTTGGTGTTGAAGTGGTGGTGGCGGTTTTGGAACTGTGAGTGGCAGTTTTGTTACTGGGGGGAGGTTTTGCAATAATGCTGCAGTATCGGCCCCCAGTAACCAAAGCGGCAGTGCTGTGGGACAGTCTTGTTAAGCAGCAGTGCTTCACGCTTGCCCCCAACCTCCCCCCCCGTGAGTGGGGGCCGGTCCGACAAAATTGCCAGGGATGATTGGGTTCCCAGTGCGGCCCTGCCCCACTCCCAGCGATCCTGGGGGTGGTGCCTATGTTAATTGAGAAAGTGAACTTGAGGTACTTGTTTTAGACTATATGTTCATTGCAAGTTACCCCAAGGCTTGTAGCCTTTTTTTTTTAATTCAGGGGAGGAATGTTGTGTGTCCTGTGACACATATAGGTGATTGCACACCCAGGTATCCCGATGCCAGGCACATTGGGGTTTAACAAAAAGCAGAGCAAGGACGTGCGCGATTAACAGCAGTCACCGCCTCATTATTTATCGCTGCACCCGCAACCCATATTAGGAAGGAGAATGTGGAGTCGTTGCTGGCAGCCTTGTGAGTCTTCACTCTCCCATGTGGGATCTGCTGGAGACCACCAGGACATTCTGAGGAAAGAAAAGACCAAACCGAAGAGAGGACAAGTGTTTGGCAGTGGAACCGGTGCAGCCGATGGCAGTTCCCACTTCTGCCGTACAGCAGTGTAGAGGCGGAGAACATCATTTCCCCTACAGTAGGGCCTACACTGTGTTCAGGTTTCCCTATAAGTGAGGGGATGGCCTGTGTTTGATGGAGTGGTTGTAACAAAATCACAATGAACCCAAAGGCGAGGAGAATTGAGAAGAGTCATTCCAAAGCCTAAGTCAACATTACTATGTTTCTTTGATCACGATCCGATCCATCGTGTAACTATCATGGCAGCTGTTTTTGAGCTCTAAGCCATAAAGGGGAAAATGTTAAGAAAAAGAACTCAAAACAGTAGCAGCTAGAAGCAGGATGAAGCACCTGGGCTCCCAGGCTCACCTGAGCCAATCACAACGCTGCAAAGAAGCGTTGTGATTGGTCTGAGCGCCGTGGTTCGGCGCTCAGGTGGGGACAGGGAGCCTTTGCATGTTCCTCACCAGGCTGTGTAATGCAGCCTGGTAGGGAAGATGCAAAGTGCACAGGCCTGTTTGGCCGGCCCAAGAGGGCCGGCAAAGCATTTGTGTGCACTTAGGGAGTGCAAATCACTCCTCTCCCTGCTCTGGCCAGCCCCACCCGCCTCACCCCGAGAGCCACTGACTTCAATTGGAAAACTAAAATGATATTAATGATACGTTATTTTCAATTTATTTTTCCTTTTCAGTAGTGGGGTGACGTTTCTCCACCTTAGTGGAGGACCCGCCACTGACTCCAAAGAGAAATCTTTACATCTTGAAAGTCTGAGTTCTGTAAAGTCCTCTGAGAGTAGGATTCATATAAGTCCCAGACTTAAGAAGCTGTGCTTAGAAGTGGCGAAAGGGCCTTGTTAGAATGCATTAGTGCACTTTATGGCGACTTGTATGAGGAAACTAGGAGCATTTCAACAGTGGTGCATACTGTGGACAGCAAATTGGAAATACTGACAGAGGGAGTTGTGGTGTTTTAACAGGTATTTAGAAAACTGAACGTTGTCCTGTTGCCCTTGATGAACCGCTTTTCTCTTAAGTTAGATTAAAGCGTTTCTAAAGCATCGGAAGCGGTGTTAATGCCCTAAGGAGTTTGCTTGTCCTCAACTGGACTCAGTCAACATATAACTTCAATATTTAGCAACATTTCAGTATTAAATGGAAAGCACATTAGGCTTCACAATAAAGACTGACAAGAGTTAAGATGAAAAACATGAAGGTTTATTGAAAAATTTAACGCATTACAGAAACCAAAATAAGTGGCAAGAGGTCTGTCAGCTACGCAATTGTCATTTAAAAGCATGAAGCCAGTGCTTAATTTGAGCCGGTGGTTTCTGGTGCTTGGCACTGGCACTTAATTGTCAGCACCGGGACTTTTGATAGTCTGCCACTTGGTGGCATTGTACATCTAATTTACAGATCAGGACAAGAAGAGTTGTTTATTCGTTCAATATAACGTAAAAATTAATAATACCTGCCACCCAAGCTATTCGTATAGCATTGGGGGCATGGAATAGTCAAAATTGTCACACTTGTAGCAGGGTGATGGTTAGCAGTTATGTTTTTACTGTCATTGACAGCGATGGCAAGGGAAATAGGTGTAACAAGCTGCAGTTGCCTCTTGTAGAGGGCCCTGGCACTAATCTTTTTTACAAATTAAGCACTGCACAAATCACAGATTAAAGTCTAAACAATGAAATGGTAAAACAAAGTATATTTCAGCTCAAGTAAATAGGTAAAAATAATCAGAGTGTTGCCTTCTAAAGATCAGATGAGAGTGAGCACAACACCCCCAGGAAGGGAGTTTTTATAATGAAAAATACAAAAGAAACTGTACATGAATACAGTTACATTAAGGTCTCACATTTAGCCCAATCAGAAACAGTTTCCAAAGTCACATTATTCAGCGCTGTGCCACATATTCACATTATGGGGTTCCTATCCCCATTGCTCCTAAGACACCTCAATAGTTAATACAAATATTACTACAAATCAAGTTTAAGGTCTCATGAGAATCAGTTTTGGGTCCCCAATAGGTGAGGCCTAGGGAAACATTCACTTTGCTAACACAGCATGAAATAAACCTTGAGAAGGCAGCATCATGTCGTACATGAGAGAATAAAATTGTGTGTCAAACCTTGTTTACCAAATAACTATTGTAAACAGTGCACACAGTGAGAGAAGGCAGAGAGATGACTATGTGCAAAAATAAGATGGATGCAGACAGCAACAACCATTTCGAAATAGAGGCCTACATTAGCCAATGCTAAAATAAACACAGCTTTGCAGAAGAGTATATTGAATTATCTCTCAATTACATTGTGTTAATGCAAATATATATTTTATAAAAACCTACATTCCGCTTGAGCAGCACAAGGTGGAACTTGTTTCTTCTCAGAAAGATATGGGGAGTTTAAGACGCGCGTGATGATTTGTGTCCTGAACCAGACAACCGGGGTGAAACCCTGGAGAATGTCAGGGAAGGGGGAGCAACCAGGGGTGTTGGGAGCCCTATCTGGAATCCCCACAACCACTTTGCATTGCAAAATAAAACAGGTGCTACAGCACTTCACTGGGGACCACGAGAAATCAGAATGCCCTCTGGTACTAATTCCAAAACCTTTTGCAACCATGCTATTGCAGTGATAGAGACACCCCCCCCCCCCCCCCCACCACACGCATACCCTCTCCCTCTCCCCCACCCCCTCCACCGCAGCCATGCAGTCACTGAGTGGAAGGAGGGTGATGAAAATCTTGAGGACAGCAAATAGGAGAAACATTTCTCAGAGAGGTGAGTAGGCAGAAGTAGGTCTTCTACAGAAACTTCCATTAATGCTCTTTCCAGATGTACATCCTAAAGAAAGGATTAAAAACAGGGCCCTGGTGTATCTCGTACTTTGGAGTACAGATTTGGTTCTCTCGTGGCCCCCCTCCCTCTCAGGTCTTCTTTTATTGACCGCCCTCGGGTGGTTGGGTGTTGACTCCCCCGGCTGGTGTTCGCCGCCCTTCATAAGTCGTTTCGCCTTGTTTGTTGTATTTTTGTATTTTTCTTTTTTTGTTGTTATTTATACTAAAAGTGTGTATTCTGATTTCCCCTATGTGCAGTCTGATCTACTGTGATAGTGCGGAGCCCCTGTGGGCCAGTCATTGTTTACTGATATGCTGGAACACTTCGACTACTAGCGGCCGGCCCTGGTGGTTGTAGGCCCGTGTTTGTAACCCTTTTTGTGCACAATAAAATCTTTTCAAAAAGAAAAAGAAAAAAAAAAAAACAGGGCCCTGCTGGAAATTAAGGTGGCTTTGAATATGTAAAAACCTATGGGTGAACCTATTAAGACTCTAATAAAACAGTCTGGCCTTACCTGTTCTTCGGGTTGCCACCTGGCCGGTTTTATACAGGCAAGATCGGTACTTTAATGTCCCTGCCGGTATAAAAATTATCTTAAGCTGGTAATTTTCCCCTTTATCAGTTCATACTTTAAAAAGAGAATGCAGAACAGAACACTTTAAAATGTTTTACACATCTGCCCTAATGACCCCTGAGTGGCAACTAAAGCAAACAAAGTCATCAAGCCCATGTTAACAAGCACTAGGTCTCGCCTATAAAAGAGGTCTTGGCTTTGGAAATGTGTTTTTGCCATGTTGTACACCAGTGTGGCTGCTGTTCAGCATGGCTAAACATTAGTGGTGTGGAGTGTCCTAGAGTGGAGTGGGGGTCTAGAGTGTTGTAGACTGGATTTGTTGGAATAGCGTGTTGTAGAGTAGAGTAGGGTGAGTTGACTGTTGAGAGTTGAGTCCCGAGCGGGGGAATTCAGTGTCTGAGAGTGCGTAGAGTGCAGTGTCATAGTGCAGTGTCAAAGTGGAGTGTCATAGAGTGGAGTGCCATAGAGTGGAGTGTTGTGGAATAGGGTGGAGTGGGTTGGAGTGGATTGAGATAGTGGGGCGGACTGGATTGGTATAGATTGGGGTGGATTGAATTAGGATAGAGTGAGTTGGATTGAGTAGAGAGGTGTGGATTGGAGTGGGTGTTCTGGATCAGTGGATTGGATTTGAGTGGGGTGGATTGGAATTGAGTGCGGTGGATTGAAATGGGGTGAGGTGGATTAGATTGGGTGGGATTGGAATGGGGTGGATTATAATGGTTTGGTGTAGGGTGGATTGGATTTGGTGGGTGGACTGGATTAGAGTAAGGTGGTTTGGAGTAGGATGAATTAGAGTGGAGTGGAGGGGGTGAATTGGACTGCACTGGAGGGATGTGGATTGATTTGGAGTGGGGTGGATTGGACTGGAGTGGGTTAGACTGAATTGGGGTGCAGTGTATTGGATTGGGATAGAATGGGATGGATTGGAGCAGAGTGGGTGTATTTGGACTGTAGTGGAGAGTGGTGGATTAGATTGGAATTGGGTGGATTGGATTGGGGAACTGACTGGCATGGGGTGGAATGGAGTGGGGTGGAAAGGAGTTGGGTGGAATGGAGGGGGTGGGGTGAATTTGATTGGCGTAGGGTGAATTGGAGTGGAGTAGATTGGATTGCAGTGAGATGAACTGAATTAGAGTGAGGTGGATTGGATTGAGTGGAATGGAATGGACTGGGTGGATTGGATTGGATTGAGGTGGATTGGATTAAGGTGGGGTGAACTGGATTGTGGTGGGGTGGATTTCATTTAGGTGGATTGGATTGAGGTGGGGTTGGGTGGGGTGGATTGGATTGGATTTGGGGAAGATTGGATTTATCTGGATTGGGCTGAATCGCATTGGTGTGGGCTGGATTGGATTTGACTGGATTGGGGTGGATTGAATTGGTGTGGGGTGGATTGATTGGATTGAATTGGGGTGAGGTGGGGTGGATGGGATTGGAGTGGGGTGAATTGGAGTGGGGCGTATTGTTTTGGATTTTGGATTGGGCTGATTGACGTGGGGCAGTTTGTTTTGGAATGGAGTGGGGCAGATTATTTTGAACTGGAGTGGGGCAGATAGTTTTGATTTGAGTGTAGCAGACTGTTTTGGATTGGAGTGGGGTTGATTGGATGGGAGTGAGGTGGAGTGGATTGAGTGGAATGGACTGGAGTGAATTGGATTGGATTGAGGCGGGGTGAACTGGATTGGGGTGGGTAGATTTCATTGAGGTGGATTGGATTGGGGTGGGGTGGGGTGGAATGGATTTGGCTGGATTGGGTGGATTTAATTGGTATGGGGTGGATTGGATTTGGCTGGATTGACTTGGTGTGGGGTGGATTAGATTGGATTGGAGTGGGGTGGTTTGTATTGTATTAGATTGAGGTGAGGTGGATTGGATTGGAGTGGGGTGGGGTTAATTGGAGTTGGGTGGATTGTTTTGGATTGGAGTGGTGCTGTTTTGCATTGGAATGGGACAAATTGTTTTGAATTGGCTGGGGCAGGCTGGATTGAGGCAGATTGTTCTGGACTGGAGTGGGACAGGTTGTTTTGGTTTTGGATTGGTGTGGGGCAAATTGGAGTAGGGCAAATTGATTTGAATTGGAGTGGGGTGGATTGAATTGGCGTGAGGTGGATTGGATTGGGCTGGATTGGATTGGTGTGAGGTGAATTGGATAGGAGTGGGGTGGATTGGAGAGGGGTGATTTGGGATGAGTGGGTGGACTGTTGTGAGGTGGACTGGAGTGGGGCAGATTAGAGTGGGGCAGTTTGAAGTGGAGCATATTGTTTTGGATTGGAGTGGGCCAGACTGGAGTGGCGCAGATTGATTTGGATTGGAGTGGGGCGGAATGTTTAGGATTGGAGTGGGGCAGACTGGAGTGGACAGATTGTTTTGGATTTGGGGTGGGGCAGATTTGTGTGGGGTAGACTAGAGTGGGGCAGATTTGAGTGGGCAGATTGTTTTGGATTAGAGTGGGGTAGATTGAAGTCGGATGGATTGGAGTGGGCAGATTAGATTGGGGCATATTGGAGTGAATTGGAGTGGGGCATATTAGGGTGGAGAAGATTGTTATGGATTGAAGTGGAGCAAATTGGACTGGGGAAGATTGTTTTGGACTGGAATGTGGTAGATTGTTTTGGTTTGGAGTGGGGTAGATTGTTTTAGTTTGAAATGGGGCGCATTGGAGTAGATTAGATTGGGGTGAGTGGTTTGGGATGGAGTGGGGTGGATTGAATTGGTCCGGGATCATTGGAGTCAATTGAGGTGAATTGGTGTGGGTGAAATGGGGTGAATTGGCGTGGATTGGAATGGGGTGGATTGGTGTGTACTGCATGATTATTTGTGTTAAAAGCATTTCAGAAATTACACATAAGAAAGAAACAATGTTGCCTTGCAAAAAAATAATCCTCATCTTTTGAGAACACCGCCCACGAGCAAAAACAAAAGTAAACATAAGTGCAAAGTGAGAAATTAAGACATGGCAAAATAAAAGAAAGTTAACTATAGAAAATAAATCTTTGCAACTTTCTTTGTCCTGCTAGGCACATTTTAGCCACTCACTCGCCTTTTGTTTGCAGAGCACTAAAACATACATGCTAACATTTTAGTGTAGGAAAGTGGGAGATTTAAAAAAATCATCTGGAGAATGTATTTCCCCCATTGACAGTTATTGAAACAGGCAATTTCATGTGGGAGACATCCAAAATTAAGTTATTTTGGGATTTAAAAATCAGGAGTCTCCCACCTTAATCAGGTCTATTGTTATACATGCTAAAAGGTAAAAAGAACAAAATCACATCGGGAGCAGCAGACGGGCACTGAGTAAGTTGAATCAATCAGTGCTTGGTCCCTGCTCCACAGAGAGTAATGGAAATGATGTTAGGCCTGCCTTGACAAACTATGAGGCTGTAAAGAAGAGTGCCATGTAAGCCAACAAATGGTAAGCAACGGGTGGGGTCTGAGCCCTTTTTGTTAACAACAGTGTCTCGCAAGCAAGACGTATTTGCTAGCGCATGGTTTCGCAGGCTCGACCCTAAAAAGAATCTGGAAGAGTGAGATAAAGAGACATGGCGAGCGTGGTGGTGGATTAAAGAAGCGTGAGGTGGACTCAAGACTAGGGTCCTTGGAATTCGACATCCCGACCTTCTACAACACCGGCGTGAGCTTCTAAGCAAAGCTTTGGGTCCCCACACTTATTCGATGAAAGTTAAGCACTGAGAAGATCAGCTCTTACCACCTCATGATGTTCACCTCATTCCAGTCCTAAGCTATGTGGCGTTCCGCCTCCCTGACAGCCCATACACTCGTATGCTATTAAAAAAATGTAAGCAGCAACTTTCGCAAAGATTCTCCATTTACATTTCTAATGAACATCCTACAAAAGTGCATTTTTAATTTTTTAAAAAGCACACCAAAAATTTGCTTTGAGTAGAAGAATTTTCTCATAAATACCTTACAAAGTCCGAAATCTGTAAACTTTTCAAAACTTCACATCCGAAAAAAAAATTCCACCCAGCCTTTTGGGTAGGCCCTAAGTAACCTTACCATGGGTTGCTGCAAAACTGCTATGTGGATTATAAGGTGCTGCCATAAAACACATTACTTTGACACGTCCCGCCCCCGGGATGGGAAAGCTTTCCTGTTTGTAAGACTTGGCAATAGTCCACTGAAGAGTTAAAAGAAAGGAACAAAAAAGCTGGCAAGGCTGCCTCAACATTCTAGACCGGAAAAACCTTGCATTTCAGATTGGGCCCTAAGGGGGGCAGCACAGACCACAGGCTAGCTTGTTGGTGTGAAAAAGGCCACTTTATTGGAAACAGGTGCACCTTACATAAAAACATACCTTGGCCTGTGCCGTACAAAACTAATCCTCACTAAATATAGCCTTCCAATCTGGCCCCCCAGCCCCTCCCCTAAAATTGTTTCCCCCCCTGCAACAATCATAACACAACTTACAATTCCCAACTTTCCTACCCTACCTAACTAGGTAACTTCTTATGTTCTATCCCACTGTAACCATAGCTCAGTATATATCCCCAATGACCTAGGAAAAACGCCACTCGAAAGTCAGAGCTGCCGGCTTTCGACCCACCCTTTAGGCCTCCTGACGCTTCGGGTACCTGCACACACCCAGGGCCCTGTCCAACGCCTCATTCAGCTGAATAATATATAACTCCATGCCATACCGCGACAAATGCACCCTGTCTTCTCTAAAAAAGTACACTGCCTCATAGCGTAATTCCGGGTGTTCCAGCCTACCTATCCCTTCTCTGTCACAAAAAACCCGCATGTCTCTATTAATCTTCCGGCGTGCCCTATCTATGGCCGCCGGGCGTTCAGCCCCCCTCCAAATTCTCCGTGGAATGAATTCTGACCAAATAACGTAGCAACCTGACCACTGTGCCCGAATCTCCAGCAAATCCCGTTTCATTTGCTTCAACAACGCCAGGCCTTTGCACTGCACCAAATCATTTTCCCCTAAATGTATGACCAAAACATCAGGACACACTCCCCCCTTTACAGCCCCATTCAGAACCGGAAAAAGCTCATGCCATCTCATACCCCCCTGTCCCTGCCACTGACAGCGAAACAACCGAGGATCCAATTCTAAGTTAAGGTTCCTGCTCTTGTCCCATTCATATTGCTCCGCTCGCTTGATGAAAGAGTGGCCCAGGATGAGGATGGACAACCCGGCCACGTCCGGCCCCGCCACGCACCTAGAAAGAGACACATGTCAGCACAAAGGTAGTACTCTGCCTACTTCCTCCCCCTCCCCGGAATGCTGCAACCGAACGTATGTCTGGTAACAGTCCGACTTCCACCTCCCCAAGCGCATAATGTCCTCCCTCCCCCTCCCCTGGCGAGCCGCATCCATTGCCGCACCTATCCGAAAAGAATGCGTCCCGAAAAATCTTGGCTCCTCACCCATGCCGAGCAGGGCGTGCCGCAGAACCCACAGCAGCTGGGCCGCCATCACCCGATCCCCCGTGACCTGGCAAAATATTTCCCCCTTCACCGACCGCAACCGGGATGCCAACCGCCCCCCCCCCCACTCCGCCGGGCAGATGGCCTGCTCCGACGTGGGCCCAGAAACACCCAGGTCCCCGCACCCCGCTAATCCGTCTTCGAGCGCTGCAACCGAACCGCCACCTCCCCGGCCCGCAACTCCACATCCTCCCATCGAACCCCGGGCTTTCCCCTCTGCCCCACCAGCTCGGACACCCTGAAGGCCCCAAAATACATCCACGACATAAGAGTGGAAAACAAAAGAATCTCTTCCCGATTATGTCAGAAACTAGGCAGGCGCTGTAGCACACCCCGTAGGATGTGCCCTGTGATGGGACGACGCTGACGAGCCGTGGCACCTCGTTCTCGCACCCAGCCCTCCAGCAAGCGTGCGCCCAACTCCCCCGCTGACGACGCATAGCCCCACCTCAGCTTCCCCATAAACGCTATGGCCGACAACTTACCCGCAATTGTCGCCTTCGACATACCCTTATCCATCAACGTCAACATAAACTGAACAACCTGCTCACACCGAACCCCCGATCGCCCTGCCTCCCCGCCCCACTGTCTGAGAACTCCTGCCACGCCTGCTCATATGCCCTCCACGTTGACCTGGCCACCGACCCTCTTACCAGTTATACGACCCTTTCTCTCCTACCGACCACATCCCCGCTGGCACTGGCGTCTTGCGTTCGTCTGCCTCCGTGGCTAGCCCATGGAACCTCTGCCACTGTGAACGAGACAAAGCATCTGCAATTTTATTGTCCACCCCCGGCACATGCCGTGCTTGAAACAAGATGTCATGCTCCAAACAACGCAGCACAAACACCCGCAACAACTTGAGCACCTGCGGATCCCTAGCGGACTGCCGATTGACGACATGGACCACCGACATATTGTCCACCTTGAAAATCACACGTTGGTGCGCCAGCTCCCGCGCCCACACCGTCACAGCCACCACCAACGGGAACAATTCCAAAAATGCGATGCTCCTCCCTCCGCCCTGCCAGTGCGGTGGCCATTCCTCCGCGCATCACCTCCCTTGCCAAAAGAGCCCGAAACCGCCCACTCCCGCCGCATCCGAAGAGATGACGACATCCCACTCCCAATCAGGGCCCGACCCAGCCATCTACAAAACGTACGCTCTGCCCTCACCACCGGGCAGGCAAAATTCAAATGTCCCAAAAGAACCTGCACCTCCCTCACCATCACCTCCTGCTGCCCCAGCATGTCATCCACCAAACCCAGCATGCACAACTTTTTCTCCTCCGGTAACCGAGCCTCCATGGCCACCGAGTCTAGCTCAATGCCCAAAAATGACAGCACCGTGCTGGGACCTTGTGTCTTCTCTGGTGCCAGGGGCACACCCAGGTAGCCCATGAGCTCTGTAAAACTGTCCAGCTGTTGCTGGCAGTCCGCCAAACCGGGCAGTCCCACCAGGAAAAAGTCATCCAGGTAGTGCGTCATCGTCTCCTTCCCCGTGCGCCATGAAAACGCCCACTGTAAGAAGGTACTGAAGCGCTCAAACAAAGCACAAGAAATCGAACACCCCATTGGCAACGCTTTGTCCACAAAAATGGCACCGTCAAACTGTATACCCAACAGTTGATAATCATTCGGGTGGACTGGCAACAACCGGAATGCTGACTTGATATCGCACTTCGCCATGAGTGCGCCCGGCCCCACCGCCGTCACCAAACACCGCACCACGTCCACTGACGAGTACGATACCGACGACAACTCCGCCGCAATGTAATCGTTGATCGACGCCCCTTCTGGCCAGGACAGATGCTGGATCAGGCGATACTGTCCCGGCTCCTTCTTTGGCACTACTCCGATGGGCGAGATTATCAGATCCCGGATCGGCGCCTCCCCAAACGGCCCCACAATCCGCCCCTCCCATACCTCCCTGTCCAATTTCTCCCGGACCACTGACTTATGCGCAGCGACCGATTTCAAGTTTTTGGCCCACCAGGCGATGCGCGGACCCTCGTAGCCCAGCCGTAAACCCTCCCGGAACCCCCGCCGTATCAGCCCCGCGTCCTCGGTGTCCTCGGTCCGTGGATAAGACACCAGAAGGGGTTCCAACTGATCCTGTCTAACCGGCGTACGAGCAATTTCCCACAGTCCCCTGTCCCCCCCGGCCTCCCTGACTACCCGCCTGCTGTCCCCCCGGAGCGGACTGCTGCCCTTGGTTGCCTCCCATCCCCCAGCATTGCACCACCGGGTGACGTTTCCCACATTTGGAGCATTCATGCCGGAATTTGCAGTATTGTCGCGCACAAAGACCTTTGTTGAAATCCCAGCACACTCCCACTGGAGACCCCCTGGTATTGTCGCCTTGCCCCACCCCCCCACGGGTGAGGCGGCTGGGAAAGTGGCGAGGGGCAGCCCACTCGCCGTATAGATTGTCTTGCCAAACTTCGCCCCCCCATGGTCTGCTGGTACAGATCCAAATCGATCTCCCCCCATTTCGCCTCCGGATCCCAGGCCAAACGCGCCCGAAACTCCTCATTGTAATGTGACCACGCGTAGGTAACTTGTGCTCTCCGGACCACGTCCATGTACTTAAACAGGGCGACGGACCGTTCTGGGTATTTTTCACAGTATACACTGGCGAAAATCAAAAACCCCGCGGACCAATTCTCTATATTCAGGGGCACCCTCGGACGCTTGGCTAACTCCTGTTCCTCCTCTTTGGACCCCTCCTTCGCCGTCAGCTCCCTGTGCAGGAGCTTCAGGATGTCCACGTAATCCCCTTTCCAAATCTTTTCTTTAGTGGCCAACGACAAGTGCGCCCCCAAAGGTTTCATAATGCCCATATAGGGCAGCTTGCGCACCGGCAGCTCATGGCTCTCTTTCCCCTCCTTTCCACCCTTCCCCTTCCCCCATCCTCATCCGGGGCCGCGGAGCCCCCACCCTCAGAACCTGCTCCATCCGGTCCCACCCCCGCATCGCGCACGTACGTGCCCTTACTCAGACGCACACCCCCCATCCCTACCCCCCCCGCATCCGTGCCGACCGAGACTGTGATCGTGTCCCCACCTGAGCCCCTCCCTGCTCCGTTCTCCGCCTTACCCGGCGTCAAGGTCGTTGTCCGCACCGGATCCCGCCGCCTCACCAGTGGAACAGGGGGGTCCGTCACTCTCGCTGCTTTGCTCCGACGGTGCGCCTCCTGTAAGGTACTAGAACAAGCATTACTCCACTCCCCCCTCACCCCACTCCTCCCCCTGCCCCCGCTCACGTATTTCCCGTTCCTCTTCGCTCTCCTCCTCATAATCCAGTGGCACTCCCCCATCCTCATAATCTACCCCGTGGTCCTGCCATAGGCTGCCCTGCTCAAACCAGCCGACTCCCTACACGTGTGTAACAGCTCACTAAGATCCACACTCTCCCTCCGCCGCTTGGTGTGACGCTCTTCGGGGTCCCGATCTGATCGGACGGACCACTGCCCCCGTCCCCCAGTGGCCGCATCGACCCATCGGGGTGGGGCTGGCGGGGACTTACCGCCCCGCCTTTTGTGTGCCACCGCTGGCAGGTCCCTCGCTGGAGCGCTACCGCCCGCATAAGGCAGAGCCGGCCCATCCCCTCGGTGGATTGGAGCCGCATGCAGCTCTCCCGAGCACCTCGCCAGCCTTTCCTGTGGAAACAAAGAGGTGGAGTCCAACATGCTGGGGTTAAAGTGGCCCGCCGCCACCCCCCCACCCTCCCGCATCCCCCCACGCTCCCCTGCCCCTCCCGACCCAGGACGAATGGCCCCCGTGCCGCAAAGGAGTCGACCACCATGCCCCCGCGTCCCACCCCTCGCCCCAAGCAACCGCCCCCCACCCCCGCACCCTCCTCCCCCTCACTCCACTCCAGGGAATCCAATTCCCGCTGTACTGCCCCACCCACCTGGGCCGCACCCAGCCATCCAACCCCGCCCCCGGCATCCCCACCGGTGCCCCCCAGGCCTCCCCCCGTGCACCCCCTCCTGCTCCCCCCGTGCCCCTCCCCTCCCACCGACGCCCCGAATGACCCCCGCGCGGCACCTCCAAGACAACCCCCCCGCCCCTCCAAACCCACCCCCCCTGCCACTGCCACAAGCCCCCCCCCGTCCCAAGCACCCCCGGGCTCTGCAATCGTGCCACCTGCGCACCCCCCGCTGGCCGCAGGGCTCCCCCACGCTCCCCCCCTCCCCTCCGAGCTCTCAATAAGTAATGGTGAGGATCCACCCCCACTACCCACTGCCGTCGCTCCACCATCCCCCTCCCGCCGCAAGCCTTGATCCTGGTCGCCTTCTCCCCCTGCCTGCACCGCCTCTCCTACCAAAGCCTGCCCCCCTCGCACCTGGTGAACCCCCTCACACCCCCCACAAACTGCAGCACAGGCCACGGTGCCCCGCCCCGCCTCCCCCCACCTCCGCTGTGCCGGCGCCACCGCCACCCGCTTCCCAGTTCCTGGCAGCTCACACGCGACAATTGCCGTGGCGACTCCGCTCGCCGCGTGCCGCTGAGGCCTCACCTTCGCGTCGGGCCGCAACAGATCAGTGCCGCCCGCTTCAGCAAGGAGGCGGAGTGCCTCCACCACCCTCGGGTCATCCTGGCGCGCCATACCGCTGCCTCACCACAACCGCTGAAACACGACCTGCCGATCACTTCGCACCCGTCGCCTCCGTATACCCAGGACGGCGCTCCGCTCGCAGAAACAAACGCAGCACAAAATGCCACTACACTCGACGCTCACGACCACAGGCCCCACAAGAATCGCCACCAACAAGGCTCACAAAGATCGCGCCAACCACCCAGCTGGCCGTTGTGTCACGATCCACCAAAATGGTAGATTCCCACACAAAATGCCCGGCTATATAGCCCCCAGCCCAAAAGGAGCCCAACCAGAGCCCAACCAGCCCAAGTAGCCCAAAACCAGCCCAACCCGCCCGTGCTCCGGCTGCCCCCCTACCCCCAAAACCCCCTGGGGGGCGAGCCTCCCGTTGTTCGGCCGCCCCCCCAAAGCTCTATTGTGCTGTGACTGCTGGGCGATGACAGAAGCCGCTCAGATCTATAGCCAGGACCTCACCTTCGGAAAGATAACGTCTTCAAAGTCAAACGAGAGCTTTTGTTTACCATCGGTACATCATATTTGTACAGTTTATTTCCGGTTCACCTGAGCTTCCAAACTTCTGAAATCTGCTGTCTATACTATAGCCTCACAAAAATGTCACCTCTCACATTTATTTAGTTTTAAACAGTGCCACAATTCACTTAGGCCACTTCGAAGCGTTGGCATCAGTTATGGTGTGCTGTGCGCACCTAGAGAGCGCATTTCTAGCACTTGTTTGGGACATTGGATCAATATGAGAATTCCAACTGTAATCTGAAAACTATGACTCTCGGTCCTCACTGCGCCGTTAGTTTGATTGTTAATTCTGTTCTTACTGCTTCGCAAAGGTTGTGTCTTTATATTTTTTAATTATTTTATTTTATTGACCAAAAAGAATGGAAATTAAAAACAACTATAACCTTAAACTTGTTTGGTACCTTAGCGCTTTCAAAATCTGGCTGCCTCTTTCTTGATGAGCGTTGTTAGAGTGGGCTGTTAACATTTATTTGGTTTCGTATCGTATTTTTTTTCCTACAACATTATGGAGGGAAAAATAAAACTGATACACGTTTCTCCATAAAACTTTGCTTTCAGTACAATGACTCTGGGACAGTTTATAGCATATCTGCATGTTTGCTCATTTCCCTTCAACTTAAATATAGACTGTAAATAATAGGTGTTAAAATGAGTCAATTTTTAAGATTAAATTAACGGATTTTGGAAGGATGGAGGGTGGAGATGGCTCTGTCAGAATACAAAGTAATGATGTCCAGATAAGAGCAGATGTCAGCAGTGAGCGTTTAACTCAATGGGCCTTCGTGCATATTAATGTCCACCAACAGCACTAAGGACAGACATCGGTTTAAAGATTCAACCACTCAAAACCCATAGATGGAAAATGCGACTTTTGGACTATAGTGATTTAGCTGCGGGTTCAGGGAAAGAAAAAAGTGAAAGGGATTTCCTGACTTGGAAAAATATTTTAAAGGCTGGGAAAAACAAGCATTAAAAATGCAATAGGTCTCGCCTTTCATTAAGTTAAAGCCATTTGCTTTGCTATACAATACCATTAGCAAAGCAAATGGCTTTGACTTAATCAAAGGCGAGACCTATTGCATTTTCAATGCTTGTTTTATCTTGGGCACATAATGAATTCCCAAATGTTACCAAGAAAACATGCCAAACGGAATACCATTAATCGCTATGTTCTAAACTTAATGTACTGCTTCGGTTTCACACCAACGTCATAATAAGGAGACACTGGGTTCAACGCGTCCTGTGTGTGCTGATCAGAACACTGCAAAATATAGTAATTAGTGAAAGAGGCCCATTTAAAGACTGCTCAACAAAATACCCTCAAACTGGAACAAACCGCCCTGTCCCACTCAACCCAGATGGGTAACTTTAAAAAAAAAATCCCAATATTGAGAGCACTTTATCTAAAATACCAAGGTTTTGCTCATGGAGTGGGCCACTTAGCAACTGAGCTACCAGGAACGTGGTGGCGTTTGCTACGAGTGTACTGCATTGAAGAGCCCCCCAGCCTAACATCTCCGAAAACCCCGAACCTTTCAGGAGCAATGGGACCCAAACTGGATTTTACCCACTGTCAATGTATGTTGCACCCTGGAACTTGAAGTTTCACCGTCCTCCCTGAAACTATCCGCTCAAAAATCCCAGTGACCACAAAAACAGGATCAAATTAAAGTTTCCAGTCTCCTGGGAGGTAATCGCCAGCTCTGCAAATGCAGTGATGGGCACACAAACCCCCTACCCACAGTATGGGAGAGGCACCCTCAAATATTACAACTCGCAGAGTCCAGACCACATCTTAGAATCAACATGGTCATTGCAGGGAATTGGCTCTTTTTACGTGTGTTATTGGTGAGATTTGGTGTAGCAATCTTAATGTCATGGTTACAGTGGTCGAAGTGTGTAGGATCGGCAGGGCACGGCGTGCCCCTACTTCTTCAATTCCAAGGATTCCGTTCCCCTACTTTTTAGGTCTCGCCTGACCCAGAGCATGCGCTGGTCTGGCAAGACTTTTTGTGAGGGCTCAAAAAAGTGCTACCATGGTCAGCCTAGAGCTACAGTGCATGTGCACGGGTTCGCGCGTCGCGCTTGATCGCGATCACTTTCACTTTCGCGGCCGCTTTGATGTTTGATCGCTTTCACTTTCACGGCCGCACGGCCACTTTGATGTTCTCCGTGAGCTAATTCTTTTTTTTTCTGTTTATTACTTCTATGTAGTAATAGTGGCACCCGTGCTTTAGCTTAAACATCTTAGGCTAAAGTCGGGTGCTGAGATTGCTTCAAAAGTAAAGAAATAGACAATTCTTTACTTTTGAATCAATCTCGGCACCCGACTTTAGCTTAAGATGTTTAAGCTACAGCACGGGTGCTGCCATTACTACAGAGCAGTAATAAACAGAAACAAGCATTGGCATAGCCGATAGGTCTCACTTTTGGGACCTTATAAGTATTTAGTTATGCAACTGTTGCAAGGCTAAACACTTATAAGGTCCCAAAAGCGAGACCTATTGGCTATGCCAATGCTTGTTTATTTTGAAAATGTGTCCCATGATGCAAGAAATCCCCATCGCCTATAAATAAAGCTCGGTAATCCTGGCGTTCGAGGACGGTGGCAGAGAAGTAACAGGACTCGGTCTTTTCCTTCTTGCCCAGAGAAGAAAAATACAGTGTCCACTTCTGCTCTGCCGCTTCAGCTGCCCCCCCCCCACTCTTTCCTTCTTCCCTCTCTTTCTGTCTAGCAGTTCTTCTCTTACTGAAAACCCTGACTTCAAGATTATTTGCTCCCCTGTGAAATGGATCCAAAAAAAAAAACAACATTTTTGCTGGAAATGTCGTATTTTAATTCCAAAGTGCAGCATCTGGATTAAAAGGTTAAACATATGAAAAAGAACGAAATAAAGTAAGACAGAGTGGTAGCAAACTGGCCAGATTGATTTTATTGACTAAATTATGCATTAAAAAAAAGGCTGCAGCGTAATGCAGTATATTTTCTGATATTTTATTATTTTGACATGTGTACACATGCTAACAGTCTTTGGAAAGATTTTGCCTCATTAGTACCAGTGTAACATACAAATGCAACACTGAGAAAGGTGATCAGTCAACCTTTGCAATAAGCCATCCACTCCGCAGAAAACAAGTCACATTTTTTATTAACTTTTAATATGTTTGAGCTATAAACCGTTTATTAGTTGAAATGGTCAGATCATCCAGCAGATCTTCCATTAGGTGGCAATATGGCAGAGCCATAATTATATAGAAAACATTTTGCAAACTAGGATATTTTGCCATTCATGTTTGAACTGCTGTTGTGGAAAACGAGAGAAGTGCTGATGACAAACTCCATGGCTCGGCGACAAATGGCTTGTGCTTCCACATTTTATCGTATTTGGGACATTCTGTGACTAGAAGCATATACCATTTTGTGAATGTGTTTTAACGTGAATAACTCATTATAACCTTAAATAATCATGTGTATCCATTGGTTGATTAAACTGGGCAGTGAAATGCCAAACAAATACTAAAAATTGGGATGTTTGTGCATTCTGGCCACACCTCTGGCTCCGCCCACTGATCCAATCCTTGGGTTATTCCCGCCCTCTGATTCTCCGCCCACAGTTCCCCTACTTTTTTCCCCCCCACTTCGACCACTGCATGGTTATATGGTGTAACAAGACTCATTCATTTAAGTGAGTATGTGTGTAATTGGCCCGTGTCAGGAAATACTTGTATTGCACCCATCCATTTCCGTGAGACGTGGTTAATTACAACAATTTCAGTGGCATAAAGCGCAAGTGCATGAATTCACGGAGCCTGCGAAGGACTTGGGTTTAAGATTTTGTGGAAGGGTGTATTTCAAAAGAGCACGTGCTTATTGTATCCAATTTAGGTAGAATTAAGCTAAAAATTATTCATGTGGGATACTATAAATGATTGGCTTTGATTATTTATTAATTTGACTTTTAGTTGGTTTTCCCGTCTATATTCATGTGTGTAATCACAACATATGGAAACTGGAAGCCCTGAATGTAATTTCGGGGAGGGGAATTCAGGCTTGAAGAAAGCTTCCCAAGTGAGGGCGGGCAGCCTGTAATCCGTCCTGCTAGGCTTGGCGCCCTCCAACTGCCCCAAAACGACGCTACGAATATGCAAATACACGAGGCATTACAAAGGGGCTTGGGCGAGAGCCGCTACCTGCCCCTCCAGGGAAGGTGTCATTCGGCACATGTGGACAATGCGGCAAGGGTGAGTGGGTACTATCTACATACCATTCACAGCTCAGCAGGAAACCTGGGGGGGGGTTAATGCAGCACACAGGGCGTTGAGCATCAATCCACACAGCCCTCCCCAGGAACCCTGACTTTGTGCCCCAGAGACACCAGCTGCTAACCCTCCCTTCTGCATCCGCTGGGCCCCACCCACTGGCTGCAGAGCCCCCTGCCCTACAGCTACTACCACACACCCTGTAAGGGACGCCTATCAATAGTGCTTCAGGCGCAGAGGCGCTACAGGGCCCACTGCACCCAGATCATCTATGTGTAGTACAGAAACTCTGGGATGGGGTCCTTGTGACCAGGGCCCGACTGGCCCATCAGGCAACGAGGCAGTTCATTTCTGGCTGTTTGTGGGCATGTTTTATGGTCAACTTGGTCCATTTTTACTGTTGATTTACCCGATATTTCAACAAACACTGCCTGCAGCAAGCTCATACGTGCAGCCTTTCCATACCTTATAAAACACTTCATCACTGTGTCTTTACAAGGTCAAACCAGTTACTATTTGTAAACATGGGGCACTTAGTTTTAGCTACCTCATTTAGTAATGGGGCCATGTTTATAGGATCTTCTCGTCACTCCACTGCCCACACCGTCCCGAGACCTGCCTTGTACAAATAAAACTCTGAAAAGCTCCCCCCCTCCTCTTATTGAATAACACATTTCAATGTTTTATCAAGGAAACTCAAAGGGCCCGATTCACAGAACTAACTATAGACAAAATCCTAAACTTACTACCATTTTGGTATTCACAGAAGGCACTTACTCATTTTGGTATTCACAGAAGGCACTTACTCATTTCGGTATTCACAGAAGTTAGAAGTCCTAACTTTAGGACTCCTAAATGCCTTCTGTGAATACCGAAAGTCTTAAAATTAGGATTTTTCTCAGTTTAGTAGTAGTATAGTTAGGACTCCTAACTTTAGGACTCCTAAATGCCTTCTGTGAATACCGAAAGTCTTAAAATTAGGAGTTTTCTAAGTTTAGTAGTAGTCCTAAATTTAGACTTTTTTTTTTTTCATTGGAGCGTGTATGGAGTGTGTGACATCTGATCCCGTAAGCTCTGCATCTCCGGAGCCCAGATTCTAGACGAGAAAGCGTGCGCAAGCAAAACAAACTTTGAGGAGTCTACTTTTGGGGCTTTGAATATTTCATTCGCGACAAGGTGGATTTGTTTTCTTTCAATCGGGTTTACTCACAGTTTGGAATGCGG
The DNA here is from genome assembly GCF_964204655.1 of Triturus cristatus. Taxonomy (NCBI): domain Eukaryota; kingdom Metazoa; phylum Chordata; class Amphibia; order Caudata; family Salamandridae; genus Triturus; species Triturus cristatus. The sequence goes on from NC_140583.1 coordinate 662,209,339, forward strand.
AGGGCGCTCTTCCTGGCCGTGCGCCATTCGTAGCTGGTGTTCTCGGCGGACAAGGATCACACGCACTAGCGCTGTGTGTCATCCGTGCGCCATCCGCACGCTCACCTTCCTGTTGTTGCCAAGGGAACTTCAACACACAAGGGTTCTGCTTCCTGACGCGCCGCGTCATCCATTTTCACGTCCTCACAAGGTTTTTGGTTGCTAAGTAACGCTCTACACACTTCACGTTACCGGCAGCTTCCACACGGCCTGAATATACGAGGACTATACTGCAACTGACGAAATTTTAATGCAAATCTAGGAAACTCGTATTTTAGAAGGATTTTGTGTATCTTCTCAGTGATACACACACTGCATTTCAAAACTTAAAGGTAAAAGTGGTCTCTAGCACAATACTGATGCACACAGTTGTTAATTAGCTTTAAAAAGAAAAACATTTTATTTTCAACTCCTGGATGTTACTATTTAGTATTTACCTTTAATAAAAAAAATTTAAAAAAGGGGAAATATTATTGTTATTTTTTTTGTAGTAAAAACAGTGTTTCTTGGGTAAATTATTTAAGTGTAAGTTAAGACAATGCAAAACGTTACTGCACCTCCTTTCTTTTTGTCATCTCCGAGGGAATCCCCCCATAAAGTGGCAAAAATGGCGAAAAGTTTTCGAGAGATACGCAAGAGTGTGCGGTTCTTCTCTAAGTGCAGAAAGGAAGATTGCTTTGTTATTATCTTCCTGAATTGGATGATCGTACCCTCAATGAATATGAAATCTGCATTGCAATGTTGGATAAACACTACTTACCCAAAGTCAGTACCATCTTGGAGAGGTACCATTTTGGCAGAAGGACCCAATTGGAGGATGAGAGCGTTGAGAATTACGTCACGTCTCTCAGGAAATTGGCTTCTTCATGTAAATTTGCTGCTACTCTCGACGAAAGAATAAGGGATCAGTTCATGTTGGGTTGCAGCATTGAGCGTGTCAGAGAGGAATTGTGGCAAAAAGATGAGCCGACTCTAGAAGAGGTTATTGTAATCGCTATAAGGATTAAACACTCCTTAAAATGCGTAGATGTCATAAAGAAAAATGGGGAAAACAAGGAGAAAAGTTTTATTCAGGTTGTCAAGACTATCCCTAGAGGAACTATCAACCATAAAGAAATTCCAAAAAACGAAATCTCAAAAGAAGCACCCAAGAAATTTTATTTGTCTAGTGTGAAATGTTTTCGTTGTGGGAAAAGTGGTCATTTTGCAAATGACAATGTCCAGGGTGGAAGGTTACGTGTAGTAAATGTAAAAAGAAGGGGCATTTCTCCGTTATGTGCAAAGGGAAAAATTACAAAGGGAAAGTAAGTGAAATCTATTATTATGTTGGTGATGAATATCAATGCCAAGATGAAGTTGATTGTGGTCAAATTCAAGTACAAATGGTACAAAATGAGGAACGGAAAAATTGCCCTATTGATGAAATCCTAGTTGAAGGGAAACCTACTAAGGTTCTTTTTGATTCAGGTGCAAAGATAACCATCATTTCCAGAGATTTTTATAACAAACACATTATGGGGAAGGTAAAGGTCTTTCGCCCTGACATAAAACCTGTGGCCCATGGTGGTGAACCAATCAAACTTCTCGGGTACTTCTGGGGTTTAATTGACTACAAAGATAGATTGACCAGTGTGAAAATTTACATCTCAAAAAAGGGAGATAGCATTCTGAGTTGGTTCCACCAGAAGGACCATGGTGTTATGTTGGATCCCAACTCTTCGACCCCTATCATTCTGAAAGAAAATTTTGAGTCAAATTCGATTTCTGTTGTTCAAGACTCTACAAACAAAGAGTTTTCTGATGTCTTGAGAAATAGATTTCCGAACATTTTTTCTAATAAATTGGGGTGCCTCAAAGGGTATTTGCATCATATTAGGATGATTGACAATGCTAAACCCGTATGCTGTAAAGTTAGGAATGTACCTGTTGCAGTCAGGGAATTGGTCAAATTAGAATTGGAGCGACTCAAGGCTGAAGGGGTAATTGAGGATGTAGAGGCAACTCAATGGGTTGCTCCGGTCGTCGCCGCCAAGAAGGCTGACGGGTCCCTTCGTTTGTGTGTGGACCTTCGCGAACTAAACAAGAATGTAGTCATTGACCGTTATCCCCTACCAAAAATAAACAACATGTTGATGTTTTTAAAAGGAGCGAAGATCTTTAGTACCATTGATTTACGGTCAGCCTACCACCAGATTAGATTAGACGATGATTCTAAAGATCTAACGGCGTTTGTCACTCCTTTTGGTACGTTCCGTTTTGCAAGACTTCCTTTTGGGCTTGTATCGGCAGCCTCAGTTTTTCAAAGAGCGCTGGAGAAGGTTTTAAAAGGTCTAACAGGTGTCAAGATTTATCAGGATGCTATACTGATTTTTGGGAGTGACACGAGGGAACATGATGATAGGCAGTGCTTTAAATGGAAAAAAATAAGTGCAGGTACTCACCAAATTGAAATGTGGACTAGGGGGCGGGGTTTGGGGCGGGGCTATGGGGGCGGGGCTACTGACAATGCTAAGGGACCCGGCCAGAGACACACATTTAATTTGACTGAGATTCAATTGATGCGCAGATGTGCAGAATGATACTTAGATGCAAAACATACATTCACCTGAGCCACTCAATGCAAATTTGCTTCTAATCTAGCCTGAGAACAATTTGATTACGCTTCACTAAATAGGCCAACAATCTTCACAGCAGCTAAGTCTACTCACAAAACCCAGCGAAACGTGAGGAAAGCAGATTAAATCGGAGTAATTATCTTATGCATCTTATATAAGGGCCTGCAGGCCAGCTAGGAGGAACGGACGGAAGGCGTGGCTTTCAGCCGTGTCATGTGGCCACTACTTCTGGCATTAGTACCTAATGGGTCGGTCTAGTGGCAGTGGTTTTGCATCATTGCTTATCGAGATTTTGTTACAGGAATTTCAATAAAAAATGCAACTTTCGGGACACTTAACTTCCAATTGAGCAACCTACACGCAAACAACTGCAAGCATGTTTTGAATTTTTTCTGCTGCAATATAAAGGCCACAATTTACAGACAATAGATAAATGCTATTACTACAGCAGCATTCAGTACCAGTAAGTAATGGTACCAACTGAGAACAGCAACAGTGCACAGACCACTGCACAGAGTTGGATTTAGGATTAGATGTATGGGATGCAGGCTCATTAATGCAATTTCACTATAAAAATATACCCATTTCTTTTCTTTGGGGGCTAAGAGGGAGAATTTTCCTTTAGTATATTCATCACCTCGACAGTCCTTTAAACTCTGGCCCAACAAATGGTGCACCTTTTATTTTTTTTACACAATAAGGTCTGCATAAGTTTTGCTGTCTGTTGTCTTCAGAAAATGGAAGAGGGAGTGAAATGAGCAGAACCTACCAGCCAATCACATTCCACGTTCAATTATCAAAAACAGATTCTGTGTACATTCTTGGACATCCATATATCATACAGATTGAGAGCTACGCAAAGATTAATTTGTCTTCAGTTGGTAATGGTATGAATCAAATGGAAATTAATCATGATTCTTTCTGTGCCAGGGTCTATAAGTTGTGTTCAAAAATCCTCATTCAAAACAGAAACGCGACTCAGCTGACGAGTTGGTCCGTTTTCCTGAAGCACTCTGATGGAGTGCTAATCTCCCCTCCTGCTGGCATGGCAGAATACGGCAACGTTTGTTTGGAGTCCGAGAAAGGGAGTCTGCGCACATTACTAAGCCTTGATTTCCCCCTCCCCCCCTCCCCTACAGCATCACTATCACCACCTTCCTCCTTTATCGGGCTCCAAACAAACGTTGCCGTATTCTGCCATGCCAGCAGGAGGGGAGATTAGCACTCCATCAGAGTGCTTCAGGAAAACGGGCCAACTCGTCAGGTGTGTCACGGTTCTTTTATGTATGTTAAATTTCCCTGAGCTTGGCTGGATGCCCCATGAGTACCGGTACTCTCTTTGTACAAGGAAAAGTTCCGGTACTCAAGGGCCGAAAATTTAGAAGTGCCGGTACTTAGTACCGGTGAGTACCGGCCCATTTAAAGCACTGATGATAGGCTATACATGGTGTTGGATAGGTTACACGATTTTAACCTCACGGTGAAAATTGAAAAATGCAAATTCAGGAGAAGCTCAATTGAATATTTAGGGCACACTATAACTCAAGGGGGAGTATTACCAAAGGAGAGTTTGATTACTGCCATACAGAATCTAGCTTCTCCTACAAATAGAGAGGAACTCATGAGCTTCCTAGGTATGGCCGAATATTATAATAAGTTTATAAATGGTTTCGCTTCATTGTGTGTACATATGAGGGCTTTGCTACGCAAAGGTTGCAAATTCTTGTGGGATGCTAATTGTGAACAAGAATTTTGTACTCTTAAAGAGAAGTTGAAAACTGCTCCCAAACTATGCAGTTTTGACCCCGAGAAAAAATCCATTTTGATCACGGACGCGAGTCTGGAGGGACTGGGAGCAGTTCTCTTACCAAAGGATCATTCCCATGAACAGGTCATTCTTTTCCTATCCAGAAGTTTGCGGGGCGCTGAGCTTCGCTACTCGGTAATAGAAAGAGAAGCTCTAGCGGTTTATTGGGCGATTAACAAACTAAAAAATATTTTGTGGGGTGCTACATTTGAAGTCAGGTCTGATCATAAACCTTTATGTGAGATTTTTAAAAATAAAGGGATTGACGCAGTTTCAGGTAGAATTACAAGGTGGGTGGTTGGGCTCCAAGATTACAATTTTGATGTAAAGTATCTACCTGGGGTGGAAAACAAGGTAGCTGATGCTCTGTCCAGGCTGGTTGTCAAAGCTGATACCAACTTTGACGATGAGTTTGAGCAAGAGGAGGAAATGGTTTGTCTGATTCAAGATTCCATTATTGATAAGGACAGGTGGGAAAAAGCATTACTACAAGATCAAGTATTAATAAAGGTTTTAGAAGCTGTTAACAAGGGTTGGTCGAAGATACACAAAAATGACGTAGAGTTGGAGAAGTTTTGGCATGCCAGAGACCAATTATCGGAACGTGATGGTCTACTCTTCAGGGGTTTGAGGCTCATTCCTCCAAATGACATTAGATTAGATCTTATATCATTTGCGCATGGTACACATCAAGGTATTTCTAAGACGAAAGAGAGACTCCGACTTAACTATTGGTGGCCAGGGATGGATATACAGGTTGAACGGAAAATAAGAGATTGTGTGGAGTGTGCTCTGAGTGAGAGAGTGGCAAAACCCAAGACACAACCCATGGTGATAAGAGAAAGACCTGATTCCCCTTGGGAAGAAGTGGGATTAGATATTCTTGGCCCAATACAGTCATCTGGAACTGACTGGTACGTTTTTGTGTTAATTGATTTCTTCTCCAGGTGGCCTGAAATAGGAATTTCAAGAGGGATTGAAACAAAACATGTAATAAGTTTCTTAAAGAAAATTTTCTCTAGAGAAGGAATACCTTCTAGTATCCTAACCGATAATGGTGTGCAATTTGTATCCAGAGAAATGGAGTCATTTTTGGCAAAACATGGCATCAAACACAAAAAAGCGTCCTTGTATCATCCAGAAACCAATGGGATGGTTGAGAGATTCAACCGTTTGCTAAAAGAAACTATTAACATGGCACGGTCTAATGGTCTAGATTGGCGTAACCAAATTTGGGATAAGATTGAGGCCTACAGATTGTCGCCCCACTCAGTCACAAACAGGACCCCCTTTGAATTATTCAGGTTCAGATGTCCCAATACTCTGGTTGCGCCTCCTTGGGTAAATAATATGCAACCTGAGTTACTGGCTGAGAATGATAAGTCTAACTGGAAGTTGAAAGAGTCACAAAGAATTGAATCTAGAAAATTGAATTATGATTTGAGGAAATCTGTGAAGAAGACTGCTGTAAAAGTGGGGGATTGGGTGCTCATAAAAAACCCAATCAAAAAGAAATCTGAAAAAAGATTTTTGAAACCCATTCAAGTAATCAAAGTTTTCAATAATGCTGTAAAAACTGTTGATCACCGCATTTGGAATTTGAACAGGGTGGTGGTGGTAAGGAAAGATTTGTTGGCTGGTCAAAAGTTTTCTTGTGGTGATGATGTAATTCGAGTCCCTCAGGACATACGTAGATCCACCAGAGTTTCCATTCCTCCCATGTTCTTAAAAGACTTTGTTAAATAGGTGTTAAGTATTGTTATGTTGTTACGTAGTTTGTGCTCTTGGTGTAAATCACACACTTTCTTTATAAGGAAAGGGGATGCCCCTTTCCCCGTACCAACGGCGGCATATTTTAGTTGCTACATGTACCTCAACGCAATTGCGCTATCATACTGAGCATATGCAAAAGACTAGAGTACAAATCACCTGCATTATAATCACGCATTCATACTGAGCATGTGCGAGAAACTAGTGTGCAAATCATGAGCATGAGCAACAACATAGCAATCGCGCTGATATACTGAGCATGCACGAGAGACTAGTGTGCAAACCACGAGCATGAGCAGCAACAACACAAAGGGGTAGTCTTTCCACCCTTACTATTCCCACAGGTGCTCATCATTACCTTGTTAACCATAGTATAAAAAGCCCACACGCCGACTGGCTCATTCTACCGGAGGACGACGGCGGGGCAACAGGTACAAGGCAGGCACTGACCAGAAAGACTGTGAGTATGACAAACCTGACAAGCCTCCAAACAACAAACTGGGTAAGCGCTTCTTTCCTCACAGGTCCCTAAGCCCTACAGCCTATCTCTTTTTCTCCCATAGGGTCATCCCCTTACCGCTTCCCTCCAGGAAGCCTTGGCTAATAACCCAAAGCGTAAGAACAATTTTCTTGCGCCCTGCCACACTAAGTCAACTCCTTTCAGTGTGATTTCCGTGTTTTAGCCACACCACGCTCCTAACTAGTTGCGTATTTTCACTCTGATGGCACCACCAGTACCATCACACCTAGCCGACTATAGTCCTCTCACCTTGCACTATAGATCCGGCCACCTAAGCATTGTTGACCATAGGTCTAAATTGACTACTGACTCTCTCTGTAAATGTTTTGTCCTTGTTCTTAATGTTTGTTTGTACAGATATGCATGAGAAGGGAATCCCCCTCTCACATATAGAAAAACGCCTTAGTGAGTGTATCACATAGTCTGTACCACAACACTAAGTCTGTTTTATTTCACCACACCTTTTTTAAAAAAACAGTCCTGAGGAAAGCCAGAACACTCTAAGGCACTGGCTGAAACATGTCGACCATCTGAAGGACGCAGGGGGCAGTAACTCGCCACCCTCACGTGTCCTGTAGCCTTACTTTTAACCGCTGGTGACGGCCCAGTTATTAAAATTTAATTTACCCTCGGGTACTGGGACCACCACCAAGCCGTTTTAAATCACAACTCACCCAACCTCACTGCACTCTCAGTAATATACCAGCTCCGCTGTAATCAGGCGTCGTAGCACACCCGGGACATACTAGGTGTCACTGGGTGGGCCCGATGATGAAGCATGCCACCAACTAGGTTGGTGGGTGAGGGCTTCATGAATACACCAACAAGGTGCCCGTGACAGAACTAATTTGAGTACTTTAATACTTTGGTCAACTTAAGCTGGTCCTCTTTGTTTAATGGCATCTTAGAATGCCTTTCATGTTGCCAGGAGCTAAAGAATGTTTACTGTTGTATGGGCTAGGATGATGTAAGCGACAAGCGGTCAGTTGGAGCCAGCTCTTCATCCTGTCAGGAGCTTCTGGTGGATGGGATCTATTACTTTCAATAAACTTGATGAACTTCCAACTAAATATGAGTGAACTTTCATCTTTACACTTGTATTACGAGAGACCTATTTCATTTATAAACAAATGTGCGGGCGTTCAAGATGGCATGATCGGGGGTGGGGGGTGGGGGGCAGAGAAGTTACGAACTACGGGAGGGAAAGGAGGGGGGCAGAGGAACAAAAGAGTTTGTAAAGTAAAGGGGCCGAAAGCAATGGAAGGAGAAAAATGACGACATGGCCATGAGGAGGAGGGACAAACAAGCCAAAAACAAATCAGAATGCAGCATTTCCGATTGAAGCCAATGAAAAACATGGACGGAAAGTGGGCGGAGCTTCCCTCCACTATACTGTATACTGCATGCCTCGTAAAGCAAACAGCTCGTTGCGCTGCAACGCTATGCGAGAACTAAAAAAGAAACTAGATTAAACAATCATGACTGTGTGACGCACTTCAGACTCCCGCTCAAATTTCACTTTAGTTCCTGTCCCAACGATTCACTTAGGCTTTAAATAATTAAAATAAAAAAAGACAAGAAATGGAGGGAGGGTGTGGGTTCAAGCAGTAAGGGACACCAAGGACCACTCCTCCACTATGGCGGAGGAGCATTGGCCCGCTGCTTTTAAGCAGTGCGAAACATTAAATGACAATAACTTAGAGTCATTGTCATTTTATGTTTCGTGTCCTGCTGCTTTGCGGTAGGTGGGTGGGCGGTGCTGCTCTGCTCCCTGAGCAGGAGGGGAGTGGTTTGCCCACTCCTGAGTGTGCCTCAGGCCGCTCAAACCAGTCATGCGTAGTTCCCTGTTCTCCATGCCGGCTGCATTCCAGCCTGCATGAAGAACATGCCACCCCTCCAGCCCCTGGCTGAGCATGGTGTCACGGCACTCAGACCAATGCGTTGTGATTGGCTTAGGGGAGGGAGCCTGGCTGCCTGCTTCCTGTTCCAGTCAGAGGCAGCAGACCAGGAGCAGAGAAGACGCGGGACCCGGCCTCGAGGTACGTTTTATTTTATTTTTATTTCTGATTCCTCCCTCCCCCCTGCGCGACATCCACCCGCCAGCCCCCGTGCCCCCAAAACCCCGCGTCCGCCCCGCCACTCACGAGCCATGCCAGCCGCGAGTGAGCGACACAACAACAAGCAACGACGAGGAGGAACTCACAACCAGGAGAAGCTAGCACCCCTCTCTTACCTGCGAATTGTGAAAGAAACGCCCACCGTAATAAACTGAAGCATATTGTTAACACTCTATACCTTGATTTGGGCATTGCAATCTAATGGTACAAGATGAAAGGTGCTGTTTGAATAGACATTACGTGATCCTTAATGAGAGAAAAACAAAGGCGCTATTAATCAAAGTTGGGATAAGGGATTTCAATCTTCACTGGTCTTCAGCTATCCTGTCCATCCCATCCAAAGCTGTCCTTCGTGCATCTGCAAGACTGGTTAAGAGAAAGCAGCTCACCCATAACACACCACCACCTCTAAATAAACCAAAGTGGCTTCCACGCTAAAATCACTTTACTGCCAGATCAGATTATATTCAGAGGCTCCGAAGCTAAACACTCTCCACTATTTGAAAAGCAAGTTAACACTCTTTGGTAGATGAAGACACCTTTGCAGCAGTCAGCAACTGAAGCCACTTCACTGTTACAAAGACTCGAAGCAACCCCACTCCTCAGGTTTTGTTGCAAAGGTGGAAAGACATCCCTTTAAGTATCAGCCATGGCCTACACCTGAAACCACAGCCCCCCTCCTGAATGGACTTTTTAACTTCTTCTGATTGAAAACTTGAGTTCATCATAACAAAAAACAACTTTTAGTTCATCTGAAAATGAATTTTTTTGCAGGAATGTCTGTAAATAAAAGTTATGCCAGTTTAAAGTTTGGTTGAAAAAGGAGTGTTAAACTGCAGGCTTTCTAAAATAACTTAAAGACAGATGTAAGGTCCTCCTCTCTTGTAGGATGTCCTTCAATAAATAGAATTCAGCATGTATGTTCAGACCACTAGCTTGATAAACGTGGGCGTGCACACACTTTAGGGTGCAGTGCACATCCTGCACTGCATTGCAAGTAAGCTATTACATGTTGTATTCGGACACTTCCATGCACCCGAACACAGTCACACCCTTATCGCATAGAAACGTGGACACAAATAAATACAATATGCACATGGTCATACTTAAAAAAATGTTAATTTCCTTGTTAACGTTCTCCTTCATATCGCAGTGGCTCTCATGTGAAAGTAAATTCAAAACACCCAACAAAAACATAGTGTTCATCCTACAGGTGTAGCCCTAGTGGGCCAAGAAGGTGTTCTAGGTTTTTGCATATGCAATGTGGTTTATAGGCATGCCTTGATGGTAGAACGCTCGTATCGGTGCTTCTAAAAGTATTTATTTGCTCCAGGTAATGGCTGTGCGTCTAAAAGTGGTTATTTGCTCTAAGTAATGGATCCCGGTCCTGTAAGGGAACAAATGAGTAAAACATAACGGCCAACCAGCAGGCCTTCAGAACTGGATACATGGTCACTAAACGCCGTCTACTCATGCACGTGACCACTCATCATCGGACCTTCGTCGGAAGCCCTGAGACACCGAAAGAAGCGGAAGCGTTGAAGCTACAGCCCGCTCGTGGTCTACCACCCCTGGACCAGGACCAGGATCAGCTACTGGCCGACAGGAGCTCACCTGAGGCAGTATTACACATTATCACTGTTTGCACCCTGGCACCTTTCAAAAGGTGCGCTGGGCGCAGACAATGCCAATGCGCCCCATTATGGTGAATGCGGTGACCCGCAGCCGCGAACCTGGGGGCAGCGCATTCATGTGAAAACACTGACCAGTCGCTCCACTGTTTTCACTGTGCAGGCGGCATTAGAGATCCCCTTGCAGGCGGGTGCAGTCACTACCTGCATCCGCCTATAAGGGCATGTCTGTGGTGGTCCATGGGACCCCCCTTTACCCTCTGCAGATGGCTGCTCTCAAGAGGCGTACTGATAGTGCACCACCTTTTAAATGGTGCACTGTTAGTGCGCCTTCTGCGGGCTTCTTTCACTCGTCGCCCCTGTCTGTAATATGGCGCGGGTGCAGAGTCAAAGGAATTCCCTCATTTGCATAGGGCACGCCACTATGCAATGAGGGAACATCCTCTGAAGGTGTTGCTGGTACATTAAGTGTGCAAGCGATATCGGTATTATAGAAGGGGACGCACAAGCGTCTGCACCCCTTCTATAATACTAAAGTGCCCCAGGGGCGCGCAAAGCGGGTGCAAACGCCTGTTGCGCCCCCGGGGCACCTTCTGTAATACGGCCCCAGGTGCTCTTTTTCTGCGCTTGACGCTCCCGCCTCCCTCGCCCCGAGCTGTGTGGAGGTTGAGGGCAGGGCTGGACTGGCCACAGTGGGCACCGGGTGTTTCCCCAGTAGGCCGCTAGGGTGGTGGCCATTTTTGGGCCCCAGGGGGGCCGTTTTTGGTTACCCGGGGTCGGCCATATCGGCCCCGTAACAAAATCGGCCGAGACCGGCCCTCGCAAACTGCTCGGCTGCACTCCCCCTCGTCCCAGGGGGGGCGACTGAGCAGTTTGCCAGGGCCGGTTTCTGTTCCCAGTCCGGCCCTGGTAGAGGGCGGGTGTTTTGGTGCTACGTTTCCACAGGGTTTCTATTGCCTCCTCCTGCCGGGCCCGTGTCCTGGTCCAGTGGGTCCCTGCGGACTCTTGCCAGCTTGTGGACTCCACCTGGTCGCAGGGCGGAGCAGCGGCCAGGCGACTGTGCTCTCTGCCACGGTTGGACTGGAGTACATGCGGAGGCACAGGTGACGTTGGACCCCGGAGCCGCTGAGCTGCAGGGCTGGTGATCCGCTGAGCCAAGTCGGGTTGCGCAGTAAGGATGAAGCAGGTTTTTATTGCTGTGTTGAGGTGCTTGGCATTACCCTGGGCCAGAGGGGGAAGGAGGAGACTCTGGGCTCGGTGAATCTCGTACGTATATGTCACATAATCAAAACAAACTGTGCTGGAAGTGTTTACCTCCATCTTCACAGACATTAGGATGTACTATGGAAAGAGTGTAAAATTAATGTTATGTACCATAGCATCATTGATGGTGAACGTGAATGGATTTTATCATATTTATTTTTTCAACAAAATCAAAGGAATACAGTTGTAAACTGAAAATAAATGTTTTTATAAATTAAGATATATTTATGTATAATTGTATGATAGCGGAGTTATGCATTATATAAAATTGAGCTGTTTAGAAACAACTGTGTTGAATCAATACCATCAGATTAAAATATGTAAACCAAGTTTTGTTTAGGGATCATCTTGTGGAATGTATAAGTTATTTGTTTAACATGCTATTACTTTCTGGATTGCTGCCTCGTATATATTGTAAATAAAATGTATTTATGTGTATTTTTGTAGCCCTGAAGAAGTGGGTGAGGACGGAACGATTTGGCTACAGTTCTAAATGAATTATCAAAAGAAGAATAGGAGTAAAGAATTCTCAACCTAATATGTATAATGGATGTTATGTACTGTATAAAACATGCACTTTGTGTCCTAATTATTAGAAGAAGTATTGCTGAACTCCCACTTAGCATAAGTGACATGAGTTGTACTCCTTAAGGTGCTGGACCATTGCAGATTGATTCAAAGTTGGGGTGTTTTCCCTTTAGGAGTTTAATGGGCTTGAACTTCTGGTTCTGTGCACCATATTGAATATTTCACTGTCCCCACTGCTATTTTAATTGTGGTCGTCTATTGCCTCAATCCCTTATATCTTTAATCTATTTCATATTTCAACTATACTAAACCCTTTGGCTGTCCCTTTCCATGATTCTGATAAAATGGGAGGTTCTTCAGAGCTACTTTGTGTAGAACCAGCTAGGCATAATGTGGACACCTATAGATTGGATTTTATTCCTTTGTTTGATGAAGACCTAATATTAAGTAGGGCCTCACTGCTTAAGTGCTTCTTGGAGATCGAGAATCTGAAGCTTCTCCAAGGCAGTGATATCAATCTAGTCTCTCTTAACTTCTGAAGTTGGTCATAAATCAAGGGTAATTTTTAATCCCAAAATTACAGTAAATTTGATCTTGAGATGGTCCGAAGCTTTACAAAGTAGGGGAATTGATGTTGTCCCAATTTTAGAAGAAGCTAGATTCAGCGCTTTGGATAATAGGTTTTGCCGTCCCAATCACTATCAGTCAGTGGAGGGTCATTGTCCGAAGCAAAGGGAATAAATATTTGCATAGATAAGTATGGTTGGCAAGTGTTAATTAAATAATTTCCCTCTCTTTCCCTTCAGAGGAACTCTAAGGAAGAGAGCCTCAAATGGAATTGGTTACCCGGTGCATTATCAACTGCTTCTAACAGTAACCGTACACATTGTTTGACCTACTAGCAATGAATTAAAAATAATATCCTGGAATGTGGCAGGAATAAAGAATAGTAGGGAGAAGTTCAATTACTTGAATTCTTTAGATGCTGATGTAGTGTGTCTCCAGGAGACCTGGTGCATGGATGATTTGAGTTGTAAGGATTTCCTCACCTTAGATTGCAAAGCAACATCTTCAAGGAGAGGTTAAAGGGAGGAGGGGGTTCTGTCAACCTTCTAATAAGATCCAATGGAGATATGATTGCTATAAAGATCCTAGTGATTTTCTTTTTGGCAGTAACTTTATCTAACTCTGATGGAAATGTGAGAAGACCATCGCTAATGTTGATAAATGCAAACATTCCGCCAGATGCCTCTTATGATGCCCTTTTAAGTGAGGTCTTCTCCTATTATAAAAAAGCCTATGATAAAGAATTTTCCCCACACATGTTATTGGTATTGGGGAATGCTTCTTTCTTCCAGCTGGGAGACTTAACGTTTTCAGATTCCCTTTTTAGTGATCACAAGTTGTTAGAAATGGGTGTCTCTATTTAGGAGAGGTCGGTACCTTTGTCCAAATAGGGACACTTGCTTCGAGTCAGGGTAAGGGGAATACACACTTTAGAAACCCCCGGCTCACTCCCCGGGTAGCTTGGCACGAGCACACTGACTTATCCCAAAGGCAATGTGTAATGTATTTATACTCAAAACGCACAGTAATACAGTGATAATACCACAAATAGACACCACACCAGTTTAGAAAAAAAAGTATCTTTATCTAAACTAAAAAAGACCAAATTGTCAAAAATCCAACATACATGTAATCAGAATATGACTTTAAAAAGGTTTCAAGCAACTGGGTCCATAGAAAACTATGGATGTGTGATTTCTCACCACGTACCTGTAGATGCAACAAAATTGACAAGGCCAAACAGCCACATGGATGGGAAGTGTTGAGAAACCAAGAAATGTGTCAGTTCCTGAAACCATGGGGAGGCGATGCGACAGTTCTGTTGCACGCAGGAGAAGTGATGCGTCAAATTTGGTCTGTGGGGGTAAGTGATGCGTTGATCCAAGATGATTCTGGTCCGCGGGTGATGCATGGGGAAAACGTCGCACACATCCAGGATGAGGAGGCGATCGATACGGCGGTGTTGAGCGTCACTGCATCGGTTTCTTCAGCTACGATCCCTCGATGTGTTGGTTCTTGCAGTAGCGACAGGCGCTGCATCGGTTTCAGCAGCTTCACAGCGATGCGTGGAGTTTCTTCTCACACAGCGGTGCTGTGTCGGGCAAAACAGCCGAAAGATTTCTTCACTTCTTTGGGTTTCTTCCAGCTCCCAACAGCAGGAACAATCTCCAGAGGCCCACAACTAAAATAGGCGCCTCCTGGCAGGTCAGAACTAACAGCAGCAGAGTTCAGGGGAGCTGGGGGTGAAAGCTTTATGTCCATGAGACTTCATAACAGGAGGCCAGCACACAGGCCCTTGCAGATCTTCTTTAAGCAGGTTCAAAGAAAAGTTCCAGTCGTTGTCCTCTCCTTGCAGAAACAGCAACTGCAGGTCAACCCCACACAACACACAGCAAAGGGGCAGTACTCCTCCTCACAGCTGTTCAGCTCTTCTCCTTGGCAAAGGTTCCTCTTGAGTCCAGGAGTGATCTAAATTTCTGGGATTTCAGGTGTAATACGTATACCCCAAAATGTCTTTGTTCTCTTTGTGCAAGGGTCTCTGAGCCCAGTCCAAACCAGTTCTGTCCTCACTGGTGCTGTATGGCCACAGGGGGTGGAGAAAAACAAATTATGGATTTAGGCCCAGTTCTCGGTACTGGGGTGTATGTATGACATTGTTCTGCATTCTGTCCATCAATTGTTCTTTTTGCATTTGTCACCCGAGTGGGACAGGTATGCCCAGACGTGGGTCCCGTGCTCTACATGCCACAGAAGTCAAGCTATCCTGGCTGATGAGGGGTGAAACCCCGAAACTGGTCCTAGGATGCTTGTTTCAGGTACAGGGAGGACCTGGCCTGGCAGTTCGGGCTGCACTGTTCCCATTGGGCGTAGGGTCAAGACTGATTTGCATATGGCTGGGTTCAAACTGGAATGGCATGGGTTGCAAAACAAACATGGATATAGGCCCAGATCTCTGTACTGGAGTGAATGTAAGACATTGTTCTACATTCTGTCCGTCAATTGCTCTTTTTGCATTTGTCACCCCGAGTGGGACGGGAATGCCTAGGCCTGGATCCCATGCTCTCCATGCCACTCGAGTCCTGCTATCTTGGCTGATGAGGGGTGAAACCCCAAAACCTGTCTTAGGATGCTTGTTTCCAGTCCAGGGAGGACCTGGCCTGGCAGTTCGGGCTGGACTGTTCCCATTGGGCGCAAGGTCAAGACTGATATGCATATGGCTGGGTTCAAACTGGAATGCCATGGGGAACAAATAAACGATGGATTTAGGCCCAGATCTCTGTCCTGGGGTGAATGTATAACATTGTTCTGCATTCTGTCCATCGATTGTTCTTTTTAATTTCTAAAAGTGGCATTTTCAAAAACACAATTTAAAAACCATCTTTACCAAAAAATGTGTTATTAAATTCTGAGTTCAGAGAGCCTAAACTTTATTTCTCTATCTTGTCCCAATGGGAAGTTATACTTGTAAGATGCATTTCCCATTCTATACTATGGGAAAGATAACCTTTCAATAGTGAAAAACGAAATTGGCAGTATTTCAATATCAGGATATGTCACACACACCAGTACATGTCCTACCTTTCACATATACTGCACCCTGCCCAGGGGGGTACCTTGGCCTACCATAGGGGTGGCTTACATGTAATAAAAGGGGAGGTAGGGCCTGGCAAGTGGGTGCACTTGCCAGGTCGACATAGCAGTTAACAAACTGCGCACAGACACTGCAGTGGCAGGTCTGAGATACCTTTTCAGGGCTACTCATGTCGGTGGCACAATCAGTGCTGCATGCCCAGTAGTAGCATTTGATTTATAGGCCCTAGCACACTTAGTTCACTTTACTGGGGGCTTACTAGTAAATCAAATATGCCAATCAGGGAAAAACAACTGTAATCACAATTTATACAGGGAGCACTTGCACTTTGACACTGATCAGCAGAGGCAAAGTGCCCAAAGCCTCTAAGCCAGCAAAACGAAATCCAGCACCGCATCAAAAATACAGGAGGTAGATGCAAAAAGTCAGGGGAAACCACGCCAAAGAAGCCAAGTCTAACACAAGTTATTAACTGTCCTTATAAATTTTAACCCTTCTCCCACTGACCCTTTGGTATTAGATGATGAGTCTGCTAGTTTTGATAAGAAAACAGGGAGATGCCACTGGGATAATAGGGCTATTCTAGGCCTCAATGGCATCTTAGACTACTCTATATAAGCTGCCCGCTTGGGCAGGAAAAGAAATAGGAAGTTTCAATACACTCATGCAACAATTCACGGAAAATGAAAGACATGTGAACCAAAGGAAAAGTTTAAAAGGGGTCCCCCGATCCCTTCTTCCGTTAAACCATGAAATAAATACTCTAGTCAGGAAACAGTATATTGATTATACACTGGACAGATAATATAGAAAATTAATATTATTAAAAAGGAGGAGGAACTGATTTAAGGCCAAGCTAAGAAAGGAGAAGGAAGATAGTAGTTGGATAAAACTTGAGGAAGCAGTCTCAAAATACCAGATAAGGACCTTTTGGTCTGTTATTGTGGTGCCAGAGCTCAATCTCTCCCTTTTGCTATTGACGAATACAAATGGGTTTGTTTTATTCAGGAACTCTACTCAGCAAATGAGGGGGCAACTAAGTACCTCATGTTAAAGGAAGACTATGCCTCGTATGGACCGCCTCCTGAAAAATAAATAGAAATGGTAATCAGGGTAATGCGTATTTCGGCAGCAATGGGCCCCGATGAAATACCAATTACTGTCATAAAACAAAATGGTACATTGTGGAGTAAAATCCTTTGCTCGGTTTTTAAACACTGTTATGAAAGAAAAATGGTTCCCCCCTCCTGGAAGGCAAAGTATCATAGTTCCACTATTTAAGAAAGGAGACCGTGACCTTCCACAAAACTATCGTCAGATTGCGCTTCTTTATGCGGTGGGTAAAGTCTACGCTAAATGCCTCCTGACCCAAATTAGCAAACTGGGTTTAGGGTAAAACACAGAATGATTAATAATGTCACCGCTTTCCAGGTAATAAATGAAAAATATGTTAAAATTAGAGTGGGTGAACGGGATATTCGGCTTTTATTTACTTCTTCACAGCCTTTGACAATGTAGATCGTCCTTTGCTGTGGATTAAGCTTTTAAACTTGGGCATGCCGGGCACCCTTTTGGAGTTAGTTTGTGCCCTCCATATCGTTACCTGGTGTAGACTTTTAGTGGGAGGGGATAGAGGTCTTTCACAAGCCATCCCTACCACAAATGGACTAAAACAAGGATGCTTAATTGCCCCCTGCTCCTCTTCTCATATATTTCAGATCTTCCCAATTATCTGGTCCAAAGTGAGGGCATCACCCCAGCAATTGGGGGAAATCAATCATGTATCTACTTTATGAAGACAATATAATAATCTTTGATTTAACCCCTAAGGTTTTAAATAGTTGTCTGCAGGCGCTCCGAAAATTCTCTGAGGCTCACTACCTAAAGATCAATGCATCTAAAAGTAAAATTATGTGTATGCATGGGAGAAAGAAGTTGAAACATGGAAACTTTGTATGGTCTCTAGGCGGCCAAACATTGGAACTTGTAAAGTCATATACCTTTTTGGGAAAAATAGTGTGTGGCAACCTAAGCAACAAAGCCCATATAGCTAACAAAGGGGGATATGTACAAGAATTGCCGCAAACTAATGCTATCGTTAGTTAGCGGCAATTTTTTTACTGCCGCCTACCGCTGAAAACAAATGCTATGTTACCAACGTATTTACAATACGTCGCTACAAAGCGATAGTTTTTCATTGCGCCGGGAAATGTCGACATTAAGAGCAGCGTTACGTCGATAAAAATCTTGTCGCTAATGTGAAAAAAGTACCGGCCGGGCAGTCAGCTGGCAGAAAATGCATGTTAATCAGCCTAACACCAATTTTATCATGCTTTGCACGTAAAATAGACTACAAAAAGCCCGCGAAGTACCAAAAAAAGAAAAAAGCCCAGAAGCAATATAGAGCAAACTGGACCCAGTACTGCAGGAGATAACAACCCCCCAAACAGCAATGAGGACCAAAAACAGACCAAGAGGAAGATGAAGAGGAAAACCAGGTTCAGCCAGCAGGAAAATGAGATCCTGATTGCGGAGGTGACAGTGAAACAACACCAGCTCTTTGTCAGCTCCACAAAGTAATTGGGAACAAAAAATTCAATATGGCAGTCCATCGTAGCCAAGGTGAGTGCAGTAGCAGAGGTGAAGAGGACAGTGACCGACTGCAAGAAGCACTGGCATGATGCTAAGCTCAAGACCAAGAAGAAACTGTCCGGCAATCGGCAGGCAGCACTGCAGACCGGAGGTGGGAGTCCAGCGCCACAGCAGGAGCTGGATGCCTTGGAGTAACAGGTATCCATGGTCATCTGCGAGGAGTCGGTGGTTGGAATGCAGGGACAGGATAGTGCTGAACATGACCAGCTACATCAGCAACAGGGCAAGTAACAATCAGGGACTGGGGAGAGGTGGAGGTTTGGGACTAATTTTGCTCCTGTCCAACTCAATATTCCTCAGTGCACACCCACCCTGTCTGCAGATCTATTCCCAGATACATAGGTACCTGGTAGTATAGACACGTCACTTTAGCTGTTGAATACATATAAAGACGCATAATGGTGGTGTAACTGACTTGGAATTCAGCACATCAAATTATTCAAATACAGAACAAATTTACCATTCATTAGTCTACAAAATATGGGCTACATGAACAAGCAAAGGGGCATATTGACTGGAGAGGTGGCAGAGTGTTGCATTGGCCTCCTTGGCTCAACACCACACTCAGCCAAATTGGCAACACAGGGCTGCATCTCATTGTCAACAAAATGATGCAGCCAGTGAGCCAGCCAGCTCTGGGGCAAAAGTTAGCATCCCACCACCGATGCTAGCACACATGAGTCGAGCTGAAGATTGTACATGTGCATGAAGAGGGACCTTACTGCACATACACAATCTTCCCCAAAACAATGATTTACAATCCTGCATGTAATAGGTGTAGCTTTCTTAAAATAAGGATTGGACATTGTCAAGCAGTCTGCCTGTAAACTGCCGAAATGCATGAACTTACTTGAGATACACATACAACAGCATCTCCCCTTTACATTGCAGAGTGAGAAATATCACCTCCTGTACAGAAGCCTGTCCCACTCTTCAATAATGAAAATGAATAAGACATCTCAACCATCGACCAGGACACCCTCCAAGAGCGGCTCAACTCCATTGGTAGCCCAGCTCTGGAAGAAGGGACAACCATCAGCGTCGTGGACCACCTGCACAAAACACCCAGCAGAAAGCACCTACCACCACAACTGTCTCCCAGGACTTTGAGGACCCACTTTTAACATTTCAACGCTGTGCGGTAGAAGTCCAGCATGAGGTGGCTGCTCATATGTGGGTGGGGTTTGACAGCCTGGCGGCCGAACTGGATGGGGTCCGTGGGTGTCTCAGTCCCATTAGGGACCACCTAGAGTCCATCAGAGGCCCCCACAGTCCACTCCATGCCCTCCAGCATTCCATGTCCAACATTGCTGGAGTACTTACTCATAGACAAGAACAACTGTCCAGTCAAACTGGCTGCAGCGATGTCACCAAGGAGTTGCGTGAAATGCAAAAGATCATGGAGAACATGGAGCGGATGCAGGCTTCTCACTTGGCTGCCATGGCTACATAGCACAGAGACGTTGCTGGAGTCTTGCAAGCCCTGCAGCTTTTCATCACTGCAGTGATGCCTCATCATTTGGCACAGATGAATGCTGCTGCACCTTCAACATCCACCTCTTACCTCCCTGATGTATCACAGGCTCACAGTGCTCCAGCCAATCCTCCACCACGCACATAGGAGGCACATGACACATCAGAGGAGGAAGGTGTGGATGAATCAACATTCATGCGTAAATGTCAGCGCTAACATTCATCTGTGTCAAATGGGGAGTTTCTTCTTGGACCTGTGCCTACCATCATGCCTCAAAACATCAGCTTGCACTGTTCTCTGAATGACTCTGTTACACTCACCTTGTACTTTAATACGGACTGCCAATTTTGCCATTGTTCCCATTGAAACTGCAATCAGCCTGCTGACTGAACTCTGCCTCTTCCTCAACACGTCTCTGGACATGTTTCCCCCAAATGACACTGTCTGGACCTCCACTGGTTATTTACACAATGGTGTGTTGTTGCACAAAGAACTGGACCAGTCTGCTACCTCAGTTAATGCACCTGTAAATAAAATTAATCAAGTCACTAAGAAGTGTGTTGCCTTTGACCATTTACATTTAAACATGACAACAATGCATGGTCAGTTTAGCCTACACTACAAATCAAGGAACATTTGAAAAAGGGAATATGCTTACTGTGTGTCCATCATAGGCATTAAGAAGGCCGGACATGTGTGACTCTACCAATGCTCAGATCTATAAGACCACACTGTTGCAGCTAGATAAAAATACTCTATGGCCATGATGTTGATTGTGACTTGGAACAATAATCACATCAGTGTCAAGCAACATGAAGTGTTGCTAAAGATATATATTTTTTTAAATACTTAGAACATATACTCATTGTCAATGTGGTGGACAATGGTTGAATAGATGGGTGTCATGACACATGTAAAGACAGTTCCCTCAACATGTCACATATGCCGACATATCTATCAAGTTGAAAGTAGAGGAATGGTATAGGAAAGCATATGTCAAAATATGTTACTGGTTCAATTCCTAGCGCAGTTTTGCTGTAACGCACATCACAACATCCCTTGACCTACACTTGTATGCCAAATTTTTCACAGTCCTGTGAACAATGTGCAAAGCTGTGTTGATACACGTACAGAGGCGTTAGGATGACATGTAAATAATGCAAGGCATACATCCCCTGCACTCCCATGTAGAAAGTGAAGCTGTTGTGGGGACGAGTGTAATCCAAGATGACCCAAAGTACACTCACAACATACCTACAGCATGTAAACAATGCTGTGGGAGCACAATGCACACAATGCATCCTGTGTAATTCTGTACTTGCTAAATAGTCACATATGGATCAATATTTCTCATACCACTCCAAAACATTTTCTTCACTGAAGTTTGCTACCCTAAACATCAATCAGTTTGGTTCAAACACATTTAAATTGAAGCTTGATGGTAGCCTGTCCCTTGAAGATGGTGCAATTACATTTGTAGACATTCAAATGGATTGTGCGGGTGATGCATCTGTTGTAATCCACTACCAATTCAACAGTATATGTCCACACAGCAACAATCATTGGCACCACAAACCTTCAACCATTAGCAATTTATTCGTACAAAATACAATCTTATCAAACTAAACTAATTATCTTAACTCATCCTAAAATACACTAACCTAACTTGTACTAATATTAAACTATACTAAACTAACTAGCTTACCTAAGACTATACAAATAACTTCATATATAAAACATCAACCCACTTCCCCCTTACGGCACATCCAGGGACAGGACAAAAAAGACAGCTTAACCTATACATAAACTAACTAAACATACATACGAAACAAATATATATATATATTTTTGTTATCAAGTCCACAAACACATCAACCCCCCACCATAAGGAAAAGGAAACTTAATCAAAAGCACTGAGTAGGGATTCATAAAACAGTAATAATTAACTACAACTACCACTATACTAGCCATACACAAAAACTATGCTTAACACTGAATAACAAAAGATTCTATAAAATGGATGTTCAATAGTTGAGGGGAATTGGGGACTGTACAGAGTGGGAAAAATAAACCGTTGCACATCAATAGGGGAGCCCCAGGGCCCCCTTAATGTCCATGAGGTAGCCCTTAAATTAATCATTCTCCCGTTCCAGTCCGGCCACCCGAACATTCAAAATGAACAATAGCCTCCTCTCACTCTTTGTGAGAACAGACCTCTGTTGGTGTCCAGCAGCTCGTGAGGATGTGCCCGATTGAGGGCTCTTTGAGGGGGCTATGATTCGTGTAGAAGAGGTGGTTGCAGCACGTGGAGCACCTCTTGATGGTCCTGGTACAGCCAACCTTTTTTTATGTGTGGCATGATGTAATCCTGAAGGGCCAGGGATTGGCTGGGACTGGCTCTGGTGTGTTGTGGAGGCAGGCAGGGTAGCATGTTGTTTTCCATCTTTCTTTGTGCTGTCTGATATGGACGTCCACCTGCCTGAAGCCCTCTCCTCACGGTACCTTCTTGCCATGTCATTATATCCCTTTGCCATATGCCTAATTTGAAGGTACCGTTCCTTACCCTGCAGGAACAGCCTCTGCTCCTCCGGTGACATGTTTTCTGACTCCAAAAACATGATGGCATTCTGCATAATTGGCACACCAAAAAGATAAAAAGCAATATGCTCTATTAGGACCATCATAAAAAACACGCAACAACACAAATGACCTGACAACTCATTAATTCATTATAGCCGAAATCAGAATAAGATGTTCATTACAACATGGTTATTCCTGGGCGTGGACAAAGCAGGCACAGAGTGCAGTGACAACAGTTGTTTGCAATTAGGCTATGCAAATGAACAACGATTGAGTCCAACAGGGGGAGTTCTGTAAGTATGAAGTTTAACAGGCCTATAGCAGACCCTGCCATTTCAACTACACAAAGACAGTAGGCAGCGCTGTCTGCAATCATGTCAGATGACTAATCACAACAGTGGTAGTCCTGTAGTACATTTGAGGAAATGGAAATTCATTGTATTAGGGACCCTTTGGAGGTGTCAACACAGCTACACATCCATAATAGATGATGTATACATTTACTTGCAAATCTGTGGAACACTGCATATAATTTGACATGAATGCAAGTAAAGAGGGTATAGGTTGCATGAAGCATTGTTTAGCAGTATTAACCTGCACTTCACCTTTCTGTGCAATGACCCAACGCTGCTGCATGTCAACAGCAAATGTGGCTGCACTGCTTTTCAACCAGTGGCAGTGTGAACACATTCATGCTAGTGCAAAGGAATGCACTCTCACCCAACAGTGCTATGTTGTTTGACTTGATCACATGTTAGTCAGGAAAGAGGTGCGGTGCCGCGGCCAGTGCGTCTGACTCCGGAATCTGGGGATCACGGTTCGATCGCCGGCGGCAGTTTAGCCCAGCACCAGGTGACTCTGGGCAATAGCTTGCTTAATCTTCCCGGCAGCCCCCAGTGCCTAGAGACCCTTACAGGTGATTGTTCGCACTTTACAAATGTGGATTATTATTATTATTATTATATTATTATTATGCAAGGATCACCATCATGTACTTGATCCATCATTGAACTATTGTGTTTTTCATGTGTGACACACTCTGATGACCAACTCATATTTAAAACATATTTTGGACACAGTCTAAAATTTCAGGCACTCCACAATATTCAAGGTGCTCCTGTGGGAATGGTTCTGTGTGATGATGAACGGGCTTAGCAGTGTAACAAGGTCAACCCCTCATCACCTAAATGTAGTGTGAAAGGATGTCTGATGCATGAGTTGACGTTGTCCTACGTTGATTTGATTATCCCTGCTTTGGCACCGAGTCTCACAACAAAAAAAAGCGACCCATATGTCCTTGCGAACTCGGTAATGCTAATTAAGCAGAGACAATGTTCAAAGGGAACTCATTTTTAAATAAATTGATTAGTTACAGCAGCAGTTAATGCATCCTGCTAGACTGCAGCAAAACAATCAGATGTAGAGTAGAGCTTTAGCTTAATAAAGCATACACATATTTAAACAGTTTGAAGCGTTTTTAGCCCACATGACAAAAAAGGTTTTTTGTACTCACTTCAGCTGAAGTGAGAATATTTGTTCTTGCATAATAATTTTTTCATACAAGAGAAAGCATAAAAAAGTTTTTTCCTGTCTGTGTATTTACAATATATACATCAGCATATTGAAAGTGAATTGTGACCTCAGCGTCACACATTAGGATTAGCATTGGTGGTATGTGTCACTACATGTGAGACTCTTACATCACACATTGTTGTGATGTCTGTGCCTGTTAGATGGACTTGCTACACACATGTACTTGACCAACATGCAGTCACTACTTGTCTATGATATTTGCAATGCAGCATACAATGATCAACTATAACTGCACATTGACATTTGAGTATATGAATAGCTGGAGGCACAGACGGGAACATTGATGACAGTCTGTGACAAGGCACTCATGGCTTCATTTTCAAAAGATATATCTATGCATTTCATGCTGTGCTATGCATGACATGATCTATGACTGGTGTCTAATAACCATCTCTATTGTCAACATTACAAAAAATGCTAAACAAGGCATTACATGGTGTAAGTATGTTCTTGTGCAAGCAACATCAAAAGATAAGTCTAGAATGACAGCAATGAGCAAATAATAGCTGGTATCGACTATTATGTTACGGCTGGACGGATACCAGTGAAATTAATGTTTGGTATTGTGTCATCACATATTTTTTTTTTATAATAAACTTTATTGCATTTGTAGTTATCATTTGCCAACACAAAATTACAGCAGATCAACACATTAATCCGGTGAAGTACAAGCAAGATAACAAGACTGAGGCCCCCAGAACACTGATAGAATAGATAGACCATTATGTGATTGCATGTACTGTTTCCTACGCATTCGGACCCCTCATGGGGGAAGTAGATTGAACCATTTACCCTATATTCTGCCAAACATCTCTGGACAACCTCTGGCTTCAAAATGGGGCTCCTCCTGGGCTCCGCACCAATCCACTCCCTGCCTCCATCGCCGTAGAGTGGGTGGTTTGGCTTGGGACCATAGTGCGGCAACGTCACGCTTTGCTACCGCCTCCGCCGTTCCCAGCAGGCGTTTATCAGCGTGGGATCCATCAAGGCCATCCAGCACCCCCAGCAGCAGGCACAGCAGATCATGGGGAACCACCCAGCCCAGGGCACTCGTGAGCTCCACTTCCACTCCCCTCCAGAACGGCTCAATAACGGGGCATTGCCAGACCACATGAAAGAAGTCTGCAGAGGTGTGAGAGCAACGCGCGCAAGCTGGGGAGGTCCGCATATTAGCTTTATATAAACGTGCTGGAGTGAGATAGGCCGTATGAAGGAAGAAGAGTTGGGTAAGGTGAAGTTTGGAGGAAGTTGTCAGGGTCTTGGGTGCCATAAGGGCATCTCTCCAGTCCGCCTCCTCCAGGGGGCCCAATCACCCCTCCCACCGGGCACGTAGTCGGGCGAGAGAAGTGAGGCCATTGTTGACCAGGGATCTGTAAATATGCGACACCCCCCCCTCTGCCAAGGTTCCCCATCATCACCTGGGCCTCCAAGGGACTGAATTCTGGAAGGACAGTGGGAGCGGGGATGTGCGCCTGGAGGGCGTGTCGAAGTTGGAGGTATTTGTAAAATTGTGAGGGAAGGAGAGAGTGACGCTGTTGCAGGTCTGCAAAAGTTCTGATGTGGTCCCCCACCCAGACGTCCCCCAAAAGCGAGATCCCCACGAGGTCCCATCGATGGAAGTCTAGAAAGGGACGAGACCTCCCTCAACCATGCTCCGCTCCACAGGGGTGTCTGCCTGGTTAGTTTCCCGTCCCATTGTACGTGGCGCACAGCTGTGCGCCAGGCCATGAACACCGCCCTAGTGATGGAGGGAAGATCCCGCGGCACTGGACTCCCGTATAGGTCATCACATATTTTTAATACCGTAAGGGCTACAAGACCATATAGGGACAGCTCAGATGATGCATAGTTAAATGTGTGATAGAGAGCAGAATGGAGCAGGAACTTCCTAATTATGCATAGATCAACATGCCCCACTCACCCATGTGCAAACATGTTGAAGACTCAGATTCACATGTGAACATGTCATTGTTACTTTGGAAAGCAAAGCAGCACTGTGCATTTCACAATCCTTGCTACAGCAAAACTAGCAATGCCTGTAAGCACAAGCAGTCCGCATGGCCTGGAGACCATGCTGTGCCTTTGTATGAGACCCAGGTGGCTAGACACAGATGATGCTGAGTTACAGCAGACTGACATGGATGACAATGCCTGCTTTGTGCACGACATGGTGGACCCAGTTTCTTGCCATTGTTGCAACAGCAATGAACATTACCTGATGACAAGGAATGGCATGTTATTGTCGTAACATAGCAGACATGAGAAGTATGCATGGTGCAACTGTTGTGATGATTATTGAAGGTGCTACTGGTCATGTACAAAGGTTGGTGTGCATTGCATGACACACACCAAGAGAACACTGGTCTGACAGAGGAGACATCCTATCTCTTTGAATGGCCTCTCAACATCATTAAGCCCGAGTAGGTTGTGCTGTCCCTCACTGTCGAGGATGAGGCCAATCTACTCTACAAGACTTATGATGCAGGGGTATTGTGACTAGGTAAATAAGAGTGTCCACTTGCGTCTCCTGTATCAGTAGCTTCAAATGCATAGTTACCATACCATGCTGAACCCTGGCATGTATGATCTGGACTGACCAAGGATTATGCTGGCTGAGTCAGTGATCAGAGAGGATGTTGTGATTTGAGGCAGGTTGTGTGTGAAGCAGAGGAGGCCCACGGGTTGTATCTACACATTAGCCGTAAACAGACTGCTTGTACCGAACTGTTTTCCATGGACAATATGGAACATTTTATCTGCTTGCCACTGTTGCCATTCATGAGGCAAACATGTGGTGCAGCCTATAATCAACACGTTATGGAGCACTTTGGTGTATGTTGGATTTCCATGGATGCTATTGGGACAGATATTTCTGTCAGGCATACTCCTGACTGGGGTGGAGTGTCTTGGTGTCCACACTGTACTGTTACATGAACCATACACGATAGCTGCCCAGCTTGCACAACACCATTTCCTGATGAGTATTTGTACATTGCTTGAGAGATGCAACATTGTGTGACATTAACATTTCTTTGTAGAAACATGCTTGTTTATGTGTTCAACTGTGCCTGCAGATGTGTGGCTATTTAGAGTGTTGTAGTTGTGCTGAAGAGAAAACAATTGACATGTGTAATGTGCAAACGTGTAGTGATAATACAGATCTAGGAGGTGCACCTTCTGGGGGATATAATGATTTATTTCATGACCGTATGACCCAAAACAATGTCCTTTCCTGTTGTCATATGTTGCATGTTGTTGGTATGTTAGGGCTGCACGGATTGTATTCCCTGTAGCACTCCACTCATGTGTATGTCCGTTTTCTGTTTTGGGTGCGAACACAGAGCAAGAGTTATTGGATGAGGATGTAGCCCATTCTACCCCTTCATTGCCATGAGGCAATCATGTTGTGGTGCATGTGACATTGACAATTTATTGACATTGTATTGGCAGGTATATGGTCCAAAATACACGCTGTTGTGTGCTGCTGTTTTGCCATTTGTCCCATGTCTGCATATGTGTCATTGTTTGTGCTTATGTGACTATAGCATTGTCACATCATTGCTGTGTTGCATAATGATACATGCACAGTGAATGATGCATGTCATGTGACTATTGATCATTATAATGGCACACGTGTCATCTTTTGAGGTACTCCCAATTTCTGTTGGTGTTTGACTGTGTGTGCTTGGTGTTTGAGGCATTCCCTGAACTGTATTGGCACACCAGTTATTGTATCTGTACTAACATCGTATTTTCATCCTCCACCCCCAGAAGTGGATGCAGTACAGATCAGCAATGTATATTTGATACTGTTGTCACGTACATTTATTCCTGTGCCATTGAATTCACAGGTATGTTTGATTACACATATTATGATGGTTTCTAGCTATGTGGGCCCAACTACAATTACGCATCAGACACACAGTGTATGTTGTACTACACTCTTGTATGTAATCAGACATGTATGTGCTCCTGGGATGACGCAACACACACATATTGATTCTCACCGAGGGACCATATACATTAATTTGCTCATATGCCCAATACATTGTTCCATCCCCAATCTTTGTTAAATTGATGTTGTGTCCTCTGCTATATGTGAGAGCTGTGTGGCACATTTCTTTAGTTACCTTTCACTTAATAGATAGATACACTTCTGAAGTCATAAACCAAGCATACTAGACTTTTGTGTAGTGATATTTTATTTAACAAAGTAACATTCAGTGGGTTTTAAAAAAAAAAGAAAAATCCTTGTGATGGGGTATTTGTTTTGTGTGATTATGTAAAAATATTGCAGATGATTTGATCCCTGTGGTGTGCCTAGCATCAGCTTCTACGTCCTGGCCATCCTCTGGATTGTCCTGCTCCTCCCGGTCTTCATCCAATGGTGTGTTTGTGCATACACAAATATTGTGCCAAATGTAACATGCCATTATAATCTTGCAAACAAGTTCAGGCCTGTACAGGAGTCTTCTCCCCCCTCCCCCCCCCCGCGATATATCTAGGCAACAGGACCTGGATTTAAGGCCTCCAAAGGTCCATTCAACAATGGCCCTTGTGCGTCCCAGGGCAACCTTGTAGTCCTCTGTGCCTGTCTGTGGGTCACTTTGATGGGTGTCATCAGCCATGGTGAGAGTGCATATCCTTGATCACCTGAAACAGATAATGGAGAGATGTTGCCATTAGTATTTGTGCATGCTGTATTTGCAGAGTGGCTTTTTTGGTGTGTGTGCATTGTGCAACTTTGTACTTTGTACTTTCTGCTTTGTCATGTGGAGCTTCAGCAAATTAACATACATCACTGAAATTAACTTGCCTATACTTGAGAGCCTAGACATCAACATGTTGTCATTAGCCAGGTCCTGTGTATTACCTCCATGTTATGACAGTCAAGATGTATGGGTTCCACATTAAGACATTTGAGCTTCTTTACAGGCCCGATACATCACCTGAATGTCACCTGTGCACATATTTTGTATGGTGCACTGTTGGCGCATGTGCCTGGTGAAGCATCCACCTTGACGTTTTTCAGATTACTCTTTTGGAACATCATCTAGTTACCTCATTGGGAGAGATTGTGCCGAGGGTACCTGAGAGCGAAAATCCTTGTCTGCTAAATGTTGAACTTATTGTGGGTTCTTAACATCCAGCTTGCTCCCAAGGTGGGTCAGTGTTTGAGTGACAGTATCACTGCTACCTGGTGCACTTGACTTACTGGCACATGTGAAGACAATGTACATATGCTTTGATGTCCTTGTGCATGAGTTAACTTTGACTCTGCATGTATGCATGTTGGGGTAATACCCATAAATATTGCTGTGTGTGTGTCTGTTCCCAATCAATATACATTTATTTGTCTAAATCTGTGCATCAGATTGCTACACCTCACCAGGGGACTCATATGGATGCACAACATGTAGTCAGATTGATATTTTGATTGTTTGTATGCTCTTCCTATGCATGCTCCATTGTGCAACGACACAGACTGATATTTATTCAACTTTGGTGATTGTGTGCAGTTGGTGCACCCTTCATGCAGCAATACTGGCAACCCCATGAGACAGGAAACAATGCTGCATGGTGCATGGCTGACTGTGTTTTTGCATGTCAGCTAATTGTGCACCACCACAAGTGAGAACAGGGTGATCGGTCATATTGTTGTACATATGGCACATATGTTTATTTCAGGATGGATGCATAGTAGCAGAAGCATATGTTCTGTGCCATGTGCTGCACTGATTATTTTCGATTTTTGTCTGATGATTTCTGCAAAATCTATATTCAAATGGTGCCATAGGGGTTTGTGAGAGATTTTCTAGGCTACTCCCTTGTTTGGCTGTCTGACATAAGTCTTGATTATTTTGCATTGAGGGCTTATGGATATTGTTTGGACCTGTTACAAGGTATGTCATATTACATTTGCTACCTGTGCATTCTACCATATTTGAGCTACATGCTTGTGGACTGGAGGTGTGTAGTGTGATCAGTTTGTACTTAACAACAAGCAGTCCATTTCCATTTGTGCCATTCTCAAACCGCTGGTTGGTGATCGATTGGCGAAAGATGTAGGAGTCATGCACACTCCCAAGGAAACTTGGTGACAACATTGACAAACAGGCCCAGGTGGTCCACGATTGCCTGACTGTTCATTGAGTGTGTGTGCTTCCTGTTCCTGTATTTATGTGCAGTGTCCGCAGGAGGCACAAGTTGAACATTGGTGCAGTCAATTGCCCCCATCACATGTAGAAACCCAGCAATGTCATAGAAGCCTTGCTTGTTGTCAAGTTGGTCCTGCGCAGTGTTGGGGAAGCGCAGGTGCTGCTGAGTCAGGCTGATAATGGCATCCAGGACAGTTGGAGGAACCTGGAGAAGGCTGACCGTGAGACTCCACCCACTCTGGCAGTGGTTAATTGGAAGGTACCAGAGGCCAACATGTACATCACTGCAAGTAGCTTTGTCTATGGAGGGATGTTAGTGCAGAGCTGTGATGATGCCTGCAGCCTTGCCAATATCTGGGTGAGTGTGCGTAAAATGGAGGTCCTTTTTAGCCGGTAGTGGGCTATCATATCCTCTAGCCAGAGGTCTAGCAGGGTGATCCAACGCGGTAGACCCACTCTCTACTGAGGCGCTGCCTCTGTGGGGGAGCTGGTGGCAGTGGTGGTTGTGGTCTTCTTGGACCTCCAAGCTGCAAGGGAAGTACCTCCATGGCGTCCCTAGGTAGGCAAATGAGGGACTGGGTTAGTCTCCCTTGTGTACAGGTGAGTTTGCACCATTTTTAGACCAGTTTCTATCTGGTCTTAAAACCTAGCCACTAACTGAAGTTAGCTACAGTTTGGGGGGATTATCGCCAGACCGAAAAAACATTGTAAATATCGTAAAGTGGGGTTAGCTGCAATTTTTTCATGGGAACGCCCACCTTGCATCTCATTTTCGTTAGGTCCCGATAACTGAAGTGGCGATCCTAAAAATTCCCATTTACGCGGAAAAACTGCTGTTAACTGTGGTTAACGGCAACTTGTAAATAGGGCGATAAATAAAGTCTTCGTAATGTCAAAAAATTGATTGATGCTACGGGAGTTAAGTTCATGTAAATATGCCCCATAATTTCTCAACCCACCACTCAGGGGAAAATCTTGGGCTCCCTTTAAATTACTATTGGGAAAGACACTTTGCAACATTATTGGAGGTCTTCCGTGCAAAAATCCCTGCCTCCCTGCTGGATGGTACAGAACTGATCGATAAAGGGAAATGTTCTTTTTTAAACGCAACAGAAAGCTGAATTCTATGAAGCTTAGCCTCAGTTAATACAGCATGTTCTGCAGCTGCCCTTAGGTTAGAGTTTGGATTGTGAAGTACCTGGGCACAGGGCCTTGTGGTGATAGTGCATTGGGCTATGGGTTTGGCAAAGAGCAATTATGGTACACTTAGGTTCTGGCTCCGAAAATATATTTTAGAAGGTTTAAAAGAACAGTCACTCATTTTTAGAAATTTTATGATTGTGATTGATTTTCTGTAGTTAGACCAGTATTTGATTTTTACTTTATCGACGTACCACCTAAAAGCTATCCTGAAACAGGCCACTTGGTCTATAAGTTTGAACTTTAAAGAAGGGTAACCATCCAGCCATTGACTCCTGCTTGATAAATAAAGTACAGGCTTATATTTCATGGAACTTGCCGCCTGGAATGTGCTGTTTTTTGTTTACTATTGAGGCATGGTATGCTCCCTCTAAATGCATTACTGGCGAAATGGTATGGTTTATCACCGATCTGTCATCTGTGCAATAACGGTGTCCAAGATGTTAATCAGGTATTATTTATCTGTCCAGCCTTGCTATTATGCCAACGGAAATGGATGAGGCCAATATGTTTACAGTTATCTATCCTCTCTGTCTCAGCAGTAGAAGAATCTCTCTATGACCCACCCTAAAGAAATGCTCCGTCAGCGAATTTTTAATTTTCTGTCAGTGTTTTTTTAATTTATATTAAGGTGCATCAGAAAAGTAGGATGTAGTTGTTGATACTTGTTTTATGTGGACGATTTTATCCTCTATTTTCTAATGGTATTTCATGGTATATAAACTATCTTTTTTTTATTTATTTCCTAAACTCTTGCACAAATGGCGCGAAAGACACTTTAATATCTTGTACTGTATGTTATGCTGCTGTGTTGTTAACTGAAAACCCTTTGATCGTTGGTTTCAGTTTACGAGTCTCTGATCTCTTGTTGGGGAGGAATATTTTTGTGTCTTTTTTATCGTAAAACAAAATCTTTTTTGTATGTTGCTGGATTTGTGATTTAGGTGGCCCTCTTTGGAGTTCCATAACCATAAATAAATAAAACTTAAAACTTGAGATGAGGGGACATTTTGTTTTAGTCGCCCAATTGAAGGTAGCAGATTAAATAAGAGATGTACCGCTATGCCGGTGGTTAAAAGCCTACCTTATTTCCATTGAGCTGCAACTTCGGATAGCTTTCTACCGCAGGT
The DNA here is from genome assembly GCF_964204655.1 of Triturus cristatus. NCBI lineage: Eukaryota > Metazoa > Chordata > Amphibia > Caudata > Salamandridae > Triturus > Triturus cristatus. Next base: position 662,242,074 of record NC_140583.1, read on the forward strand.
CGCGCTTTCACTTCCCTGTTTATAACAAAACGGAAGTGTGGAGCGCAGGCAGAGGTAAATTTTTTTTTTTTTTACATTTTCAAAAAACCTTTATTGAGAAAAATTGCACAGTACAGTTACAAGATTCCACAGCTGTAAAGGAATAAGCACAATAATACGATACAGCACAGCAGAGGCACTCTTAACATTGCGACACCAGGGGTGAAATCCAGAGACAATAACTCGTAACCACCGATGAGGTGAAACCTATATCAGGAGGCGGAGGGACAGAGGGTATAGGAGAGGGACAGGAGCAGAGAGGAAGCTCACGAACCTTCACCGGCGGGCAGGGTGCCGTCTGGGAGCGCGGGAGAGGTCACAGGGCGCTGCGGATCGTGAGTTGAGAGATAGGACAAAAGTGGACCCCAGATGTCAAGTGGGCGCGATCTGGCTGGTTGAAGATCCCAGAACTCGGGCAATCTTAGGCGCAGGCCTGCGACCCCAGCACATGGAAACCCTACGCCGCGCAAGGACCAGCAGCATAGCAGTTAATCGACGGGTGGCATCCGGGCAGAATTTGACGAAGCCTAGGAGGCACACCAGAGGGTCAGATTGGATCAGTGACGAATTGATTTCAGAGATGGCAGTGCAGACCTCGCGCCAGTATGCGGAGACCCGGGGGCACAGCCAGGCGAGGTGCAGCGCAGGCACCTATCACTAGCAATAAGTCCCAGCTTATGGAGGGCAGGGGTCCGATATAACCGATGTATGTACTGGAAGTGAATAAAGCGCAAATGATAGTTTAGAGAGAGAAGTTTGATCTGATTACAACAATGCAGCCAGTCACGCAGTTCGGGCAGTTTGACCGGTTTCAGAAGTAGAGTTAATAATGCCTCGCGCAGCGATGGGGGGAACTGACCCGTTTCAAAAGACTCGTTATAGATGGAGGCAAGATGAGGGATCAAAAGCGGGGCAAAAGCTTTATGGGAGGAGGCCGGCAGGCCATCTGAACCGGGGGCCTTGTCACCGGGCATGCTATTGATTGCCGCTAGAATCTCTTCTTTTGAGAAGGGCTCATCGAGGGATTCCCGATGGGGTTTCCGAGCCACAGGAGCTGAAGGGTGTCGAAATACTGGTCGAGTATCTCACGTGATGGCTATTGGCTACATTTGGTGATGCCGTTAATCTCTCATCATCAAGAAGTGGTGATCTATATATCAACAGATGTGATTACAAGGAAATAAAGATGAATATAACTTAAGAAATACTGGAATCCAGAAAATTTTTGGGGACTAACAATCTGATGTGATTTGACTTGGGACACTTAACTTGTCTATTTGCTCGGGAACAATATTGTGTTTAGTGTTCATCCAATGTGTACTTTTCACGGACTCAATGACCGCGTTGAATTTAATTGTTTTTTATAAACAACCATTGTTCTTTGTGCAATGTACCTGTCTTTTTCAATCTTCTTTTCAATCTCTTTTTTTCATCTTTTTCAATCTTTTCATCATTGTGAACTTTAGTAAACTTTTTGTTTTCAATCAATAACTTTTCTTCACCGTTTCGGTTTAAATTTTTCATTCTCACACTGTCCATCTTTCTTTTCATCCGTTTTTCACTCAATTCCTTTCTGAGCTCAATTCATATTCACACTATTTCATTTTCTATTACTTGTATTATATCACACTTATTTACACTTTCTTTTACCTTTCATTTTTAAACTTTTTTACATTTTTCTTTTCATCTGTTTCAAACTTCATTCACCGTTTGGTTTGTTATCGTTTAACAGTCACTTCTCACTTCATTCTCGTTGTATCTTTTACCTTGAGCTGTTTGTCTATCAGCGCCATAACTTTTTGTCTAATTTTCAGTTTATCGTTTGCCATTGAATGCGTCGTTCACCCTTGGTTAATGTTTTTCTCACGTATTGGCAATGTCATTGCTTATAAATTGTCACTACTGATTGATTCAGGTATCTGTCATCTGCACTCACTAATCAGGTTTTTTCACAATGTTTCAGTCGCTAACTTTACTAACACGGTTCTCCCTATCCAATATGGCCGACACACCGACCACTCATATTTAATAGATCCTTTTTCACTGTTTACGACCACAACCGGCTACGCCTTTCATGTGCCTGCTTCACGGGTACACGCTGAACTTTTCGTTAAACTTCACCGAGGTACGTTTTTTCTTCCGCTATAGTTTATTTCACACTGGTTCACACGCATATTGTCCATTCTATCACAGGGTGATAAGTTTTATTGTTCTCGAGCACATCTTTAAGGTGGACACACCACGTCGTTTTTGAATTCACTGGCATCACTTTTCCTAACTCATTTAACCGTTCTTTAACACTGACAGCTTATTTCATCTTCGTCGTTTGTTTCACTTTTGAAATATCGCTAGCACACAATGTTTTTCGTCGTTCGTTTTATTTTTTGGAACATCGCGAACATACAATGTTTTTCACTTTAACGTCACTATACGTTCACTTGGACACGTTCTGACTATCTATTATCCCACTGAACAGGTCGTTATAAATCACTCCTATGTATCATGTTTTCACAGGACTCCTCCTGACGAAGGGTAATTTCGTACCCGAAATGCATTGAGGATTATATTTTCTCGGGAGCCTTTAACCATTTGAATTTTGAAAACTGATAATCTCATGAATACAATGAAGATTATAATACGGATGGATTATCATCAATAAATCTTTTAGTTTCAAAATACAACCTTCATTTTGATTATATGATTGCAACATTGTTGCCTCCATAGGCTGTGCTATAAGAGGGACACCACTCAAGTCTGATTGGTGCAACTGACATCAGTAATCCCACGTCTTGGTTTAGAGGACGACTCCTCTTCAGCACGCCTAAAAATATTAAGTTTTCAAACTATTGGATCAATTTTAGGTGTGCGTGGTATCCCACATTAAAGTTACAATTCAAACAAGCATTGATAGATACAATAAATAGCACTGGAATCATAGGGCCCCAGGGGGGGACCAAACCATATATTAAAAAAGTGGTATAAGAACCACGACACTTCTACAGACAATGCCTAGGGCATTTAGGATCACTGGCCCCTTAAGAATCCACCCCAGGTTATGAGGAAGGGGACCCACGGGAGGCGCGTGCAGTGGAAATAGCTGCTATCGGGATCTCTATTAAAGCCTATGGAGAATGTCGCGGTTTGATTTAAACAGATTAAAGTCATTTCTAGCAGGAGTGCAAAGTTAAAACTTTAGAGTTAAGCTTTTGAGGAGCCCACTACCACGAGAGTACCGAGGTACCACTGTTACCTGCCCCAGGGAAGCCGGGTGCATAGGTCGTTTTCGATGTCGGGTCGCGGGCTGATTTTCAATGGGAAAATGTACAAAACCGCTGCTAGCCAAAAGCGTCGATGATGCCGTGAAGATTGAAGTTGTAGATCTTGTAGAGAAGAACCTGAAAGCAGAGGGGACAGAGTCTGGGTCACGGCACAGTGACCAGGGAGCTCAAAGGAAAGAATCCCTTCAATGTCGGGTGCTTCAACTGGAAAGAGGTGTAGCTTGGATCTGCAGCCACGGGCTCCGGGAGGCTTCAAGGAATGCCAGCTTCGGGAGGGCGACTGTCCCACGTCGGATGAGGGTCGCTGCGGTGTTAGTGTCCGGATTGGGTCCACTAAGCCTTGGCAACCGCAACCCACGCAAGATGAACAAATCAGCTACTGGTGCAGACCGACGAGGTCTGTGAGAGGTCTCCTTTAGAGAGACTGTAGAGCAGGCCTGGAGCAACCAGGGGAACTCTTAAATGTCGAGATTGTCCTCCGCTCGGGCCCACAAGTCGAGAGACAAGGGACCGAGGAAGGCAGAAAAATGGAGTGCATAAAAGGGAGCCCACGGGCCACCGGAGGGTGCTAGGGTGCTGATCTTTGGCACAAATGCTGCTTGGTGGTTGGCTAATAATGGGCCAAAGCACAACTTCCCCACTGGTCAGGGTCGTGTGCTATGCAAGAGGTGGCCGGTGTCCTGGGGTATTGGGAATCTCGGCACCCACGCGGTCCACGGTGCTCAGGTTTGCTGTGCACACTCACTGGCCTCTGGGATGCTTAGGAAACCCACCTCGAGGTTGCTGGAAGTCGACAAAGTTCGTGAGAGCAGTGAAGTTCCAACCGGGTCACTTGCAGTGTTTCAGGTGCCTGCCAAGCAGGGGGGGTAACTCCTTTACCCCAAGGGAGATTTCTTCAGTCAGCTGGGAAGCAGCTCGTCGAAGGTCAAGTCTGTAAAATCCAAGATTAATCTGAGGCTCTGGGGCCACGTTATTCACCTTTATCCCCAAGATTAGGGGAGTGTCCAGAGTAGTGTCCACCAATGAGAGGTGAGGCGGGAAAGGGTGGCTACACCCTCTCCCCTTTGTGTGTTTCCCGCCTGGGCGATGGGCAGGATGCCCCTGAACCGGTTCCAGGCGGTGTATGCAGAATGTAGGCGCTGTAGCTGCCTACGTGCAACTCTGAAAGGCAACATATGGTGCACCCTCCCTGTTCCAATCCACATATCCTGTCTGGGGAGAGGTTAGCACCTCCCTGCCACAGGAGCCCTATAGTCCAGCTGGCGAGGCTGGGATTTTCCCCAGCAACAGCCAGCCAGAGTCGTGTGGGTGGCGGGTAGTAGCCGTTTTGTGCTACGTGTGCACTTTTAAATTTGTGTCTGAATTCTGCCGCTTTTCCCATATCGCCCCTCTAGCAGGGGGGAATCGTGCCCTCATGCTCATGGCTGGACTGGGGGTAGGATTCCTACATGTTTGACACCAAACACGATATGGTTCTGTGTAGCCATTCTCAAGTTATCACGCTATCGCGATAGACTTATAATGCGGTTAAGAGTATATGGTATGGCTACACTACAAACAACCCAGCAATGATTTTACGAAGGTTGCAGAGAGGCCCTACTCATGTAGGGGTCCCCCCTCACACATACCTCAGCACCCTGCCTTGTGGGATTAGCAAGGCCTGCTATAGGGGTGACCTATGAGAGTATATGTGTTGTAATGGGGTGGGATATAGGGTACCTATATCCCTGTAAGGGGTGCTAGCACCACCTTACCCAGACTACAGTAGTGGTCTGGTGGTGTCAGTTTGTATGGCTGTCCCAGGGTGGCACAATAAGTGCTGCAGCCCTGGTAAGCCTACTGAGGGACCCATGCCCTGGGTACCATCTACAAGGGACTGTCAGGGCATCCTCAGCATCCAATTGGTTTGTACCTAGGGTACTCACATCGTTTAAGGAGTAAGCAGATAGGCTGGGGTCCTGGATAGCAGGATACCAGCCAGACTAGTCAAAAACCACTCAAATACCAGGCAAAAAGTTGGGGGCAACCATTTGTCAGATTCCACCTTCCTACAAACCTTACTAATGTATGAATTACACATGGGATTTGCATCTGCATGGCCTAATTAATTATGTGAACTAAATTTCGTACGCATACTAATGATAAACAATTAGAATATTGCATGATATATGTTGCTTTTGTGATGTAATTGTGATTCGTGCTTTATTTAGTAAGTATAAACCGCATTGAGTGTTGCTTTTGGCTAGATAAATACACACACATATGGGTATTAGCGAGGTAATAACATTTGCATAGTCATTTTTATGTATTAATTACGTTTTTGTGTTTCTTTGCTTAAGTTGACCATTCTGGCCTATCGAACGATGGCTGCCTTTGGTGCCTAACCCGACTGCCAACGCTGAACAAGGCTTGGGTGAAGTGCGCCTGCGCTAAGATGAGCAACAATGGCCTCGTCCTGACCCCAGGCAAGCTGTACTTATCAAGGTCTCACTGGGAATAGTGCCAACACTACAGACAAAAGACTTTCTTAAAAAAACGGAACCAGCAAGTATGCTGACACCATGGACTAAACCTTATGAAAACTTTGTAGGACGACCCCTGACCAGCCAATCGGAACAGTTTAAAACTCATTTTTGTTACATTTTGTTATTGAAATTATTATAAAAACCCATAGAATAGAGAGGTTGAGAGTCGCTCTTTCGATTTCCTGATGATATGCTGACGGAGAGGACGGTGACACTGCAGGACAGCTGTTAGCCTGAATCTTTGACGGACTGAATTAATGCCCAAACTCCTGATGAACTGAACCTACTAAAATTGATGGGCATAGATTTACGAGACTGCCAGATTTGACATAGAGGACTTTTTCGCCAGAATAGGTAAATATGAATGGCAACTTGATCAAATGAATGATTTAATTTGCAATATTAATATAAAATTGAATTTGAACATCTACAGGAATGAGTTGGGTTGTTTATTCATTGAAATGTGGAAATGAAAAGCTTAATTAGAGAGTTTGAAAGTCACTTAAACCTACAACTAACTGATCCGTCCCGTTTATGAGAGGAATGCCAAAGGTGAAATTCAGGGCCTAATGCGTATTGGAAGGTTGTGTAGATTTGTTGCTCATTAGGGTAAAAGTGGTATTTTTCCCCCTCATTTCCAGCGCTTGGAAGGATAATCGCCTCTCGCACGGACTGATGGTGAGTGAATGTTGGTGTTATGGGCACCACCAGCAAATGTATGGATAGTGTGTGTATGTGAGATCGTTTGGTCCGTGACGGTAGGGAGGGATTTTGCACTCCGCGCTGCAGCAGTATGATGGTTGTTATTGTTTGATTTAGTGATTACTGCTTGTACATTGCTTATTGATTTTGGTTATTGATTGGTATTGATTTATGTACTAACACTCTAAGTTGAGTTATATGTTGTATGCACGGCTTCTGGGATGTAGGAAGTCGAAAGTTTGTAATGGTTCCGTAGTAGAGCAGAGGTAAGCGCTGGTCTCGGGAAAGATGGAATTGTTGTTGCCCTGTAGGTACACAGGGGAAACGTGTGACAATTGAAGTTGCACGGCGCATTGTCTGGGTTCGATTCGGTAGCATCTTCGTGTGTTGCCATTAGAGACATTTATAGTGTGAGAGAAGTGTGTATGATAGCGAAGGTTACCTGTGAAGTTCTGGTCTTAGGTACCAGTGATCCACCTGGCATTCCGATAACGCTTATCACTGGAAAGGTAATAGGTATTCTCTGAGCTTGTTAGAAGGACAAAGGAGAGGTAAGCGCTGCTTTGTTAACGTATGTTATAATTCTGTAGTAGAATAGACTGTTCTCGGGAAAGACAGGATTCTGTGTGAATGTACTACATTTTTCTTGTATGAAAGAGTATGAATGCAAAGGCATTTGGGTTGATTGCGAAACTCTAGGTTTATTTCTCAGGAGCATTGGGTCTCCAACTATGTGTCTTAAATACTAGAGAAACAATTAGCTAATGCTTGTTAGAAGGGTGAAGTAGAGGGATGTGCTACTTTATCAACGGAAGTAATGATTCCGTAGTAGGGCAGAGGTAAGCGCTGCTCTCAGGAAAGACGGAATTCTCGTGAGAAAGGTCTTTTTGCTGTTCTTTGGTTAGCGAAGCGGACAATGGAGAAGTTTCTATTTTGTTACTAACAGAAGTGTAGAAATTGAAACAAAAACGTATTGAGCAGATTTGTAAAGGAGGGGTAGACAGAGACAGAAGCAGGAGCAGGAGCTGCCGCAGCGGCTGCTGACGCCAGAACGACCGCGCTGGGATCGGACAGTCGGTCAGAACTGTGAAACGCCCCAGATTGGTGCGTTAGTGTACGCCGCGCTAGGATTGGAGGAAACAGGGTGACGTAGGCGCTCCTTATTGGTGCGTTAGTGTGAGTCGCGCTAGGATTTGAGGACTGTGACAGTGACGTGGAAGCTCTGAATTGGTGCGTTAGTGTGAAGTCGTGCTGTGATTGGATAAATTAGCAGTGCAGTTGTCAAGAGGGACTAGCGTTGCGCGAAAGGCAAGAAAATGTATTACGACCCACCAGAGAAAGAAAAGAAGACCTGGTTAGGGAGAATCAAGAAGTGGAATATGGGTATCATACTTGTATTTGGTTAGATAACTGGGTGAGATACACCAAGGATGATGGAGTATTAGCTTTTCCAGAGCATGGTTCATTTAATTTGGCGGTTTTAAGAAATTTGAGGGAAAGGATGATGAATCTGGAACCAAGACATAGACCGACATAGTTTGAGGCTTTGACGGAATGGGAAGACGAAATGCATGAACGAGAGAGACAAAGAAGTGGTAGAGGATATAGGTACTGGTTTGGAAGACCATATGGACACGAAACGCATAGCGATCGAATGAAAAGATGGCGAGATACGAGTATGACTGAGGGTGTATTCCCTGTAAGAACTCTAGGAGAGAATGAAGGTCGAAAGTGTGCAGAAGAGAGGCATAATTTGGAGTCGAGAGGGTATGGAGCGAATGAGTCTGAGGATGATGTTCTTGATGATCTGTTCTATAAAAATCCACCACCGTATCGACCAGAACCAGAAATGTTAACTCCAAGTGCCCCAATGAGAGAAACAATGCGAATTATAAAATCGGAACCAGAATCCCTAAGTTTGAGTAAAAACAGTGGTACCCGGGAAGTAGGAAAGAGATCAGGAGGAAGAACAGATGGAGAAAATTCTGTAGAATTAGCGAAAACAACCCTGGAATTAACCGAGAAAATAAGAGAATTGACCAAGAATCTAGAAGCCGTAACTGTTCCAGCAACGATAGGTCCAGTAATGCCTATTTTTGAAAAACAGAAGGACAGTGAGCATTGTTTGACAGTCCCTTACAGAAGTAATAACCCTGTAGAACAACCAAAAGTGAGTCAGAATGAGAATCCATGGAGGCAGACTATGAGTGTAATGGAACCAAATTTTACAAATAATCCATTTGTAGATCAGAATTGTGCAGAGAGACGTATGACAATGATAGAGATAGTGTCAGAAACACAAAAAGATTTTTGACAAGAAAGTATAGAAAAACCAGTAGGACCATTAACAGACGAGTTAAGTGAATGGTTAAGAAGCTTGCAGAGGAAAGACAAGAAATCCCAATCAATTGATGTGGCCAAGTTAAGAATGGTATTGGAAGAATTGATTGTAGGGACTATCCCGACAGAAAAATTGAAAACCTATCAGGATGAAGAATTATTATTTCTGTGCAAAGTGTAACCTGGAGAGCGAAAAATTTGCATGAAAGGCTAGAAGAAGTAGCAAATGAAATGGGTATTGATATTGAAAAGGTAAAAGCCTTACAGAAACCTTATCGAGTAGAATTCACTGAAAAGGATATTGAAAATATGAACACCACAGGACAAATAGGTCAAATTAAGGACATAATCATTTTGCTGAGAAAATGGGGAGACGTGGATAAATGGAGAAGCAGATGGTATAGAAAACGCGATGATGCCTCAGATAAGACATTTTCAGCCTTTCCTTTAAGAGAAAAAGAGAAGGTAGTGACTGAGTGCCCTATGAGAGAGATTCCAGGAGGAGGATATGTACATGGCCCATGGACGAGACAGGATATTTTGTCTTTTACGAATGATTTCCCTCGACTACGCGAAAAGCCAGTCGAGTGGTACAGACAGGTAGACAGATTTGTGAAATTGTCTAAAGTACTATGGATTGATTTTTATAGTCTATTTGACATAATAGTACCAGCAGATCTATGGTCAGAATGTAAGCTAATGATAAATTGGCCAACCAAGGAATATCCAAGGGATCCTAAAACAGGAGCACCAGACCCCGATGTAATGAAGAAATATGAGCAGGTTATGGTATTTCTGAAAAATAAAGTGCCCGCTAAAGAGACAGACTGGGTAAAAATTGATCGAACACACCAGGAAAGTAAAGAGTCAGTGCATGCATATTACGAGAGAGTAATACAAGCTTTTAAGCAGTTTAGCGGAGATGAGAATCTGAGTGAAAAGGATTTGAGCCATTTTGTATACAGATTTGTATATGGTTTACGACCAGAAATTGTTGAAATGATTAAACAGCATACGGTAGATTGTCAAAACAAGAAAATAGATGAAGTATTGAGACATGCTAAATACTTCATTGATGAAATTGAAGCAAAACAGCGGAAGTTAAAGGAGAAGGCAATGTGGGCACAGGTAAAGGTAGCGGAGAGACAGGAAGCACAATTGGTAGAACAAGCAGGGACAAAGCCAAAATTTAGTAATGGGAAGTACAAGGGGAATATTGAAGAAGCTAAAAAGAAGTTCCTGTGTCATAATTGCGGAAGGATAGGGCATTGGAAATCTGAGTGTAAGTTTCCCCCGAGTACTAACAATGAAAATCCATCATTGAACCCACAGGTGCAGCATGAGGTGAGTGGTCAACTGCAGCAACAGCAGCAAGTTGTTCCCCCACAGAATCAGGTGCCAAAACCGCCTTTTCCACAGAGCAGAAACACACAGAAGTATAGTAGTGAATCGGGATTCTACAATGAAGAACAGGTAAATAAGCTGGCACGCGCTAGCGCTGTTTCGCAGTATTGGCTGCAACGTGATGAGAGTGACGCAGAAGAGAGTTATGGACGGTGCCGAAGGGAGGAAGAAGAGTGCGTACTTGGCGCAACTCTAAAAGTAGACCAGACAGGACCTTTTGTAGATGGGAGGGTTAATGATGAAAATATTACTTTCCTAGTGGATATTGGTGCTACTCGATCAACTGTTAGATCAGCTGATGTTAAGAATCTTCCTCTCTCGGATGAAACGAACCAAGTAGTTGGTGTGTCCAACAGGCAAATTAAGACATATCTTACAGAACCAGTGAAAGTCAGCATAGGGAAATTTTCAGAAATGCACCGCTTTGTGGTGTGTGTCTCCAGTCCTTTGAATTTATTAGGTAGGGACCTGTTGTGCAAAATGAATTGCACTATATTTTGTACCCCGGATGGAATAGCTTTTGAAACACCAGATGATGATGTATTGTATAAGATGACCCTAGCTAACAGAGAAAGTGAAATTACTGAAACATATGCTGTATTCAACCAAGATGAATTACCAAAAGAACTGAGAAAATCTGTAAAGGCAGAAGTTTGGGATTTCACTGGAGAAGATGTAGGACTAATGAGAAATGTAGATCCAGTTAAAATAACTGTAAAAGAAGAAGTAACATATCCAAATGTTCCACAGTACAGATTGACACCTGAAATAATTAAAGGAGTAACTCCTGTGATAGAGAAAAGGATCAGGCAAGGAATCTTGAGAGAAATAATGAGTAGTCCATGTAATTCACCGATAATGGGACTGAAAACGCCTAATGGGAAATTCAGGATAGTGCAAGATCTGAGAAAGGTGAATAAAATTGTGGTATCATGTTGTCCCATTGTACCAAATCCATCAGTGATTTTATATCAGATTCCCCATGATGCAGAATGGTACACAGTAATTGATCTGTGTTATGCTTTCTTTTCCATCCCATTGCACCATGACAGTCAGCAAATTTTTGCATTTCGTTTTGGTGAGCGTATTTTGGCATGGTGCCGAATCCCACAGGGGTATACAGAGAGCCCCTCAATATTCAATCAGTTATTAAAGAAGTCTTTGGAGAGTCTAGAAATGCCAGAGAGCTCTGTATTGGTCCAGTATATTGACGACCTTTTGCTAGCGTCAAAAACACGTGAAGCCTGTGAGGTAGATACAATAGCCTTGCTGAATCATTTGGCAGATGGAGGACTTAAAGTGTCACCCGCAAAACTACAGTTTTGTAAGAAGAAAGTGCAGTATTTGGGACATAACAGTGAGAAAGGACTAAGGAAAATAACCATAGACAGAATCAGAATAATAAAAGGAATGAGAGCTCCCATGACTCAAAGAGAAGTGAGAATGTTTTTGGGAATGGTTGGGTCAGTGGATAGGTAACTTTTCCTTGATCGCAAAGCCTTTGGCGCGATTAACGAGAAGTGATGTAAAAGATCCCCTTGAATTAAACAAAGAAGAATTGGCGGCATTTAGACAATTGAGAGATGGTTTGTGTGAAGCACCTGCATTAGGTATGCCTGACTATGAGAAAGTATTTGAGTTGTATTGTAGTGAGAGATTTAGATGTGCACTTTCTGTGTTGACCCAGAAACATGGGAAAATGAGAAGACCAATTGCATATTTTTCATCAATGCTAGATCCAGTAGCTGTAGGTTTACCTGGATGTTTGAAAGCGGTGGATGCAACATGTCGAAGTTTGGAGCAGAGTGAAGGAATTGTGATGGGAGATCCATTGAAAGTATTTGTACCCCATGATGTAGCAATTCTGTTGACAAGGAGTCGTACTCAATATATGACACACAGTCGGCTGACTAAGTATGAAAAGGTCATATTGGGTGCAACTAATGTGAGTCTTGCAAGATGTGTGAATGTAAATCCTGCAACTTTGTTGCCCGATGCTGAGATTGTGGAGGTAAGAGATGAAGTTGATCATGATTGTCTGGATGTACTTGATTTTTGTACCAAACCACGACCAGACATAAAAGATGTACCTTTGCCAGAAAGTGATTTTGTGATGTTCGTTGATGGGTCATGTTTGAGAACAGATGAAGGAGTGCTGAGTGCAGCGTATGCAGTATGCACAGTCGCAGCAGTAATTGAAGCATTATATTTGAAAGGAGTGAAATCAGCCCAAGTAGCAGAACTTGTGGCCTTGACTAGAGCCTGCAAGATTGGGAAGAGTGTGAGAGTGACTGTGATAACTGACAGCCAGTATGGCTTTGGAGACGTACACGACTTCGGCCATCTATGGCTACAAAGAGGTTTCCTGACCTCGAGTGGAACTCCCATTAAGAATGCAGAAGTGGTTGGAAAGTTGCTTGAGGCGATACAGCTGCCTAAACAATTGGCAGTTGTAAAATGTGCTGCACAAAGTCAAGGTGGTGATTATATTGCCACCGGGAATAGGTATGCAAACGACATGGCGCAGTATTGTGCACGAAATCAGAATTTGGTCAATCGGGCTAAGGAAAGAGAAATGTCTTCTTGCTCATTGATGTTCACTAACATTGTGGGAACCTGGGAAGAGGTAAAACAATTGCAGGAGGAGGCAGGAGATAAGGAAATGAGACAGTGGGTCAAAGCAGGATGTACCCCAAGGGAAAAGGATCATGTGTGGGTCTATCGAGATGGAAGACCAGTTATGCCTAATCGCATGATGTCTACCATGGCACGGATGTATCATGGCCAGGGACATATTGAGAGTGATGCCATGATCAGGTCATTTAAGCAGACCTGGTACAATGCAAAAATCAGACTTGTGGCATAAAGTCTTTGTCAGAGATGCTTAATATGTCAGCAGTACAATCCTGGAAGGAAGACAGTAGTGAGTCTGGGAACAATAGGTCGAGAAGGAAGGCCTTTCACCAGAATGCAAGTAGATTTCATTGAGATGCCTCCCTGTAACAGACTGAGGTATGTTTTGGTTGTGGTCTGCCTATTCTCCAGGTGGGTGGAAGCATTCCCAACAAGAAGAAATGATGGGTTCACCGTAGCTAAGCTACTGCTGAGAGAATTCATCCCCAGGTTCGGGCTCCCAGTGACAATTGAGTCAGACCGAGGTGGACATTTCCATAATGAGATTGTAGGATTAATTTGTGAAGCATTGAATGTACAACAAAAACTACATTGTGCCTACCGACCAGAAGCTTCTGGTGTGGTAGAACAGATGAATGGTACTATCAAAAATAGAATAGGGAAAATGTGTTTGGCTACAGGTATGAAAGGGCCTGATGTCTTGCCTCTAGTACTAATGACAATAAGGTCAATTCCAGACCGAACTACAGGATTGAGTCCTCATGAAATAATCATGGGACGTGCAATGAGACATGTATTTATACCAGTCAACAAGCTGATGACAATAACTGATGACATGGTGTTGGAATACTGTAAAGGCCTGGCTGACGCAGTTCATTCTGTGTTTCATCAGGTTGGACCAGATGCCACCACACTTGAAAAGAAGCAAGCCCATGATCTGAGCCCAGGTGATTGGGTAAGGATAAAGGTCCACAGAAGAAGAAATTGTCTGGTTCCAAGGTGGGGAAAACCACGACAAGTCATTCTGACCACGACCACAGCTGTGAAGTGTGCTGGACTAAAGAACTGGATCCATGCCAGTCATACATTGAGAATTCCAAATCCGGTGGACAGCACAAGAAAAGAATACTTTGATGAATCAGAATCAAGCACTGAATCAGATGACTAAGGGTCAAAGGCACGAGGAAACTCTGAAAGGGGGGAAACAGAACAAAGTTCAGCTTTAGTCCCCAGAAGTAGCTCTCTGAGAAGAAGATTGCAGATTTCTGAATCCAGCGATTCTGGAAACGAGCAAGAAGCGCAGGGTTCTAAGAAAGAACACAGAAAGAAAAGAGGAAAGAGTACTGAAGATACAATAAAAGAAATTTGTGAAAAGGAAGTACCAGATGAGAGACTGAGAGAAATTCCACCTGAAGTAACAAATCTAAGTGAAAAAGGGACAGGTACAGAGAGAGAGGGACAGATTTCTGCAGAAGACCCCCGAGGAGGTGTAGGGAACCGCAACATCCAGTTAGGTGAAGGGACAAGTAGCCAGCAGGAAGATTGCGTGTCGGAGATCCGAGGAGGGACAGAAGTAGGGAAAACAAAACAAGTGGTGGAAGAAGAAGTTGCTGAAAAGACAAAGCAAGTTGAGACAGAGTCTGAAGAGAGTGAAAATGAAATACCTGAAGGTCGAGTTCTAAGAAAGAGAGCTTGGAGGAATGAAAAGAATGACAAAGGAAGTAAAGTAAAAAGAGTCGCAAGAGATGATATTTGGCCCAATAAAATAAGGAAACTGAGATACAGACTGACACGAGTGAATATCACCGAGAGCTGAACAGGTGAATGAAGTGACAAGTCAAGAAAAATCAAAAGAAGACAAATTAACTGAAGACAAAGAGAGTAGAAGAACAAGGAAACCTAACCAGAAGTATAAGTCACCAGAATGGACGTACGTGGCTCTGCCTGAAAAGGGAGAAGAGGCAGATAGTCAAGGAAATCCAGAGGAGGCTGTAGTGAAAGTGGTTGAGGATGAAATAGAATCGGAAATCCTGAGAGTTCTTTTGTCCGACATTGGAGAAGAAGAAACAGAAGTTCAGGAAAATCCATATTTGGATGACGAGAGGAGAGTGAAGAACGATGAGATGCCAAACTGAATAAGTTAAGAAAACTATTGATGAAGAAAACAAGATATTGAATCAAAAGATAGAGACTGGTAGAACCAAATAGGTGTTAGAACCTTAGGTTAGAAAAACTAGTTGTGAAGTGAAAGAGGCTAAGTCAAAAGACACGTGTCCATTTTAACAAGATGGCTAACATAGAAAGTAGTAAAGGTAGATGTACATTCATAAAAAGATGGTGTAAAATGTGTGGTTTTTGTACAGGATTATTAATGCTTTTATGGAGCATCCTTGCTCTTGTCATTTCCTTTAAGTCCACTATAGATACATTAGAAGGACATAGTGAGAACAAAACTAATATAGGGAAAATTCCAAAGGTAGTTCCAACTAGAATAGATAAAATTTATTTGCATAAAGACAGGTCAATAACAGATTTTTCTAATAATGTGTTTTCAAAATTATTGTATGAATATGTAAAGACAATGGACGTACGGGACTGCTACGTATGTATGCAGTTACCTGCATCTGTTTCTGAGGGAGTGACATATCATCACCTTCCGGCAACGTATGGAATAACATGTAGTGTAATAGCTAGTTTGTTTTATGAGACAGGGAAATTAGAAAATTACTTTTCAGATGTAGATAACATTTTTGCGCAAGTGCCTTCTTATAATAAATTGAACAAAGTAAAACCTGCTAAGGTATTAGGTGACTTCTTTTTAGAAACTAAGGAACTAACATTAGAGTATATTTTTAGAATCAATCTAACATGCAGTTTGAAGAAGGAGGAAAAGACGTTCCTAGACATGGTCGAGGAAAGAAGATTGAAAATGCAAAGGAAAGCAGCAGAAGGGAAAGTGGAGAAAACAATCTGGGATATAGAGAAACAAAAACATTTGAAAGGAGAAGCTAGTCCAACTATAGCTTTAGATTGGCCTCAGAAAGGGAAATTTTGCATTCGAAGGAATCAAACTGTGTATGATAATTATTTTCTAGGTAATAGTGAGTGCCATCATACATATCGAATCATGGGTGGATGGGGATTAAAAGGTGGAAGAGATCCAGTCTTTCCTGGATTATATTTTATTTGTGGGAACAGGCATATTATCGTTTGCCAGACCATTGGTATGGCACATGTTATGTAGGCCTGGTCTTTCCAAAAATCTTTCATATGGATAGAGGAGAAGATGTTGTACATAGCTTAAGTAATCATTTAGCTAGAACCAAGAGAGAATCTTGGGCAGAAATTGTAGGTGACATTTTTCAGGCATTGATATCAGCAGTGGGAATAACTCTGAATGCAAACAAAATTAGAAAATTGCCAACAGTAGTGGATCGCTTGTCAACAAGCACCGCTGGAGGATTTTTATTGGTTAACACTGAAATGGTAGCCATGCGTGCTATGGTAATGCAAAATCGACTTGCCCTTGATATTTTATTGGCAAAAGAAGGTGGAGTCTGTGGAATGCTGAAAGTTCAACATTGTTGTACTTACATTCCTGACGCGAGCAAAGATCTGAAAACTTATATTAAGAATATTACTGAATTGCATGATGAACTTGCACCACTGGAGGTTGAAGGTGTTTGGGAAAGAATTGGAAAGAAAATAGCTGCTATTAAGAATTTCTTAGTAAAAATAGGTAGTACTCTTATAGGTAAAATACTTTTTCCCTTAACATGTGTAATTTGCATAATTTTAGTGAAAAGATTATGTTGTATGTGCTGTAGAAACAAGAAAAATAAGAAAAGAATAAAAAGTGAATATTCAAAAACCAAAGATAAGAAACAAGAAAGAGAAATTGAGGAAATAGAATTGGAGGAGTGGAAGGAGAGTATGTATGAATCAGTAAAAAGAGAAGACGTAGGTGAAACCGAATTATGATTAAGAGCAAGAAAACATTTTAAAGATTTCGTAAGACAGAACAAAATTTTGGGTGGTGTGGTGTTAAAATCACCAAAGGGGGGATTGCTGGAGCGGGTTATGCAAACATTTGTATACCCACCCCATTTTGCATGTCGTTTTATTAATTAGATTAATTAATTATAATCGAACTAATGGATTGGAGTGATGTGGAAAATATTTACCAACCTTACTAATGTATGAATTACATGTGGGATTTGCATCTGCATGGCCTAATTAATTATGTGAACTAAATTTCGTAAGCATACTAATGATAAACAATTAGAATATTGCATGATATATGTTGCTTTTGTGATGTAATTGTGATTCGTGCTTTATTTAGTAAGTATAAACCGCATTGAGTGTTGCTTTTGGCTAGATAAATACACACACATATGGGTATTAGCGAGGTAATAACATTTGCATAGTCATTTTTATGTATTAATTACGTTTTTGTGTTTCTTTGCTTAAGTTGACCATTCTGGCCTATCGAACGATGGCTGCCTTTGGTGCCTAACCCGACTGCCAACGCTGAACAAGGCTTGGGTGAAGTGCGCCTGCGCTAAGATGAGCAACAATGGCCTCGTCCTGACCCCAGGCAAGCTGTACTTATCAAGGTCTCACTGGGAATAGTGCCAACACTACAGACAAAAGACTTTCTTAAAAAAACGGAACCAGCAAGTATGCTGACACCATGGACTAAACCTTATGAAAACTTTGTAGGACGACCCCTGACCAGCCAATCGGAACAGTTTAAAACTCATTTTTGTTACATTTTGTTATTGAAATTATTATAAAAACCCATAGAATAGAGAGGTTGAGAGTCGCTCTTTCGATTTCCTGATGATATGCTGACGGAGAGGACGGTGACACTGCAGGACAGCTGTTAGCCTGAATCTTTGACGGACTGAATTAATGCCCAAACTCCTGATGAACTGAACCTACTAAAATTGATGGGCATAGATTTGCGAGACTGCCAGATTTGACATAGAGGACGACTTTAGCCAGAATAGGTAAATATGAATGGCAACTTGATCAAATGAATGATTTAATTTGCAATATTAATATAAAATTGAATTTGAACATCTACAGAAATGAGTTGGGTTGTTTATTCATTGAAATGTGGAAATGAAAAGGTTAATTAGAGAGTTAGAAAGTCACTTAAACCTACAACTAACTGATCCGTCCCGTTTATGAGAGGAATACCAAAGGTGAAATTCAGGGCCTAATGAGTATTAGAAGGTTGTGTAGATTTGTTGCTCATTAGGGTAAAAGTGGTATTTTTCCCCCTCATTTCCAGCGCTTGGAAGGATAATCGCCTCTCGCACGGACTGATGGTGAGTGAATGTTGGTGTTATGGGCCCCACCAGCGAATGTATGGATAGTGTGTGTATGTGAGATCGTTTGGTCCGTGACGGTAGGGAGGGATTTTGCACTCCGCGCTGCATCAGGGCCGCCATCCAGAAAGGCAGTGATGTAGGATGCAGCCTGAGGATGGCGGAGGAGGTTGGCAAGGGTTTTGCCAGGGCAGTCTCCGAAGCGGCGCGCCCGAGCCTCCCTACCGAGAAATGCAAGTTCTCTGCTGGCCTTGTCGGCGAAATCAGTGAGTTTCCCGCGTATCAGGGCAAGCGAGTCAGGGTGTGGAGCTCTGCCATGGGAGGCGTCAAGTGCCTTAATCTCCCCCTCCAGTTTATCTAAAGTGCAGCGGATAGAGCAGAGAACACCAGACTGCTTGGAGATACATTCCCCACGAATGACAGTTTTGAACCCTTCCCAGAGCGTAGACAGGTAATACACAGAACCCTTGTTGAGCTCAAAGTAGTTTACAATTGCAGTTTGTATTTTGTCACAAAAGACTGAATCGCGTAGCGCGTTAGGAGGAAGCCGCCAGGAGAAGGCACGGGAGGGAGAGTGCGGCAGACGAAGGCATAGGCGAACGGGAGCATGATCAGAGAGATTGCGCACCATATGGTCAACGGATGTAAGCCAGACCAAGGCATCCGGAGTAGTGATCCACAAATCAAGACGGGACCAGCGACCACGGGTGCCAGTGACACAAGTTCCCTCCCGCACGTCGGGGTGAATATGTCGCCACGCGTCATACAGGGATTTGTCCGAGAGAATGAAGCTAAGAAGTGAAGCCGCACTCGGGTGAGAGGCATGAGAGCCAGAGCGGTCTAAAGCAGCAGATAGAGTTACATTAAAATCGCCCCCCCAGAGGAGCACAGCAGGGCCAAGGGATGAGATGTGGTGACAGACTTGCGCGAAGAAGTCCGGGTCATCACAGTTTGGGCCGTACAACGCGACAAGCGTCAGGGGCTGGGCCCGAAGGGTGCCATGAAGAATCACAAAACGCCCCCCAGAGTCAATGACCACCTGTGAGGTCTGCCATGGAAGCCCTCTACACAGCAGTATGGATACCCCCCGTTAATAATTGGAGTAGAAGGAAGAGTGGATTTCACCCCGGTGTCGGGAGCAAAGTCTGGAGGAGGTGGCCGATAACAGATGGGTCTCTTGTAAAAAGCAAATGCCCACCCCATGCCGAATAAGATGGGCATGCGCCAGTCGCGCTTTGCGGTGGTCATTAAGCCCACGGACGTTCCAGGTCCAGAGTGTAGTGTCAGTCATTGCGCATTATCATGGAACGGAGTGACAAAAAAGAGGTGAAGAAGAGTGCAGAGACTATGTGCAACTGCAGTCAGCAGTGCAGTAGATTACGGGAAAGAGTAGCAGTGCGGTTACCGTGGAATCACTTTGAAATAGTGCAATCGAAAATACAACATGGGACTCATTAGGAGGCAACAAAGCAAACAATACAAATCCCTCGACCTGAGTGTGGACAGCAGGAGACAGGGAACATGTCATAAAAGGGCTCAGAGTATGAGCCGACGCTGAAAGAAACAGTGTTGTCACATTTAGAGGTTGCAAATCCCAAGCCCCAACCACCCGTTACCCACCCCCGAAATAAAGATACCCGGAAAACCCCACACTCAGGCAGAGTTACCCCCCATTCCCACCCCTGGGACCCACAACTAGGAAGGGGAAGGACTGTGTCTGAGAAGGGAATTATTCCGTGAGGGCATGGCAGCACCCAGCATACACCCCTGCCAGAAAGACAGGGTGGCCACGCCATAAGCAGCGGCACACAACCAGTAATAAACAGCAATCAGTAAAGAACACCACGCCAACAATAAAGGAATAGCCGGTGATGGCATAGGGAGCAACATATATTCAGTAGCCACCATTCAAGCTAAGAGCCTGAGAGGCAAAAGATCCCAAGAGCTTAAAGCCAGCTGGTCAGTCATTGTCACTAAGATTATTGTCAGCAGCAGCCTGGGAGGAGGCGGGCGGGGATCGATGCGACCTGTCCAGTTTTTTAGCGTAAGCCAACGCCTCTCTGTGATCTGGAAAAACTAGAGTCTTGGAGCCTTGCTTGACACGCAGTTTGGCAGGATAAGCCAGGGAGTAGGGGATCTCGTGCTTTTTTAGGATGCGCTTTGCCGTCAGGAATTCACGGAGAGCCGCCTGGACCGCAGTAGTATAGTCAGGATAGAACGACAGTAAATTACCCTGATGACGGATCTCCCCTTTCTCTCTGGCAGCCTGTAGAATGGCGTCGCGGTCCCTGAAATTAAAATTTTTGGCTATGATGGGGCGGGCCAGCAAACCAGGGCCAGGGCGAGGGCCGAGGGAGCGGTGGGCCCGCTCGACAATGAAGACCGGAGAAAGGATATCACCAAAGAGCTCACGCACCAACTACTCCACATAGTCCTCCATGCGGGAGATCTTGGCGGACTCGGGCACCCCCATGATGCAGAGGTTGCTCATGCGGGAATGCGCCTCCAAATCTTCGTTCTTGGTCTGGATGAGATCTAGTATTTTGTCCATCTGCAACAGTTTCTGATGGTCCTGGGTGGCGACATCTTCCGCATCCGACACCCTAGTCTCCACGTGCAGAAGGCGGGCATCATGGGAGTCGACTCGGGCCTTCACTGTGTCCAGGCGGGCGGACAATTGATCCAGCTGTGTCGCAATTCCGGTGACAGTGAACTTGACGTCCAGCATGATGGCCTTTAAGTCTTCCTCACGTGTTGGAGCCATGTCGGGTGGAGCCGAAGGGTCCCCTCCATCAGCTCCCGCGCCCTCCTGGCGCGTCTGATGGCGCTGATCAAAGATGAGTTTGGGCTGCTTGGGGTTGGTTCTTCCCATGTCTGTAGAAGCAGACTGACTGCGGATTGTAGGCTGCGGAGTGAGGAAAAAAGCGGTGTGCCCGCAGGCGGCAGGGCAGCGTAAGAGTAAGCGTAGGCACAATACCAGCAGGCGGTTGAGTCAATGGGCAGAGGCAGTTAAAGAGTGGGCTAGTTGACAGCGTAGCAAGGAGGCCTCCCGCAGCAAACCCAACGCCAGCGGGCGGAGCAGATCGTCATCAGGCCCACCCGACTGGGAAATGTGAGGCGAGACCTGGTGTGGAAATGGTGGGCCAGTCCGATGAAGGAATGGCAGTGTTTGGCGCGCAGGTCCGCCAGAGGGTGCAGCAGCACCCGCTCAGCTACTGATGCCATGAAGGGGAGGCAGGCCCAGAGCAGACGAAAGAACAGCGTGAGCCAGAGGCGCTTTACCACAGCGCGATGCCTGGGTGAGGGGGCCCCCTGGGAGGAGGCCGGCAAGGCAGACAGTTCATAGGACAAAGTGGTGAGGAGCAATGTGCCGTCGCTGGCACTGGTCATCCACTACTGCAGGGCCCAGCCGAGGTCGATGGGCCAACGCCACGCAGAGGACCGGCCGCAGGACCGGATCGAGGAGGAGGTAGCCAGGAGCTCCCAAACGATGACTGAGGACCCCGCGGGAGGGGCCGGTGGATAAGGCTGGTGGCGCTCGGAAGCCGCCGCAAAGAGCAGCAATCGTACCTCCTCTGGGCGGATACCCAGCTCACATTTAGCCGCTGAAGAGTCGCCCCCGAAGGAGGCCAGGCCCCGGTGACGGCGGTGCAGAGGAGGCAACGTGGCCAATCCCACAGTGGGCCTCAGGAAGCCGGGAGGCCGTGGCGGGAGATGGGCGATGCGCAGCGGGGAGCCGAGGGGGGCGCGCCGCCCACGTCACCCGGCCCTGTAGGGAGAGCCCTGAGCCACGAGCGCTGTAGTATGGAGAATGGTGCCCGCGAAAGAGCAAGCCGGGCGGTACGACTCGCGTGCCCCCAGTCCCGCCGCGCCCCCACACCAACAGCACTCACCGGCTCTAGCAGGAGGATGGCAGGAGCAGGATACAGGACGTGGGTCCAAGGCCGACAGAGAGTCCGCCGACAGCGCCAAGAGGGCCGGGTCGGCCGCTCCAGTCACCGGGCCGAGAAAAGTTCCGCCCATAGATCGGAAGCGACCGCCCCCTACACCGGAAGAGACCTACTCGCTGCACCGGAAGGGACTACAGCTGGTATACACTCTTAGCCAAAGCACTCTCTTCAGCAAGTCTTCTGGAGCCACCCAAACAAAGCGAGACCCACTGAGAGCACTGTGAGAGCAGGAGCAGCAGCAGCGGAGAAGTGGGAGCAGCGGCGGCGGTGCAGGACCCGGGACCCGGGGCCAGAGTACCACAGGACCACGGGGGATTGAGAAACCGCGAACCGGATTTGAAAACTGCAGCTGTGTTGCCGCGAAGCCACGTTGCCGCGTTGGTGCCGCGGGAGACCTTGGAGACTGCGAGACTTCTTAAGCAGATTCGCCTTTTATATACTTCTACCTGGGTTAGAGTGCGGATGGGAGATGGCCGAACACTCACAAAAGAAATACCAACAACCGGAGGTCTTAAGCAAGGATGCGTATTGGCGCTACTACTATTTAACTTGTTCTTAGTAGATTTAACTGAAGCATTGAATGATATAAATGTCCATGCACCTAAACTTGCTGATAAACATATATCAAACTTAAAATATGCGGACGATGTTGTACTTTTAAGTAATACGAAAGTGGGCCACCAATGTCTAATAACGACAACATTTGAGTATTCAAAAAAAAACAGGATGGCAATAAACGAAACAAAAACCAAAGTAATGGTGATTACAAAAAATTCAAGATTAAAACACAAATCCAAATGGTTTCTGGGAAACCTTCAATTAGAACAAGTAGAAACCTATAGATATTTGGGTCTTTTATTTAATGATAACGGAAATTTCCTCTCACAAAAACTCGACATTGGTAGGAAAGCAAATTCTTTGACAGCTGCATTAGGATAGACCAAAAATCAATCGGCAACTTATCCTATGGTCCCTTCCTAAAGGTGATATCAGCTAAATTGCTTCCATCGCTAACATATGGAAGTGAGGCGTTAAATGGAAAAGCCGCAGTTTTTATCAATAACGCCATCTCAAAAACTTTTAAAACCCTCTTTCACCTCCCTAACAATGCATCACATGCACAAGTTAGGTTGGAATTTGGATTAAATAACCAACTGTACGAAAGAAAAGGACAGGCAATTAAAGTTTGGAGTAGAATAAAAAATGACCAAGACAACCTAATGTCTCAATTATTATGGAAGGAAATTAAGGAAAATAGAAAATCATCGGCCTGGAAATATTTAGATGCGGCACTGGATGAATTTGAGGTTAGGCCGATTTGGGATATTACCATAACGCAGGAATCATTTAAAAAAACTATAAATAAAATAACAGATCATCTATCATTGATAAGAGACAAAGACATACTTGTAAAAAGACAACACGCCTGGCCCATTATAAATGGTTACTCAAAAAAGAAGGCACAGCAATATTTGGTTACACCATGGTCGTTAAAAAACAAACATATTTTTATTAAAGCACGATTTGGTGTTTTACCAGGATTATGCCATTTACCGCCGTGGAAAAAACTAGAAAAGGACACATTATGTAGATTGTGCAACACTGGAGAGGAAAATATTATTCATTTATTGTGCCTCTGTCCTGAATTAAAAAATGAAAGAGTGACTATATTAAAGAGACTATTTAATGAAAGAGGAGTAAGAACGTGTAGACAGGCCTTGATACTATGTTTGTCAGCTGACAATATACTCATGAATTCTGCCTTAGTAAAATTCTTAATGAAAGTGTGGAAGAAAATAGATGAGTGTAAAACAGGAGATTAATAATCACTATGCTTTTGTAAATTTTAAATTGTAAGAAATTTTATCATGAATATTTTATATAAAGAGTTGTATAGAATTTTTTTATAGATTGGCTTTTATAACTGCAAATAATTGTTTACTATATGAAATTGTATTATTGTAAGATTTTAAATAATCAAACAATAAAGGATACACACACTCAGTCACGGGGCCGAAGGCCGGGGGCATTCACAGCAGCAACTCTCCATCCAACAGCATCACAGAGAGACAGAAGCGCAACCGATCCGCACCCCAGGGTCAGGTAAGTGTCGATGGCGTGGTGTCTAAAGACCAGGAGCACTGTGTCTGCAGGATTATAGTCGGATAGTGGGCTTCGCTGGCAGAGCCCACTCAAAGTGCGGCCATTTTGCAGCCGGCTAAGCCACGCCCCCCGAGCCACTGGTAAATGTAGTTTTCCCATAGTACTCATAGCCAATTGGATAGCTCACTGGGGGTGTGTGACTTGGCATATGCTTTGAATTGATGCTGGTGATATTCCAGCATACTCCTACAGCCGGTATGAAACAGGGATGTGCCATGTTTTGAAGTTAGACGTCAGATGAAGCAGCCGATTGCCTTTCTTTTATCAATACACCTGCTTCACGGCTGCCATGCTTCATGAAACATGAAGCGCGGCGGCCGTGAAGAGGGCATCGAGTTGACAGTGAAAAAAAAAAACAAAGCAGCTAAGAGTCCCCACTCCTTCAGGAATACCCCAACCTCAATCCCACCCAAAAATACATATTTATGTTTTCCCCCTTGCCCCAACACAGCAATTGAGAGCACTAGCCCTACATGATCCAATCCAGCAATGTTACCCGCAGCCCATGTAAACAGTGTTTACAGTAGAGGCAGTGGCGGCCACCATTCCAGAGCGGGAGATATCGTCTAAGGCACATAATTGCCCCAGGGGAGCGCTTTTCACTGCTGCTGTCCCGCAAATAACAACAGCTCCATTTAACCTTCAGAGCAGATCGAGGGACGCACCTCAAGTTTTAGGAAATAGGCGCAGCATACAGGAAATGAACCCTACCTGACACACAACAACAAAACATGATTTTAAAAAGTGCACCGGATTCAAGAACATTCCAAGCTCATATTGTGATGGTTTTTTTTTCATCATCCTCTGAGATAATTTGCGATTAGTAGCATATAATTCTTTAGTTTCACACCGGATTGCCAAACCAATATGGTGCAAAGTTCTTCCTGTTCATAATCGTTTTTCACTTCCAGATCAGATTGTCTCTCCAAAATTGGAGAGTTTGGGGTTGTGTCTCTACGCCACTTGTTGCTCCCTGTTGGATTTCGAGTTTATTTCCCGTTGTTTTTATAATTTTGCATCGTCATCATTTGGAGCCCAGTATTTCCCGATTCTTCATTTCTGTTGCCTGCTGATGTCTTATTTGCATTTCTAAGGTTTTTTAGATTAATTAGTTTCTTCCACCGGGAACTAGGGTTTTCTTCTGTTGCTTTTAATTATCACCTACATTTTCACAATACTGCAATCTTGAGTGGAAAAAGAAAGCAGCCGTCTATTTCTAGGAACCATGAAGGTATTTTTAGCATCTCCTAGAAGACTTGATCTTAACAGGACCATGATGGCAAGTAACGTGTGCAGGAGGAAGGGGCCAAGAATTTTCTGAATGGTGTCTGAGACTGGTTCGCCATAACAAAAAGTGCTGTAGTTTGATGATGCAGTTATTGAGTCAGTGGGTTTTCTTTTTGGGAGGGGGGGGGGGGGATCTCTGTTCTTGATCAGGGATGGGGGAGAGAATCAGAAAGTGGTGGTGTAGAGTGATTCATATTAAGACAAGTGTTTATTTTCACTAAATAAAAAGCAAATGGTACGTCCCGCAGAATAGTTTGCTCTCTGCGTGTAGGAGCCAATGGGGTCTTGGGGGGCAGTTGATCAGGGGAAGGTCTGCCCCTAAGGAGAATTTGGGAAATGGAGCAGTCTGGCTTTAGGACTTTATTTTATAGTGGTAACATGGTGGCTGGTAGCAGGTGTAGTGAGGAGAATTTTTCTTTTGAGTTTTAGGGTTAGTGATGCCTGGGATAGCGGCGTGTTTTGAGCATTTAGGGCCTTTAATCCTCAGACTGGGATTGCCGACGAAAAGGTAGCCCAGGCAATGAGATTGCTAGTGGAGGCGGATCGCCTCGATCTGTTGGCTTAAGCGTGGTGAATGGAGGTCACCCTCTGTGGAGGGTCTCGGCGGGGGTCGTGGTCGGTGCTGGCTTGCTCGTCGTGGCGTAGGACCTCCAGTGGCAGGGAAAGCAAGGTAAGAGGGAGGAGCCACTCCTATGTGAGGAGAGCTGTCCTAAGGGCTCGGCTGGCAGGGCGCGGGGCATAGGTGGTGCCCGGGCAGCCTGCTAGGCTGATCAACATGAGGGGAAAACCGCCTGTGTGTCCCTGCCCCAGCTGCCGCTGAGGAAGTTAGAGGCCCTCCACCACCCGCAGGCTACCACCTGCGCCTCATCCCTGGTGGCCAGTGGTAGGCCGTAGGTTTGTTCATCTTTCACTTTATTGTTTTATTGTATTGCCTGTATTTCATTGTTGTGTCTGTGACAGCTGTTGTTCTGTCTTCCCCCGCTGCCTGTTCGTTGTCCGTGCCCGTTTTCTTCCCTCTGTCACCCTCGCTGTCCCAGTGTCTCTCAGCCCGGTTTTTCCTTCTGTACCCCTCGCTGCTCCCGTGTCTGCCCGGTTTTTCCTTCTGTACCACTCGCTGCCCCCGTGTCTCTGCCCGGTTTTTCCTTCTGTACCCCTCACTGCCCCCGTGTCTCTGCCTGGTTTTTCCCTCTGTACCCCTCACTGCCCCGTGTCTCTGCCCGTTTTTTCCTTCTGTACCCCTCGCTGCCCCGTGCCTCTCCGCCCGTTTTTGCCTTCTGTTTCTCAGCTGCCCCTGTATTCTTGTGCCCTGTTTGCCTTCTGTGACACTCGTTTTTCCTGTATTTCTGTGCCCTTTTTGCCTTCTGTGCCACTCGTTTTTTCCCTGTATTTCCATGCCCTTTTTGCCTTCTGTGCCACTCGTTTTTTCCCTGTATTTCTGTGCCCTTTTTGCCTTCTGTGCCACTCGTTTTTTCCCCTCTATTTCTGTGCCCTGTTTGCCTTCTGTGACACTCGTTTTTCCTGTTTTTCTGTGCCCTTTTTGCCTTCTGTGGCACTCGTTTTTTCCCTGTATTTCTGTGCCCTCTTTCCTTCTGTGACTCGTTTTTCCTATATTTCTGTGCCCTTTTTGCCTTCTGTGCCACTCGTTTTTTGTGCCCTTTTGCCTTCTGTTCCCTTCATCGTCCCTCGCCGCCCCCGCCCCCTGACTGCCCACTCGCTGCCCCCGCCTCCCAGCTGCTCCTCCCTCCCACCTCCCCATATATGCCGGCCGCTACGCGCAGCAGGTGCGCCTAAGGCAAGCCCGTCCACGCCTGGACTGCGCCCAGCGCCAGAACCCCTGGTGCCCGCACCTGCCACGACGACCACCGCCACTACGACGCCAGCACTCTGCACGTTCTCAACTCCGGACAGGCCCACACCTGCTTCAAGTCCGCCCCGAAACGCACACACGGTCCCTTCACCTGCCGGAACTGCAGCTACATCAGCCTCAGAGCTGACGAACCAACCGCCAAGAAAGACCCCAACCACCTCCGATGCATACTACTGACCACCCGCTCCGCACGCAAACACGCCGTCGAGCTCTGGGACCTGCTCAACACAACATCCCCGGATGTCGCCTTCCTGACAGAGACCTGGCTGAATGACTGCTCCGCACCCGACATCACCATAGCCATCCCAGACGGCTACAAGATCACCCGCAGATACTGCACACACGGAGTCGGAGGAGGAATCGCCATCATCCACAAGAACAGCATCAGGGTCTCGACTAGCACCGACGACGCGCTCAGCACCGCCGACCACATGCACTTCGAGATCCACATAGACCCTAACTCTACCCTCAGAGACACCTCATCTACCAACCCCCCGGACCCCATCCCCATTTCAGCGACTCCATCGCCGACTTCATCAGCACGCACGCCCTGACCTCCACCGACTACATCCTCCTCAGAGACCTGAACTTTCACCTTGAGAACAACATCAACTCCACAACCCTGATCGATAACCTCGCTAACCTCGGACTGAAGCAACTCGTAACAACGCCCACCCACTCCGCCGGCCACACGCTCAACCCAGTCTTCTCCTCACGCACGCACGTCTCCGTCAGCCACACTACCGAACTCCTCTTGACCGACCACTTCTGCATCCACTCCGCCTTCCTGAAACCCACCACACACCACCGCACCCAACAGATCCCCCGCCGCTGCTGGAGCAAAATCACCGAAGACCAACTACATGCAAACCTTGCTCTCAGCCCACCCACCGAACCCTCCAACACCGACGACGCTGCCCACAGCCTCAGACGCTGGATCGAGGACGGTGCCAACACCCTCGCCCGCTAAAGAAACCCCCCCCCACAGAGACACCAGCAAGAGGGCCAGCTGGTTCACCCCAGAACTCCTTGCCGCCAAGCAAGCCTGCCGGAAACTAGAGAAGGAATGGCACAGGGAACAAACTCCGGACAGCCTCGCAGCACTCAAGGACACCATCCGCAACCACCACCACCTCATCAGGGCGGCCAAGAGGACCTCCTTCAAACACCGCCTCAACAACGCACACAATAGCAAGGCGCTCTTCAACATCGTGAAGAACTCTCCAACCCCAGCTCCAACACCAACGACATCCCGCCGTCGCAAGCCCTGTGAGACTTCCTCGCCACCTTCTTCCACCGCAAGATAGCAGACATCCACGACAGCTTCAACACCCGACAGCCCCAACAGAGCCTCCGCACACCATCGACCATGACCCCCTGCTAGCCTGGGCCAGCGTGAGCGTCGATGACACCATCAAGACCATGAGCACAATCCACTCCGGCTCTCCGTCAGACCCATTCCCGCACCACGTCTTCAACATAGCAAGCAGCTCCATCGCACCCCACCTGCGCAACGTCATCAACCTCTCCCTCGAGACCACGACCTTCCCAGAGAGCTGGAAACAGGCAGAGATAAACGCCCTACTCAAAACACCTAAGGCAGACCCAAGAGACCTCAAGAACTTCCGGCCCATCTCTCTGCTTCCCTTCCCAGCCAAGGTCATCGAGAAAATCGTCAACAGACAGCTAACCCGATACCGCGAAGAAAACATAATCCTGGACCCTTCCCAGTCAGGGTTCCGCAGCAACCACAGCACCGAGACTGCCCTCATCGCAAGCCACCAATGACATCAGGACCCTGCTGGACAATGGTGAGACCGCAGCACTCATCCTCCTAGACCTCTCCGCCGCCTTCGACACCGTCTGCCACCGCACACTTCGCGCACGCCACCAAGCCGAAGGGATCCGAGACAAGGCTCTGGAATGGACCACCTCCTTCCTCTCCGGCAGAACCCAGAGCGTCCGCCTCCCCCCATTCTGTTCCAAAGCCTCCGACATCATCTGCAGTGTACCCCAGAGATCCTCCCTCAGCCCGACACTGTTCAACATTTACATGGCCTCGCTCGCGCACGTCGCCCGACAGCACGACCTCAACATAATCTCCTACGCCGACGACACTCAACTGATCCTCTCCCTCACCAAGGACCCCATCACTGCCAAAGCTAACCTCCACGAAGGAATGAAAGCTGTTGCCGACTGGATGATGATCAGCCGTCTGAAGCTGAACTCGGACAAGACGGAGGTCCTCATCCTCGGCTCCAACCCTTCAGCCTGGGATGACTCCTGGTGGCCTACGGCACTGGGGCAGCCCCAACACCCACTGACCAGGCACGCAACCTGGGAATCATCCTAGACTCAACTCTCTCAATGACCAAGCAAGTCAATGCCGTCTCCTCCTGCTTCAACACCCTCTGCATGCTCCGCAAGATCTACAGATGGATCTCGACAGATACAAGAAAGACAGTCACCCAGGCCCTCGTCAGCAGCAGACTCGACTACAGAAACGCCCTCTACGCGGGAGCCCCGACCAAGCTCATCAAACGACTACAACGCATCAAAAACGCCTCGGCATGACTGATCCTAGACTACCACGACATGGCCACATCACCCCCCACTTGAGAAACCTGCACTGGCTCCCCTTCAACAAGAGGATATCCTTCAAGCTCCTCATCCACACACAAGAAGCACTCCACAAGACCGGCCCAGCCTACCTCAACAGACGGCTCTCCTTCTTCATCCCCAACCGCCAGTTACGCTCCGCCAACCTCTCACTCGCCAATGTCCCGCGCATCCGAAGAACAACCACCGGCGGGAGATCCTTCTCCCACCTCGCCGCCAAGACATGGAACACCCTCCCACTGAGCCTACGACAGACCCAAGACCTGCTGACCTTCAGGAGGATACTCAAGACCTGGCTGTTCGATCAATAGCAGCCACCACCCCTCCCCCTCCCCCCCCCCCCAGCGCCTTGAGACCCTCGCGGGTATGTAGTGCGCTTTACAAATGTTTGATTGATTGATTGATTGAATAATCACATGGGAGCCCCAGAGGCTAAACGCTGATGCACAGGAGCCGACAGCCTTAAGAAAACAGCTGAGGGCTCCGTTGTAGTGGAAGTGACAGGACATAGCTGCCAAGGTTTCAGATTGGTATGTGTGACATTTTCATAATTTCAGTGTAATTATGAGTGACATTTCAATGACTATGAGTGACAAAATCTCTTCACCACATAGCAAACAAAACAGGAGAAAGTTGATATACACAAGCCATTGCAAGTTTTCTCGTGCCCCCAGGCCGTTTTTTAATTTTGATATTAAAGTTGCTCTTTGAGTGCTGAATGCTACTTAGACGGCTGGCTATGTGTCAAGACACTGTTTAATACAGTGTAACATGCCGGGCCAAAGAGCAGGTTTCCATGGCAACCACAGTAAGGTCTCTTGGCACAGCCCACACTGCCCTAGCTCACACTGCCTTCGGCACAGTTAAACAGAAGTTGAGTGCACCTCCTGTAGGAGAGAAAATCGCCATGGGCAGTGGTGCAAAGGAGCTAAATGTGCATGACAACACATTTTAGTGTGGTGATGCTGGGGCACCCACTACAATGTGTTACACTAACGCCTAATGCATAGCACTTGGCAGAGCTGACAGGAGCGCTGGGTGGGGCCTCTACGAACGTGTGCGCATCTAAAGGCAGAGGGACTGGGCGACAAGTCATACTTACTAACTGGAAGATAAAGAGCAGGTAGGCCAGGCTCTAATTTGAAGCAGCAGCAGATGCTGTGTGCATGGGGGTAGGCAGGGAGCAATAGCCCTGGGAGGCACAGTTGAACAAAGCAAGAAGAGGGGAATAGGCCCCCCTCCCCAGTGCCAATCTTCGTAGTAAAGGAGGGATTTTTGGAGCGTGTGCCAGATGCAGCCAGGGAGTATTTGGCATGGAAAGTGTTAAGGGATGAGACTTTGTGGGAGGCACGGCAATAGAGGGACACCATGTTGGAACGGGAGGGGGGAGGCCTACAGGGGAATAAACTGGAGGCGTCACAGGGCCCGTTTACATTGACTGAGGGTGATTGCGGGTAGGAGTATTTTAGTGGGGGCAGTGGAGAGAAGACCTTTTGGAATGTATGCCAGAGTTGACTGTCACATAGGCAGAGGGACACACATAGTACGATTGCTCAGTTGGTCAGGTGCAAAGTGGCATATGAGGACAAAAGGCAAGAGCATGGTGGTAGTGGTTGGTTGCCAGAAGTAGGGTTGAGTACAGTGAGAAGTAATTGAGGTACCAGTACACCGGGCCTCTCTTTTTCGCAGGGCGGTCGGTTCGGCAGCATGACGAACTCGGAGGAGCTCAGTAGCTTTGCTCAGTATGGCCAGCTGGATGTTGGTGTCGGCCAACACAATCTCTGCTCTAAGAAGGTCTAGAACGACTTTGGCGGTGCAACAGAGCGGAGAGAACGGGATGACCTCTAGTGACGGACGTGTAAGGGAGACAACGAACACACTACTCACATGGAAACAGGGTACATAGTATATAAGCAGAAACATTGGTTCCTGTGGACAAATTTAATCAATAAACAATATAGATACGCACAATGACAATAGGGAGAGGGGTAAAGTGGATGTCCGAGAGAAATATAAGACCATATACCTTGGGATACTTTGTAAATTCAAAAAGTCTATATGCATAAATCATCACAAATATATACAAAATAGTGCATGGTGTCCCCAGTGAACATGGAACCTACATAACAATTTGTGACATATTAGGACATAAAGTA
Organism: Triturus cristatus; assembly: GCF_964204655.1. Lineage (NCBI taxonomy): Eukaryota > Metazoa > Chordata > Amphibia > Caudata > Salamandridae > Triturus > Triturus cristatus. The sequence continues at coordinate 662,274,374 of NC_140583.1, forward strand.
ATGGTTTCCAAAATAACAAAGTCGACCATCAGACTAGTATAAAATGAACACAGCCTTCTAATTTGGTAAAAGAGACTGGTGAATGGTTCGCTTTAGGTTTTAACGACGGCGTTTCGACCCCATCGAGCTGGTACCTGAGAAAAGGAATTCACTGTCAAGGGCTCCTACCGCTTAGTAGATAGTCCTTGCCTCCGTGTTTTTTGCCCCTTGTGTTTTTCAATACCGTTCTGATATCCTTGTATATTCTTTCAGATACTTGTTCATCCCACACGGCCATCCATGTTTTTCCATGACGATTGCTGTTGATAAATCTATAACATGGATTGACGTGTAATTTATGAATACAGATGCAGTAAATCATTACGAGCACATACTAAGACTGTCAATTCTTCCCCTCACTGGGGTAAGTCCCTTCATTATATGGCTCTTACTGTTTCTACCATTGGTTGTTTGAAATGAGGCCTCATTACTCCTCTTATGTTTTATTTTCACCAGTGCCCTGCTGGGTCCCATGTGAGTACCCTTCTTATACCTTCACTTCCTTGTGGTGCACTAATGTCACTCTGACAGCGAATTCCTTTTCTCAGGTACCAGCTCGATCCTCTATTAGCATATCCTTACATCCTATGGCTTGCTTTCTGGCCCCCACACTTACTTTTCATTTTATTTTCAGATGTCCCTGCATTGCTAGGTCCTGAAGAGACCCCTATTGCTAATGGGGTCGAAACGCCATCGACAAGACCTAAAGCGAACCATTCCCCAGTCTCTATTACCACATTAGAAGGCTGTGTTCATTTTATACTAGTCTGATGGTCGACTTTGTTATTTTGGAAACCATTTCTTTATGTCACAAATTGTTATGTAGGTTCCATATTCACTGTGGACACCATGCACTATTTTGTATACAATTGTGATGATTTATGCATATAAACTTTTTGAATTTACAAAGTATCCCATGGTATATGGTCGTATATCTCTCTCAGACATTCACTTTACCTCTCCCTATTGCCATTGGGCATATCTATATTTTTTATTGATTACATTTGTCCACAGGAACCACTTTTTCTGCTTATATACTCTAGTGAAGGACAGCATGGGACCTGGCGTCCTGCATTAGCGGTGAAGTAAGGAGAGCAACCTCAACACGGACGGGAATGCAGCATGGGTATCCAGCAAATGCTAAGGCCACAGTAGAAGGCAGCAAATGCTGCCTCAGCGGTTGAGGTCACTGCTCTACAGGACATGGTTTTGGACATGGATAACAAAAGCTTGTAGGAAGGGGAATTAGTGGAGGATGAAGGACAGCAGGAGGATGAAGGACAGCAGGAGGATGACACACCGTGGTGGCAACACGCGGCGGGAGGTAGCGGAGGAGTGAAACTCATCAAGCTGTTTATATTGTCTTACAGAGGGTAAGCACAGGGAAGACGGAGCACAGCAGTTATGGAGGGTCAGACCGGAGAGGAAGAGTGGCTAAGCAGCGGGCTCCAGAACGGGCTACGGCCTCGGCGCCGGGTAAGGATCGCAGAAGCAAGATCATAGCGGCTGAAAAGGTATCAATGGGTGTGGATGCGATGGAGCCACAGGACGGAGGCAGAATATGCTGGCGTAAAGCTTGCTATGTGACAGACATGAGGGTACGCACAGAGGAGCAGAGCTCAGTGAAGGCAGCGAATGGTAAACAGGGGCCTGGGTATAAGAAACCAGAGGTCATGGAGACAGTTGCAGGCTCCCATGGTGGGACGCCAGAGGCACATGCCAAAGCAGCAGAAAAGAGCATGTGGGGAGGCGGGGGAGAAAAAACAGGGGCCAAAGCAGAAGGGAAGAAGAGCAAGGAGTTATAGATCAAGAAACTGTCCTAAATGGGAGTGTGTAAACCCTTAGGAACACACCTAAATGCTAGCAACGGAGAAAAAATCTGGAATGGGGAATACATTGAAATGTTGAAATTACTGCATAGGGATTGAGGACTAAGGAGGGCTCAAAGGAAGAAGAATATGAGCTTGCCAAGCGCCCTAAGGTCCTCATGACAATAAAGAACTGGATAGCAGTATTTCTAATTAATGCCAGCAGGTAGTGTGAAAAATATTCTGAGAGGTGTGTAACACTTTTTAAATACATGGACATGATACAAAAGGTACAAATCAATTATGGGGGTTACATGTCGGCCCAGTATGATGATGAATTTAGGGCACACATGGCCCTGGACTCCAAGGCACAGTGGGGGGAAGTGGACTCGGATTTATGGCACCATGCCATGGGACCGGCAAAGTTTGGTAAGACAATCTCTACGCCCATTGGATTGCCCATTGGGTATCAACCCTTTCAAGGCCCGCTGGGACTTTAACAAAGGTGCATGCTCCAGGGAATATTGCAAGTTCCAGCACGAATATTCAAAATGTGCCAGTAAACACTGCCTCGCTAATTGCTATGGGACAGGACGACACCCCAGGAATTCCTCAGGCCAGGGGCCACAGTAACAGGGGCCAACAGCTGTCAGTGGTATGGGCAAACGTCTGAATTCAGGGGTGGATGGGGAGCACAGGTACCTGGGGGCAAAAGCTTGTACGCCCATTAAGACAGATCGACTGCGCCGGATCAGGACTGAGGGACAAATAGTAGGCCTTGCTCGGGACAATATTACTGTTATCATTGACTGCTCGTGTATGTTCCCCTCCTGTGGAGGTCGTGTGGGGTTCCTTGGGGGCTTTCCCTCCTCCTCTGGGGGACTAGTTAGTTTTTTCATCTATGGGGCGACAGGCACACTGCACTTTGGGGGGGCTGTCTGGGCTCATGCAGGGGTGCAGGGAGGGGGGAGTTCTGTTGGGATGGGTGGGTTGGGGTGGGGTGTTGTTCGTTTTTACCGCAAGGCAAACCCTTTACTGTGTTGGTGTTTTTGAGGTGCTCTTGGGGGGACAAATGATGGCTTCTGTTTGTGATGGGGGGTAGGGATTTGACTCTGTTGTCGTGGAACGTTAATGGACTGGGGGATAGGATTAAGCGAGGTGTGGTCCTGCAGTATCTGAAACGAATTTTTCCAGATGTGGTCTTTCTGCAGGAGACACACCTTATTGGTAATTCCTTTTATGCCATGAATCGGCGGGGCTATCGCTTGGTGGCCCATTCGGGCTTCACGTCAGGCTCGCGGGGGGTGGGCATCATGGTTAAGAACTCGCTCCCGCTGGAAATAGATGAGGTGCGCCATGATGAGAGGGGACGCTACACGGTCTTGGTGGGGAGAATGGAGGGCAAAGTAGTCGTTTTTGTATCAGTGTATGTCCCACCGGGGTTACAATCTACCACCTTTGCGGACCTGGGGCGCCTCCTCCTTGACCTCCCGGGGGGGCTTCTGGTGGTTGGGGGAGACTTCAATGCGGTGGTTTCTGGGACTATGGATCGTTACCCCCCTAGGGACCTCCCCCGGGCACAGGCGTGGTTGCCCGGCCTCTTAGATACATTGGGATTGGTAGACTGCTGGCGACTAAAACATCCCGCGCAGCTGCAGTACACCTTTCATTCGGGTGCCCATGGTAGCCTCTCGCGGCTTGATCATGTCCTTGTCCCTGCGGCCTATGCTGGGACAGTGGGAGAGGTGCGCCATCTGGCTCGGGGTATTTCAGATCACTCCCCGCTCCTGTTGCATTTTGATGTCTTCCCGAGGGGGGAGGGTAGGGTAGCCCCAATCAATGCATGGTACCTGCGCGACCCCACTATTCGTACCGACTTGATTAAATCCTTGCAGCGGTACTTTGAGGAGAATGTGGGGTCTGTCCCCTCGGCCATCTCCCTGTGGGAGGCCTTCAATACAGTTCTTAGAGGGGAGGCCCTCTCCTCTATCTCCCATGCCCGGAGGCGCGAACAGGAGGAGGTAACCCGGGTGGAAGCTGAGATTACTGAACTAGAGGGTGACCTGGGGAGTGGGGTGACAGATGCCACACTACATGTTCTACACCTTAAGCAGGCGGCCTATAGGGCCCTCGTCACGGAGGCGGCCAGGGGCCTCAGCAGAGAGCAACAGGGGCGACTGTATGATGTGGGTGATAAGGCTGGTAAATTGATTGCGTGGTTGGATAAAAAGGAGAGAGCGAATCGTGTGGTCCCGCTGATCGAGAGAATGGATGGTGTACGTGTCACCGAGCCAGAAGACATTGTCTCTTGCTTCGCGGATTATTTCCGCGAGGTGTATTCCCCGGTTTCTCCCTGCTCGGAGGAGGATTCCCATGCCCTGCTTCGGGACATCGCGCTGCCCTCCCTTTCGGTGGAGGACAGGGAGTCGTTGGAGGCTGCTCCCACCTCGGATGAAATTGCCCTCGCCATACGCTCGGTCGCATCTGGCAAGGCCATGGGCCCAAACGGCATCCCTATCGAGCTGTATAAGCTGCGACCGGATGTGCTGGCACCCCACCTTCGCGCGATGTTCCTGGCGGCCCACTCGCGGGGCTCCCTCCCGCCGGACCAGCGTCTGGCTACAATCGTAGTGATCCACAAGGAGGGGAGACCCCGAGAACGGGTCACCTCCTACAGGCCTATCTCGCTCTTGAATGCGGAGCCCAAAATCCTCGCCAAGGTGCTCGCTAACCGGCTGGTCGGTGTGGTGGGCGATCTGGTCCACCAAGACCAGTCCGGCTTTATACCCCATCGCAACACGGCCCTCAATCTGCGGCGCCTGCACGGGGTGCTCGCGCGTGTTCCGTTTGTGCGGGAGCCGGCCATCTTGGCGTCCCTAGACGCCACCATGGCGTTTGATACACTCGAGTGGCCATACATTTGGGCGATGCTGGCGAAATTTGGATTTGGACCGGGATTTATCAGCTGGGTCAAATTGTTGTATTCGGGCCCATTGGCGCAGGTGGTGGTGAACGGGCGAGTCTCGGCCCCATTCGCGCTGGGACGAGGCACGCGACAGGGTTGCCCCTTGTCGCCTCTCCTGTTTGCACTGGCCTTGGAACCCCTGGCGGAGTGGCTGCGGTGGCACCCTTCCATCCGTGGTCTCCGTTGGACCCCCGAGTATGAGGACCGCGTGTCCCTATACGCTGACGATATCCTTTTGTACCTTGCCTCCCCGCGTAAATCACTGATTGTCCTGGTTGATGTTTTGCGTTCATTCGGTCGCAACTCAGGCCTTGTCATCAACTGGGCTAAATCATGTGTATATGTGCTTTCCGGGGAGGCTCCCGTCCTCCCGCGGGACTGTCCGATCCAGATTGCATCTCAGGGGTTCCGGTACCTGGGTATATATATCACTCTGGACCCGGAGGCCCGCTACGAGCGGAATTTGCTTCCACCCCTCCAGCGCTTGAAGGAGGACGTCGTGCGTTGGCGGCGCCTGCCGCTTTCGCCGCTTGGCCGGGCGGCATTGTTTAAGATGATGTCGCTGCCACGCTTCCTGTACGCTCTCCAGAACACTATGGACTTGGTCCCGGCGCGCTACTTCCGTGAGGTGGAGAGTCTACAGCGTCGCTTGTTCTGGGACGGGAGGCCGCGTATTGCCTTGGCGAAGTTGACGCTCCCGTGGTACGACGGGGGGGTTGCCCTCCCGGATATTAAACGGTATTACTGGGCCTCCCAGCTAGCTGCAATTAATCATGGCCTTTACGGGCCCGCCTTGAACCCGGCATTTGAAATGGACAAGATGCTCCTGCCTGGTGGCGACTACAATCGAGCGCTCTACTCTACCGCGCCCGACCCCCGCCTGACGGGACCTACGCGTGTCATGGTGCGAGTATGGCACGCGGCTAACGCAGCTATGGGGTGGAAGGACCGTTTGACCCGGGCGTCACCGCTGTATGCGTCCGAGAGGTTGGGCTCCCTGTGGACCTCGAAGGGCTTCGAGAAGTGGGACACGATCGGCATCAGTACAGTGGGGGACCTCTGGACGAGGGGGGGGATTTAAAACATTCGAGATGCTGCAGACGGAGTTTCAGCTGCAAAGCAGCGAATACTATCGGTACCTGCAGGTCCGCCACGCACTGGGCTCCGTCTTCCCAGACGTCGCCTCCATTCCGGAGTCATCCCCCCTGGAGGATAGAGTGCTGGATGGCCATGTTCCGGGCAGCACGATCTCCCTCATATATAAAAAACTGATTAATGATCGCTCGGGCTTGCTGACTGCCCTCCGCGAGGCCTGGGTTGCTGATGGGCTGGAGTTGGACGACGAGGACTGGATTTCCGCGGTGGCCTCTCCTTCGCTTCGTCCAGCTAAAGATCCTCCACCGGGTTTACATGACGGGGCCAAGGCTTCTGCGTATGGGCTATGCCGATGATGGGCTGTGTAAGCGTGGGTGTGGTGCTTTGGCGACTTTTTTGCATATTCTGTGGGAGTGCCCGAAGGTGGAGCGATTCTGGCGTGGTGTGCATGAGGTCCTGCGAGTGGTTACGCGTGTCGCGCTGTTGCCTGAAGCGAGGAGATGCTTGCTGAATGTGTGGGAACCAACTGACTACTCGGTTCCGCAGACACGATGGGTGACTCTGGGATATATGGTAGCTAAGCGTGACATCGCGCAGCTGTGGGGGTCCCAGAGGCCCCCGGCGGTGTCGGCCTGGAAAGAGCACATGGATTGGTGCATGTTCCGAGAAAAGGTGGTGTACGTGGCGAGAGGTAAGCCTGGGGCGTGGGTGAAAGTTTGGGGCCCCTGGAACGTCTACCGCGGGGGTATTTGTGAGCCGCCGCTGATGCCGGCTGCCTCGCCAGCTCCGTCCCCCTAGTGGACCCCCTCCCCCGGGCACAGGGCCCCCCAGTCCCTGCTCTCTTCCCGTTCCCCTCTTTAGATTCTTGTGGATGGTTGGGGTCCCCCACTTACGGAGCACGTGCTGTCACTTCGGATTGCGGGTTGCCTTGCGGGTGTGGTTTTTGTGTGTTGTTGTGTTTTTATAAAATGAAACCGTACTGCGGGCTCGGAGTTATGTGGCCCACGTCGTTGATACCTCCTGATCTACCTCGCCGCAACGCCAAGAGCCCTTTTTTTGTATGTATGTCATATTCTCCTGTCACTCTAACGGCCGGCCGGAAGGTTGTAGGCCCATACTTGTATATATTTGAAGACTGTAATAAACGGTTTCAAACAAAAAAAAAAAAAAAAGACAGATCGACTGAATTTTTAGCTGACACTCTATGATAAAACGGAGGATGCCAGGTTGTTGAGAGAGGGATTCACATGGGACTTTAGGAGGGCTACCAAGGCCCAAGGGTGCCCAGGTGGTCAAGTAATCTCAAATCTGCCAGCTCCTTTACTGTGGAAGGAAATACAGGAAAGGAGAGGGACTGGCCCATGGGGCAATTAATTAAATCTCCCATCGGAGTGGTTTCGAAAAAAGAAAAGGGTCAGTTCAGGCTTATTGAACACCTGTTGTGGCCAGAGGGCACAGCGGTTAATGATTTCTTCCCAGAGAACCCAGCATCAGTCAGATACTCCTCTGTAGATGTGGCATTGACCATAGTTGAAGAGTTAGGAAAGGGGCCCTCATGGCTAAAAGCGACATCAAGTCGACTTTCCACCTACGTCTGGTTCATCCGGATGACTTTCAGCTGCGAGGCATTCAGTTTGAGAGCTAATGGTATGTGGACAAAGAGCTTCCAATGGGGTGTTCCATGTCATGTGCGCTGTTTAAGCATTTCAGCATCTTCCTTAAATGGATGTTTTCCTGGTGCACAGAACACGTACAGTGAGACACTATTTCAATGATTTCTTTTTTGTGGGAAAACCCGGTTCCAAGAATGTCAGGCAACTTTCAGGACACCATGGGGGATCTAAGGGTGCCTTTGGTACCAAAGAAGACAGTCGAACTCAGTAGGTGCTGTCATTCTTGGGCATTGAAATGGACTCGGTGGCGATGGAGGCTCACCTACCACTGGAGAAAAAATTAACGATGCAATTGCTGCTGGATGCCATGTTAGCAAAGAACAAAGTCACGGTTAAAGAGGTTCAAGTGCTATTTTGGGTATTTGAATTTTGCCTGGAGGGTGGTGAGAGCGTGGAGGATATTCTGCAGGAAGTTGGGGATGTCATTGCCTAGCCTGCCGTTGCCTCATCACCACATCAGATTGTCCGGAGGACTTGAGAATGTAGTACTATTTTTTGGACTCATTCAATGGAGTACCCTTGGTGGCTATGGCGGAACTTCAGTGTGATGCACAGGTTTACTCAGTTGCTGTGGGTGGTATTGGTCTTTGGCTATACTGGCAGGGAAAATGGTGTGCAGAGGAATGGCCCACTGAATGGAAGCATGGAGGAAAGAGCATAGCCTTCTTAGAATTCTTCCCACTGGTGGTGGCAGCTTGCTTGTGGGGAGCACAGTTAGCACACAAAAAGGTTCTCTTCCACATTGACAACTTGGCAGTGGTAAGGTAGTTAACAGGCAGTCTTCAAGTGACGCCCCAGCTTTGAAGTTGCTGCAGGTTTTTGTGTTGCATTGTCTCCAATGGGATAATATGTTAAAAGCATGACATGTGCCAGGTGTGGACAATGACATTGCAGATGCTTAGTCTTGTTCACTGTGGGAGAGATTCCATGGCCAGGCCATAGAGGTGGACAGAGTCAGGACCAGGCTGCCTTAGGAGCTATGGTCAGTAGGTGATAGAGGATGCTCCAGCTGGTGTTAAAATCACAGGCCTTGTCAACAAGGAAGGCTTATAGTCAGGCATGGGGGAGTTTCTAGACAGTGGTGCAAGAAGGAAAGACATGTGAGCATGAACGGAGGATGTGGTCCAATTCATTTTAGGGCTGGTCGCGAAAGGGCAGTCCAGAATTACGATTGCTGGGAAATTAGCGGGCATTGGGTTCATGGGAAAGCTTTAGTCGGGCTACACCCAATCGGCAGGAGAGCTTAGAACCAGGATGCTAGAGGGGTGGGAAAGGGAGTCAAGGCAGATAGGGCCGTAGAGGAGGCCCTTGACTTAGGGCTTACGTAGTAAAGTACTTAGAAAAGTACCCCTGAACCCGTGGGGGATATGCACCAACGAGGATGAAAGGGTAGAGTTCATGGCATTGATGAACGGGATGTTTTTTGGGGTGTTTAGGGTGTCTGAGCTTTTGAGGGGATGGGGGACTACTGTGGTCATTTGGGAGGAAGTCGGCACGTGTGACAGGAGCCTGCAGGTTAGGCTGCATAGGTCAAAAATGGACCAGAAGGGTCATGGTAGAACGGTCCTGCTGCATAAGTACCCAGTCACCACGTTTTACCCAGTAAGATGGGCTGCCTCACTGCGGGATCTATTTCCAGGAGGGACAGGTCAGGTTTTTTGGAGTATGAATGGCAAGCCGGTGACTACATTTCAGCTCTTGACTTTTTTTGCATAAAGGGCTGATGCAGCTTGGAGTGGATGCAAAAGGGTTCAGGCACATTCATTCAGCATAGGCATGGCGACAGAGGTGGGTAGAAGAGGCTGGAGCAGGTAAGCATCATGTGACTGGGTAGATGGGCTTCAGAATGTTTTCAGCACTACATAAGGGAAGGGGAAGGGGACTGTCAACCATTTCACCTTTTCAATAATTTTAGTTGCTTTCCAAGTTCTGTTCCAGGTCCCGGGGGTCACCGTACTATCGGTCTGGATAGTGGGGCACTCATTCGTTAAGTAGGACGAATGGCAGGCGTGGCAGAGCAGACATGGTGTCAACTTGGTTCTTGAACCCAGTGGGATACAAGTGTGCTGGCATGGAAAGGAGGGTGGAAAGAACTGTTCCCTTGTTTGAATAGGTTGGTGGTAAGGGAATGCTGCCCTGATGTTTTGTTGTTGCATTTAGTGAAGAATGGCCTGGGGGTAGAGAAAGGGGTGGCACTAATGTGAGCGATGAAGGATGATATACAAGAGGTACAAAGACAGTGGTCGGGGTGCTACATCATGTGGACAGAGTTTATAGCTAGGAGAATATGGCGTGGAGCGAAACAAATGGTACAGATAGAGAAAACAAGGAGGTGGATTAACAAAGAAATTAGATCTTTCTGTAGGGAGAGAAGTATCTGTAGGGTGCAGCTTGTAGAATTGAAGTATGATGCTGTGGAATTTTTCCAGGGGGACAGAGTCCATCTGTCTTACTATGGAATAGAGCTCTGTCTGCTGTAAGTACAGGACACACTGGCAAAGGTGCTCAACATGCATTAGTGGTCAAGCAAGGCGAGGGCGTGGACTTTTTCTGAGTGCCGGTTATCCAAGAAGTTTGCATGTGTTAGACAAGTTTATTATTGTTGATAGCAGCAATCCAGGCTGAAAGGTAACGGGTAAACAAGCTCACGACTGGATGAGGCAGGAAGTTAAAGCTTCATTAGGATAATAATTTTTTTAGAGGTTAATAGTTGCAGTAAAACTGTTGGGAGAAGTTAAAGGTCTCAATTACTGAATGGTAGCCCAGAAGGAGGGAGAGACTTGCAGGTTTAAGTTTTGAGGGGGGGGCATTTAAGGTTGGTGGTAGTTTAACATAGGTAACCTAATTGCATAGTGAGGTTTTCATTTTGTAAGGCAAAGGCTCAGGGGTTAGAAATGGACTGTGCTGCTCTCCCTATTCCCCAATGAGCTTCTCAATAACAATGTGCATCCTTGCATCACATGGGTTGGGCGACTGTCGCTGAGATCTAGCAGTGTGTTGGCAGACAGGCTGCCCGGTTAGAGGTTTACACTCCAACTCTAAATAGAATAATGGTACCACAAGATTGTTTGAACAGGCATGCTGTCTATTTACAGCAGTGCTCCCACTTTGGCAAAGTGTAATTGGGGACCTGAGGATGCACGATAAGCAAAGTCTGGCACAACAAGTTGTCCGCATCAATGTATGTTCAATGAGCTCTGTTCAGTTGGTGAAACCGTGTGATTTTCTAACGTTTCAAAATGTGCAGTTTTGAAAGCATGCAGCTTCACCGCAGTGGAAAAAACGATTTAATTTTTTTGAGAAATTCCAACAGAGTGAAGTTGCATCATCAATTCAGAGAAGGCACAACCATATCACCCTATCTTGTGCTTTGTCATATTTGGAACACGTATGGCTTCACATAAGATCTTGCTAATCATATCGGAAAATAAGAAAACATCACTAGGTACTGCTCTGAGGCATTCATAGCTGATCTAGACTGAGGCAATCTCTTACTCTTTGGTAGAGCTAGAACACAGCAGCAATACAGCAGTTCTTCCCCTCTACAGAGAGTCGAGAAAAGCACTGGTTTACACCAGTGGAGGCCAAGCAAGCTCAGCTGGTATAAAGATTTACCTTGCAGCCTGCCTGCCAGCGCCTGTATCCATGGCAAGGCATGGCTCAACCAAGCAGGTACAAATTGCACTGGCCCCTATAAAAAAAGGGAAAGCTCACTGAACATTTGGTCCATTAAGTTTTCCCAAGAAATAAACCTCCACTTTAGGAGTTTATTGAAAATAAAAAATGTTGGCGAACAAGTAGAACAAACCAGGCAAAGATCAGTGCCTTCTCTGGAGCACAGAGATGGGAATCTTAAAATTGGGTGAGTGGGGGCGTGGCTTGGCAGCTGAAGATGGCAGCCAAAGGCTGAACGAGCTCCTCACTGCCACTTACATCCTTTGAATATCCTACCCTAAACCTGCCAAACATTGGTGGGCCAAGTGAAATCTGAAACTAACTGGGTCCCAAAAACTGCTCTAAGGGGCCACAGAGGGTGCCAGAAGTGCAGGCCTGCCAGCATCAAGGAGGAGGCGCAGGAGAGGAGTTGGGGACCAGCCAGCCCTGCCTCATGGCAGCCGGAGCGGATAGTTGAGGCCTACAGTGTTCTCATGCAAAAAGAACTATTGATGGACAGAATGCAGAACAATGTCATACATTCACCCCAGTACAGGGATCTGGGCCTAAATCCATCGTTTTTTTGCTCACCATGCCATTCCAGTTTGGACCCAGCCATATGCAAATCAGTCTTGACCCTGTGCCCAATAGGAATAGTCCAGCCCGAACTGCCAGGCCAGGTCCTCCCTGGACTGGAAACAAGCATCCTAGGACCAGTTTCGGGGTTTCACCACTCTTCAGCCAGGATAGCTTGATTCCAGTGGCATGGAGAGCACGGGACTCACGTCTGAGCATACCCGTCCCACTCGGGGTGACAAATGCAAAAAGAACTAGTGATGGACAGAATGCAGAACAATGTCATACATGTGTTTGATTTGCTCAAGCGCTCCATCCATCATCCCCTTTGGTATCATTTTGTTCGCCCTAAGTTGGCAGGGTATGCCCAGACGTGGGTCCCTTGCTCACTTTGACACTGGATTCAAGATAGCCTGGCTGATGAGGGTTATGAACCTGAAACCGGTCCCAGGATGCTGGTTTCCGGTCCAGGGAAGACATGGCTTGGCAGTTTGGGCTGGACTGTTCCCATGAGGCACAGGGTCAGACTGATTTGCATATGGCCATGTCTGAACTGGGGTGGTGGAGTGAGCTAAAGAATGATAATGGATTAAACCCAGAACAGTTGACTGGGGGTGAGTGTTTGATTTGCTCAAGCGCTCCGTCCATAATCCCCTTTGGTATCACAGTTTTCCCATGAGCCAGGACTGGCTGCGGGGGCGAGGCAGAGACAGCGAACCAACCCCGGGAGGAATACTACAGGTTAGTGAGGGAGACTGCCTCCGAACCAGCGTAGCCAGAGAGGTATGACGGCGAGGGACCTGGGTAAGGGGCTGAGCCCAGCAAGACCTGGTGCAGGGAGCAAAGGTTTTCCAAATAAGGGTCCGCCCAGGATGGAGAGCTGCGGGCTGGCTGGGGGCCCTTTCTCCCACCCAGCATGAGGGGGTGTGACGTGCCAGCAAGAGCCACCAGAGCGCGGTCGGCCCGGACTGGGTGGCAGGGAATGCAACACTGTGGAATATCCTCTAATGGAGGTGCATCTACACTGCACTGGGGACCCACAGAGAGAGCGGCAGGGGAGCCATACATGATCTCAGTATGGACACGAGATGGGCGGTGGCCCACAGACATCATGAACACTGTGAACATCACTCGCTGGGCGGGTGTACTTTGAGCGGACCCGCCTCTCCCTTTACCCGCTGCCCTCAGTTGTAGGGCCCAAGGACATTCCCTGTGCCCACCAGAATGAGACCTGTAGGGGGCTAGTGATGGCCCCTAGACCTTCTGCAATGCACATTCCTCAGGTGCCGCTGACCCCTGCACCTCTTCCGAACACTATGGTGAAGGATAGGACACCAGTCCCTGGCCAAGGGGAACTAGATAAATGTGCTAGGTCCTCTCCTCCCTCTGAACAGGGGGCTGGGTTGGCACAGGGAGCTCCTGGGAAGCCCGATGAACAAATTGCTGCATTTCTCCAGCTGTGATACGCCAAGCATTTTTACAAATGCGTGTCTAGGTTGCACTTTGGGGCCTTCAGGTTTTTGGGTTTACTAGGTAATAAGGGCGGGTTGGTTTTAGAGTGAGTATGTTGGGGATAAAGAGGAGGTTATTTAAGTAAGGTTAAGAAAAAATCTAAAATATCAGGGGGAAAGGAAAATGTTGTATGGCTACGAAGAAACTGGCTACGGTAGATTTGACTGAGTTGTGGCACCATTTTCAAAGGGCAGGTTTAGGGCGTAATACATGGGACTTTATACATGCCAAAGGTATCCCAGTGTCCAGCTTTCAGGTTTTGAGGATTTTGCACCAAGTTGTCTTGTGGATAAACTGATCTTGCCTGTGGGGTTGGGAAGGAATTTGGCGCTCACTCCTTGGACAGTGATTGAGAAGGACAGGAGTGGGTTACTGGCAGTGCAGATTAAGGGATTTTAAACACGGACGTCAGATTGCTTAAAGAGATGCATCAGACCCTAGTGGGATGTTCAAGAATGTTTTCACGGACTTTTTTTATTTTTTGATTGTGTTCCTGATCCTGCAGAGAAGTTTAATGCAGTGATTTGGGGGTCACTTGATTGTGAAATAGGCTGCTAGGCAGTCAAGGCAAAGCCTTTTTTAGAAGCAGCGGAGGCTTATTTTCAGATTAAATGGGAGTTGTAGAGGGGGTGTGCGGTGGGGCCAGCTCCTTCCAACACTGGCAGATTTATTTTGAGAGAGCTAATATCCTGATGGGTTAGTGGTTCACTAGGACGAAATGATTTAGTTTGCTAAATACTGTTTTGTTGTAAGGAACAAAGAGGGACATGAAGGAGTTAAAACTAATGTGGGCAGGTCTTATGGACGTAGCCAAACACCTGTGAGAGGGCGTTATGTGGAGTGATAATGCTATCTGCCATTAATAAAGCTTGATGAACAAGTTAAATGCCTATAGTAATCCTCTTTTTGATGGATGCCTCACATTTAGAATATCCATCAGGCACCAGATTGATTCTGACGAATTCTCAAGGAATACTCCTATGTGCCATTAGGTGGCATCATGCAAGTCCATGCGGACTCCACACTCTGAGAACTGACAGAGTGGAGCCAGACATAAGCACCTCCCCTGCACGCTGATATCACTTCTTGTCTCTTTCCTTTCCACACCCTCCGATTTTTTAGCGACACTGAGCGGACTTGGAACTTTTTTAGAGGTCATCTAGACACTATTGCACAGAAAGGGTAGTTGGGAGAGCAGTGATGATTCTGTGGGTACACAGAGAATCCTTCAGAATGAATGATACCTAATGTAGGTAATTTGTTCTTTTGATGGCTACTTCCAATTGTAGATTCCTCCGCTTTATAATAGATACCAAAGCATTAACTCCCAAAGTTGGAAGTTCTGTGGAATGGACCTGCAAGGCAGAGCAAGCTAAGTGACCCTCTTGGCAGACCTGGCTGTCAAGTAAGTAGTGCTTTGTGAATGCATTTGTTGCTGACAATGTTGCAGCCTGGCAGATATCTAAAACTGAGACCCCTCATTCCAATATCGTTTCAGTAGTCTTCACCCTGTTAGAATGGCCTATCAGACCCTTAGATGTTTATTCTTGACCAGTGTATAGCAGATCCTGATGCAAAGGACTATGTACCTCAGCAAGGTCCTCTTCTGCAGAGACTTCCCATTCTTGGATCCAGAAAATACCACAAAAAGCTAATTGTCCACTCAATGGGGCTTGATCCAATCAATAAAAAAACTCAAAGCCCTTTTGGGGTTCAACCGACGGGGTGAGGTAAAGCAAACAATGCTGGTAGCTTTACTGACTGCCCAAAGTAGAAGTAGTTCGAACCTTAGGTAAAAAGGCCTCCTGAATCCTCAGTACCAATTAATCTGGGAAGAAGGTGGTGTAGGGAGGATGCACTAAAAGTGTCTGCAGTATGCTCATGTGAGCTGTTACTCAATTGCGACCTATAGAAATGTAAGTTGCAAAGGTTCGAATAAAGAACCTTGGCATGTTGCAGAGACAGGAACCTTGCCAAAGTGGTAGCCCGATCGGAGGACAGATACTCAAGATCGGGAGTTCCAGGTACCACACTCTACTGGCCCCATTAGGGGAAATTTTAAAAAAATTACTTGTTCCCGAGCCTTCTTGGTCTTTTTCAGAACACTGGGCAGGAGAAGAAGAGGCAGAAATGTGTACAGGGATCCCTTTCAGCCAGAATCCATCTCCTAGCAAGCGTTCTCACAGAAACTGCAAACCACAAAGCCACTGACACTGCACATTCAACAGTGGTGAATAAATCTAGCCAGGATTCTCCCCACTGATCAAATATGAAGAGAGTGACCTCTGAATGCAGACACCACTTTTGATCTACCAACCAACATCTGCTCAGGCATTGAGGGTCCACGCCAGGCGGCTGGTGACTAGAAAGATGTTCTT
Organism: Triturus cristatus; assembly: GCF_964204655.1. Classification (NCBI taxonomy): domain Eukaryota; kingdom Metazoa; phylum Chordata; class Amphibia; order Caudata; family Salamandridae; genus Triturus; species Triturus cristatus. Next base: position 662,290,074 of record NC_140583.1, read on the forward strand.
CTGCTCCATCCACGTCCAGGGATGCAAAGCCTCTTGACGCAGGCTTGAAGGCCTCAATCTGCCTTGCTTGTTGCAGCACCAGATGGTAGTAGTGTTCTCTTTGAGAGCCTGAACCAACCGCCCCCTGATGTAAGGGAGGACAGCCTTTGGAACCAGATGAATGGCCCGCAGCTCCAGTAGGTTGATGTGGAGCTGGCTCTCCACTGGAGTGCATCAGTCACCGCTGTCAGCTCTAGGTGGGGAAGAGTGAACAGTCTGCTGCACGACAAATTGTGATCAGTCAGCCACAACTGCAGATCTTGGGCCATCTTCCATGAGACCTCAATGGAGTCGGAAACGTAGCCTTGATGCTGGGCCCACTGGAATTTCAGGTTTCACTCAAGGGCTTGCATTTGCCACCTTTCATAGTTAACAAGGAAGAATTACAAGGTTAATACACCAAGAAGCCAGGATTGTGTGCAAAATATCAGAATCATAGCCTGAACATACCAGGACTTACTGTGGCGTAGTGAAAGTCTTAAACCTTTCTGTATACAGAAGCACTCCAATGAATAGAAGCCTCTGTGATGAAGCAGATGGGACTTTGGCTCACTGATGCTTAAACTCAGTGATGTTCGTTCTGCCACATCCTGATGTAGTCTACGATTGACTGCATCGAGCCACTTGGGCAGAAGTAATGGCGAAGTGGAGCATGGCAAATTGAAAATGTTCCTGGCCCACCTTAACCGGCAGGTATCGTCTGAAGGACTGCAGTATAGGTGAATGAAGATCTATAGGTGAATGAAAATACGCATTCTGAAAGTCCGAGGACACCAGCCAGTCTCTTTGTCCACCGCAGATAGGATCTGAGCATTTTGAATTTGTTCATCCACAGGAAGGCATTCAACGGTCAAACATCTAGGAAAGGTCTGAAAGTTACAAGTCTGATACATGTTTGATGACACCATTGGAAATTAAGAGGTGTACCTCCTGCATCAGGGTAGAAAGATGCTTCACCGAAATACATTGTGGTGCATGAGTAATGCGGATTGGTGGGGGAGAGAAGAGAGACATCACCAGAAAATCTGGTTGACCTCATTCAGGTGACCCTCGAAGTATAACACTGGTAAAAACCACTCTGCCAATGTAATCTGGCATATCTAAGTCTCTGCGAATGACATTTTGTTGCATCCAGCCCACCATGGAATGTTAGAGCCAAGAAGGGCCTATGGCCCTCTGGGATCACTAGTAAACTCTCGCTGGCCAAGCCCCACAAGGAATGTGTATGGTACCTAACAGACAGACTCCCTTTATGGACCGTAGAGCTAAACATGCAGAAAAAAACATTTGCTTGCAGAAAGCATCAATGCTCTTGGAATTTCTGCCCAGGGGATTAGTCGGTGAGACGTTAGGGTTAACCTTACTGGTTGAAGCCTGTACAATGAGATTCTGCGAAGTCGGGTGTTTGGTGAGGAAATCTTGATTACAAGGCACAGGCCTGTGTTGTCTTGCTATTCGCCGACTATCTGGTGGATAAGAACATGGTTTTGAGCATGAAAACATCACGGAATGGGAGCAAGGGCACCAATGTCGCTGGCCTAGCTGGAAGAATCTCTGTCAGAACATTAGTCTTCGTCACAATCGTGGTTAAAGGCATATTTAGTACCTCAGCTGTCCTTTGAACTAGGCACTTTACTCTGTTGGTGGTACATGGGCCGAGTCAAGCTCAGTTTCAGGGGCGGGGTCTAGACCATTAGCATTTTTTTGTAAGTGGGAGTATAAGGCATAACTAGTATATTCAGAGGGAAGAAAGCCATTCCCTTTACCATAACCATCAGTATCCTGGGTGCTACCTGTCCTAGCAAAGAATGAGAATCAAAGCCTAAAAGAGAAGGGAGCTTTAGCTGGTCGTTCTGTTGCAATGGAAAAACTAGGTTAGAATCAATCAGCATAACTACCGGTGTGCTTTTGTGATCTCGTACCATGACATCGGTCGAGCTCGGTTCTGGGTCCAACATGGGTGTTGGGGCCGGTGTTGGGTTCGGGGAAAGGGTACCCAGCATGGCTCTTGAGCTCAGTGTGGAAAGACCGCATCGGTGGAGGGCCAACCAGCAGTAACTAACCGACTGCAGACCACTGGGGTTCTATGTGACCATCAAATGAGTCAACGGGAGTTGGAAACACATTAATGATTTGCAGCATGGCCACTTAGGTCACAATTTACTATGGTGTCGGCGAGATCCCAGAGAACTTGGGGTGTGTGGTATCAGTTATGTAGCCTGTGACCTTGAAAGAGTGCAACAAATTTTAACACCTGCTTCCTTTCTCTTTGGAACTAGAGTGGCGGTGAGGGTGTTTTTTTGTGCTTGCATTTGAACTTTGATTTTTACTTGCCCTAAAATTGAGCACAGGAAGTGTAGTGGTTGCAGGTACGGTCTTATGACTGGGATTAGGCCCATGACTTAGAGTGGTAGAAGGACGTGTGAAGACTGCAATTTCATATGCTTGGTGATTTACAGCTTCACTTCCTGGTCTCAATTCACCTTTGGGCACATTCGAGCACATTGGTCTCATGACTTTAGAGTTGTGGGCAGAGCCCAGAAACCAAAGTCACACCTTGTGTGCGTCATGACAGACATCTGCTTCCTGCAGTCTGGGCATGGCTTGAATCTTGTCGTCTTCAGTAGGGACATTGTTCCATAGCACGCTGTGAAGAATTTTCTGGAGTCATCGGAAGACCTACTAAGTTGGGATTGGAGGTCGAGATCCACACTGGAAGGTGCAGAAAGAAAGGAACTGTCGAACGGCTTGGATGCTCAATGCACAGGGGTTGTTCTTATAAGTGGCTCTACTCTGTCACTTTCAGTGAGGTAAAGAGTCAGCACGGAGCCGCAGGACTCCACCTACCGGCGTGCTGGAGCATTAAGGGAAAATACTGTTGATCCAGTCTGGGGCCTGGGCACATTCTAAAGGTGAGGCGAGGCATGGAAAGCTATCAGAAGGAAAGTCAGTATAGAGATGCAAGATTATTGTAGGGGGGACTTATAGGAATAGGCATGGTAAGCCTCAATTTGCGTAGTACCACTATTTTTTGAGACGAGAGAGCATCTGTGTATCTAAGGGGATAGAGCTTTATCATTTTGGAATCGATAGAAGAGTACACGTTGGGGAAAAAAAAATTGGCGCTAGGTGCAGGGACTTCACCTTTTCATAGAGGGAGGGTGGAAAACTTCCTTGGAGGAGGCTTTTTCCTGGGTTGCAAGTGTTTGGGGCTCATTAAGCTTGAGTGACAGTAGGTCTCACTACTGAACGGGTGGGCCAGCTCGTAGGTAAGAAGAGGCGATGAGGGGTAGGAGAATGAGAAATCTTAGTGAGAAGGAATCAAAATTTGAAAGAACAGATTAGTAAAATGGCTAGTGGTCGGGGAGCCTGGATAGGTAGGTACGGGGTATTTATTGAGGATTGGACGTTCAAGACAGGAAATTTTAAACTATAAGGTACAAGGAATCTTTAAGATTGGTGGCGAGCAGTGGTTAGACATATTGAGTTGGTGAAGTCAGTAATGCTTTGTATTTTGTGATGCACCAATATTTCATTAAATTTGTTTTAGCTGCCGACAGATGTCACTTCAGTTTGGCAGGATATTTTCCTGACTCTGTCATTTTTGGTATTTGAAGGGTTGCAATTTCTTCGTTTGATGGGGCTACTGTTTCATGGCATAGGCCTTGTCGGGTAGTAGTGGGGTAAGGGGAACAAGCCTGCTTCAGTGGACAGATGTGCAACGTTGGGTTGTTATGGATCATTTGTATCTGACAAGCACATGTGCTTTTGTAGACTGTGTTGACTGCTTTTTGGTGCTAAACAGGCTAGAGTGATTTTTCGTCTCACTACTGATCGGGCGGACTAACTCAAGGGGCCAGTTGGTGAGAAGACTGAGTAATCTGAGATGGAAGGAATCAGAACTTGAAAGAAAGGAGGTTGGTAAAAGGGGTAAGGACAGGGAGCCAGGACACCCAAAGATACTGGAAGCAATTTTTTAGATGGGGTGGGGAGTAGGATCAAGATGGGAAAAGTTAAACTAAAAGGTTCATGGGATGTTTAAGGGTGGCAGTAATTTGTGGTTAGGCATATTGTGTGTTTAGTGAGGTTGTATAACATAAAAAGTGCCAGGGCTCTAGTCAGAAGGCCATTGCAGCTTGCCCCACACTTTGCCCCTACCATCAATAAAAAAGAAAAGTATTTGTAAAGTGCTATTTATCACCTGTGAGGGTATCCAGGTGCGGGGTGAGAGGGGTAATGCTGCTGCTGGGAGTGTTCAGTCGAACAGCCAGGTTTTTAAGCAGTTTCTGAACTTCTGCAGGGTGGGCAAAGTACAGAGGTGGAGGGGGATGCCGTTCCAGGGTTCTGCAGCCACACAGGAGAACGTGCGGGCTCCGCTCCTGCTTCAGTGGACGCAGGGATCGTGGGCGAAGGAAGCGGAGCGTAACTGTCTGTGGTGGAAGTTTACATTATGGTTAAGGTAGGCAGGTCCTTCGTCATGCAGGGCTTTGAAGGCGTGGGTTAGTATCTTGAACTGGCATCTTTTGTGGACGGGGAGCCAGTGAAGAGTTCTGAGGTGAGGGGTGATGTTGGCCCTCCTCTGGGGTGTCAAGGATGAGCCTTGCTGCTGGGTTCTGAATGGTCTGAAGTTTGTTGAGCAGCTGGGCAGTGATTCCCTCTTATAAGGTATTGCCGTAGTCCAGGCAGCAGTTGATGAGGGCCTGGCTGACAGTGCGTCTGTTGCTGATCGGGATCCACTTGAAGATTTTCCAGAGTATGCAGTGAGTGAGGAAGCAGGCTGAGGACAGTATTTATCGATTTCCTCATTGTGATCTTGCTGTCGAGTATAATGCTGAAGTTCCTAGCATGTTCTGTGGGTGTGGGGCCCAGTTCTTCTGGATACCAAGAGTTGTCCCCTGGGGATGCGTTGCTCCTAAAGAGGAGTGCCTCTGTTTTGTTGGTGTTGAGTTTGGGGCAGATGTTTTGTTTTGCATCCAGCTGGCTAGGCTGGTCATGCACCAGTGCAAATTGGCTTTGTGTTAGTGGGGTCCACTGACAAGGACAAGATGAGCTCATTGTTGTCTTCTTTTGATATGATGTTCATACAATGGGTTCTGACCTATGTGGCCAGAGGGGCCATGTATGTGATGAACAGGGTCGGGCTGAGTGAAGATCCTTGATGTTTTTAGGGCCTAAGGTGTAGGATGGGAGGCGGATGCTCTGGGTTCTTCCGGTGAGGAAGGATGTGGTCAACTGGAGGGCATTCTGTCGAACCCCCATTTGGTGGAGTCCTTGTAGGAGAGTGAAATGCGACACAGTGTCGAAGGCTATAGAGAGATCGAGGAGGATCAGGGCCGCAGGTTCTTCCTGATCCAGGAGGGATCGGATGTCATCGGGGGTTGCGATCAGGGCGGTCTCTGTGCTATGATTTGAGCAGAAACTAGATTGGGATGAGTCTAGGAGGTTGTTCTCCAAGTGGTTGGTGAGATGCTGGTTGTTAGCTTTCTCCAGAACTTTTGCAGGAAACGGGAGCAGATCGATGGGCTGGTAGTTCTTGAGATCTTCCGGGTTTGCAGAGGGCTTTGTGAGGAGTGGTTTGACTTCCATGTGTTTCCATGCCCCTGGGAAGAAGGAGGAGGTGATGAAGGAGTTGAGGATTAAGGTAAGTTCCTTGCTGATGAAGTTGCTCCCCATTTTGAACATGTGGTGGGGCAGAGGTCCCTAGGTGCTCCTGAGTGAATGGAGCTCATGATGGAGGTGGTGGTTTGAATGGTGAGCTGGTCCCACGTAGTAATGTTTGCATTTAAGTTGGTGTCGGAGAGGTTGTGGCAGCTGTGGATGATGACATTGGGCGGTTGGGGTCGAAGTGTTCATAAATGATGGCGACTTTGATGTAAAAGTCTGCGAGGGTGTCGCATAGGTCCTGGGAGGGGGATGGAGTTCTCAGATGCTGAGGGGTTGGAGAACTCTTTGATGGTGCTGAAGAGTTCTTTGCTGTGGTTGGAACTGACTTTGAGGCAGGTAGTCAGGGAGTTCTTCTTGGCATTTTCCAGGTGTTGAGGGTATTCGTTGAGGGTCAGCTTGAAATTGGCTCAGTCATGAGGTGAATTGCTGGTGTGCCAAATTCTCTCCAGTCATTTGCTGCTTTGAGTTCCGGGGTGAACCAGCTAGCGTGTTTGGAGGATTTGCCTGGTTTGGCAGATTTGCTGACAATGATAGTAAGAACACAACTACTAACTATCACAATCGTACAAGTGTGACGATTCAGACTATTTCAAGGCCTCAAAGCTAAACGAATGGCTTGGGCGGCAGATACTAGTAATTTTTAATGTATATTGAAATAATAATGGACTGTTGTTGTGGTCATCTCTAAATTAGCCAGACAGTGCCACCTTGTGGCAGACTGTCACAAGAACCAGTTTAACAATGAAGTGCTGGGGCCAAGCACCTGAAACCACCGGCTCAGATTAAGCACCGTCTGCATGTCTTTGGCCGTGGATTTGCAGATTGTGATGCACACCCATCTCATGCAGCATTTTCCACATACACCTGGTGTGCTTCTTGGATTTATGTTGTCCTGCCCGAGGGGAGGTGGTACATGGGGGCTTGAGGCACATGGAAGATTGTGACACTTGGAAAGAGAGTAGGGAAAGAGTAGCATGATTCCGGCACCCAGCAAGATGCGTCAGGACTCGGATGCCCAGAATTATCATAGGAGTGACTGAACGCCAACATTTAGGAAATAAATATGAAAATCCAATGTTTATTCACACTTGTAGAAAAGGGGGAAGTTCATAACTCAGAAGGGGACTTATACACTCAGGATATCACAGAGACAATCAGGAGGCGTGACTAATCTTCAAGGTGGGCAGGATACGCTAGGCTGAGATGGGAATAGGCTTGGATACTCTTTGGTGGGGAAAATCGAACACTTCAAAGGAGTAGGGCTGGTCAACAGTCTTGGACACTCTGCAACTGGCAATGTGCATTAAACCCACCCTCAGGAACATGTCTCAAGAGAGCACCAACCCAGACTGATGTAGAATGTAGCTTTCATAAAGAAAAGGTAAAAGTAGGCATGCCAGAATCTGAGAAATTATGTCGTACTGGCATTTCTAAAACACAGTCGTGACATAAAAAGATAGAAAAAACTGTCTGCAGATCTTCACTGCCATCCATCACCATTTAACATAAAGGGCTCATATCAACGTGATCTTACATTTAAAGACTGGCCATAGGTGCACCTCTTCATATTATCATGCTCAAAAAAGTTATCACAGTCATTTTATTTAACAAAAGCAGGTCAAGGCTTAAATGTTCAATTGTTTCTTTATAAGATGACAAGCTCTCTGTTGGATGATGCACCATCCTCAGCACACTTGGATGGTCCACAGCACATGAAGGACACAAAAAAATTGAGCGTCACAATAGGGATTTTCTCACAGGATCACACCAGGAGGGAGCATCAGCACAGGCGTCACTGTTATGCAGCCACAGCAGGCACTTCACTTTGCCCTGCAGGAGAATCACCTGCTGTCTGTAGCACCATCCTCACATTCATATAGGATTTCATCCACTGCAATATCATGGTCCGACACAAGCACAGAGTCGCATATCTGCTCCTTGAAGGCCAGTGCGATGGTGTAGGGCTTTCCTCTGGGGTGGCACAAGCAGCGCTGTAGGTATGTGTCATAGTACCCCTTGCCTCTTCCCAGGCGCCGGCCCTTCCTGTCGAATCCGAGCCCCGGCATCAGAATGAGATCCAGACCATCTGCAACGACAGCAGAAAGCAAGTCAAGGAACAACAGGCACATTATGAATCTACATCCCTGTCAACGATTCGGAGTGTGTGTGTGCGCCTACCCCCTCCTCGGATCTATATGAATTGCCTATTGTGTCTTGCTGGGAACCGTATTAATATACTGAAAAGAGATTCAATAGGATAAAAAGAGGGACGCAACTTTAAAACCTTTTCTTCATTTGATTACTAGGCAATTCCTATCACCGACACCGGAGACTGAAATCCTCTTACGTGATTTATGCATCATTCACCAATTGAAAGGTATGTTTTGGCTCCCCTTAACATTTTGTGTTATAAATACAGTGTTCAAGGAGGCTTGGGGTGAGATGAGGGGTACAAATGAATTGTACCACAAAACTTGCTCTTTAACTGTATGTGCTACCACCGACACCCCACCCACTGTCTGCATTGCTCACATACTCTACAAGCATGTGTGTGTTTTTCTGGATCACGGTGCTTTAAGTACTGAATATTCCAGAGACTATTAAATACTCCAAGATTCAGGAAGAGCTGGACTACAATTGATCAGCATGAACTACTTGAGTGTACCACACAAGAGAAAGGATCACATAATATTTACACGGCTGAGACGAAGCACATTCAATCATACACTACAGTATTTATGTCAGACACTGTGCAGATGACCTGCATGTCTTGGTGGTATAGTAATGAGCATAGCAGCCTTTGTGCAGGCTGCCAGTATTTCATACATTCATACAATAATTTATTGGGCTGGAAATTATATGAAGTTTGAAAATAAAGTTGCAATGTCGAGTGGCTGGGAGAGGGAAATGTAGGGTATAGCACAGATTCGGGCAGAGGATGTAGCCTAATGGCTAGGGCGGTCGATCTCAAATCTGGGGAACCACGTTCGAGTCTCGACAATGACGCTAAACATCCTGTGATTCTGGTCAAATTACTTTGGGCCAGATGTACGACCATTCATTTTTGAGAGTTGCAAATTGAGTCAAATTGCAACTCGCAATTTGCGACTCGCAAAAATGAATGTACATCAGTGTCTCAGACACTGTTTGCGATCCCCAATGGAGTCGCAAATTGCATGCCTCATTAATATTCATGAGGCTGTCACAATTTGCAACCCCATTGGGAATGGCTCACACTCACAGGGTTGGTGGCCTGCTGGGGTCAGCAGACCACCATGTCTGTGACTGCTTTTTTAATAAAGCGTTTTTTCTTAAATGCAGCTCATTTTCCTTAAAGGAAACTGGGATACATTTAATAAAAAATAAAAAAACTTTTCTGTTTCATTTTTTAAGGGCATGCAGTGGTCCCTGGGACCACTGCCCGCTCTTGAAAAATATTTTCGCACCCGTTCACAAAGGGGAAGGGGTGCCTTGGGGACCCCTTCACGTTTGCGAATGGTTTACCACCCTTTCCAAAAGGGTGGTAACTGCGAGTATTTTGCCACCGTGAATACGGTCGCAAAACAATGGTCCATGCCATTTGCACTTGCTATTGGGAAGGGACGCTCTTGGCACGCCCCTATCTAATAGTGAGTCGCAAACCATATTTTGTGAGTTGCTAATATCTTAGCGACTCGCAAAATAAGGATTGCACATGGAGCTGACCTTTTTAGTGGTCGCAAACGGGCCGAATTCCCATTTGCGACTGCAAAAAACAGTCATACATCTGCCCCTTAATCTCCCTGTGCCAAACAAAAATGAACGTGTCCTTGTGTAAGGCAACTGGTGCTCATGTAAAGCACTCAGACACGATACAGTCAGGTCAAATTTGTGCTGTATAAAACTCAGAGAGGGCAACAAAAACAAACTATTTATTTCAGACTACAGTCACCCACAATAATGCTCTCCAGCTATAGTTTTGCACCCTACCCCTACAGGCGAGAGAGGATTGATAACGCGGTTTCATTAGGCAGCATGTATATGTTTGAATGCTCCCTTGCTGGATATGCATTTCCCTGGTTTATAGTCCGTATATGAATCCATCCTGTGGGCCACACAGACCTAAATTCTTTTTTTTTTTTATCCCGTTAGGGCCCGACGCGTTCCTTCCCCCTGCAGATCGTGGTTGGCCCTCTCCACTTCGATCACTGTAATATCACGGTCTAAATCAAGACTCTCCCCCTCTGTAACCACAGGCATACGAATATCATGTAGGAGGGAAGAAGCCTCTTCCTCTGAATAGGCCGTTCTGGAAGAATACAGGGAGTGGTAGTATCTGCGATGTGTTGCGGAGCCGTGATTCGGGCGGGTGAGTCAGAGGCAATTTCAACCACAACGCGCCGTGCCCCAGCTCTGCGATCTAGCCAGGCCAACAGTTTGCCTGCCTTATCGCCTATATCATAAATCCTGCTAAGGGTAGCCCGATATTGTGCCTTGTCCGCATCCGTGGCCAGGTCCAAGAGTTCCTTGGTTTTAATGCGAAGCTGTTGTCTCACTTCTTCAGAGTCTTGCGATCTAACTGCACATCCCAATTCTAGGATCTCCTCCTCTATATGCGTGACGGCAGCCACTTTTTCTTTGCGTTGCCCTGTGATTTGTCCCAGAACCACCCCTTGAACAACAGTCTTATAGGCCTCCCAGAGTGAGACGGATGAGCTGACTGACCCAAAGTTTTCTTGGAAATACAGGTCAGTTTCAGTCAGAACCTTATCTCTGATAGGGGGAGGGTCGTGAGATGCCACGAATTGATCGGCGCCACACGGCCGATCGAGGGTTCCCCAATCTCCATTCTACACAGTACGGGGGAGTGATCCGATATTGCCCTGGCCAAATGTCGTATTTCTTTGACGGTGTGGAGGTGATATGCGAGTGTGAGCACATAGTCAATGCGCGACATGGTGCCATGGGGACCCGAAAGATGTGTGTATTGGAGTTCCTCTGGGTGCAGGCACCTCCAGACATCTGACAGTCCCAGTGCACCCAAGAAGTTATGAATCAGTTTGCGTGATGGTGGCAGGGCCTTTTGGGGCCAGCGGTCCAGGGAGTCCCTAAATTTTTAAGAGACATGAAAATGTGAGTACGGGTAAATTTCAATGTCAGTATCTTGATGGAGACAAGTGGCCAGCCTGTCTATGAAAATTGTTTTAATTCCTAGGTGATTGCTTGCACGAACCCTTTCCATGCATTAGCTACTGCCTACAGATAGCTTTTACTGTCTATAGCAAGCGTTAATGTGATCAATACAGGACGTTTTGCAGAGGGTTACACTGTACCACTGACTTTACATTATGGTTATTTCCATGCAGCAAAATAGTTCCTTGCTGCAAAAATAGTTAGTGCAAATCCAACAGAAGCAGCTTCAATAGTACTGGTATCACACTGGAGGTTCCAGCCCTGCCAGCTGCACTCCCCCAGCCTTCTCCTGCTGAAAGAGACTCTCCTCTGGTAACTTTCATTTAGTCAAAAAACAAAAACTTCTCGGGTCTATGCTCCGGTTGCAGCTTCTGTACCACGACGGGGTACCGACAAAGAGAGCGAGCCCCCTTCCTTGAGTTGTAACCAGGTTGAGGTGGGGTAGCTTATCCTACAAATTTGGATAAGTTCCATTAATACCGAACTATACACAGGATTTCTGGTTTTGTATCACTTTATATTTCTTTTTCACACCCACAGCAGCAGCTTTGTTTATTAGTTCTAGTCCTGATGAAAGCCTGGATACTAATATAGATCACATAGGATGAAACATGTCGACCTTTTTATACACCTTAGCAGTTTGAATTTAGACTGCTTTGCACTGCTTTTTAACCCTACCAGTTCGGACAAGTCAATAAAGAGTCTTTTTGTCCTCACTAGGTAGTTTTAAATTCACTTAAACATCTTCACTCACATATCGCGCTGCACCCTCACGACACCTTTTTACTCACATATGGGATTTTAGCATCCTCAACAGCTTATAACAATCTAAAAACATCCCAAAGCTCCTACCTGACAGTGAGGCAGTTGTAGCCCTCAGTGGGATAAGGTTTTCCCACTGGGAGGAGAAGCCCATATGATGAAGCATGCCACCTATGGTGGGTGAGGGCATTCGTCCTAAAAGGGATTGCTCCCCCTTGGGGCTTTACTGTAAGACGTAGATTCACTTTTTTCCTTTTTTTTTCTTCCCCAAAATGGTTTCAAGCTAGCATAGACCCGATACGTTTTTGTGTTATGATTATAATGTTTGGGGAATCTCTTCTCGCAGGTCTTTAAACTGTATCCCTTGGACACTCTCCTCTTGTTGTTTGTGTTATAACTTTCATTTAGTGCAAGTCAGATGTGTTTGCGTCATAAGTCTTTACTTTGCCAATAGCGGTTTTTAAATGTCATGCTCTGCAAAGCGTAACTAAGGGCCTATCTGGTAGCAATGAGTTCACCTCCAACAACATCCATAACTTCTGGTACTGGACAAAGAATCTGCACTAAGCCAGCTTTAAGCTTCTATTTTTCTGGCTAGCTCAGGCACCTGCAGGACTGCAAAGATGCCTGTTAAAGGGCACCTTAAAGCCAAGAGCCTGCTGTCTGAGCACTAACTGCTCCTCACTCGAAATTCCTTGAGGACCAGGTGGCTGGATAAGCCCATAGGTACCGCTGAGGGGGATGCGATGCGGCCTCCAGTGTTGCACTTGCCACAAACGTGGAAGCAGAAAGGGGGTGTTTGCATTCTACACATCTATTTAATCTTCCCTCAAAACACTTCCATCACTTGGCAGTACCTGAAGTATTCCGATGATGAAATCCAATCCAGCAACATTACTGCCTCGGATAACATTGGTATTATGGTTTTCTATGCATGTAGGAAGCCCACAATTTTGAATAACACCTTTTCAGTAAGAGGCCATACCTTGAGATGGTGAGGTACACTATAACCTGGGGTCCTCCCCTTACGCATTTTAACTATATGCTGTTTTTTTTTGGAGTGACTAAAAAGCTAAGTCTTTTAAAGAAAAAAAAAGCTGAAAATGTAGATTTATTGACCAATATCACTGCATTTAGCTCTTCTTACTCCTATAAATGCTTGTCTACCATTTAACCACATTACCGTAGGTACTGGGATCTGCATAGAAAGGTGGTCTCTTGGTTACACATGACCAATCACAATTAGCAAGACAGCAGTGCACCACTGCAAACACACTAGAGCCCAAATTAAGAACCAGGAAGCAGTACCCAAGTCAGACAAAATTAGCCGCAAATTAGGAATGCGAACCCCCAGAAAACCTCACATCAAATCATGCCAAATAGTTCCAGGTCCCGATGGAACCACCCCGGGCCCAGTTGTGGCCATCGAAATACCCTCGAACAACGCCCCCCCCGCCCGGCCCAACAAAATGGTTCATGGGTTGCCCTGTAGGTCTGGTGAATGTTTATGTCCTAGGATCCTAAATCACAAATTGACACGTTGCTGTACTATACGTAACGCGCCAAAGTGAAACTTCAGACAAGGCAAGAGAAGTAACTGGATGGCAACCCAAACACACGAGGAGGCCACCCCAGGAGAAAACGAAACAACTAAAACCCCTTCAAGACCCACATCCTCCGAGAGGAGAAAATAAGCACCATCTCCCTGCCTCGATGCTCATTTGAGTGCTAGCCATCCTGTTTGTGTGCCCAGTGTAAGTACATTTGCTAATTACAGTGTGTGCGTGCCACTGCTGTGAAAGACTACTGTGGTGTGTCAGAAGCGTACCTCTCAATAGTGCACCACGTCCTGTGGCACCTGGGACAGGTATGTCTGGCCTACTGCACCACAAATCGAGGTATTTTCTCCCAGCTGCGGGTAAGCGTGCCATTTTCCCTGCGCTAGGCTCGGTTACCCTGTTTGCGCCACTGCTGCCTGCGCGGTCTTATCTCTCTTTACACTTTTATTTCCGATTCTCAGCCTTGCGTGCGTAGCATGTGTTCGCGCGCCCGCCTGCCTGTCTGTGATGATAAATAACTGCGAATCACTGCTTCTCTGAATGCTGTGTGAACGCTTCAGCTTTCTCAGTTTGGACTTTCCATGCATGCTAATGCAGCTGTAAAGCTGTTCCTCTGTCTCAAGCTGCCCTCTGCTGGCAGAAACATATTACGACGCGTCTTCCGTTGATTATTACTGTGGGTCCCACGGCAGTCTGTCCTATTTAGCGTTGTGCAAGGCCTGCTCCCTCACTGGTGCTTCAGGGGGCTTCAGTGCACCAACTGGCTGGCAGTCCGTGCTCATCCTATCTTGGGCTGAGTATTAGTTCAGTATTTCTTCCAATTTAGCATCAGTTCACTCTGCTCTTTGTAATCGCGTGCACTTCATGTAAATGGAGGCCTGAGGGCAGGGGCAAAACATGACGTTAGGAGGCCCTCCTCAGAGGGGAGGGACCCCAACATCCAATCACCCTGCCACCCGATGTGTTCAGGTTCCTTACTATGCAACCCGGCAGCAGGCGTTTCAGTGATACAATTGGCTGCAAAAATATACTGTCATGACAGCAGCGAATACAACTTGATTTACAAAATAGGGTTTGAAGGGCTGTGTCCGTATTTGGCCTAAAAAAACGTAAATTAATGGAGCCCTTAAGAAAAGGGTCTGCATCAGATTACTTCGTGAGGGACATGCAGATGGAAATTAAACCCATAAAAAAAGAAGACAAAACTGTTGCCATCAGTACGTTCACCCTTCAATTAAAAACTGTTTTATGTCCAGATATGCATTTTATCTTTATATGTAGAATAGTCCACCTAGTGTTGCGCTCATGGAAAGTGTTACTGACCCCGTAAGCATCCATTCACACCGTGCCCTGCTGTAGAGTGACATGATCTGAATAGTCTTGCAGCTAGTGTTAAGCTTGGACGTTTGCAAGTTCTTTTTCTTTGAAGAAAGCTTTCGAGTCACGGGATGCACTGTGACTCCACCCTTAGTGGGCCGACACCATGATAGATTGTTTTTCGCACAGCGGGAGAGCGCGCGTATGGAACGGCGAGTAAACATAGCATGGTACACCATGTGTATGTGAAAGTAAATAAGCAAAGAATTCTTTAAGTGCAGTCACACCTTTACCGGGAGGAAGTTGGGTGCATATAAATCTATAGCACTACATGCTATAGACATGTTTACAGGGTAACATTTTCTGTTCATTGCTTGCGTTGCTGTAGATACACATGCTCTCCAGACTATAAAACAGTACCCTTTACAAGTGGTGGCTATCGTGTGGATGATGCAGATGTCACACAGCCTATAAGATTGTCTGGCCAATCATAGCCTGCTGTCGGGCTAAGATATCCACAAAGCAGTGTTGAATGAAGGTGTGTGGGCTTGACCAAGTGGTTGCTTGACATATGTCAGCTAACAGGATGTTATCAAAGAAAGCCATGGTTGCGGCTTTCTTGCATGTAGATTGCGGCCTGCGGGTAACAGAGGGCTCTTCTATCTTTGTGGTAACAGGTTTGGATGCACTTGACTATCCGTCTGGCAATATCTACCTTGGAAACAGAGTGGCTTTTGCAAGGTTTTGAATAGCTTATTGGGCCTGCGGAAGGGCTTGGTTCTGTTGCAGTGGCGGCCACCACTAACAAGGGGTAATGAGGTGGGTGGGGGGAGAGTGCTCCCCGTTTGAGGGGCAGACGAGAATCGTTAATAATAATAATAAAAAACATACCTTTAGCCGCCGGCCGCCTCCCGCATCGCTCCTGCTGGCCTCTTCCTGGTCCCAGCAGCCCTTGGGACACAGACTCCCATGCAGAGCAATACAGGGATTGGTCTGAGCGGGCAGAAGAGACGCTCCGCTCAGGTCATTGAGTCTGTGGGGTTTCAGCAACCGGGCGCATGTGTGTTTTGGTCGACCCGAGACGGCTGGCCAAACATATATGCATACTTAGGGAGTGCACAAACACTCCCCCTCCCCATGCTCTAACCCTCCCTGCGTAAGCTAGAGCATAGTTTTATTTTTCGTTTGCTGGCTCTGCGCCAGGCAGTGGGGCGACGCTTCTCTGCCACTGCGGCGGAGCAGACACTGTTCTGTTGATGTAGTACATGAGACAGGGTTTGACATCTAGGGTATGAAAGGCTCTCTCTGCAACAGAGTCTGGCTGTGGGAAAAAGACTGGAAGCTCCATAGTTTGATTGAGAAGGAAAGACAGACCACCTTGGGGAGGAATTTTGGGTTGGCTCTGAGAATGACCCTGTCCGTATGAACCTCAAAGAAGACTCTTGGAGGGTAAGGGCTTGAAGCTCACTAATGCGTCTCAGGGAGATTAGTGCTATGAGGAAACCCACTTTCCAGGAGGGGAATTATAAAAGGCAAGAGTGCAAAGGCTCAAAGGGCAGACCCATGAGCCTGATAAGGACCACACCTACTTTCTGTACAGGAGCCGAGAGGACTCCAGGGAGGGACGACCCTCTTCAGGCCTTTGATAAAGGCTTTGATTAACAGAATGCAAAATAGGAGTGTTCCCTGTTTTGCATGTATGCGACCATGGAAGCTAGATGTAGTCATGTGGAAGATTAGGCGAGACCGGACTTCTGTAGATGGGGAAGATAAATGATGTCCTTGGCACAGGTGATTGGAGATGAAATAGTGGATACACTTTGCAGAATAACAGGCCTGCAGAATTTGCAACCAATGTTCATGCATTTCTGCATGAGATGCAGGTAACCAAACGCTGGGACCTCGGATGTCAGGTCACTAAATTGAGCTGCATGGGGTCTGGGTACCTGATTTGGCCTTTGTTCCATGTGAGAAGGCCCGGCCTGATGGGGAGTTCCTTGTGGGGGGGTTATGGGCATGTTGAGTACTGTAGAGTACAGGAGCTGCCTGGTCCACTTGAAAGCTACTCGGATAAGCAGTTCTGATGTTTGAAGCATCTTCTGTAACACACACAGAAGCAGTGGAAGAGACGGAAAAGGGTAGGAAAAGCTCCGAGAAGTTCATCCATAGGGTTTTGACCATACTATGGGTGTGGGCACCTGGATGTGACATTTAGGCATTTTACGTGTTTGGGGTTGGGCAACAGGTTTATTTGTGGAGGGGTCTAGCGTTGGGAGTATTTGAGTATGACTTGCGGTTACAGTTCCCACTCGTGGACTGGTTGGTGCAACCTGCTGAGCAGATCTGCAAGATGTGGTCCACTTCCAGAAGGTACTCTGCCATGGGGTATATAGGGTGGCAGATGGCCCAATTCCAGGTCTCCTGCACTAGCAGCTCAGAGCAGTTGAGTGTATGCTGCCCTGATTCTGAACGTCATACGTGGCAGTTAAGCTGTCAGTCTTGATAAGGATTACGTTGCCTTGAATTACCTGAAGCAAGGCCTTGAGAGCAAGCCACATGGCCAGCAGCTCGAAATGTGCCACCCCTAATGATAAGGGAGTATATCCCTATATTGTCAGTTAATGGGAGGGCCTAAACCCTGTTTTGTTATATCATCAAGATGCGCCCCACCCCCGCTAGCGCGAGAGGTGTCCTTGGTACTGGTGAATAGTGGAACTGTGTCTTAAAACGGCCTGCCTTGAAACAGGTTGTTGCTGTTCCACTACTGAAGAGAGCGATGGGCACTGGCATTTGCCAACACTAGATATTTCCAGTTACCCTTTGCTTGGGATGATTGTGTAGAGGCATTCCTGCAATGGGCACATGTGGAGCCCGGGATCGGGTACTATGGCGATGCTGGAGGCAGTTATCTCCAGGATGGAACTCTCAGTTGACGATTCGGCTGAAGACCAATACTATTTGCTAGCGGAGGCAGACTTTGCCTGTGACTGTCCTATTGACCCAATTTACATGTTGGCAGAAAGGGTACTCTGTTGTGATGGCAATGGAATTCCTTCTTCACCAACATAATCGTTCGCCCGCCCAAATTAAAGGTGAGTGAACCTCTGGTGTAACAAGGGCAGAGACTACGCCGCCTCAACCTTTGTTACACCCCTCAGACAGCATGAGATTCAGGGCCGTCAGAGGTTTACCTTTAAGTCCACCCACTTAATTCAGATGGGAAGACATACATGTCAGTTTCCACTGCTCGTTACTGCTAGGAGAAGCCTGGCGGTAAGGTGCAGTGAACAGTGCTTAATTTGTAAAATATTAAGTGCCAGGGCTCTGACCAGGAGGCCACTGCGGCTTGCACCGCCCATCTCCCTTGTCATCGCTGCCAAAACAACTACTATCCATCTCTCTCGCATGTAAATGCATCAGTTCAGATTATTCCAGGTCCCCAAACCTAAAGCAATAGCTGGGGAGGCAGGTATTAGCAATTTTATTGTATGCTTAAACTACCGTTGTTCTGCACCTCTCTAAATTAGATGAGCAGCGCCACCATGTGGTGGACTGTTCTAAATATGGTGTTGACAAATTGGTGCCGGGGTGTGGAGGACATGGTTTAGTCAGAGGTAACTGCCCTCTGGGGGTAATGGTCGAGGCATGGGTCACCTAGGAGTGGTCTTAGTCTTCCCAAGGGTCGTCTGTGGTCCTTGGCTCAAAAGGACCTTCATAGGGATCAGCAGGGCCAATTGGACTGCCTGCGTCGTAAGAGGAGTGAGGAGATCCCTCTGGAGGCAGTGGAGGTGGTATGTGTGGTGGCGGTGGAACAAAAGGGGAGAATGACTGAGGGCACCATATCTATGCTTGTTTGGCATAGGCCCTGAAGGGGCTTCCGATGCAAGATCCTCCTCAAATGCAGGCCCTTTAAGGGGCACAGTCTTAGCTGACATCTTCCTGTTCAGGGGATTGATAAAGCGGTGCATCAGCCTTGTATTGAAGACCTCCTCGAATCTTTAGAGAATTGGGCTGCTCTGAATCCTCAGAGATGAACGAAGGAGCTCTCAGCATCGACAATGGCTTCAGAGTCAACGAAGACTTGGGCACCAGTGTAGAAGGAACCTTCAGTTTAGAGTGCAGCCAAAGCTTACTGGTGGCCATGGGGCTTGACGGCAGAGAAGGGTTGACACCCTTGGATGGATCCTTCTTCAGATCAGATGCCTCTGCATGGTGCAGACAGAAGGTTGAAGATGATGGAGGCCCTGGACGCAATCTATTCCGCTTTGCCTCACCATGAGGCCTCTTGGAGGCTTGGAATGGGTGTTGGAGCAGACCATACTTATGACCCTGGGTGAGGTCTTCAGTCAGGGGCCACTGTTCCTGGTGCTCAATGGAGCCTCCTCTTCTTCTTCACAGTAGGTAAAGCTGAGGAATATGGCCTCTATGCTGGGATTAGGCTCGTGCAGAAAAATGCAAGAAAGGCAGACATGGTCACCTTCCTCAGCACCAAAGCGGTCTTGTTCGTCGAAGATATCGGGTGTGTTGGCAGCAGACTGCCTATGTGTCTTTTAGTGCGCCCAATGTCTCTTTCTTTAGTAGCGCATGGGCTTTCTTCGACTGAAGGGTGAGGCAAGCTTCACACGAGGCATTTTGATGGCTTGGGAAAAGGCAGAGGTTACAAACCTCAGGATGTTCTGAGCACGGGTACATCGTGGGTCACCGAGGGCAACAATGAAAGGTCGTCCATCCCATTACCCTTTGAGGATCTTCATTCTTTGGTGTCAAAGGTTGTACCCATTCAGGATAATTCACTAAACTATGTAATTGTAAGCAAGTTACCTAACTCATTGTAATTTGGTTTCCTTATCTGCCAGAATTGGGTATCCCTAGAGCGGATTAAGTTTGCGGTTATGGATAAATATCACACATATATTGTAATAAACAGCAGGTCAAACTCTTACCAGAGGATGTAGTGCAGAAGTGACAAATTGGACCAAACTGTGCTTTTATGCTTTTTACAAGTGTTTTTTTAAATTTTATTTTTTTAGAGAAATTGGCTAGTTGTTCGCTTTTACAAGTCCGCAAATCCCCTTGATCTTCTAGAGCATTCCAGTACTTGAGGGTCGGCAAAAAAATCTTGATTAATACTGTGCGCCCATTATTGCAAACACCAGTCCCCATGTTAAAAAATAAGCACCAGAAGACATGGCCTGACGTTTGACCACAGTCAAATGGCAGGCTATGTGCAGCAAATGTGGGATGAGAAATTCTGAATTTAAAGGCATCTTTATTTATTGCTTTGACTTTTGCGATTCCATCAAAATCAGCTTGCAACAACCCAGTGGGTCGTGACCCATTGTTTGGAAAACCACAGTTGACGCTTTGTGCTTCTAGCTACTATTTTCACTTAAATCTTTTAAATTGCATTTCTCCAGGCCTGCTGATTGGGTTTTGTTGTTTTGGTCTCAAATAATGTATTAAATGTAACCCTATTTTTTCTAAATTGGTGTAGGATTTTTCTCGAATTGTGTCTTCACCTTATTACTGTTTAAAATGCTGCACAAATACTTTACACGTCACCTCTAAGTTAATCCTGACTGCTTTGTGCCAATCTCCCAGAGGGTTAAGCACAGGTAAATTTAGGGTTTGCATGTGTTTCACCCGGACAGAGATTGCGATTCCTGCATTAGTAGGGTTTCACCGCCTCAACAAGCAACCCAATTTCCAACAATCAGCACATCAAACTCAGGACTACAGTTTTTAGCTTATCAGAGACAAAGTCATAAAATTAGAAACATATATAAAATTACAGATGGCTAAGCAAATACTATCTCTCCCAAGAGGACCAAACAAGGATTATTAGAGAGCAAACCTTCTATATCCATGGTTTGTCGCACTAGGCAACAAACATAAAAAACATTACCTACTATGGTAATCTGTGAGATTCTATGGAAAAAAAAAAAAAACTATCTGTATGCTTTAATACAGAGTAATAACAATCCAAGCTAAATACCTATGGACTTTAATTTAAGATTTTCACAATAAATGTGTGTCAGGCCTAGCGCTTTTACCATAACATCTCATAAAAAACAGATCAGGCCTATAGCCAGCATCACTGGCTTGCCACCATAACCAACTCAATTCTGCTGTATCAAGTATACGCTTTGCCAGAAGTTAAAAAGTTCAGTACATGCAGTTTTTTTACTGAAAGCACACAAATATGGCCCAATCAAATCCTGTACTCAGGAGAACTAACATGAGGGTGGAGCCTAAGCCCCTCTCTCAGTAGAGCTCTGAAAACTCTTTTTTGTTGATCATATAAGGTCAAGCAACAGTTGCATTGTGAAAACCAATTCTGGGCATCCAATACGGCTCTCAAATATAAAACTGCACTCTGAAGTCTAAAGTTATTGATGGAAGGGAAGAGTGCTGGGACTGCAATATATTCCTCATGACTGCCCTCCTCCCATCTGTGCTGCTTTCAGAGACACCATACATTATCTGATTATCTAAGGCACTGTAACAACATAGCAGTGTCGGGTGTGGCCCTGAAAGTTCAGGCTTAGGCAGCCATACTGCTACTGGCTCAGGCAGCTGTCTAACCCAAAATAAATAAACAAAATTATCACAGCTGTGTGGAGGGGAAGCACTTTGTTCTGTGGAAGCACACAACTCCTGCCCAATCAAAACGTACTCCTGGCTACCAACATGTGTGCATAGCTAAACACTCCTCTTTGCAAACTCCTGTAAACTAGGTTGATGACATTACGTTTGGCGACAGTTGTGCAATTGGATGTTTCCACTTTCCTTGAGCAACTCTGACCTTGAGAAGAGGGGATATGCAATGTAAATATTGAACAGGGAGCTCACATTTTAAATGCGGCCCTTCTACTCCCTAATAGAAAAACTGGACTGGGGGTAAATGGCTACAGAAAGTATCCAGAACCCTTAGGACAACCTCTTCCATTATGCCTAAACCAGGTCAAAGATTTGCAATGCAGGGTGTAGAAATGTGCCAATACCATGAAACCCAGGCACTGGCAATACAAATAGGTCTGGATTAAAAGATTGTTGTATGATAAAGTTAAGTATTATATGTAAATGGCATGGGAATACATATGTATACGTGTGGAAGCAAAGAACTGTATGGGTGTAGATTAAAAAGTCAAGTGACAGTAGAATAGAATAGAAGGATTTTTATATAGAGCATGGCTACCCGGGAGCATCCCAGCACTGTAGTGGTCACCAGAGTTGTACCTGCCTTCTAAGGAAAGAGCCAGGTTTTTAGTTTTTGCGGAATGCTAGATGGCTGGGTTGTCTACACAGATGTGGTGGGAGGCCATTCACAGTTTTGAGGCATTGTATGAAAATCGCCGGCCGCCACTTCTGGCCTTTTTAATCCGTGGAACCACTGATAAGTACATTTCACCTGAGCAAAGGCTTCTGTTGGCCTTGTAAGGGCAAATCATGGATTTGATAATAGGAGGCCCATTTCCTCCTAGGGACTTATGGGCAACACAGAGGGCCTTAAAATTAATTCTCTCCTGTACCGGTAACCAGTGGAGCAAACGTAATGCCGGCTTTGCTGAACAGCGGTTCTGGGTTCCCGTGAGCAGTCTTGCAGCTGAATTTTGTACAATCTGCAGTTTTGTGATAGCTGCATTAGGGGCGCCCAGGTAAAGGGCGTTGCCATAATCTATCCAAGAAAAGATGAGCGCCTGGACCAGCATTTTTTTTAGCTTGGTCTGGTAGGAGTGGCAGCACTTTGCGGATCATTCTTAATATGCCATAACATAGAGCAGCTATCTTCCTGGATTGGACTTTAAATGAGAGATCTTGGGCCAACCAGACACCCAGGCTTTTTATCTCGGTTTTTGTGATGGGTGCCGGTCCCATGCAGGCTGGCCACATAGTATTGGATTTGAAGTTTAACTGGTTGCCAAGCAACATAAGCTCAGTTTTTTCAACGTTAAATTTTAAGTGGGACAGGCTCATCCATTTAGTGACTTCCTCAAGGCAGGTGTGGGAGTGAGGGGGTGTGATCGGCCTCGGTCAGTGCCACCACCAACTGAGTGTCATCTGCATATGTGACTATATGAATACCAAAGGGGGCAACAATATCCACCAATGGATGCATATAGACATTAAAAAGGGTCGGGCTCAAATATGAGCCCTGTGGGACTCCACACCCAAGGGGAACCGGTTTAGAGAAGAGGTCAACTTCGAGTACCTGGAAACACCAGAGCTCAAAAAGGATTGGAGCCACAATAACGCCTTGCCTGACACTCCTATATTCCTGAGACGGTGAGCCAGGGTACGGTGATTCACCGTATTGAAGGCAGCACTTAGGTCGAGGAGTATTATGGCCGCCGTGCCTCCTGAATCAAGATTATTTCTCGCTTCCTCCACCACCACTAATAAGGCGGTCTCGGTGCCTTGACGAGGGCAAAAAGCCCGTTTGTGAGGGGTGGAGCAGGTTATTGGACTCAAGAAACGTGGAAAGCATATGGTTAACATGTTTCTCAGCAATTTTGCCAATTACCGGGAGGAGCGAGATAGGACGATAATTGCCCAGATCTGCAGGGTCCAGGTCAGGTATATTTTTTAGCAGAGCTTTTACCAATGCCCTCTTCCATTCGGGGGCGACAATCCTCAATGAAAGGGATTTGACCGAAGTTAGAGTGGCTAAGAATGACTCATGAGTGAGCGGACTAAAAAACTCCAGATGGTGTTTATTTCCATACTGGCCCATGGCGGTCGGCTCAGGTGTGTCATTGTCTCTTTGTGGGAGATGCTTGAGAATATTATGGACTCTTGTGACAAAGTACTCCGCAAGTTCGTTACAGCGGTATCCCGAAGGATTGGGTGCGGCTGGGGGATCGTGGACTTTGAGAATTCTTTTTGCAATCAGAAAGGTCTCTCTGGAGGAGTTGGCTGCTAATGTAATCTTTTCCTCATAAGTGGCCTGGGCTCCTTTTATTTCAGCCTTATATTTTCCAAAAGCTGCACTATATTCCGGTTTCTTAATAGTTGAGAAATCTTTCCTCCATGTCCTCTCTAGTCGTTTGCATTGTTGTTTTAAAAAACGTAGCTCTGGTGAGAACCATGCGGACTTGTTGTAACCCGCTTACTTCAGGATTCATTTCTTTGGGAGCACCGTGTTCAGTGACTCCTCAATCCAGTCCGTAACTGGGTTGAGCTCCAGATTCGGTTTGGAATTTTCCATTTCCTGGATCCAACCTTCCACCGGGAGTTTGGGCCAGGGACGGATTAGTATTCGAGTTGACTGTGTGTGTAGGACAGGGGACGTTGTGGGCCATATTAAAGGAATTTAAAAAATGGTCTGACCATGGTATGGGGATGGGGACTTTACCTTTAAGTTCCGCCAGGTTAGAAAAAATTTGATCAAGAAGGTGACCTTTAATATGAGTAGCTTGGGAGACCTTCTGGTGAAGTTGGCATGCCATCAGGTCTTGTGCTATTTCGATCACCGAAGATGCCCAGGGATCATCAAAGTGAAGATTAAAATCGCCAAGGAGAGTGAAATTAGCAGAGGCGCTAGCCAGGGTCATAACTGTTTCCAACACAGATTTACCAAATTGGCCCATTGACCCTGGTGGCCGGTAGATCAATATTCCTGAGAATGACAATGCGGGAGTAAATTCCACTGAAAAGTGAACATTCTCATTCTAATAATGGACTCCCTAGTAGTCTACAGGTCAAATGGTCTTTATAGATAATGGCGATCCCCCCCGCCCACTCCTGATGTTCTGTCTTTCCTCTGGATTAAGTATCCCGGAGGAAGTGATTGGACAATGTCTGGCTCCGAGATCATGGTGAGCCAGGTCTCCGTGAGAAACAGAAACTCCGGACCAAAGTCTTTTAGCAGCATGAAAATCTCAGAAGTATGCTTGGGCAGGGATCTGCAATTGAGAAAGAGTAGTTTGTAGGTGGGAGTGCGGGGAGATCTCGTGGTGTGAGTCTGAAATCGCAATGTGAGCACTTAACCTGGTGCTCCTCCAAGGAGATTGTATGAGTGCACTTGGGACCTTGGACTCTAACTGCTTCAGCAATAAACTGGAATAGTAAAGCCTTTCTGCAATGAACAGTCGCAGGGTCAAGCCAGACCTAAAAATCCATGTGGGGGCAAGGACTACACTCCTCCCATCTGAGCTGCTGCCATATCTCAGACACTTTAATAGCATTCTGATGTTGTCTGTGCCCCAAAATGTTCAAGCTTAGACAGCTGGATAAATAAACAAAATGATCACAGCTACCTGGATAGCAAGCACTTTTTTGTGGATGTACACAACTTCTGCCCAATCAAAACCTATTATCCTGGATCCCAACATGTGGGTGGAGCCACAGTTCCTCTCAATGCTCAAATAATTGTCTTGCGACAGCTGCGCTGACAAGGCAGAGCATAGAGGGCCAGATGTACGATGGTTTTTAGTGTGTGCAAACGGGTTTTAGACCAGTTTGTGCATGCTAAAAACCTTGGGCCCATGTACAAACCTATTTTGCGACTCGCTAATCAATTAGCGACTCACAAAATAGGTTTTGCGACTTGCTATTAGGAAGGGGCGTTCCCCTCCTAATAGTGAGTCATGAACTATGTATGAATGTATCGAGACCGCGGTCGAAAACACTCACAAATTACCACCTACTTCAAGTAGGTGGTAATGCAATCGCAAATGGGAAGGGGTCCCCATGTGACCCCTTCCCCTCTGCAAATGCATGCTAAAATATTTTTAGGTCTCACCTAGCGACGCAGCGCATGCGCTGCACGCCTTGGCAAGACTATTTTTTTCGGTTTGGTGGGCTAAGGGGGACAGGACATGTGCGCGCCTGGACAGCAGATTTGCACGCTCACGGCGTGTCTTCTCTGGCGATGTCCGCTTGAGCCCCGACAGCCGATGTGCACGCTCATGGCATGGCGCGCTTTCGCGTTCCCTCTTGCTCGCTCCCTCCCTGTCTCCATCAGGCCCATTTTGCTTTCACTTTCCCTCCCCTGCGGCCTTTCAGCACAAGATGTGCACGCGTTTGCTGTGCGGGCATGGCGCTTCGGCGCGCTTTCACTTTTGCGTACGGCTTAAATGTGCGCAGGTAGGTGAGCGAGGGCGGCTACGGAGAGCTGTACGTGCCGCTCCAGTAGCGGCGGTCAGCACTGGGGTCGGACTAATACGCATCTAAGACTTGCTAGATTCAGGATCTGCTTCTGGTTTGCCGGCAAGCCTCAAGGCACTAACCCAACGGTATGCAGGATCTCAGGGGAGAGATACTCTAGCAGCCCCAAGTACCTTGCCGGCCCGGGGGGTGGGAGGCTACAAGGAATCTATTGCCCCCTTTGTCTGGCAGATGGGGGTCTACTTTCTTCTTACCTGCCAGCCTGAAGGGCACAGAGGCCGCTGATCTCATCTGATTAGCATAACAATCCCCTGGATCCTCTGCTAACACCCGGCTTATTCAAGCCAATTTCCAGCCCCCTCCTTTAGCGGATTCATCAGGTGGGAGGAGGGGAAGTGACCTTCTTAAAGGGAGGCTGCAACTAACTTCCCGGCCAACCACAGGGAGTGCGAAAATAGATCACGGTAAAAGGCCCGCGTCAGAGACACTTACAACAAGTGGGAAGCAGGGACGAGGGAGGGGAGAGCAGCGCTCTGCATGGTGGCCCCTTCCCTACCCTCTGCACACACACAAGGCTGCAGGCAGGATGGCACACGTGCACACCTCTCTCTCTCACACTCTCACTCACACACACACACACAAACACACACACACTCCCAGAACACCCTTGCACCTCAAGGAACATCTGCAGCAACAAACATATGCAGCCATGGTATGGCAGGGTCAAAGGCAAGCGCACAGATGCACACTCAAGCTGACATTTTTAGGCACATATAGAGAACCACAAGCAGACTGAGGTGAACTGCACGTAGTCACGCAAAGGAACACAGGCAGATACTCCTCCAGAAACATATGCAACAACACACATGTACACCTACTGAGGCCAAGGCAGAGTGTCACAGGTGCACATGGGTGCACAGTGTCAAATATTACAGTTGGCGCTCATCCATGAACATATGAAGCATCACGCGCAAGTGGGCACACATACACACGTGTGCACTGCGCAGTCAGGATGCAGCACCACACAGATACACAGGCTTGACTGATACGGATGGAGCTGTTCATAACTTGCTATTACAAGCATTTGCAATGCAATAGGTCTCGCATTTACGCGAGTTTAAGCTATTGCATTGTAAAGGACAATGTCTTTTATTTATGTTTTAAAAACGAAAACAAAAATAAAAGGCATAGCTATTTGCAAAGTCAATAGCTTAAACTCGCGTAAATGCGAGACCTATTGCATTGCAAATGCTTGCATATTTCAGTCGTCCGAGGTCGATAACATGAGTAGCATGAAGCTGGGTAACAGTATTTAACAGTATTTTATTTCAGCGCCAAGAGTGAAGGCGCACTTTGCACATATACCTTTTAAGTTATGTAGCGCTTGCTACCTATGAGTTGTCTGGTCTCTGGTGGTCTCTCGATCCATCGGACATGGAGCCAGCGGTCACCCTCCTGCCTCCTCTCACCCTCACCACTGATCCACCCTGAGCTCAGGGAAGGCCCCATTAGTACCTAGCATCCAGCATACCAGGGATTAACCCTGAGCCCAGCATCATGCCAGGCAGGGCATACCAACCCAATTATCACCGGGTGTCTCAGGCTCCAGTCTGCCATGGAAACCTGGGAATTGTGTGAAAGTGCCAACTCTGATGCCTCAAAGCACTAGAAAGCCATGCTGGTGCCACACGTGCACCATTCAGATGTTAGAAACATTATTTCTCTCAGCCTATAAATAGAATGTTGCTGCCACCCATCTCCAGTAAAACAGATGCTAGGGGCCGCTAAAGGATATATGACGGAGTCTTCCCGGCTTGTAGAGATTCAAGCCTGTGACCATCAGGATTCAAATAGAACCTTAAGGAGGTGTGTGGACCATTGAGATGTCCTGCAGCCTGGTGCTGTTCCCTGCTGGCTTGAATCCTGCAGCAGGAAAATGAAAATGAGGGCTTTGCAAGATTTACCATCTGGCAAGGCGGCTGGCCCTGATCAGATCCCTTTAGAGTTTTACAAAATTTTCGTGGACATAATTGGACTGGACCTGATCGAGGTTATCCTGCTGGCTCAAAGGGGGGGGCCTGCACCAGAGTCTTGGGCTGGAGCGGATGTTATAGTCTTCTTAAAAAAGGACAAGCCATCTAGGGAGCCAGGTTCGTATCGCCCCATAACATTATTGAATAGCGATGTTAAAATGTTCTCAAAAGCTATGGCCACAAGGCTAAACAATATCTTAAGGAAAACTATCCACCCCTGCCAACATGGGTTTATAATGGGCCGTGGGACTACGCAGCATGTACGGCGAGTGATAACACTCTTCGATGCAACAGATCTCAGGAGACCCTATGGCCACTTTGTTACTAGATGCTGAGAAAGCATTTGATAGGATCTCCTGGGGTTTCTTATGGGAATCGATGAGATGGTTTGGGTTGGGGGAGGGTTTTATTAAAGCCATTCAGGTACTGTATTTAGCACCTAAAGCTCGCTTAAGATTAAACGGTGGCCATACATCTCTGTTTATTATTCAGCGGGGGACTCAGCAGGGGTGCCCATGTTCACCCCTGCTATTCGCTATATATATGGATCCCTTAATACGGCTATTTATGGCTAACAATGGAATTCTCCCTACCGTTTGTCAAGGCTTGGAATCTAAAGTTTTGGCTTACGCCGACGATGTGGCTATTGTTACGGCCGACCCTTCTTTTGCATTGACGGTGGTGGAGTCAGTAGAACAAGATTTTGGCAGATTTTCAGGGTATGCTCTAAACAGAACCAAAACTCAAGTCATAAAGAACAAATATGCTATTATTGAAGATCCTCGTGTCACAGAATCAGCAGTATACTTGGGGATAATGATTACGCCAGATCTGGGGAATCTTGTAGCGAGGAACATCGAGCCAGTAATCAGGAAGGCGAGAGCCGATTTTGATAGAATCAATAATCTTCATTTATCATTAGTAGGCCGATGCAATGTGGTGAAGATGATGTTTTTGCCAAAAATTCTTTATTTGTTTAGGGGAATACCGCTGGAATTTGAGAAACATTAGTCTGTTATTTTGGAAGGTATAGCTAATCGATTCATCTGGGTGCACGGAAAAACCAGGAGGGCTCTCCGGTTTATGTCTTTACCACGGGAGCGAGGGGGGTTTTCTGTTCCTAATTTTAGAAGTTATTACTGGGCTGCAGCTCTCCAATATAGGAGTATATTATTTGGCACACCTTCTGGAGATTTGGATGGGGAAACAGAGCTCCCCGATGTATATAAGCTGCTACTTGGGGATCATGCCGAGAACTGTTCTATGAAATTTACGGAGCCCAGTTATTATAAAAGGACAACATTTAAGACTCTTGCAGCCGCCTTTAAGATCTGGGTGGCATTAAAAAGAAAGATAGGTCTGGGGAGGCACAATCACTACATCCAGCTTTACAAAAACCCCACGCTTCCGGAAATCTTTTCAGATGAGATTATGGCAGTTTGGTCAGTGAAGGGGGTCCGGCAGGCTGGGAACCTAATACTGAATGAAGGATTTTGCCAGTTTGGGGATATTCAGTTGGAGTTTGGGCTGGAAAGAGGTCAATTTTTTAAATACGTACAGTTATGCAGTTTTTTTGGTAAGAAGGTGGGGGGTATAATGGGTTTAGTAGAATTAAAATCATAGATATTATCAGGGGTAGCATCAAGGGCACTATCAGGCTATTGTATGCCGAATTGATAGCATTAAAGCAAGATGATTTAGCTAAGCACAAGGGTAAATGGATGGAACGTGTGGGGGTCGCATCAGTGAGACTCTCAGAGTCGCTAGAACTAGGTCAGACGGCTTTCTGCTCAGCCGGGCTTTAAGGGCAAAGTTTTAAAACTGTCTTTGCGCTATATTATACCCCGGCGAGCATAGCACAGTGGGGTGGGTTAGCAGGGACTACCTGTCTGCGGTGTGGTGCGTTGACTGCTGATCTCGTACACATGTTCGCATCTTTCCCACGTCGCCAAAATTTGCTAGAATCCATTATGACATTTTTAGATTTGTCACTTGGGCTGAAAGTTACATTAACACCTGCTCAGGTTCTGTTGGGAGTCAGCAGTAGCGAACAGCAAGATATGGCTTATCAATTTCTTTTTATGGCTATGGCTGTATTACGGATGAGTATCACTTCTGCCTGGCTTGACCCTTTACCCCCTACCTTTCAACAGTGGCTCTCGCGCTTACTCTCAATATATACAATGGAAAGAGCTATCTATGAGAGGAAGGGGAATGTAATAACCAAGGTTTATAAATTGAGTCGGATTTGATGAAATATTTAGGTGGTATTAGTTCAAATGTTTTTTGAACCTAGATTAGTGCTCTCTGCATGATATATGGTTTTTCACTGTTTAATTTTGTTTAGTCCATAATTGGGATTGATTAGGCATAGACTATGAATGTTTTAGTCAGGATTTATTTGTTCATTCTATGTAAATTCTTTCTGATCATTAAGAAGTTTTGTTCTAAACCCCACAGTATGAATTTGTTTATGAATTGGTGCTGATCTATGAAAAACAAAAAGTCAAAACTGAATAAAAAGATAAAAAAAAAAAAGGAAGTTAGAAGGCCAAAGGGTATCCTGGGGAGGAGATACTTTGAATGTGTGAACAGGTGCTTAAGACCGGGTGCCACTTATAGGTGGTCTATTGCAGGTGACCAGATTTTTAGAACCCAAAAACAAATGGGACTGTGTGTCCGCACATACCATGAATGCTAATGGACCATAACGGCAACACCCACGACTTAGGCCTGCCTGCAAAGGCACCTCTGCCCCCCGCTCACACACAAAGACTCTGTATTACAACAAGCATTTGCAATGCAATAGGACTCGCATTTGCAAGAGTTTGAGGTATTGGCATTGTAAATGACAATGCCTTTTACTTATGTGTTTTTTATGTGGGTTGCTTACGAAAAGCAAGGCTGGCAATAAAAGAGGCGCAGTTACTGCCAGCTTTGCTTCTCGTAAGCAGTGACTACAAGTACAAAGTGCTGGTTTTCAAAATACATAAATAAAAGGCATTGTTATTTACAATGCCAATGGCTCAAACTCTCGCAAATGCGAGACCTATTGCATTGCAAATGCTTGTTTAAGGGCAGACAGTGATCCCAGGGACCACTGCCAGCCCTAAAAAAAATGAAACAAAAGTTTTTTTTTTTTTTTTTTTTTTAAATGCATCCGGTTTTTCTTTAAGGAAAACGAGCTGCATTAAAAAAACTGCTTTATTTAAAAGCAGTCCCAGACGTGGTGGTCTGCGGAGCCCAGCAGGCCACCATCACTGGCAGGGACAGCCATTCCCAATGGGGTCGCAAAATGCGAGTGCCTCATTAACATTAATGAGCCTTGCATTCTGCAACCCCATTGGGAATCGCAATCAGTGTCTCTGACTCTGTAGTACATAGTAAATTGCAACTCACAATTTGAGACTCGCAATCGAGCGCAAATTGCGAATCGTAATTTATTATGGTCGTATATCTGGCCCAAAAAGATTCAGCTGAATGGGATGCAAAACACTAGTATTACCGTACACAAATAATAAATGATTATTTTGTAAACATATGCCCTCAAGGGAAGTGTGAGAGGGAACCAAGAATTACAAAGCAGCCCTGTTTACGATGCCTCAAACAGTAAGGTAAATGTCTGTGAAGGTAAAAGATAAAGGTATGGCAGATACAAGATTGATCATGAGGCCTCCTCAATTTAAAATGTAATACCACACAAGGAGGCAATTGATAAATCAAGGACATCAGACTGGCCTCTCTATTGGTCTGCAACATTTTTATCACTCCACACACGGCATGGCTTTTCCCCCCACAAAAAAATATTTTAAAATCCTGATTTTTTGCTTAAATGCCACCCACTTTATCCTTCAGTGAATTACCCACCTCTACTCATTCGCAAATACCTTTTGTGCCAACACTGAACATTTTGATTACTTACCAGTAATCTTCATTGCACTGAATCCTAACCTTCCGCAGCACATTCCAGGAACATTGGTGGTATTTGAGACATGTAAATCACCGCAATATCAACTTTACTCTTCACTGGTTGACAGGGAGGGCGTTCAAACTGAGGCACACTGTACCTAGCTCATACTGTTCAAACAAACAAGCAGATACTCTTTAACAAAGTTTCCTAGAAACAATCAACAGGGCGGGAACAGGATTTCAACAAGAAAAAGGACATCCCCTGGAAACTGCCCAAAGTGCCGCTTTCCCTCCTATTGATCTACCCTCAATTGAGACAGGCTACGGAACATCTGCCTGACAGTGGGCCACCGAAATGATTTAACATACCCATTAAATCATAGTGCATGCCTTCTCACATGTACCTGCCATCCCAAACAAGAGACGGCATCAACAGATCTGGAATAGTGCATTAGAGATAAAACCGGACTGATTGGCTAGCAAGAAGGGTGTGGAAACCACCATCATGGACCAGAGGTTTAGGGCTCAAAACAGGCAGAATAACCTCTATCTTCACACAAGTGCTGTGGGAAGGGTATAGCTACCATAAAGACAACATTGAACGAAAGGAGATTTATAGACACACTCCAAAGAGGCTTGGAGGGAGTCTGGTCTTGGGAGCCGGAACAGCTGCGGAGTTGAAGACGGTATCCTGGGGCTGTCCTGGAATGCCTCCGGGAGAAAGAAGCGTAGCGGTCTCTGCGTAGGCAGCACCCCGGCGGCCGCGGTATCACTGCAGACCCCCGGGGGAAGTGAGGTCGGCAGACCAGTCTTCCCCCGGGGTGTTCGCGCGATAGAAGGACAGGGTGTTAGGTAGTTTAGGGGGTGGGGTTTGGGTAGGGCTTATAGGGGGCAGGAGGGGAAGTCCTTCCACTTCCTGTCCCCAGGGCCGTTAGGGAAGGGTTAGGAAAGTTTTGAGGTGGTTAGGTAGTGAGTTTTAGTAGGCCAGGGTAGTTTAATTTTGCAGGCCCAATCGGACGATTGCAGCGGGGTTGTCGCGCCACCGGTTGACCTGTTGCGCGTTTTTCTTTTTTGTATAGTGCCCCGATTTCTGTGAGTGCGAACCAGCAGCTGGAGTGAGGCCCTCGACAGTGGTGCTCTCAACCAAGTACACGCAATGGGGGCGCCCGACGCGGCGGCAGTTCGCGCCGCATTGCTGGTGCTGGGCCGGGCCGGGAGAGCGGATCTCCTGCGGCCTGGACCAGGCGTGAGTCGGGATGACCCGCATGCCTCGGTTCACGTCAGCGGGTGTGGCCGCGGCGGTGGTGGCATGCCAGGAAGAGCCACCACCACCCAAAAAAGGTACGTCTGGGTGGGGGCACGGATGGGGCAAACTGAACAAATCAAGCGCGGGGGCCGACGTAAGAGCCTTCCCTGCGCGTCTGCAGAGTGACACGGCCGCGCTGGAATTGAAAGTAGGGCCGGGGGAGGGGCGGGGCTGCGGTGGCTGAACACCATGCGTCTGGGGACAATGCGGGCAGAACTGTTCCCGGAGTGTCGCAGGCACCGGCAGTTGGTGGGCAGGGACCGAGGGGCCTGGCTTGGCAGCTGAGTGAAGCAAGTGGTGAGGAGGGAGGGGATGAAGGTGAACTTGATGAGCCTGCAACCGAGGATTTTGCCCTCGTGTTGTCAGGCAGTGAGTCTGTTGTGGGGGATGAAGGGGGTTGGGGGGAGCAACCAGTAGATTTGTCTTGTAGGCAAGGAGGGGGGATTGCTTTAAAAGGGGACAAAGGGAAAGGGCTCATGAAGGTCACCCGGCTACCCTTCCGTTTAGAACCCACAGGTGGCAGTGCCCCCGGCCCTTCCCGGGGCCAAGTTCAGGTGTTTTGAGCCAGGGGCCCTTGGCAGACAGGTGGACAAGCATGTCGCTGGACGAGAAGATTTGTAACCAGCGTCGCATTATAGAGGAGACCGAATTGAAGTGGCAGGTATTGTGCGCAGCCAGGGAGACAGGTTGGGGGGGGGGTGCTCATGGGGGGATAGGCCCCCGGTGCACTTTTTTGATAAGGCAGGGCCTGGGCTTGGCCGAGGGACCTCTGGGTCCCGAGGCAAGTGGGTTTGGGTGGAAGATGCAGGGACTGCCATGACGGCACAGAAACCTGATGGTGCTGGGGCCCCCTCCGGCTTAGACGGTCTGGGGGGGAGGGGGCGCAAGCCAGCGGTGGAGGCTGGCAGAGGCACGGGTGGGCCAGCGGGACGCAAGACGGCCTCCAGACGCCGGGCAGAAGCAGCAGGGGGGTCCGCGGCAGCCTGCCCTCCACCGAGGGAGCGGGCATCAACGGCGCCGGATTGTGAGGTTGTGCCTGGTGGGAAGGGTCTGAAGAGAGCAGTGCGGGAAGTGCTGGGGGCGCCTGTTGAGGTTGAGAATGAAGAACAACTGGATTATGATGATGACAGTGATGAGTTGAAGGAAGGTGAAGTGCGGGACTGTGTGGATTCAGGAAGGGCCAAGACAGCAACAGGAAAGTTTGGTGTTTTGCAGGTGCCACAGGCCAGCACCAGTTAAAGCAGAAAGGAGAGCCAGAAGTCGGCGGATGCCAGAGGGAAGGACCGGGATGTGCCTACGAATTTATCAGGTGAGGATGCCTGGTGGGTTGCGTGGGATGATGGCCCTAAAGGGGAGGCGGAAGAAGGCCTGCCGGTCGGTGGGTTTGGGGGACGGGTCTGTGAGGGACTCGGGAGTGCATGCCAAATTGGCAGTGGAGCCAGTGGGGGGGTTAAATAACTGGTGGGAGCAAGCGTCCAGACTGACAAGACGGATGAACCAGAAGGGAAGGATGGCAAGGGGGGTGATAAGCACCACAAGAAGTTACCATACATGGGTTTGGCGATGCCGCTGGGGTCACATTTATCTGAGAAAACGAAGTCAAGAATATGGAAACACGAGTATGTAGATGTTTTCAAGCTCTTGCACAGAGAGATACAGGCCAAGGAGGGTTCTAAGGAAGAGGAGTGGGAATTGACTAGGCAGCCGAGTGTGCCGGTAAATATGGAGAATTGGACGTCGGCGTTTCTGATCTACGCGAGTATATATTGCGAGAAGCATTTAGACAGGGCTAAAGCATTGCTTAAGTATATGGATATTATTTGGAAAGCCCAGATGCATTTTGGTGGTTTCGCGTGGCTCAGCTACGAGGAGGAGTTTAGGGCTAGGATTAGTGTAAACCCAGATAAGCCATGGGGGGTGGTAGACCAGGAACTCTGGATGCAGTGGCTGGCCTCTTATCAGTCGTCGGCATCTACACACACGACCAGTGGCTTCCCGGTCACATACCGGGCTTTTCAGTCACGTCCCGCCCAGTCTGGGGCGGGAGGGCACGGCGCTTCCACTGGAACGGGAGGACAGAGCACTTACACTGGGTCAAAGGGTCAGTCTCCCAAGCCCACAGGGCCTAACACAGGTGCCTGCTGGAACTTGAAAAAGGGTTTCTGCATGCAACACCCCTGCAAATTCAAGCACGAGTGTTCCAAGTGTGGCGGACGCCACCCTCTCACGCAATGTTTCTCTTTGCCCACGCCATCCGAGCAGTGGCAGGTTACAAAGTGGCGGGGGCAAGCTGGACCCAAGGGCTCCTACACCAGTTGACGTTGAGGCCATGGGTCCATGGCTCTCTAGGGACCCCGATGGAGAGGCCGCATTGAAGATTCATTGGGGTTTTACGGAGGGTTTTCGGGTGGGTTACCAGGGCCCCCGGGAACAGTGATGGGCGGAG
Source organism: Triturus cristatus (assembly GCF_964204655.1). NCBI lineage: Eukaryota > Metazoa > Chordata > Amphibia > Caudata > Salamandridae > Triturus > Triturus cristatus. The sequence goes on from NC_140583.1 coordinate 662,325,390, forward strand.
AACTTGAAGTCAGCGAAGGAATTGCTGTGTGTGGTTGCAGCTAAGTTGCGGAAGGAAGTGTTAGAAGGCAGGATTGTGGGCCCATTTGATTATTGGGCAGTCTCAGACCTCATTATATCACCTTTGGGAGTGGTGCCCAAGAATGAGTTCGGGGAGTTCAGGCTGATTCATCATTTACCCTGGCCGGAGGGGAGATCTATGAATGATTTCATTGCTGAGGAGGATTCTAGAGTTTTGTACGCTTCAGTTGACGATGAGATTAGTCTGGTGCGGGTGTGTGGGCAGGGGGCTGAATTGGCTAAATGTGACATAAAGTCCGCTTTTCGCCTCCTTCCCATTCAGCCTGCAGATTTCTCCCTGCTGGGGATGCAGTTCGAAGGGGCCATCTTTGTTGACAAGGTCCTGCCCATGGGTTGTGCGGTGTCCTGTGCTTTGTTTGAGACTTTCAGTTCTTTTCTGCAGTGGGCATTTACGTACAGGAGCAGTCATCGGCTGGTGTCTCATTATTTGGATGATTTTCTGTTCGTCGGGAGAGCGCGGTCTGGTCAGTGCGAGTGGGTCCTTAGTCAATTCCAAGTATTGGCCCGGGACTTTTGTGTTCCTTTAGCCCCGGAAAAGACAGCTGGGTCCAGCTGCTGTCTCACATTCCTAGGCATTGAATTGGATTCGGTCACTTGGTTGGCACGGTTACCGGAGCAGAAGGTGACAGACATGCAGGTTTTTCTGCTGCACGTGATTGGGGAGAAAAAGATCGATCTGCGGACGGTGCAACGACTCCTGGGGTTTTTGAACTTTGCGTGCCAGGTGGTGCGCGCTGGGAGGAATTTCTGAAGACGTCTCGGCATGGCCATGTCGGGGGCTGTGCACCCTCATCACAGAGTCAGGATCTCGATGGGGGTCAGGGCGGACCTCAGGGTGTGGCAGGGTTTCCTGTCTGACTTCAATGGTGTCTCGCTGGATTTTGTGGATGACAAGATGGTTTGGCAGGTGCAAATTTTCTCTAACGCCGCAGGGGCTTCTGGTTTTGGGGTCTTCTGGGACGGGAGGTGGTGCGCGGAACAGTGGCCAGAGCATTGGTTGAAACAAGGCAGGAGCATTGCTTTTTTAGAATTCTTCCCGCTGCTTGTGGCACTAGAGGTGTGGGGCCCGGAGTTCCAGAACAGGTCGGTATTGATCCACGTGGACAACAGGACAGTAGTGGATTTGGTGAACAATCTGAGAGCAAGAGACCTGCGTGTGTTGCAAAGTTTTATGCTGCAATGCCTGCGATTTAATGTGCTGTTTCGCGCGCAACATGTCCCAGGTGCAAGCAATGACATTGCAATGCATTGTCTCGTTCACAGTGGCAGCGTTTCAGACGTCTGGCGCCAGGAGCGGAGGCTTGCAAGACCAAGGTGCCGGACGGTATCTGGGCCTGGGGGGAGTGAGAGTAGTGGGCCTTGTCGAGAAATCCATAGCTGACTCTACGAGGCGCTCTTACAGGTTGGCATGGTCTGAATTCGGCGCGTTTCTGGGATGGACCAGTGAGTCATGGCACATGTCCAGACAAGGATGTGAACAGGGAGTCTTTCGTTTTGTTTTGGACTGCATTGATAAAGGGTTGTCTCAGACTACGATTACAGGGAAATTGGTGGGGATTTCTTTTTAAAGCACGTTGTACATGGGTTTTGATCCTGCTAAGAGTGATTTGAGGAGTAGAATGTTGAAAGGTTGGGGGAGGGAAAGGGGTGAGGGAAGGGGGAAGGCGCCTAGAGAGGCGATTACTTTTGACCTGTTGCAAAGCCTGTTGGCTGAGTTGTCGCATTGTTGTTATGATGAGTAGGAGGTTGCATTGTTCCGTTTGTGTATGATTTGGATGTTCTTTGGGGCGTTCAGGGTTTCAGAATTGGTGGGGGCAAGGGGCAAATCTGGTAGGGTGTATGAGGACGTGCGTTTGGATGGGACGCGTCTGGGGATTTGGTTAGGATGTTCTAAGACGGACCAGGTAGGGAGGGGCAAGTGGGTGAAAGCGGATGCGTGGAGGCATGACCGGTGAGAGAGGGGAGAGAATTTTGTCAAAGGACAGAGAGTGGCTGGGAAATTTTTTGTCATGCTTCCCTGAAGCGGGTGACGGCTTTTCAGTTACTGGCGGTGTTACGAATGGCATTGCGGCGTCTGGGCAGGGACCCTGCTAGGTATGGGACGCATTAATTTTGCATTGGCGCAGCGACAGCAGCAGCACACCTGGGTTGGTCCTGGGACACGATTAAACGGATTGGGCGATGGAGGTCTCGCTGCTGCGAACGCTATGTGCGAAAATGATTCAAGGCGGAAGTTGGGGTAGGCCTTAAGGTTGTTGTAAGGGTAGCTGGGTGTTGGTTCAGTTGTATTAATATTTGTTTCTTTTCGTAGGTTGCGTTGGGGGTCCGGGAGCCAAGACGGTTACCTGGATTGTTGGACACTCGTTTGTACATTGGGCATCGAAATATGCAGACAGGCAGGTGTACGGTCGTAGCCTGGGTCTGCAGAGCAGCCACCATGAGGTCAACTGGTGGGGTAAGAGTGGGATGCGCTGGGGAGAAATGTTGCCCTGGCTGAAGAAAAAGGTGGCTCAAAGGGGCTGCCCGGACATGTTGGTTATCCACTTGGGGGAGAATGACAATCAAGCAATGCGGCGTGTCCCTGCTACATTTGATGCAAAGGGATCTGGAGGCCATGAGGAGCAATCGGGCAGTTGCCTGTATTGTATGGACTGAGTTTGTGCCCAGACGGATTTGGCAGGGGGCACTGAAGCCCGCTGCAGTCGAAAAAGCGCAGCGGAAATTGAATCGAGCTATGAGAGTTTTTTGTGGTAATAACGGAATTAAAGTGATTGCTCATGTGGGTTTGCGGCTAGGAGAGCCACTGCTTTTTCGTGACGATGGAGTGCACCTTCGCACATGAGTAATGCATATTACATGATGGAAATGAGGGATGTCATCAGTAAATTGTGGAACGAGTCCATTTGGTGCAGACGGGTTTGAGGGCAAATGGTGCACTTTAGCAGTGTGGGGCAGGTAACCGCCCTCCGGGGGTTACCTGTTTGGCAGTACTTGGGAGGGGTGGGGAGTCTATGACGGGCATACTCACCCTTCCGGGGAGGGGGATACAGGTGCATGATGGGGGTGCGGCATGCAGGAGTGTGATGGTTGGAGATGCTGGAGGAGGTTGAAAGAGAAGCGAGGAAGCGAATGGTATAAGGGAAGAGGTCGCTGAGTGAATCAGGAGTGAGTAACTGGAGTGTGGGAGTGGATGATGGATGAAAGACATGAGGTTGGGGATAGTTAGATGTTTATTGATGTTATGTTTAAATATGGTTGTCAACCCTGTCCTAATAAAATGGCCTTTTACGCTAACTGACAGCGTGGAGTGGTTATTGCGCGAATAGCCCAGTGCAGTTGAGGCAGCGAGGATTCAGCTGCAGGAAAGCGGGCCTCCGGTGCTGGATACGTCGATTGAGACAGTGGCAGTGGATCGCACACATTGGACGGCGCACGGGGGCTCACTGCGTGGCGCCTCATCCGGTGGGGAAGTCGACTACTTCAGGTAGTGGTCGGAGGAGGGCTGCCGCAGTGAGATCGGAGCAGGAGAGTGGCACAGCTGGCCATGTGGAGGCTGGGTGCCTTGTCCGGCTGGGTTTGAGAGCTGGGAGTAAGACGAGCAGCTCTCAGGGGCACGGCCAGGGCACAAGGGGCACAACGCAGAACATACTGGTGGCCTCCTAGCCCCCAGAGTCGAGTGGCAGGCGCAACAGCGTGCTACAACAGAGGCTGCATAGGTCCACGGGGGCCCAGATGAGAATGGGTCGGAGGGTCGAGGACAGAGAGTAAAGGTAGGGCGCCACCCAGGGCCGGGACTCTAAGGTGAGGCCCCAAGCTGGGGAGTAGCAGACCAGAGTGAGTGACCTACTGGGCCTCAATATTACTAGGGCCCCCACGTGGTGCGTGCCAACATGGCTAAGGATAAAGTAGGCAAAAATGTGCAGGCCTACAAAATAGATAACTATGCCATGCCACTGCAAACAGACGGAGCGATAGTGGGTGCAGGACCACAGGCCCCGAATGGGGAAGAAGAGGCCCCCACGCTTGCGGAAATAATGGCTGAAATAAAGGGATCCACGAATCCCACCATAGCCAAGATAGACACTGTTGCACTGGAGATGGGGTTGCTTCGCGTCGACATACGGAAGATACCGGATAGGGTCACGGCCACGGAGGGAGATGTGCAGACCATTCATACAGAACTAGTCTCATTGAAAAGGACGGTGACAGAGATCCGGACCAAGACCAAACGATTGGAGGATCAATTTGAAAATGTGGAAGGGCAATCAAGGAGAAATAATTGGGATTCCGGAGACGGCGGAGGGTCAATCGATGGAACTCTTTCTGGAGGACTGGATTCTGAACACACTACGCCCCAAAAAGTTACCCAACTTCTTCACAATTGAGCCCTGGCACCTCCGCCTAGAACCACGGTGCTGCTGCCAAATGCGATGATAGCTGTGCTGTTCAATTTTAGAGATCGGGACACAATACTTCAACATGCCAGAGTGCATGGTGCCCCAAAGTTCAATGGACAAGTGATCGCGATAGTCCCTGATTTTACACGTAAAGTACAGGAAAAGCCGAAAGACTTCTGGGCAACCAAAAACGGCTAAGAGGCAATGACATGAGATACAGCCTCTTGTTCCCTGCGAAACACAGAATCCAGCATAACGGGAAAGCATATTTTTTCACAAATCCAGCCAAAGCTAACGATTGGCTAGACACGTTAGGGATCAAATCCCAGCAGGGTGCCCGGGAGGGAGCATATCGAGCAGGCAGGGGTGAGGCCCTCGCACCAGGAGGCACTTGGCGGAATCTCTGACAAATCAAGACAGCTGCCGCACCCGCAGAATATTTTGGTCAGCCCGGATGGCACCCTGGCAGATTCAGACGGCATTCCGGAAGTGCAGAGGAAGGGGAATCACTGAAGGAGAGTGAGCTGTCACCGACTCACTAGGACTGAAGGGGGCGGGGGGCAAAGTTACGATTTCTCTTGTCTAATTATTCATCCACTTAAATACCTACGTATGATCACTGATAGGATGTTTTTGAAATTTGCTATAAGTATACATACAACGATTGCAGTTGTGAGAGAGAAACTAAAGGCCAAGACAGCTAACAAGGAGGTACATGGTATTGATGCAAGGGTATTATGTATTGTACACGGCTGGAAACTCCATGTGGGCTGGGGTCCGATGGGCGGGCAGTGCGCTTCGGTCTAACCAGCTCACTGGAACCTGGGCCCTCAGCTAACAGCGAAAGATGCCGTTGCCTCTTCAGGGGATATGGGGTAGTGTATCCTACATGAGGGCTAAGTTGGGGTGGGTTCTCCAGTTTGGTCACACTACCCGAGGGAGTGGGAGGGGGTCATTTTGGGGCTGGTTACAGTTTTATGGGGGGACATTGTGGTTGAAATTGACTGTCAGGATGATATTCCAGAGGGTGTAAGGAGCAGGGAGGGGGTTAATGGGGAGAGGCAGAAAGAGTGAATCCTGAGAAGTCTAAAGCCAACAACAGCACTGATGGCCTCTGAATGCAAATGTATGTCTTGGAATGTCCGGGGATTGGGTAAATATGTGAAGAGGCAGAGAATACACTGTTACCTGTACAGATATTGGGTATCAATAGCCTTTTTGCAAGAAACACACAGATGGGGAGAATGCTTGCCCGCTCTACAACGCAGACGGCGGGGGCACATCTCGCGACCATGTATTCTAGCTATGCTCGGGAAGCGCTGATCTAGGTGGCACCTAGAGTACCATTTGTGGCGAGAGAGGTTAAGATCCGGGGGTGGTATGTGATTGGGGGTGGTATGTGATCGTAGCTGGCATGTTAGATGCAAGGGAGATCTGCTTGGTGAACGTGTATACCCCGACCAGTGACGATCCGTCATTCTATAGTGGAATCCTGGGAGCAGTTTTGGAATACACACAGCCTGCAGTGATCCTGACAGGGGACTTAAACTGTGTGCTTAATGGTGCAGTAGATAGCTACCCCGTTAAAGTGGCCACTAAACCGGTAATGACAGAAGCTTTAATGGAAATGATTAAAGTTTTGGGGCTACATGATGTCTGGAGGGCACGCCATCCTCTGGGTAGTGAGTACACATGCCATGTGCCTGCCGCGGGCACATACAGCCGGAAAGACTACTGTCTGGTATCAGATGTAGTGTTGCAATGGGTTACTGCATCCACGCACCTGACTCACTATCTCTCAGAATTACTCACGCCTGCTAGTTTCGGTACGCATGCAGGTGCGGACACCAGCGGTCCCACTATGGAGAATGAGTGTGGAAGCGTTATCTGATTAGGTGCATGAGTTAACAAGGGTGTTGGATGGCTATTTTACTAACAACTGGGGTAGTGCCTCATTGGCAATGGACTGGGATGCCAATAAAGGTGGTATTGAGTGATGAGTGACAACTCCTCAGTGATCTAGATAGGCTTGCGAAGCGCCTAGGCACACTAGAGACAGACTAGATCCAAAGACACCTTAGTCTGCAGGCTTGGCAGGGGTGCAGGGCCGAAATGCTGGAAACCTGGTACAGGCTCGATAAGTTCTCCCGCTCCACATATAGACAGAGGCTGCACAGGGAGGTCGATAAAGCGAGCCACATGCTCACAATGCTCTTTTGCAGTAAGAACTACCATTCGCCATTATCGGGACTCCGAAACAAACAGAGTAGGCTAAAGTCCTAATGGCAAGCGATTCTAGAGTGTTCACGAACACCAGCAGGGCTTATATGGAGCCCCAGAGACAACTAGCCCCCTAGAGATTGGGTCATATCCGGAGGGGATACGATTGCCCCAGCACTCTGAGGAGGGAATTGTGCTCTTGGATGCTCCCATCACAAAGGAGTAGATTTTGACGGCCATCAGGACCTTAAAGTTGGCCGATGCCCCTGGCGGAGATGGCCTGCCGGCTGAGGTTTACCGCTTTCAACAGGAAAAACTGGCTGAGCGATTATTAGAGTCCTATGAGAGGAGGTGCTCCCGGACTCCCTGAGGGATAATACTGATGTTACCTGAGCCAGACAGGGATAGCCGGGTGGTTTCCTTTTACCGTCCACGGTCAATGCTAAACGTGGACCTGAAAATTGTAAGTAAAGTATTGGCCTTGAGGATGCTGGGATATCTGACACAATTAATAGCAGATGACCAATGTGGATTCATCCCAAATAGGAACACACAATGTAACCTACGGTGGCACTATATAAAATGGGTGCAATTATAGTATAAGGAACCCTCGGCCAGGATACAAATAGGCGGATTGGTGTCACGGGACTTTGCGCTGCATAGGGGACCCGACAGGGATGCCCACTGTCACCGATTCTCTTTGTGATAGCCATGGAGCCTCTTGCTAGTTGCTTGCAGGATGTAGTGCACGAGTGGGGGAATACAGGTTGGGGACCCCAGTCATGTGGTATCCCTCTATGCAGATGACGCATTGGTGTATCTTCGGAACCCTAGTAAATCAGTTCCGATCATGCTCGAGGCCCTGGCAGAGTTTGGCGACCATACAGGACTATATGTCAATGGCTCCTAAGTCTAAGCTGTTCCCATTGGGGACTCCGATGGGGCGATCAGAGGTAGATATGCCGATACTGGCCCTACCATGGAAGTGCGTGAGGTATCTGGGTATAAGGGTCACACACAACGCCAAAGTTTGAGGAGGCTAATATAGGGAAAGTCATGGGCGGCTTGAAGGGTAACATAACAGTTTGGTAGTGCTCCCTAGGTGTTTATTTATTTTTCAGGGCACTCTGTACAATATTCCTAGGCGAGTCTTCACGGAATTGGAAAAATTGCCAGTGGAACTTCTCTGGCATACTGGAAGTAAGCGAATGAGCCCGATGACATTGAAGAGTGAATGGCGGATGGGTGGAATGGAGGTACAGTGAATGGAACAGTATTACCTGGCGGCACAGCTCCAGCACAGAGCGCATTGGATGGATGAAGAGGATAGTTGGGAGAGTAGATTGTTAAGTGGCACGTGCGGTGGACATTTACTGCTTAAGGTCTTGATGATAGGGGCCTGGGCTCCAGACTGGTTTCCGCACGCGGTTTGTATTGTGTGTAAGGCATGGGACAGGACAGTGATAAAACGGTCCCTGTTCGCAGAGGGAATGAGCATATTGGCACTTCGCCCATTTCGCAACATCAAGAGGTCAATGTCTTTGCAGAGATGGCGGGGGAGTGGCTGTGCGACTCTGGGAGATCTTTACTCCAACAGCAGATTCATATCACTGACGGACGCATTGGAGACATTCCAGCTGGGATCTGGACAGTTTTTGCAATATGCAAAGATTGCAGCCACCACTCGAGAGATCTTGCCGTCCTTCCCCGACACTGCACTTACTTCCCGAATGCTAGAAGTTATCCTATCGATGGCAGGGGGCAAAAGGTTGATCTCACATATATATATAGGGCCCTGAGAGAGGATGCCCCCAAAAAAGCACTTTTGGTGCAAGAGCGGTGGGAGGCACAGGTGGAAAAGCCCCTCACAAAAGAGATTGGGAAAGGATACATGAAGGGGTCAACTGCACATCCACAAATGCGAGGTTTAAGGTCCTTTACTACAATGTGGTACATCAGGTATAATTGCCTCCCAGTAGGCTGCAATCCATTTATCCGGAGCGCTCATTGAGGTGCCCTAGATGTAGGGGGCAACCGTCAGACTTCTTCTTCATGATATGAAGCTCCCCTGATATTGATCTGAGAAGACCGTCCTCCTGAAACTTAATCCTGTCACAGGGTGGGAGACCCATAGGGAACCATCACCGTGCTTATACTGTTTCGCAAGAAAAAGAAGCTAAGCAGACGGTTCATGATAGTGGTGCTACTGCTGGCAAAACGGAGGATTGCAATAGGATGGATGGCCACCAGACGTCCAAAGATTGGATGAAAGATATGGCTGAGTGGATTAATGCAGAGGGTTGTCATATGAAGGCATCCCAAAGGGATGAAAGATTGAGTGAAGATATGGGGGCGTGGTGGGCAAAGCTAACAGAACTACTGACACCACCAGATAAGGTACCTCCGTAGATTAAGGGGGAGAGACAATGCTTAGAGTTGCAAAACCATGGTCACGCATCATCAGGGGACGCTAGAGGCTGGGGGTCCAATTTGTTTGATCTCCACACACGACATAGAAGATGGAGGGCCCTGATAGGCTGGCCACAACCTGACAGGAAAGTTGCAGCTGCCATTTTGTTCCTTGGCTGGGGCGCCCGGGGTAAACCATAAATAAAAACACCCATAAGGGGTTTGGATAGAGGTATTCTGACCCGATTGGACACATTGCGGGGTCTCTGAGGGAGCCCTTTCTTTTTGGGGGACTGGGGGTTCGATTTGCGGATCCACTGCGGCACACAACATGACACCCAGTGTAAATCCATGGTGGATACGTGGATCTGACACCCAATGAAAGAAAAGAAAACTCCCACCATACCCCCACCATTAATGTATGGTAATTATGTATTACAAAAATTCACCGAAAAAAACCCAAATGTTACAGGAACATTATAGTTAGGTTGATGTTTACCTACACAAAACCATAGAAAGTCAGCAGATATAGTTATACTTATCTGAAGAAACCAAAACTCATGCCATTAAGTAACTTTATAAACTACAAGTGGTTCTGTAGGGTGTCAAAATTCTGGCAAGAATTGTGAGATTGCTATTTATTAAGCATAGACATTAAGGGGCAAATAATGATCCCTGTCTGGCAGAGTACAAAAGCTTCTATTCGTAATACATTACAAGCCTCCACACAATGACATTCTTGCTGTCCACAAACCAGGACACAAATAGCAGTTCTTCAATTACATGTATTATTAGGCTGTCCATAACACACAGAATATATATAATACAAACACATGTGATAACTCAAAAGTTCACAGTATTAACTTTAACCAGATTTTATTGTTTTTCATGTGATAAACAATATAGACATTACAGTTGTCATACGTCTGGTACTCACTGTAGATAGAAAGAAGAATAGTCATGATGACAGGTAATCAGCCAATATCAATTCCTTTCCCTCCTCCCCCTTATGAGTCAGAATGACGCTATATAAATAGATTTTTTCAACACATTCAATAAGAATGGAGAAACAACCAAATAAACTGAGTCCCGGGGAGCGCGGGATCTCCCTCTTAATAACCTCCTCATCCGTGTGTATAACCCCTTCCCAAAATATGTTCAGTGCAGAACATGACCAGAACATGCGAAGGATGTGTGCTCCCTCTTCTTCGCATCTAGGGCATGACACATCAGCAATCTGGAAGTATCTACCTATGCGCGCAGGGATCAGGTATGATCTATGCAGCACATAATTAATGAGTTTGAAGCGTGCGTTTCTAGAAACCTTAGGTGTTCTGTCCAGGATATCGTCCCAATTCTTAGCAGTGATCAGGATGCCCAGCTCGTCTTCCCACCTAGTTCGTAAACTCTCTAGAGGCAGCAGTTGGTCTGCTCGCAGCACTCTTTATAGGCAGGAGACCATCTTGACAGTGTCCACTGAGGAAGTCATATATTGACAACTCTCATGTTTGAGGTTCAGTAGTCCCTGTGCACCAGTGTTTCCTTATTGCTGTCATCAGTGCTCTATGTGATAAAACATCTCCCTGGGTAGGTCAAATTCCGCCCTGATGTCCTCGAACAAGAGTAGCTCTGAGTACCTAAAAAGGTCTCCCACTTTTGTGCCCCCGGTTCAATCCAATGATCAAGTTTCCTGCATGAGGAAGTACCCGCAGGTGCTCTAGTGGCAGTTCCATGGAGTATTGAGTTGGTGCATATTTTCTGTAAGCCTCTGCTCCAGCATTTTGCCATCACTCAAAACTCTTGTGCATCATTCACATTTGACCGTCTCACTTGGAGGAACACTTTAAGGAGGTCAGGCAATTATGGCATGAAGGGGCACGAGTTCTGGTCTTGGTTACGTCTGTGAGCCAGTCCCTGATTCAGTCACTGCAACTGGGCTGCAATGTAAATATGTCTCAAAATCAGGGACCGCCAGGGGGAGGGGGGCGGGTAGGGGCTGGCTCGCTTTTTTCTTCCATTTGTAGGGTGTTGAATGCCTTATAATTAAAAGGTCCTGGGATGGCCTGCTGCAGGAAAGCAAACACTGCCTTAAAAAGGTGCGGGGTACAATCAAGACGCAGCAATCACTTCCTAAGTGGAAAGAACGCTCCTGGGGTGTACCATTGCTGCTCCAGAAGCCGTCCACGGCTCCCTCGGCCGGCTACATCTTCAAGCAGAAGCAGTGGGACGCGGACTTGTAGAGCACGACCCAGGGACCCCCTGGAGTCGATGACGGCAAAGCAGAAACCATTGATCGCTCTCGTAAACACATTACGGAGAAGGGTAAGTCGCAGGGGTTTGATTCATTGCCACATTAAGAACACGCTTCAGCTCTCGCCCAAATATCCACAGCACGCTCAGCCCCCGCAAACCAAACATGATTTGTGAAATTAACATTTGGTGGGCATGCCCGTGCCAGCGCAGCTGCCGTCAGTCATTAGCATCCCAAAATATCGTGTTGATGTTTTATTCACACGAAAGTGCTAAGCGGAAGCCACGTTGCGTGGGAGAAGGCAGGAAGCACGCTGAATGGCCACGGGGGAGAAGACGAACGGACCTGTGTGGACCTGGGCAAAGATCGTTGGTGGTGCTCAGCACAGGTGTGGTGGAAGAAGGTGCGAAAGTGAAAAAGTACAAATGTGTCAGGCATGCGTCTCTACAGGCATGTATTGTGTGCCCGGGCTAATTTTTTGTCCCTGTCCAACCCTGCTGTTCAGTAGCGGCAGTTGCCTTCGCACTAGACGTCTTAGAAGAACTTTTAACGTGTGCTCTCACCCCGTGAAGTCAGCCATGTCGGTGTAGTGTCCGATGCGACTAAAGGATGAAAGGGTCGGATAACAGCGATGCCCTTCTGACACTGAATTGCTTTAACACGAAGCTAACTGTTTGCAGGAGCAGAGGTGCGAAGCGAATCACTGAAATCAACAATGGCGGAGTATTCAAGCATAACAAGCATTGGCTGCGCGCGAAAGTGAAAGCAGCGTGACGCGGCGGGGGAGGGGAGGGGCTGAGGAGCGTGGAGGACGCAATCAAGTGAGAGGAAAGACAGATCAAGCTGGCGGTTGCGCGCCTGCACGCGAGCGTGACGCAAGCGCTAGGCCAGCCAAAGCAGCCTGTGGTAGCACTTTTTAAAGCCCTTACTAAATGTCTCTCCGAGCAGCACATGCGCTGGCTCAGACGAGACCTAAAAACAAAGCAGGTGCCCTCCCTAAGTAGGCTGGAAGCTATGCACACACTTAAATCACAGCACCCACAGACCTGCATCCAAAAGAACCGATCTTGGATAATAAATTATCACCGGTCTCTAATTGCATGCCCTTTGTGTATATCCTAAATGAATTGCCAATGGGAAGCGCTATGGTGGTAACTGACAAATGAAACATGCCTGCGCTTACCTTGGTTTTTGTGTCAAGAGGATAATGCAAATCAGCAGCTGTAAGCTTGCTGCAAGGCCTCTTCGTGAAAGAAGACCCATTTCTTAGATGATTTATGACCTCCTTTCCGAGCTGGCGTCAATGTGCACGCTAAGGAATGCGCCACGTTGTCAGCCGGGAGGAGCCAAGCACTTGCGTTACTGTGGTGACAAGTGAAATGGGGAGGTGAATTAATCCTTTCCTACGTCGTGTGCCAGTCCTGAACTCTATGTCAGGGCACAGAGACTTCGGATTATGCTTCTCTTTTCTTTACAGACGTAACAGCAGCCAATAAACTTTAAACTACATAACCCATGAGGCGTAGCTTTATACTCTCTCCACCAATCAACATGCACCCTGCTGGGTATAAATCAAACTTTCTTTGCTGCTGCAACAGCAAGATAAGTACACTTTATTCTTATGTTTTCTGAAAGTTATAACTTACTGTGTTATTTTTGAGTGGAAAATGTGAAGCGGGATGGACGAGCGTTTTGCACGATGTGAGGAGGCAGTCCTGTTTCCCTGCAGATAGCCAAACACATGTGTAAACTGCAGATCGGAGATAATTACTTTCCAATCTGCTCTTCAGGCAGGTGCAGGTGGTTCTCTTCCGATCCTCAGTCCCTGCCCGACGGGGCGCAATAATGTGGTAGGGCACTGCCCTAGGAGAGATACAAAGGGGTGGCTCGCTCCACTTGTGTAAAATCATCTATTTTATGGTGCAGACATAATGTTCATAGGGTTATATTGCAGTTTAGGCCTTCTGGCTGGAGGCTCTAGGGCTGGGATTGTCCAAAAGCATTGCTTAATACAATCACCCCTGGGCTACTCTCCCCCTGAAACTGCTCCACACCTCCAGTAGCAACAATAACATACTTCGCTGAGGAGGTAGATGAATATAATGATTACAATGACTATGTTGATTTTGAAGAGGTTCTTTATGAGCACCAAATGGAGGAGCAGCTTGTTGAGGCCCTGGACTCCCATGTGCAGAATTCGGTCAATAGGGAGTTACAACCCTTCACTAAACCCTAAAAACATTATGGGAAGCGAGCGTCGAGTGCCTCTTTAGGAGAATCTTCAAATAAATCTGCGCTGTTGGGCGAGCAGGGCTTTGCCCAGGTGAGACCTTCATTCAGTTCCTCTGCAGAGGTGTTGCCCAGGTTGCATTGTCGGTCCTTTTGGACCATGGGTATGGCAGTTTCTTTAATTCTGGTTCCCTAGGTTATGCTTCTCTTTCTAACCCAGGGGAAGCGGAGTAGTCTCCTGCCACGCAAGATATGTCGGAGTCGGACAAGGACACAGAGAAACCACGCAAGGCGGCAAAGCACAGGCGTAAGATACATTATGTGGGAATAGAGTCCTCGAATAAAAATCTCTTGTTTGATCAAAAAAATATCATTCACTCTAGGTCAGCAGAATGGGTGCCCTGCGCATAAGTGGCCCACTATGTCCAAGATAATATGCAGGGATTTGAGCACGAGGGGCGCAGTACTTTATGATTAGAATGCCCAAGACCTTCCTTATTAGGTAAAGTGACAGATACCCCAGAGTTGGACCCCAACATGGCGACCTTCCTTAAAACGTTTGCTAAGGACGCAAAGTAGGGTTTGTACAGGACATGGAAGGGATGCCTGGAAAAATTACTGGATGTTTCAGGGCCCCTCACTAAAATTCTAAATGTAGCAGTCCGGGCTAAGGACTCAAACACAAATCTTGACCCAACAGAGATATTGGAATGGGCGCAGAGAACTTAGTGCTTCCTCGGAAATGCGAATCATGCACTGTCCACCAAGCGCAGAAAATCTTTACTAATGACAACTGATCCGCAATTAGCGGATATGGCAACTACCGAAGCAGGCTCGTTGGCTAATGGTCTGTTTGGTGACAAGTTCGTCAAGGATTTTAGGGAAGTACGTTGCCACCTTTTCCGGCCCTGGACAAGGCCCAATATTCAATTAAAAAAGATTTTCACAGAGGCCTTTTAACTAGGGCTGGATGCTTCAGGAGTCGAGCAACTGGCCGTAGAGACTATCAGACCTCTAGAGGCAGTGATAACAGAGGTCGTGGCAGCGCCACCCAATCAAACTTCTACCCCCACCCACAACAAAAGTGGAAGAGGAAGGGACAAATCGAGGTGGCTACAGAGGAGGCAGCAATAATAACAATGCTGGAGAGTCATCCTATGCGGGTAAACATTATACAGGCTGAGGAGGTGTGGTGGGAGGAAGAATTGGTCTGTTCCTTCAAAATCAGGAGGCCGCAACGCAAGACCCATGGGTACTAACAGTGCAGGGTTTTCGACTGGAGTTCTACTCCTCCCCGAATTAAAATCAGAGGCCTCAGCCTCTACATTTTTCAACAGAAAGCTCTTTCATAGACGACGAAGTAATGTCATTATTGATAAAACGTGCGATTATAGAGTCAACTCCTCATCCACACGGGTTTGTGAGCACAATTTTCCCTGTGCCAAAGAAAGATCGGGGATTCAGCCTGGTTTTAAATCTCAAGGAATTCAACTCCTGGATTGTGTACCGGCATTTTGAAATGGAGGGCATACACTTATTAAGAGATCTGTTAATAGACACGGCCTGGATGGTGCATCTAGACCTGAAAAAGACACGTATTTAGCAGTACCAATTTTTCCTCCTCATCGAAGGATCCTCCAGTTTCAATAGCAACATCGATGGTTCGAATTTATCGCCATGCCATTTGACCTCTCCTCCGCCCATTGGTGCTTCACCAAGTTGCTCAAACCAGTAGTACAATATCTGAGATAGAGAGGAGTGAGGTTGATCATTTATCTGGACAATGTTTTGATCATGGCACAGAAGGCGGAAACAGTTTTACTCCACTTATCGTGGACGCTCCAACTGCGTAACAAAGGGATCAAATGAATGTTATTCTGAACAAATACAACCTGCATCACCAGTGGTTTTACTTTGGGTAGATTATGATGTACTGGTGACACGTGTGAATAAAACAGAAAGTGATCAAATGCTTGTGAATATTAAAAATTCATAAACTTGTGAGTCACAGATACTCAACATATGGCTCATCTTCATGTATACAGTGAAATAAAGATATAAAGTAGACTTACCCGTGAATTACGAGTAAGAAGCCTCATCTCACCTGGCAACAGCTCAGGACGAGAGGCACCGCTCTATAAAATGTTTTGCCAAAAGGTCAGACTAAGATGGATGTTCTAGTCTAGCCTGCAACTGGATGCTGGTTAAAAACAATTTGTTCACACTACGCCCAGAAGCTGCAGTGCGGGAACACATAGGTAGTTCACAGGAGTAGTGCACACTGATAACATGACCGATGTGGCTATACTCTGATAATGGCATTGAGTATCATTGTACCGACAGACAAACACTACGCAGTTAGGTGCTGATATCAAAAAGTTGCACAGTCTGCGGGTATTCAATACAAACACTCGTGATTATGTGAACCACAACCTACATTAGAAGGTAATAGAATAAGTTGGGCAATTGACTCCGTGAAAAACTAGCAGAGGGAGACTAGTCGCTATGTCACAACATGGAATCATTGTTAAATTCACAAGGATTAGTAGCAGGAGCCAGAGAATCAACACTGTGCGTGGCTACAGAGACGGATAAGAATATGCAGCTCAGTAGTTAAATACGAAATGTGTGTCTCAAAAAGCTGCGTACAGCAAATATTCTATTATTTCAGCGCGTCATGGATGTCAGACGTGCATTGCCGCCACTACAGAGACATATAATAAGGTACGGTACATCCCGATAGTTAAAATCGAGATGTAGAAGTCACAACCAGACCCTTGTGGTATACGCTCTGTTATTTCAGCGTGTTGTGAGTGGCAAACACTCTACCTTGCGCTGTATCTGAAGTATAACTAAATCGCCCCTCAATGGCGCCATAGCGTCTACTCTCACTTAGTGGTGATATCGAAACACAAAACCTCCTATACACAGTCTAGCGCACATGAAGATGATTTGTGAGGACTCGCAATAATTTACAAGACTACCAAGTCACTTCAATTCACTTACCTATCCGTCAGTACCCCGGGCTGGCAGAAGTTGCAGCCGGAGGGAATTAGTGGTAGGTAAGGAAAGGTCTTTTATACATATTCTCATTAACGCCCCTCGCCGATGTAGGCAATTGACCTAATTACTCGGCCCATCATAATGACATCACGAGTGAAGAACTACCCGAGGGCCCGTAGGATCATGGGGGTTGTAGTTCGATGCCAGTATGTTATTGTTTACATCATTTAACTCCCAGCGTATAAGGTTGCGAGTCAGTACATATTGTAAAAATGATAGTGTAAAGTGCTCTCATGGATATTAGAGTGGCTGGCAGACCATATGAATGTGGGAATCTGTCTGTATACATCGGTAATGTTTGCTTTTGCTCGTCTAACGCGCACATTTTCCTAGGCGTCTTGATAGGAAAGTCAAACATCTATTGGACCTTTGTCATCGTCCGATATGATTATTAGGCACAGATTTGTAACCATACCTCTGAGGCGGAAGCCGGAGGAATTACGCGCTATTATTTTAAATTGTTATTTTGTTTGTAACACATTTTAAAAACTTTGATTCCTGTCTTGAGCTCTGCTGGGCTACTTGCCTTATTGTATTCCACATTCAGCGGAGTCTAGCGCTGCTTCGTGGAGTTTGTTGTGATCGGTTGCCATCGCCAGTCGCGAGGACACGCCCACCTCACAGGCCACGCCCACCCCTCCCGCCTATAAGAACGCCCTGAATTACGAGTGCGCTCTCTGTAACCATACCTCTGAGGCGGAAGCCGGAGGAATTACGCGCCATTATTTTAAATTGTTATTTTGTTTGTAACACATTTTAAAAACTTTGATTCCTGTCTTGAGCTCTGCTGGGCTACTTGCCTTATTGTATTCCACATTCAGCGGAGTCTAGCGCTGCTTCGTGGAGCTTGTTGTGATCGGCTGCCATCGCCAGTCGCGAGGACACGCCCACCTCACAGGCCACGCCCACCCCGCCCGCCTATAAGAAACGCGCTGAATTACGAGTGCGCTCTCTGTAACCATACCTCTGAGGCGGAAGCCGGAGGAATTACGCGCCATTATTTTAAATTGTTATTTTGTTTGTAACACATTTTAAAAACTTTGATTCCTGTCTTGAGCTCTGCTGGGCTACTTGCCTTATTGTATTCCACATTCAGCGGAGTCTAGCGCTGCTTCGTGGAGTTTGTTGTGATCGGTTGCCATCGCCAGTCGCGAGGACACGCCCACCTCACAGGCCACGCCCACCCCTCCCGCCTATAAGAACGCGCTGAATTACGAGTGCGCTCTCTGTAACCATACCTCTGAGGCGGAAGCCGGAGGAATTACGCGCCATTATTTTAAATTGTTATTTTGTTTGTAACACATTTTAAAAACTTTGATTCCTGTCTTGAGCTCTGCTGGGCTGGGCTACTTGCCTTATTGTATTCCACATTCAGCGGAGTCTAGCGCTGCTTCGTGGAGCTTGTTGTGATCGGCT
This sequence comes from Triturus cristatus, assembly GCF_964204655.1. Taxonomy (NCBI): domain Eukaryota; kingdom Metazoa; phylum Chordata; class Amphibia; order Caudata; family Salamandridae; genus Triturus; species Triturus cristatus. Next base: position 662,343,455 of record NC_140583.1, read on the forward strand.
GCCATCGCCAGTCGTGAGGACACGCCCACCTCACAGGCCACGCCCACCCCTACTCTCCCTAAATGTGCTTCCCACGCAAGCGCAGCGGACGAGCGCAGCGGGAGCGCCGTTTGCGCGCCGAAGGCGCGCCTAAGGCAAGCCCGTCTGCGCCCGTCATCGCCAGACCATCGCCTCTCGCCAGTCCCCCTGCTCAATTCGTACCACATTTACTGCAGTACGATAGAAAGTCCCTCCTCGCTCTTAAACCAGACTCAAGATGCGATAAACTTGAAGGCTGCCTTGGGCAAACAGGTCTGTACTGCAAACCGTGCTGTTTTTTGACATCTTCACCCAGGCTAGCCAGCCACAATACCACTACTTATAAGCATTACACCCTTACCATCTTCCAACTTAATGTTAGATCCCTTGTGAAACATCACGCTGATGTGTTCACCCTTATAACAGAGGAACATCCAGACATTATGTTTATATGCGAAACCTGGCTCCACGACGACCAAAACAGCATTTTAAATCTCTCGCTGCCCGAGGGTTTTTCCATCAAAACCATCAATAGAGACTCCAGGGGTGGGGGGATAGCTGTTATTTACAAATCATCATACAACTGTACTTTTGAGAAGGAAGCCATTTGGGGCTGTGAAAGTGCAAGATTCAAAATCTCCACTAGTCCCCATTTCACCCTTTCCGGACTCTATATCTACCGGCCCCCTGGCCCCGCTGCCAGGTTTATTGAGGAATTCCTATATGTCGCTCACACTCTAGTGATATCCTCTCCTAATTTTACCATCCTGGGAGACCTTAACTTACATTTCGACTCCTTGACCGATCCTACTATTAAGAACCTTCAGGCAGACCTCACAGCCCTTCAGCTAAACCCGCTCATCCAAACTCCCACTCACTCTGCCGGGCATTTATTGGATCCAGTTTTCTCCAACCTCTTAGATGCCTCGGCTGCCCCCCCAAACCCATGGGGTGGACTGACCACTCTCTTATCCAATTTTCTCTGAAAATCAGAGACTCGATTGTGAAAAACACCAACAATTTCCGATACAAGAGGCCATGGTACAAACTGGCTCCTAGTGACCTTACTAGTAAACTAGGTAACTTCCACCTCAACCTCACAGACGGAGATATTAACTCCGCCTAAGCGGCCTTTCAAAATTGGATCAACTTAGGACTAGACTCCCTAATACCAGCAAAACGGACTAAAACCCGTAACACTCCATCTAACCCGTGGTACAATGAAAATCTTCTAACCATGCGGAAAGACTGCAAAAGAGCTGAACGCCAGTGGAGAAAAGAATACAAGGACACCGACAAAGCTGCTTACCTGTGAAAATTGAAATCGTACCATAAAGCGGTTCGCACCACCCGTGCTTCCTACTACGCGGAAGCAATCAGCTCCAGCAGGAATCCCTCAAAAACTATTTTTGAAATTGTTCATAAACTTAAAGATAGTTGTAATCCTGTCCCTGGTATTACCTCTGCACAACAATGCGAGGAACTTGCCACCTTCTTTACGGAAAAGGTAAAGAAAATCTACACTTCCTTTCCTCAGAATCTTTCTGACACCTCCATACCTCGTGAGCCTCTGCCAGACAATCCCAGTTTATCTCTCATCCCCAGCTTAACACATGACGAACTTGCTAAACTGTGCACTAAAGTCAAATCTGGCTCGCCCACAGACGCCATGAGACCTGCCAAATTCTTAGAATCTCTCGAGTTCTTCCTTCCTCCTCTTACTACCTTACTTAACTTATCATTCTCCTCAGCGGTGGTTCCCACATGCTGGAAGCAGGCATGGGTCTCTCCAATCATAAAAAATCCCACCCTAGACCCATCAAAACCAGAAAACTTCAGACCAATTTCACTGCTTCCATGGGCCTCAAAATTGGCAGAAGCCCATGTGAACAAGGTGCTAGCCAACTACATGACACAACACCAAATTTTAGACCCATCACAGAACGGCTTCAGGCCAGGATTCAGTACCGAATCCGCCCTGCTGACCACCATCGAACACCTACGGAACATCCTGGACGCCGGTCAAAGTGCTGCGCTGGTTTTACTCGACCTTAGCGCAGCCTTTGATACGGTCTCCCACTCTATTTTATTGAAACGTCTCGAAGCCATAGGTATCAAAGACCTTGCTCTAGAGTGGTTTCGATCATTCCTGACAAACAGATCTTTCCGGGTCTCTGCCCCCCCGTTCATATCCCAGCCTTACCCCATAGAGCAAGGCGTTCCTCAGGGATCGGCGCTCAGCCCGTCCCTATTCAATCTTTATGTCCAGCCTCTCGTTGATATAGCAAAAGAATGGGACCTGACGCTAGTGTCGTACGCCGACGACACCCAGCTCGTCATTTCTCTGACTGAAGGCCCCTCGATCTCAGCGGCGAGATTCAAGAACAGGTTAGAGGCAGTTGCACGTTGGATGTCACACAACTGCCTCCAGTTGAACGCTGGTGGCCGTCCGCACTGGGCCCTATCCCCCCCCCCCAAAACTGTGGTAAAAAGCCTTGGTGTCTGGGTGGACGCATCTCTTAATTTCCAGACCCACACCAAGAAACTGGCTGCCACCTGTGTGGGCCTGTTGAGGAGCCTTCATCCGATCCTTGGCTTTTTTGACCACCATACGCGCCAAATGATAGTCCAATCTACCATCCTGGCTAGACTGGACTACGCCAATATCCTTTTTCTTGGCCTTAATAAAGCTGAGATGGCGCGGCTACAACGTATACAAAACTCTGCTGCCAGGGCAGTTGTAGGCCTCCCTCGTAGGTGCTCTGCAAGAAACACCATCCAGAAACTACACTGGCTGCGCATGGAAGCCCGAGTTCAGTTTAAAGCCCTCACTACAGTTTTTAAAATCCTCAAAACTGACTGTCCTGACCTCCTGCGTCCACTCCTAGAGCCCTATACCCCTCAACGGGCCCTACGCTCCTCGGGTCATAACTTGGTGGTTATTCCACGTATAAGGCTAAGCAGAATGGGCGGTCGCTCTTTCAGAGTCTTGGGGGCAAGACTCTGGAACTCCCTGCCGCATCACATTAGCTCGTTGACTAACCTGCTGGCCTTCCGCAAAGCGATCAAAACATTTCTATTCTCCCCATCCTAATCTCCTATAGCCCGTCCTTTCCTTCTCCCCTCTCAGGTTATCGTTATAGTTCAGCGCCGGGACGCCTCGTTGCTGGGGCAGCTGTTCGCGCTCAATAAAACGTTATAACATAACATAACATTTACTGACTCACAACCTTATATGCTGGGAGTTAAATGCTGTACACAATAACATACTGGCATCGAACTACAACCCCCATGAGCCTACGGACGCTCGGGTAGTTCTTTACTCGTGATGTCATTAAGATGGGCGGAGTAATTAGGTCAATTTCCTACACCGGGAGGAGGCCCTGAGAAAGGGTATTCCCCTAAAAACTCCAGGGCCAGACGGTGTGCCTCTGGATTTATTTAAAAACAACCCACAAATATGGGCCCCACTGTTACTTAAGGTTTTTAAAGCAGTAATCGTGGGCCGTTTTCCATCATCATAGAAAAGAGCAGTGGTGGCGACGATTTTTAAAAAGGGAAATAGAAATGACCCTACATGCTACAGGCCGATTTCTTTAAATCGATGCTTCATGCAAGTTGCTGGGGAGGGTAATTCTTGCATGCCAGGAGTCATGGGCCAATACTTCTGGCATTATAGTAAACACTCAATTTGGCTTCAGGAAGAGAAGGGGGAACGACTGAGCAGTGCCTCAACTTGTCTATGATAATGGGCAAGTACATAAAGGGCAGGGGGGGGTTTCAATCCAGCTGGCCTTCATGGACTTGTCCAGTGCTTTCGACATGATTTGTGGGGGAAAGCTGTGGTCACTTATGGACACTATGGGATTCAAGGAACCACTTGTCACCCTGTTGCACAGATTACACGCATCTACTACTGTAGCTATCCGGTATGGTCCAGGGGGGGAAAGACTAACCCAATTGCCTCAACTGAGGGAGTGCGCCAGGGCTGTATATTGCCTCCCTTCTTATTTTTAATATATACTAATGGCTTAGAATTTTTTTTACTACAACACCACTTGGATTTTCCGAGAATAAGAGGCAAATAGATACCTTTATTGTCCTATCCAGACGATACAGTCCCGATGACCTTAACAGCCAATAGCCTACAAAAATGTTTGAATGCATTTCCTGAGTTTATGACAGGACTGGACCTTAAGGTTAATTTTAGTAAATCTTTTATTATGGTCTGCGGTCCAAACAAAACTAAAACACGTAAATATATAGTAAATGATATTGCTATTGACAAAGTGCCAAATTTTACCTACTTGGGGAACCTTTTTAATAATAAAAAAGTTGGGACCACTTGATTACGACAAGGCTACAACAAACTAGTGGAACTATAGAGGGTTTTTTTCGATTTGCCAGCAAACTTGGGTCATAAGCCGATAGCTGAATTGAAAACACTGTATAAAACCAAATGTCTGTCAGTGGCCACCTATGGGGCAGGGGTATGCGGATATCATAAAAGTGCACAGATTCAAATATTAGAGAACACATTTTTAAAAAGACTTTTACTTATTCCCAGTAGTTCTCCCACTCAATTCTGTCATTCTGAAGTGGGTATTGAGTATGTGACTGACAGAATTCATATTGCCCCCTTGCTTCTATGGGGAAAAATTTGGACCTCAGAGGTCCTATTATTTTCAAGAGATATCCTAAGAGACTGTATGAACCATGACAATGCAATGGCGGTCCCCTGGTTACGTTATGTTAAAGAAACTTTTTATAAGATAGGCCTTGAAGATTTTTATGACAACTCGGAGTCTATTCAACCCAATATGAAAAGGATATTAAAAACGCACATCAATGTTTTAAGCTTGTCTAACCAGGTCAGTGACACAGTGGATCGTGCACTTTTAAATCAGCAACAATTTTATTAGTCTTTTACCACCCAGGTCCATTCACGTTTTTTAATGACTAGATTTCTTTTTAGCACACGGTTCTTTCTTGTGGCTTTTCCGAAACAGGGGGGTTGGTGTGAGAGACTCCCCCCCCCCCCACCCCCCCCCGTCCATGTAACAATGTAGCCCAACAGAGCACAATGCACCTTATGCTTTTTTGCACACTCTACAAAGACCCAAGAGCTCGTTTTATTAAGCCTATTTTAAGGGACATTCGTCCCTGTTCTTACAATGAGGGTGTGAGGAAGACGATGGAGCGGACCGGAAGTGGGGCTGGTCGGAGCCGCTGCATACTGCTCCGGAAGCAGGACGCGGTCTAGTCTCTGGCTCGACCTTGGGGGCGGACCCGGACACAGAAGAAAAGGCACAGAGGCGGACGCGAGGACGAGGAGGACGCGAAGCGGAGAACGAGACCAGCGTGGAGAAGAGGGAGAGAGGACGCGAGGACGGAGAGAGTAAGGAAGATAAAGGGAAGCGACGACGGGACGAGGGAACCGAGGCGGACGGCGACAAGAGAGACGGCGAACCCAGGAGTGGGGTATACATTGCGAACCAACCCGGTGGGCAGAGGAGAGGAGAAGACGCCCCGGGTCCCAGCGCCGCGGTCCGTGTAACGGGCCGTGGCTCAAGGCGAGTGACTCTCAGGGGACCTTTCGGGTGGGGTTGGTGGAGGTAGTAAGGGGATGGGAGGCACTAGAACTGTGTAGTAAGGGGAGGGGAGGCACTAGACTTGTGTGTGATCCCTCACTCCCCTCACGCCCGAATCGAAGGTGGTGGTAGCACAATACAACAGCTTAAAGAGCCCTGACTAAAACCGGTACTTTTGTTGTTTTCTCTCCCTACTCCCCCTCCGGAACACCAAGAAGCAAAGCAACCCCCTGGACCATTCCTGAGAACGCAAGGAAGAACCAAGAGACAGTGACGGAAACTGTTGACTGTTTTTTTTCGTTTAAAGTGCTTTACGCATCTCCCTTGACTGGCATCAGGAGAATAAAAGAGTCTGACACTTTCACCTGTTACCCTGAGAGTTTCTTTGGCTTGGTCCACTGACCATTAGGAGCCCCGGCTACCACAGATTTGGTGTCAGAAGTGGGATTCTAGAGTGTCGACATGACACAGCCCGTGCCTCTTACGGTGGAAAGCATTATCAACCAGTTGGCTGAGGGACAGAGACTTCTCCAATTGGCACTGGAGGAACAGGCCCAAGCTGCACAAAAGGATAGGGAAGTGTTACATGGGGCCCTACGAGATCAAGCTGTTCTGCTCACCTCCAATCAACAAGTGCAAGATACCGCCATACTTAGACTGACTGATGCTATCGTCAGTGCGAGAGTCCGGCCAAACGTCCCTGGGTCAGTCTTACAAAAATTTCAAGAAGGAGACGACCCTGATTATTTTTTCGTTAACTTTGAAAGGGTAGCGGCTACAGCCGCATGGCCCCAAGAAAGGTGGAGTCAGTATATTGCGCCTCTCCTAGCTGGAGAATTGCAAGCCGCCTATCAGGCCGCCAACCCAGCTGGAACAACATCCTATGAGGACGTAAAAAGAGCGATTTTAGAGCGTCTAGGTTGTGATCCAGAATACTACCGGGCCAAGTTTAGGAAGGAAAGGTGGAACACAGGTGATAATCCACGAGCACTATACTACAGGGTCAGAGACATGGGTAGTCGATGGTTAACACCGCAAACATCCACAGTCGAGGAAGTGTCGGAAAAAGTATACTTAGAACAATACCTAGAGGCCCTTCCCCCAACAACCCGTTCTTGGTTGAAACAACACTCTAACCTGACAACAGCAACAGCAGTTGATTTAGCGTGTGCCTTCCACCGGTCACCGGAGTTCAAAGCTGGAGTAGCCCGTACTTCTTCGGTACCCCCCAGAAACATGCCTCGCCCCACGTTAATACCTCGTACACAGCCCAGACCTCTTCCTCCGCTTATGAGTACGAGTAACCAAGGCCCCCAATGTTATCACTGCTCTGAGTGGGGACACATAGCTCGCCAATGCCCCCATAAAACCTCGACCGTAGAACCCATGGAGGTTGGATATTCTAGAGGAAGGATATGTATGGTAGGCCAGGGATCCCCTCGGTATAAAAAGGACATATTCCTGAATGGAAAGAGACAACAGGCTTTATTAGATACGGGATGTCACGTAACGGTAGTGGATAAAGCCCTGGTTCCCCAAACCCAACTCCAAGGAACCGAACGAGTACAAGTCACATGCGTACACGGGGATACAAAATCTTACCCCGTCGCAGAGGTACTTCTGGATGTTTCTTGCGATCCTCAAATACGGGGGTAATACCGTCCTTACCTGAAGCCGTAATTATAGGGACAGATCACCCCAAGTTCGAACACTACTTAAATGAGACCAAACAAGAAGCACTAAGATGGCTACAAGAGGCTCCCTATTACGAATGTGACCTGGAGAAGGGGGAAGGCAAGGAAAGGAAGAGTAAAACAGAGAGAAGGAAAGCAAAGCAATATTTCATGAAGACCCATAACTCAAACCTCGCTTTTCCTATCTCCCTTACAGACCCCATTGAGGCAGATCCGATTAGCTTCCGCTCAGCCCAGAGGGATGACCAAACCCTGGTATATGCCTGGGGACAAGCACAGGAGCAGGATCCGGACAAGGTAGGACCTTATTTCGTTCTTAAGAAAGGGTTACTGTACCGCGCCATAAAGGAGGGGGAACAGGTAAAAACCCAACTCTTAGTGCCTCTTTCGTTTCGTGCCCACGTGTTACAGTTGGCCCACAATCACATAGGGGGTGGACACTATGGGAAGGAGAATACCTTGAAGTATCTCTTGGGTAGGTTTTACTGGCCAGGGGTATACCGGGATGTAGCAAAACACTGTACCTCCTGTGTGAGATGTCAATACTCCAACCCTGCCGGGATAAAAAAAGCACCTCTGTGTCCCTTACCAATAATTGATGTCCCCTTTAAGCGGGTGGGCATGGACTTGGTAGGTCCCCTGACCCCATCTGCCAGAGGTCATAGATATATACTTGTCATAATAGACTACGCCAGTAGATATCCAGAAGCATTCCCTTTGACAACAATGACTTCTCCTGCTGTGGCTAGAGCCATGATTTCTTTCTTCACTAGGGTGGGGTTTCCTTCCGAAATCTTGACAGACCAGGGAACACCCTTTATGTCTCGGTTAATGTCCCACGTATGTAAGATCCTGGGTATACAGCAAATTCGAACATCGGTTTATCATCCCCAAACAGATGGCCTGGTAGAGCGCTACAACAAAACCATCAAAGGTATGCTCCGCAAGGCCATCTCTGAAACCGGGAGAGACTGGGACCAACAGCTACCCCTGGTCCTTTTTGCAATACGAACACACGAGCAGAAATCAACCGGGTACTCCCCATATGAGTTGTTATTTGGAAGAAAGCCCAGAACCCTGTTAGACATGGCAGCCGAACAATGGGAGGCAGAGGAGGAGGAGGGACAAACACTACCCAAATACGCCGCCGACTTAAAATCCGCGGTGAACAAGATCTGGGGCATAGTACACGAAAACATGGAAAAAGCCCAAGACTCCCAGAAGACCTATTACGATAGGAACAGTCAAGCAAGAGAGTTTGCCCCCGGTGACAAAGTCCTCCTTCTTCTACCAACGACCGAGAATAAACTGTTATCCAAATGGCAAGGTCCTTATATTATCGAGAAAAAGGTCACCCCAGTCACCTACAGTGTCCTCATACCCCACAGGGCTGGAGGCAAGCAGACATACCACGTCAATCTGCTAAAACAGTGGGTAGAACCCACGACACCCAACGAGCCAGGGCAGGCGATACTGACGATAAATACAGAGAGAGCCCTAGAAATATCCACGGCCAACACCCAGGGAGCAACAGGGGAAAGAGCCCCCGTTGGGGACGGCTTATCAAGCTCCCAGCAGTCGCAATTGTCATCCCTATTGGACTGCTTCCCAGGTCTGTTCTCGACCACCCCGGGACTGACGTCCCTCGCTTACCATGACATTGTTTCAGTGGACAACAGTATAGTGAAGTTAAAACCTTATCGTATCCCTGAAGCTAGAAGAGAAGCGGTAGAAAAAGAAGTCATAGACATGTTACGGGCCAATATCATCGAACCCTCCACAAGCAACTGGTGTTCACCCATAGTGTTAGTACCAAAACCCGACGGCAGTCTGCGTTTTTGTATGGACTTCCGTCAGGTAAACAGCATTACAAAATTTGACTCCTATCCTATGCCCCGTATAGACGAATTAATAGAGAAGTTAGGTAATGCCAGGTACTTAACTACTCTAGACCTTACAAAAGGTTATTGGCAGATTCCCCTAACCCCCCAAGCCAAAGAGAAAACAGCCTTTGCAACCCCATCCGGGCTGTACCAATTCCGGGTGCTCCCTTTCGGCCTCCACGGGGCCCCAGCGACATTCCAACGCCTTATGGATCGTATCTTGAAACCTCATACCACCTATGCAGCAGCGTATTTAGACGACAGTCGTTTTCAGTCCAACGTGGACTGATCATCTCAAACACCTCACAGCTGTATTTACTGCCATTCAGGAAGCGGGCCTAAAAATAAACCCTAAGAAGTCCCTTCTAGTCACCGATACCATACAATACCTTGGCTATACCATACAACGAGGTCTGATCAAACCCCAGCTGACTAAAGTGGAGGCCATCAAAAATCTTCCCAACCCTACAACCAAGAGTGACATTCGCTCTTTTCTGGGGTTTATAGGGTACTATAGGAGATTCGTCCCCAACTTTTCTGCCCTAGCGAGCCCCCTCACCGATCTTCTAACCAAAACATATCCATCCCGGATACGCTCGTGGACAGAAGAACACGAACAGAGTTACCAAGGCCTCAAAGAAGCCATCTGTAAAGCTCCTGTGTTGCATTGCCCAGACTTCAAGAAGCCGTTTGTACTCCAGACAGATGCGTCCGGTCTTGGGTTAGGTGCGGTACTACAACAACCGGACTCTGGGGGGGAGCTTAAACCTATTCTCTATATTAGCAGAAAGTTATTTCCCAGAGAATCCCATTACTCGACCATCGAAAAAGAGTGCCTGGCTATTAAATGGGCAGTGGAAGCGCTCCAGTACTACCTACTAGGACGGCGTTTCACCATCCTCACCGATCATGCACCCTTAACCTGGCTCGTAAAGCATAAAGATTCCAACCAACGCATACTCAGGTGGTTTATGTCCCTCCAACCTTTCTCTTTTCAGACACTACACATACCTGGGGCCAGACAGGGCTGTGCGGACTACTTGTCCAGGAATCCCACCACTGAATGGCCCCAACGTCCATTCCTAGAGGGAGAGCTATGTGAGGAAGACGACGGAGCGGACCGGAAGTGGGGCTGGTCGGAGCCGCTGCATACTGCTCCGGAAGCAGGACGCGGTCTAGTCTCTGGCTCGACCTTGGGGGCGGACCCGGACACAGAAGAAAAGGCACAGAGGCGGACGCGAGGACGAGGAGGACGCGAAGCGGAGAACGAGACCAGCGTGGAGAAGAGGGAGAGAGGACGCGAGGACGGAGAGAGTAAGGAAGATAAAGGGAAGCGACGACGGGACGAGGGAACCGAGGCGGACGGCGACAAGAGAGACGGCGAACCCAGGAGTGGGGTATACATTGCGAACCAACCCGGTGGGCAGAGGAGAGGAGAAGACGCCCCGGGTCCCAGCGCCGCGGTCCGTGTAACGGGCCGTGGCTCAAGGCGAGTGACTCTCAGGGGACCTTTCGGGTGGGGTTGGTGGAGGTAGTAAGGGGAGGGGAGGCACTAGAACTGTGTAGTAAGGGGAGGGGAGGCACTAGACTTGTGTGTGATCCCTCACTCCCCTCACGCCCGAATCGAAGGTGGTGGTAGCACAATACAACAGCTTAAAGAGCCCTGACTAAAACCGGTACTTTTGTTGTTTTCTCTCCCTACTCCCCCTCCGGAACACCAAGAAGCAAAGCAACCCCCTGGACCATTCCTGAGAACGCAAGGAAGAACCAAGAGACAGTGACGGAAACTGTTGACTGTTTTTTTTCGTTTAAAGTGCTTTACGCATCTCCCTTGACTGGCATCAGGAGAATAAAAGAGTCTGACACTTTCACCTGTTACCCTGAGAGTTTCTTTGGCTTGGTCCACTGACCATTAGGAGCCCCGGCTACCACAGAGGGTTTTAACTATTTGAGGTCGCAATCATCTGTTACTATCTGCAGCTCTATGCTGAGTTTTATCAAAATTGTTTTTCTAATTGGGAAACGTTACAAATTTTCAATTGCTTTTATTGAATTTACCTAACCTGGTTTTATTTTGTGCATTGTTTTTAAACTATGTGTAGAAATTTTATTTTAAATGAAAGCATGATTTTTTGTAAACTTTTATGATTCATTTGAATCGAATAAAGTTATTTGACTGACTGATAGTGCAAAGTGCTTTCATGGATATTAGAGAGGCTGGCAGACCATCTGAATGTGGAAATCAGGTATGTCTGTATACATCGGTAATGTTTGCTTTTGCTCGTCTAACGCGCACATTGACCTAGATGTCTTGATAGGAAAGTCAAACATCTATTGGACCTTTGTCATCGCCCGATATGACTATTAGGCACAGATTTACTGACTCACAACCTTATATGTTGGGAGTTAAATGCTGTACACAACAACATACTGGCATCGAACTACAACCCCCCATGAGCCTACGGACACTTGGGTAGGTCTTTACTCGTGATGTCATTATGATGGGTCGAGTAATTAGGTAAATTGCCTACACCGGTGAGGGGCGGTAATGAGAATATGTCTAAAAGACCTTTCCTTACCTACCGCCAGCTCCCTCCGGCCACAGCTTTCGCCGGTCCGGGGTACCGACGGATGGATAAGTGAATAGAAGTGACATGGTACTCTTGTTAATTATTGCGAGTCCTCGCGAATTGTCTTCATGTGCGCTAGACTGTGTATCGGAGGTTTGTGTTTCAATATCACCACTAAGGGAGAGTAGACGCTACGGCGCCATTGAGGGGCGATTTAGTTATACTTCCGATACAGTGTAAGTGTTTGCCCCTCATGACACACTGAATTAACAGAGCGTATACCACAAGGGTTCTGGTTGAGACTGCTATATCTCGATTTTAACTATCGGATGTACCGTACGTTATTATAGGTCTCTGAAGTGGCAGCAATGCATGTCTGACATCCATTACGCGCTGAAATATTAGAATGTATGCCGTACGCGGCTTTTTGAGACAATCACATCTCGTATTTAACTACTGAGCTGCATATTATAATCCGTCTCTGTAGCCACCCACGGTGTTGATTCTCTGGCTCCTACTACTAATCCTTATGAATTTAACAATGACTCCATGTTGTGACATAGCGACTAGTCTCCCTCTGCTAGTTTTTCCACTGAGTCAATTGCCCAACTTATTCTATTACATTCTAATGTAGGTTGTGGTCCACTTAATCTCGAGTGTTTGTATCGAATACCCGCAGACATGTGCAACTTTTTGATATCAGTACCTAATTGCTTAGTGTTTGTCTGCAAGTACAATGATACTCAATGCCATTATCAGAGAATAGACACATCGGTCACGTTATCAGTGTGCACTACTCCTGTGAACTTCCTATGTGTTCCTGCAATGCACCTTCTGGGCATAGTGTGAACAAAAAGTTTTTAACCAGCATCCAATTGCAGGCTAGACTTGAACATCCATCTTAGTCTGACCTTTTGCCAACATTTTTTATAGAGCGGTGCCTCCCGTCCTGAGCTGTTGCCAGGTGAGGGGAGGCTTCTTACTTGTAATTCACAGGTAAGTCTACTCTATATATTTATTTCACTGTATACATGAAGATAAGCCATATGATGAGTATCTGTGACTCACAAATTTATTAATTTAATAGAACCAAGCATTTGATCTCTTTCTGTTTTATTCACAGGTGTCACCAGTACATCATAATCTACCCAAAGTAAAACCACTTGTGATGTAGGTTGTATTTGTTCCGAAACACATTCATTTGATCACTTTGTTACGCAGTAGCATTTAATACCTAGGTCCTGAGGAAGGCCACGACCCTTTGAGGTCACATTGGCCGAAACACGTAGATCTGCTTTTAGGACAGATGCAGTTATTATTTTCAAACTGCACATGCACGGTTTTTAATCCTGACCCCTAGAGTTAACTAATAAAGCCCTTTTTTCTCTTGGTAGATAGTTTTATCACATACTTCACTTTTTTTTGCACTGCGCCCATCACTCCATCACCATAGCGCTTTACATCTGTGTAGAGTAGTATCTGAAAACATCCCTGAGTTCCTCCTTCACAGTGAGGGGGTTGTTGCCCTTGGCTACACTAGGTGTTTTAGCCAAGAGAAGAAATCCCAGATGACGAAGCATGCCACCTCGGTGGGTGATGGGATTCCGTCCTTATTAAAGGATTCTCACTAGGCATGATTGAGAGCCTTCTGCTTGTGTTCTAAATTTCTAGTGCTCGTTCAAGCCTGTTAGACCCACAGATTATCAGGTGTTTTTCAATAGTTGGATGGGGAAATCTGCATTGGTCTTAAAACGTCCCTCGGACACTCCACTCCTGGTTTTGTTTTCTATGAGATAGTTCTACCATCAGGCACCTGCAAACTTTTTCTACTCTAGTGAGGGGTCCTTATGAATGTAAAGACAAGCATGCAATCTGCTTCAACAAACCAAGGCTCAGCCTTGCATTTGCAGGGAAGATTTCCAATGGGGTAAGACTTGAGAGGGTTGACCAAGTAACTCTTCCTTAACTGGAAGAATTATAGAGACCTTAAGGATGGGTCTGGGTATGAAACCTTCTTCAGAAATGGCAAGGAGTAAAGGGCAATGACCGCTAAGTGCTTAAGGTTCATAAAAAGTTAATTGTGTTGTGGGACAGCCTTCTTAAAGTCAAAGCCTATTGTCAATATGGCATTCGGATACTCCAAGATTGAAAGGGAGACTATTAGATGCACCTTTAAGTTGTTTCCTAGCCCCACTTTGTCAGTCCTTAGGGACTTTTTAGGCTCCCTCAGCCTTAAAAGGCTCCAGGGACCCCATCCCCCCAGGTCAAATACAATTAACCAGAGCCTTAATAGGCCCTTGGGGCCAAAAACTGTAAAAAAAAAAAAAGTAAGGGGAGGAGGGCAGAACAACCCTCCTTCCCGTGCATTCTTAGTCCATAAAGCCAAAATCTAAGGGGAAGGGAAGTGCAGCCATCCTCCCTGAGTCCTAATTGGCCCCAGGAACTCTAACCCCCCCAGGGCCAAATAAAATAAAAGGGGAAGGGGGCTGTGTGGTCCCCCTCCCTGAGTCCTAACAGGCCCGAGGACCCCATTCACTGGCATCAAATACAATTAAAAAAGAGATGGGGGGGGGGGGGAGCCTAGCGCGCATCCAAGATGGTCGCGTGAGCACAGGGCTCCCCGGACCCTCGCTGCTCCTCGGAATTTATCCTGAATCTATCCTGACCCGGTTGATGGAATCTGGGAGACGAATGCTGGCTGAACACTAAACTCCTTTCGGAAATCAAATCGGACCTGGCAATCCGGAGTTATGGTGGTTTGAACTTTTGAGGCCCACCCTACAGCAGTGCCCGATGCGAGGGTGATCTGTGGAGCCGGGGCGTAGTTGAACAACAACGACAGCGGAGCGGTGCCAGTGGCCGTCACATCACTTTCGGTTTCACTTTTGGTCTTTGAGGGGCTGGACTGTGGACTTGCCTGGTGCGACTGGGCTTCCATTTTGCCTTCGCTTGATGCCGGTGGCTTCGTTTGCTGCCAGTGTGCTCATTGACGGTGGTCCCTTCGCTCCGCCATATTGCGGCCTGTGGTGCGACACACGTCTGCCTGGTCTGTGCCACCTCGACGCTTCCTCGGTGGTCCCCTTCGGCGATCGAGGTTCTCATGGGAGGCAGGGGAGACCCCGAGAGGCGTAAGACCAAGACATCCCTACGTGGGGGACCGGTCCAGACGAACAACATGGACCGCTACACTCAGGGTAAAGGATCCCCCGGGACAGCCAATGTCCCCCCGGATGACACCAGTGGTGGCCCGTCCGTTTCTCCGGATCTGTCCCTGCAGGACATCATGGGCGCCATTACGGGCATCAGAGAGACCATCGCTACACAGTACGAGGCCTTGGCCCGTAAAATCGACACGGTGGCCATTGACATTACCCTAATCCGGGCGGATCTCTCTAAGACCAACGAGAGGGTTCAATCGCTGGATGTGCGGACGTCCTCCCTTGGGACGGACGTGTCGGACCTGAAGGCCACTCTCGGCGATCTCAAGTCGGCCAATGATTTGATGGCCCGGCGGCTGGAAGACTTCGAGGGACGGGCCCGCCGCAATAACATCCGCGTCATAGGCGTTCCGGAGACCTCCGATAACCGCCCGGTTGATCTTCTGGTCGAGGAGCTCATCCTCGAGCATCTTGCTCCCGCTGGCCTGAGTAAGTTTTTCGCTGTGGAGCGGGCCCATCGAGTCCCAGGTGGCCGGCCGCGACCGGGTGCCCCCCCGAGACCTATCGTTGCGAGACTTTTCCACTACAGAGACCGAGACACGATTCTGCAGGCCTCACGGGTTCATGGCCCGCTCCGACATGAGAACTCGTCCATTAACTTTTTCCCGGACTTCACCCAACTTGTCCAGAAACAGCGGATGGGCTTCCAAGGGGTGAAGCGGCGTCTCCGGGACCTCGGTCTCAAGTACTCTATGCTTTATCCTGCAAGGCTCCGAGTGGAACATGAACATCGGACTACCTTTTTTGACTCTCCTGTGACTGTGAGTGACTGGCTGGATTCGCTGCCAGACCGGGGTGACCGGACTGGGCCCTCTGCCGAGGGTGGTGGGTCTCCTTTGGAGTGACTTATGGTCCCGGACTCTGCCAGGTTGTACTGTTCGGCTGGGTTCTACTTCTTTTGTGCATTTTGTTTCACTATGTTGTGTGTGGGGAGCGGGCGGGGACGGGTCCCCTCCCTCCTCCGGGGTCTTTTCGTAGAATGGGGTTTGTAGGGCGACAGGCACACTGCAAGTTGGGGTGGTTTTTTGAACCGCAGGGGGGCAGGGTGGGGGGTGTTGGAGTTGGGGGGGGTTGGTGGGTGGGTGGGGTTGTTTGCATTTGTGTTTTTTGTTTTCAAGGCGAAGTATTGGCTATGGTTCATCCTTGGGCGTTGAGCTCTTTGCTAGGGGACCCTTGATCTACTGGATGGGATGGGGGGGGGGAACGGGTTGAGATTGATGTCTTGGAACGTCAATGGATTGGGGGACCGTATCAAACGGGGTGTTGTGCTGCAATATCTGCGTCGTTTGACTCCTGACGTGGTGTTCTTACAGGAGACGCATCTGGTTGGCAACGTTTGTCGGGCTATGAACAGGGGGGGGATATCGACTTGTGGTCCACTCTGGTTTCACCACTGGTTCGAGAGGGGTGGGCATTCTCTTGCGAGCTTCACTTCCGTTGGAGATCACCAGGGTGGTCCCAGACGATAGAGGGCGCTATGTGGCTCTGACTGGGAGGTGGGAGGGGCAGTCCCTTTCCTTGATCTCAGTCTATGTTCCCCCGGGCCTCCAGAACTCCACCTTCTCAGACTTGGGTCGTATGTTGCTTGGGCTTCCTGACAGTCTTTTGCTTATGAGTGGGGACTTTAATTCGGTTGTCTCGGGTGACCTGGACCGTCATCCGCCCAGGGCCCTCCCTGCTGCCCAGGCGTGGCTGGGCGGGCTCCTGGAGACCTTCGGTCTGGTGGACTGTTGGAGGTTAATGCATCCGGCACGGTGTCAGTACACCTTTCACTCTGGGGCCCATGGGAGTCTCTCCAGACTGGATTATTTCCTTATGCCCGCGGCCCAGGCTACTCGGATTCGAGAGGTCAAACACCTGGCCAGGGGTATTTCTGATCATTCCCCACTGTGGTTGTTTTTTGACACCGGGTCGCGGTCCGCTGGGCGGATCGCTCCTATTAACCCTTGGTACCTGCGAGACCCCAAGATCCGTGATAGCCTGATTAAGTCGATTGATCAATATTTTTCTGAGAATGAGGGGTCGGTATTGTCCTCGGTGTCCCTGTGGGAAGCTTTCAAAGCAGTGCTTCGCGGGCATGCCCTGTCCCAGATAGTGGAGGCCAAGAGGGTCAAGAGAGAGGCGGTTGTGACGCTGGAGACTGAAATATCGGGGCTGGAGGCAGCTTTGGAGGCGGGTGTCACCCCGGATGGGCTGCATGCCCTCAGCCTGAAGCAGTTTGAATATAAGTCTCTCGTCACTGATGCTGCCAAGACTATATATAGGGAGCAGCAGGGCAGGTTGTATGACGCCGGAGACAAGGCGGGTAAGCTGATTGCCTGGTTGGATAAGAAGGAGAGAGTGAATCGTGTGGTCCCGGAGCTTCGGGTGTCGGATGGAGTGTGTGTGACTGAGCCTGGTGAGATTGTTGAGTGTTTTGCTGACCACCTCCGTGCAGTGTACTCCCCGGTGTCCGATAGAGATGAGGACGACTCTCGTCTTCTGCTTCGGGATATTGCCCTGCCCGGCTTATCCGTCGATGATCGCGAGCTGATGGATGCCCCTTTGTCTGTCGAAGAGATTGCTACTGCGATTCGCTCCCTCCGCTCGGGCAAGGCTATGGGCCCCAACGGCCTGCCGATTGAACTATATAAGTTGCGCCCGGATAAAATCGCGCCTTTCCTCCGTCATATGTTTCAGGAATCGCTCGAGAGGGGTTCCCTTCCTGACGACCAGCGTCTGGCTACTATAGTAGTGATTCCCAAGGAGGGTAAGCCACGTGACCGCTGTGCCTCCTATAGGCCTATTTCCCTGCTGAATGCCGAACCCAAAATCCTTGCTAAGGTCCTCGCTAATCGCTTGCTGAGCGTTATATGTGACTTGATACATCCGGATCAATGTGGCTTCATCCCACATCGTAATACCGCTCTTAACTTACGGCGTCTGCACGGCGTCCTTGCTAGGGCTGAGTACTTGGCTGAACCGGCCATATTGGTTTCCCTAGACGCCACGATGGCCTTTGATACCATTGAATGGCCATTTCTTTGGGCCGTCTTGGCGAAGTTTGGGTTTGGGGAGGGGTTCCTTGGCTGGGTGAAGCTCCTTTATGCTGGACCAATGGCTCAGGTGGTTGTCAATGGGCGGGTTTCTCGGCCTTTCGCTCTCGGGAGGGGAACTAGGCAGGGGTGCCCGTTGTCCCCGCTGCTCTTTGCTCTCGCCCTGGAGCCGCTCGCTGCCTGGCTCCGTTGGGAGCCCTCGATTAGAGGGCTCCGGTGGGCCCCGGGCTTCGAGGATCGGGTTTCATTGTACGCGGATGATATTCTCTTGTATCTCACCTCACCGCGGAAGTCGCTCAATGTTCTCTTTGATGTCCTTACTTCCTTCGGGAAAAACTCGGGTCTGATAATCAACTGGTCCAAATCTTGTGTGTATCCTATCTCTGGTGGTTCTCCTCTCTTGCCGCCTCGGCTTCCGCTCCAAATATCTCAGTCCGGCTTTAAATACCTGGGGGTGTACGTTTCGTTGGATCCGGCGGTCCGCTATGAGCAGAATCTCCTGTCTCCACTCCGGCGTTTGAGGGCAGATACGGCTCGGTGGTGTAAGCTGCCCTTGTCTCCGCTTGGTCGCGCGGCGCTGTTTAAAATGATGTCCCTTCCCAGATTCCTTTATGCACTCCAGAACTTCTTCGATGTCATTCCTGCGGCCTACTTTAGGGAGGTGGAGAGTTTGCAGAGGAGACTGGTTTGGGACGGGCGATCGCGTATCGCGTTGGCCAAGCTGACTCTTTCCTGGTATGACGGGGGCATCGCGCTTCCTGATATTAGACGGTACTATTGGGCCTCCCAGCTGTCTGCCATTAACCATGCTACGTACGCTCCTGGTTCGAACCCGGCATATGAGATGGATAAATTCCTGCTCCCCGGCGGTAACTATAACAGAGCGCTTTACTCGCGGTCTGCTGGTAGGGCCCTTACGGGCCCTACCAGGATTGCGGTCCGTGTATGGAAGGCGGCTAACGTTGCGATGGGCTGGAGTGAGCGTTTAACGTGCACCACTCCTCTATTCGACTCAGACCGCTTGGGAAACCTCTGGACAACGAAAGGCTTCGAGCGCTGGGATACAATTGGCATCAGCAGAGTGGGGGACCTGTGGGTTAAAGGTGCGGTTAAATCCTTCGCGGCGCTTCAGCGCGAGTATGAGCTTAGTGACAGAGAGTTCTTCCGTTATGCACAGGTTCGGCACGCCCTGCTTTCGGTCTTTGGGGAGGGGACCACGATCCCTTCTTCTTCGCCTCTCGAGGACCGCATACTCGACGGTCACGTCCCCGACAGTACTATTTCCCTGATTTACAAAAAACTGATAAACAATCGGGCTGACCTCTTGGTGCGTCTTCGGGAGGCATGGACGGGAGATGGGGTGGAGCTGGACGATGAGGACTGGCAGACTGCACTGTCATCCCCTAAGGAGGTGGCCATCCCGGCCCGTCTCCGCCTGGTCCAGCTTAAGATTCTCCATCGTGTATATGTGACGGGCCCCCGCCTGGTCTCGATGGGGTTCACAGACGACGGACTCTGTAAGCGTGGCTGCGGGCTCAGTGCTACTTTTCTCCATATCCTATGGGAATGCCGCGAGGTGGCGGAATACTGGCGCCGGGTGCATATTATGAGACGAGTCACCGGGGTCGCTCTGCTGCCGGAGGTGCGTCGCTGTGTGCTGAATGTATGGGAGCCCAATGACTGCAATGCGGCTCAGGCTCGGTGGGCGGCCTTGGGGAACATGATTGCAAAGAGAGATATTGCGCAGCTTTGGGGTTCCCAGCGGCCTCCCACCGTGTCCGTCTGGAAGGAAAACATGGACTGGTGCATGTTCAGGAAGAAAACGGTGTATGTGGCCCGTGGTAAACCGGGGGCTTGGGGTAAAATTTGGGGGCAGTGGAACGCGTATCGTGGGTCTATCTATGCTCCCCCTTTGGTAGATACGTCCGGGGTTGCCTCGTCCCCCTGATCCTTGAGGGTTCCTTGTGCATCTCGTACTTCGGAGTACAGATTTGGTTCTCTCGTTGCCCCCCCCTCCCTCTCAGGTCTTCTTTTATTGACCGCCCTCGGGTGGTTGGGTGTTGACTCCCCCGGCTGGTGTTCGCCGCCCTTCATAAGTCGTTTCGCCTTGTTTGTTGTATCTTTGTATTTTTCTTTTTTGTTGTTATTTATACTAAAAGTGTGTATTCTGATTTCCTTTATGTGCAATCTGATTTACTGTGATAGTGCGGAGCCCCTGTGGGCTAGCCATGGTTTTCTGATATGCTGGAACACTTTGACTACTAGCGGCCGGCCCTGGTGGTTGTAGGCCCGTGTTTGTAACCCTTTTATGCACAATAAAATCTTTTCACAAAAAAAAAAGAGATAGGGGGCGACGAGGTCCTCCTATCCTGGGGTCCTTAATTTTTTTTATTTTAAAGGAGAGTGAGCCCCACCTTCCCAGCCACCCCAGGGCTGTCTGTGTTTTTAGAAGGGGACGGGGGCTACAAGCCCCTGTTGGCCCATGGGAACCCATCCCCTAGGGTCGTATGTTTGTGAAAAGTGGTGGGAGAGCCGCATGCCCCCCCCCCCCCAAGCCTATTTAGGCCCCAGGACCCCATCCCCAGCAGCCAAGTAATTAATAAAAGGAGGGCGCATGTGCCCCCCACCCTCCGTAAGCCCAATTAGACTCCGGGGACCCCATGCCCTGAGGCTGAAATTGAAATAAAAGGGAGCTAACTATAACTGCAGAATTTCTATGGTTTTGCACGAGTGAATCAGAGCCCAACAATAACTTCCCTGTTTTTTGGTTTGCTAACTTTGGCCAAATTTGACAAACCTTCACAAACTGCTCCCAGGAAAATTTTGAGGTGATTCTTAAAGTGCCGGCCAAGAAAAAAGGGTTGCCCCTGAATGCAAAATCCCCATACTTTTTCCATGGACTTCTTTAGACAAGGCTACAGCAAAAACTGCTGAACGGAATTACCAAATTTGGCAGGAAGCTAGATCTTGGCCCTCAGATTGTGCTTTTTGTGATTAGGTGTAAATCCATTCTGTAGATTTTGAGATAATAAGGGTAAAAAAAACAAGATATTTAGACGGTTGAGCTAACAGGAGTCTGAGGCTCTCGGGGGGAGGGGGGCGGAGGCAAATTAAAAATAGAGCGTTCTGATTGGCCCAGGGAGATTTATTTCCCTTGAGCCATCTCGCTCCCACAAGAGTCAAACTCCTACAAGTGCTCCAACTGGCTGCTTGCAACATGAGAAAAATGTTGCTGGCCGCCATTA
The DNA here is from genome assembly GCF_964204655.1 of Triturus cristatus. Taxonomy (NCBI): domain Eukaryota; kingdom Metazoa; phylum Chordata; class Amphibia; order Caudata; family Salamandridae; genus Triturus; species Triturus cristatus. The sequence goes on from NC_140583.1 coordinate 662,364,709, forward strand.
CATGACTCAGTGACTTAGTCACCTGTCCTGAAGTTGTAAAAGAATAAAGATAGATGGGGACAGATAGGGATGCCCTGACCCCATAGGCTCCATGGGGGGCAGAACCCAGAGGGCAACTTGGTCAAAAAAGAAAGTTTTAATTTTGACATTGTGCGTACTATACTTGGTACAGGCTTTAGAGAATAGGACTGGTTATCTCTCCCATTTGCTTGCAATGTGGCAAAAAAGATGGTACCTTCCTACACACAGTATGGGCCTGCAGCGCTATTCATAAGTTCTGGAAGGGAATCATGGCGTGCCTGGCCGAGGTTTTGGCCTGGGACCTTCCCATGTCCCCGAAATTAATTCTATTACAATAGCACTGACGGGACTGGGTGCAAAAGATACAAACACCACCTGCTGTTCCTTGATCTTACCCTCGTTGAGCGTGACATAGGCAAGCTTTAGAGGGCAGAATCTCCACCCCTTCTAGGTGTATGAAAGAAGGGCAGGGATTTTTGTATGGACTTGGAGATACCTGTATTCCAAGCATGGGGATGCCCACAGAAACATCCCAAAATATGGCAACGGTGGGCCGACTACAGAGGTTTGATCCTGGAGCCCATCGCCTCAGTGGACAGGCATTTAGACACTGAAGTCTGACGATATGGCCTGGACACACTAAATACTTCATAATCCAAGAATTCTGTGGACTTTAGGACATGGGCTGGGTAGGCACGGGGGGCACTGTTGAGACAAAGCGCACTCTGTTATATTGTTGTCCTGTGTTTTTCTTTCCTTATCAGCAAACATTGGTAATAATGTCATGTCAATACTTCAATGTTTAACTGTATATGTACCAGGCCCTTTGGGCTATATTGTGGCAGAAAATCTAATAAAATGCGTTATGATTTTTTTTCAAAAAATTCAGAAATGGAAAAACAATACCATGATCCTGCGAGACTCAAAGGATCGGGGAAAAGAAAGAAAAACATAATTGTGGCGGGAGCATTTAATTACTTTATACCCCTGGGGCTGATTTCATAGGGGGGGGCTGTGTAGCCACCCTCCCCAAAACAATAGTGTAGGGGTAAAAATTACTTTGTATGGGGAGGAGGGCCACGCACCCACCACCCTGTGCCATAAGAGGCCCCAGGGAGTCCATCCTCCAGGTCTAATATTACTGTGGATTGGAAGGAGGGCCGCGCAACCCCCCTACCTGTGCCTCGAGAGTCCTGGGGGAGCCAACCCTGTGGTAGAAATGTAAAAAAATGGGCAGAGGGGCAACACAGCCACCTTCCCCGAGCCTCTAAAGCCCTTGTGGAGCCTACCCTCAGGGCCAATTCCTTTAAGGGAGGGGGCCGTGTGGATCCCCTCCATGTGCCATTAATGGGCTTGCCCACAGGCTATGTCGGACATATCGGTTTACCTGCCCGCAGTTGCGTGGCTGTGTTTGTACTCACTTGACAGGAAAAAATGTTGTTCTACGGACATGCGGAAGCAAACACCAAGTCCACTCCCAACAGTTGGGAGCTTCAAAAATGCTCCTACCTGCTGGGAGTGGCCTTCAGAGCCTTTTTCCCTGCATGCATCAACAGATATAAATATTGTTCCCTGGGGACAGGAGCAATGCCAGCTCCCTCTGGATGTGGGGAGCATGCTGTGGGCCCAGGGGCCTTGGGGCTCCCCGCGGCCCCCAACACCACCATGGTGGGTGCTCTGGAGGATGCGGTCCCCAGGGCCGGGCCATATGGCCAACCCCCTACTGCAAAGGCCATGCACAGTGTGGGGTTTGCAGTAGGGGGGGTGGGTTGGGTGCAGGGCCTGGCCACAGATCAGGCCCTGCAGCCAACCCTATGCCGCACACAACCAAAGTATGCATGTAGCAGTAAAGATGCACTTACTTTACAAACTATTTGTATACCCGTTTAAGGAGCAATGTATACAAAAGAAACTTGGATGATGTCATCAGTGAGGTCATCAATGATGCAATTTGAGATATTATCAATGATGTCATAGAACAGGTCATGAGTGATGTCACATGTGAGGATAAGCAGTGCATGGGAGCGGAGCAAGTTATAGTTAGCGCTACAAACTATAACTGGTGAATTTCTGTATTTATTTTAGTTCAAAGGGTTACTGTTTTCTCTGCCATATTCACCCAACTATAACCTTCCTTTAACCTTTTATTTTTTTAGTGAAAAAAATAAATATATATATTTTTTTCATTCTTCAATGAAATATGTTTTTTCAGTAAATATATAGTTTCACTGAAGAAAACAAATGTTACATGGACGTTATAGTTAGGTTCAGATTTTACACATACAAAACCACTCCCCTGCAATGCACAGCTTATGATCTCACATTGAGATGGTTTGCACACAAACAATACCACACAGACACTCAAAGTAGCATGTGCCTAAACTGGATAAATAAAAATGTAGTGCACAGTGTGAGAACATACGATGAAGGCCCATGGACACACTCACCCGTTGACAAGGCTTCTTCTCGCGTCTCATCATCGGCCGGCTGGGCGATATTCCACGAGGTGGTGGGAAGCCTGGCAATCTCCTCCACTGAGGTCAGCTTCACCATGTCCATGTGGTTGCTCCGTGGACGATACCTTGGGATGAAGCACTCCTTGCCGCACCTGAACAAGTCACGGATGATCTCTCCTGTCTGCACTTCATCTGGCATACTGAGATAGATGGCAACACGTCCAGACTCTCTGTACCGACTATGCAAAAGGAGCTGTAAGGGGAAAAGAAGTGCAGTGTTACAGATCATCAACACCTGGTCAGCAGGAGAGTTCTCCATTTAGATGGTCATAAGGGAAGTCCCTGTTCAGAGCAAGAACTTTCCAAGAGATTATTACATAGTTGCATTGAGGGAAAGGAATTGTTGGCCACAGAGATCTTTGTCAGAGCATTGAAAGAGGAAGGAGGAGACCACCTAGAGTGCTAACAGCCCACGACTGTGCAGCAAGGTGACCTTGGGCAGGTGATTGCTTACTGTTTTGAAGAGGGATTAAGTGAACCGGCGCCACAAAATAGGGACCTAGCAACCTGGCTTCCAAACTTTTTAGAAGGAAACTCATCCTCGTGTACTTACTTTAAAACAAGGGCATAGGATAGAAATGTATGTCTGCCAGCAAATTCAACTTGTGCGTACTTATTTCGAACCGAGGATCTAACTTTATCTGAATCAAACAATCAGTACCAGGGACTGCAGGGATTTGAGACTGCAAGAAAGGCCCCTGTAAATCTGTCCCATGGAGAGACAGCCGGAATGAGAGCGGTTAGCAATTCCCAAACGCTTTGATCCTTAAAGCATGATATTGTTGTATAATTTATAGAAAATTGGTGGACTCTTTCATTTGGTATTACAAAGAGTGAGGATGAGGTTGAAGATTAGTGAAAATGGGAGAACAGAAAGCATGTGAGTCGATGCAGAGCCATGGGGCAGGTGAGCGTGTGGATGGGGTGTAGGTGGAGGATAGACGATACAGGGTAGGTAAATGGAAGGGGGGTTTAATAGTGAGATTGGAGTAAAATAAATGTTGATTGGAATTAAAAGCACTTGGATAGAAAGTCGGTATGTGGCTGAGCACGGAAGAAAAGGAGAGAGAGGTTTGTCAAAACAGAGGAGAGAACAGATTTGTGCTTAGTGGGATGAGAACAAAGCAAGAGATGATCAGTAAGCCAGTGCTGTAAGTGCAGAGGAGAAAACTACGCATACGTTCAAGAAAACTAAGCAAAGATGTGTTTCAGTTTCTAGATATATAAAATGATTTTGATTTATATTTAAAATGATTAAAACAGTATCTCAAGGTTCTACTTATCTGGAATCGGGTGCTCCTCGAACTGTGGACTGGTACCTAAACATGTTGGCTTCAAAGCCACTGCCTCTTGAAGCAAAAAGAGTCTACACAAGTAGTTGGAAAGGTTCCAAGAATCTGTGCAGGTGAATGAGGGTCCATGCCCACGCCCCACTAGACTCATCATCCATGACAGTAGCCCCCTTATAAACACACCAGATAAAGGTCACAATAGCGTACTTTCGCAAGGCTCACCAGCCCACCAATTTCAGACTCTCTGCTTTTGTTCTGTATACGCCCATCCCCAATATTACTCAGTTCCTACTCACACAACACAAGCATCCAGGAGAAATGAATACTGACAAAACCGACATCTCCCAAGACACGTGCTCTTGCCCAGTCACGCTGGCAACAGAGGCTGGAGAAAGACGTCCCCTGATTCAATCGGGGCAACTGTCAGCACGGTGTGCAGCTTGTGGGCGCAGGCGCCATGGTCAGTGGAATGGACCAGGCATATAGTAGCCCCAGGGGCACCCCGCTGTCCCCCCTCCCCCATGGTAGGTTACCCAAATGACACACACAAGACAGTTGGTGTTGGGTAACAATGCTGCAGGTTTATTACATAATTCCAGAATATGTAATGGGTGGGTTATCTTGCGGGCGATCCAAGGGAAGGCAACCAACTGGGTCGCCTGCCCGCCTGATGAGCCGGGCAGCGCGGGATCGATGCCCGCCGTTGCTGCCCTCCATGTGATTCTTTCTACGATCACGTGCCGTTGGTAACTTCTACTCACGCACCCCTTCTGGGGGCGGAGCGTCGCTTAGCAAGCCCCCGGTTGTTCAGGCCCACAACCGCCCGCAGGACTAGCGGGGCGCCGACACGGCTTCCGGGACCCTCCCATGAGGCTCCTCGGTTTTGGCTCAGGCACCCCCTATGGTGCCGCACAGAGGTACCCTTTGTACCGGCCTGCTTCCAGATTGCCCTGTAACTCCGCTACAGCCCTGGAGGCGGCTTACCGTCGCAGCCAGGGCCCCCCACCAACCCGCTATAGTCTTACCTGCAACCTCTCCTGACTAGGGCTTCCTGAAACTAGCTAGAAGGGAACCATCCCTGCAGAAAGAAGAGTTTGAAATTTTGCCATCATCTTATGACACTTTGCAGTGCTAGCGGGACTCAGACCCTTGTCCTGTGAGATCCTTTACAACCACAGGCACCAGACTACCAGTGAGCTATAGCTCCTGGTGTTGTGGATGGCCCCATCTATGTCCCCAAAGCCCTAGACGCTATCCTGGGTCGGATAGAGTCTGCTGAAATAAAGGACCCGTTGGGCCTGTGAAGATGTACCAAGAACTGTTCGGCCCCTTGCGGGAAAGTTACACCTCTACACAATTCTGGGCCTGCCCGCTTTGGCTATTATGGCGAGAAGGGTTTACTTAACCTTTGGACAGTCCTCTCTGATTGCTAAACCTGGAGCACAGGAGTACTCCTAGCTGCCAGCGCGTGACCATGGGCAAGGGGCGACTCCTGCCCCTGCCCACCATCCCTTATGGGAATTATGCCCCCACAGATCCCTCATTGATAAAACCCCCTAGGCATACCAGCTTCGGGAATCTGTCTGGCGTAAGCATTGCGCGCTGTCTGCAAAGTTCGAGCATTGAGGATTGACTAAGTCCTACTTCGCCCCTCCCATCATGCTCCCCAGTAGGAGGGTGGCAGGGGGGTGCCCCCCCCGCAAACCCAGAGCATCCCCAGCGGTCGCCAGGTTCCTGCTCCGTTGAAGTAGAGACTTAGTGACACCCTGGGCGTGACAAATGTTCTAGTGACATAATGTCCCCTTGTGTTTGCCCCGCTGACACCCCAGTTATTGGGACGGCAGCACCATATGTCGGCTGGCCGCGTGCCCTAAGCGAGGTAAAAGCAGTACGCGATCAGTGAATTCCGCTGGGGGTACCCCCAGCTGCAATTGTCCTCCGGTCATTAAGAAATGCCCTATTCTTACCTGGGCCTAACTCTAAATGATGGCGCTTTCACACAGCTGTAGGCCCGCGGCCCCCTATGATACCTAGGCCTCCGTGATACTTTATCTGTTGCTAAATGCCCTACTCCTGGAAGCTTCCCAAGACCCGTTGACTTCGTGGTCCCACCTGGATTGATCCCATCGCCTGGGGGGGACCCAGTGGTGGACAGGACCTGCATGGTACCTCCACCCCCGCGTAGCTGTCGACTTATTTGGGACGCCGGAGCAGGAATTGCCCCCCCGCGCCTCAGGTTCTAACCCATTGTGGATACCCTGGGGGCGGAGAAGTCTGTGGGAGCCAACAGGAAACTTTGGTGCCAGTACCGGCCCTACCTGAATGTTGCGAATGCTGCATGGTCGATAATGCCCCGACGCCGATGAGGAGGTCGCCAGGAGGGTGGGGGAAGGCTAAATAGCCTCCCCCTCACACCAGGGCCAGGAAGTGACACACCTTGCGCGTCACTTCCGGCCAGCCCGAGGAGGGGGGCTCCGGTCGTCGTCCCCGCCCCCTCCCTGTGGGAGAGGGTGGGGAGGGGTGACCGGTGCCCCGGGGGCACTAAGGCGCCGACTGCCGATTGGCCCCCTGCGGGGGCCGCGGTCAGCGGCATTTTCCCTGTGCCTCCCCCCCACCAGGCCTAATGTATTGCTTTTCTGCTCCAGAGCTTGCTATGCGGTGAGGTGATTGCCTTCTGTGGTTGTTCTTGCTTTAATGTCGAGATACTATTAAGGGTAAGTTTCACGTTGGTGGCGAAAAGCAGAGCAAGAATGCAAGGGTCTGCCACACTGGGACACTTCGAGAGGTCGGACAGGAAGTACCTCCCTCATGCACACTGTGAACGTGAGCGGTGCAGAGCTGCCAGGGAGGCACCACCGTTGTGCTGCATGGTGCCCGTGAAGGAGTGGCATGCGACAGAGGGTGTGCTTAGCAACTAGCTTAAGAAGTATTTTTAGGTCTCACTCACGTCTGTTGCCAAAAGACCTATTGTGAACAACAGCAATACTTACAGTGGGCTTTGGGTCAGTCCACCGCTCATTACTGGTTGCTTTTCCTGTCAATCTCATTTGTTTGCTTCTTCTCCATAAGCTTTCCTTCATCTTGTACTTGTCCCTCCCCTGGAGCACAGCATCTTGACCATCCTTTTGATTGCCTGACTTGTATCCTTCCACTGCCTATGTTCAGGACACTATTTTTTACCTTTGCTTTTAGCACTTTATTGAAGTACATGTGTGTGTTTGCTCTCTCCCCGTGTGCTACCTGTCTTCGCATACCTGCCATATGGTCTCCGTCCCCCTCCCCCACCTCATTCCATTGTTTCACCCACATCATCTACTAGGCTCTTTTGAATTAATGGTCAGGACGTGCCTGGCATTTAGCCAATGTGTCTCCACTGAGACACATGCTCTGCTGCTAGCATCGCTGTCTAAATAGAACGTAGATCCTTCGTTCATTGAGGCAACCTTTCCACCTGCATCCTCTCTCGGCGCCACATCCCTAGTCAGTTGAATTTCGCTTTCTTCTGTACAGCACAAAACCCCAAACAGTTCAAACACGGCTGTGATTTCGTTTAGACTGACAGTCGAATTTGCAAGTATCACTTTTGTTTGGCACCATTCTGCACTTTTGCTTGTAATCCCAATAGTGATTACAGCTGCAGTACTCTGTGTGACACGTGGCTAGGCAAAGTCTCCACGGCACATAATATTCGATTTATTTACAGCTCTATTAGGCGCTGCTCCTTCCAGCCACCCTGCATCTCTGATTTTCTGTGCATGCAAAGGTGCCCTTTCGCATGCCTTTCATGGAGGACTTTCTTGCGCAGCACTTTCATGCAGAATATAGACTGAAACCCGTGGGGCCCAGAGGCCTGCAGGCTTTAATTCAATTTGCATTCCACCGACGTCCATTGAATATCAGCTGTGATGGATTCATTTGCCTCTATGTCATGTCCCAAGGACACGGCCCCATTATTGGTCTCAGTAAGGTTTTATGGCAGCTAGCAGTGTTCTTGTTTTGCGCGTTGTTCTTTGAAAGAGGGAACAACATTCAGGAATGAGACTTCTACTTTCCTGTCAGCTTCAAAATATGATGCGCTCGTCTACTGAATAACTATTCAATCCGCAGGGCAGCCCTAAAACTCTCAGTATGATTAACTGCTCGACTACACTTGTGGAGGTGAGAAATCGCAAAACAACTGGGCAACAACTCCGCATTCTTGGGTCAGATCACCTGCACGTGTTTTTTGTTTTTCTTAACTTAAGTGGATGTGTACTGCGGATCAAGATAGGGGTGTAGCACGATACCAGACTGACATTAAAGAATATTGCTTATTAACCATGCAAGAGCATAGCCGGGATTATACTTGGAAAGGTGGGGAGGATATCCCCAAATTAGGATTGGCATGATGTTGTAAACCACAGAGAGGTGAGCAGGAATACCCATGACATCAATGGAGAGGATGCCGATGGGAATTCGGACCCCCACCTGTTCAGACCTCATGACTTGTATAGATAATGTTTGGCAATGGTGCAGACGATGGGACTGTACCCGTTGAGATCATGGATAAAGGGGAAGACGGAAAGGCATCGATGTCTTGAGACTTGGCTGTAATACCATCCTTTGTGAAATTGAAATGGCAATAAAGTTACTTTAAAAAAAAAGTGGATGTGTACTGGATGCCACTTTAGTTTGTTCTTTATTATGCTCTGAAGCTACCATTTGAGGCTGTAGGCCAGATCGGCTGTGACAGTGGCAAAGCCCGCTGTAAAAGTGGAGATGGCGCAAGCAATGCCAGCTGCAGCTACTTAAGGAGGATTTTGTCCCCAGGCACTTGATTTTCCACAAATTAAGCAACAGTATCACCCACACAAAATATAAAGCATGCAGTTGTACAGTTGCGGCAGGTGTTGCACTGCTTTGCATCCCAAATTCACAAGAGGGCTTTACTGCAGTGTAACCAAATAGTTGGCCACATCTCCAAAAACGTACAAGTAACTTACTTTCGGTAATTCCCTTTCTGGTGAATACTCGAATCACAGATTGCTCACCTTTAGGATCTCCCCCAGCGCCAGACTGGAGCTGTCGAATTTGTACCGCAATGAACCATACTGCAATAAGTGGCTCCACAGTGATTCAGCACTGCCCCAGAAGTGACAGAGTGGAGCCATATATGAGAGCCACCCTGAGGGCTGACGTCAGTTTCTTAATCTTTCTCCTGCGTTCTCAAAAGGGGTGCACATTGAAAAAACTGAAGGCGACAGTGGGCCTTTTTCTAACCTGGAGCCATTTTATGAAGTTCGGGAATCCACTCCACAGTTGGGAGGGTTACAGGATCTGGAGTTGGACAGTGTGTTCAATAGCAAGAGTTTTACCAAAAGTAAGTAGCCTGATCTGATGGATACTTTTAACCGCAGATTCCTCACCTTTTGAATATATATTACAATAGCACCTCCCACAAGGGGCGGAGTCTAGAAAGAGGACCAGGAAGTCTTACAGGACTGAGCAGGCCAGCTGTCCTTCACGTCTAGCCCAACTGTCAAGGCAGCAGTGTTTAATGAACATGTGCAGCAACACCAACACCAACGCCGCAGCATGCAGTTGTCTGGAACAGGCTCCTCCATTGCTACCACAGCTGCAGCCTTGGCCCTGGTGGAATGAGTCTGCAGGCTCTCAGGAGGTTGCTTCTTGGCCACTGTATAGCAGATTTGGATGCAGAGGACTATCCAACTTGACAGGTTCCATTTATGCACCACTATCCCTTTGTTTGCTCCAGAGAATCACCCAAAGAGCTGAACATCCACCAGACAGTCTTTTATGCAGTAAGTGTACAATTCCAGCCTATGGAGCCTCCCTACAAGAGTAAGGTTATAAAATAAGTAATGCCTTGGGATCAATATAGAACATAATTAAATGAAGAGGTAGTTTAGTTATCTCTTCATAAACATATTATTTTTCTTGAAAAATCTATATTTAAGTTTTTAAATCCAAAGTCAAAGAAAATCCAGCAAAAAAAATGTATATACTGACTAATACGTGTCAAAAAAGTTTATACTATTTATTATACCTTTTACATATCATGTCTTTCTTCTTTTCATAATATATATATAGACAAATTATACATATATATATATATACATATTTATACTTCAAATTTACATTTTACACTTTTCTCCTTGGCCTATTAATCAATAAGGATGCTTTCAACACTTTTTCACATCAGCATTCCTACAAGAGTGAGGCGGTGAAAAACACACTGGCAGAGTGATAGATTGGCGGATGTGAAAAGGAGTCACTACTTTGGCGAAGACAGCAGCCTGGGTCCCCAGGACTGTTTTGTCTGGGAAGAACGTGGCGTACGGCAGTTGCACCGAGAATACCTACAGTTCGCGCTCATGTTACGCATAAGTGATGGTGATCAGGAAAATGGTTTTAAACGCTAGCAGCTGGAGTGAGCAGCTGAGCATTGGCTCAAAAGGCACACACAAAACAAATGTCAACACTAAGTTCAAGTCTCATTGGGACACGTTGAACGGCTTCTGGGGAAACACGCAAGTCATCCCATTGATGAAATGCATCTCAACAGGTGATTTAAACAGAGAGGGTTAAATCAGGTAAACACAAAAAGGGCAAACGGGCTGACAGATGACCTTTATTTGTACGCACTGTAAGGTCTTACTAATCCAATGATAGACCAAACAATAATAAATACAAAGTTTCCCCTAAAGAGATTCAGTATGGCAAGCACTACACCAGGCAACACATTTCTCCTAGTGCACAGCATAGATCTTTCTCAAACAGCGCTGGGCAGCAAGAAGAATGTCAACTACTGCGGTAGGCAGACGGAACACATTTAACTGCCACTGCACAACCTCCACGCATGGAGCTGTAGGTCGCAGACTCGGGTGCAGGACCTTCCCCTGTTTCTGAAACAGGAGGTTTCCCAAAAGGGTAGCCGGATCGGAAAGCAAATGCTCATGAGCTCTGGGTACTACTCTATCCTGGCCCAAGCCAGTGTTATTACACTGTTTTGAGTCCAGGCTGTCCTGACTTTACTCAGAATTTGAGGCAGGAGAGGCAGTGCTGGCTCTCCACTGGCGACCACAGACCTGCGATCTCCATCTCCCCAGATGACCCTCCCCCAGAACCCTTCAATGGAGCATCCGTCAAAAACATGACTTATGGGAGAGGAAGGGAGAGTTGCCTGCCGCAAGCAAGGTTGATGCTTATCTACCACCATAGAAGATCCTGGAAAGTCAGCTTTGAGATATGGAGGGAGTAGGAGAGGCAGCCAAAATACTGGGCCCTTTGAAACTACAGGTTCCACTAGAAGGCCTGCATTTGCCATCTGGCATTCTGCATGAAGAGGTTGCATGTGGCTAGTAGTCCAAAAAGACTCAGAACCATCCTCACCGAGATCCAGGACTGAGCCCAAAACATCAAGATCATATTCAGAATGTCCAAGACTTGCTGCATCAGTGGAAAAGCCTTGAACACCACCCTGTCCAGGATAAACCCTGTGAAGATGATCCTTCGTGTGGGGCTCCGGTAGGGCTTCGGCTTGTTGATCAAAAACCCAAAGAGGTCAGTAATTCAGCTATTGTCCAGAGTTCGGCTACGACTGTGGCGAGTGCACCTCGAGCAGTCAATCGTCGATGTATGGGAACACAAAGGTGGGCAGCAATCACTGCCATCATTTTCATGACTAACTGAAGGGTAGAGGTGAGGCTGAAGAGTTGCACATCAACATTGGAATTGTTCTGACCCCACACTTAACCACAGATAATGCTGTGGGATTGCAGTGTGGACATCTGAAAATACGAGTGCGGCAACTCCAGAGATACCATCCAGTCGCCTCAGTCGAAAGCAGAAAAAAAAATCGGAGACAGAATGAGCATTTTGAATTTGTCTTTTCTCTAAAAGGCATTTTGTAGGCAGAGGTCTAGCATAGGCCCTAGGCTTCTGCTTTCTTCAGTAAGAGGAAGCAGCATGAATACCGCCTCTCTCCTCTCTATGAATCCAGCACTTTTGGCCAGCAGAAGGTTGGATTCCGGCAGCAAGACGGTGGAATGATTTGCTCTGAGGTGGTCGGGGGGGAGAGGGGAGGGGAGGGGCAAGGAAATGAAAAGCAGAACATAGCCCGTTTGAATGATTTGCAGGACCAGCTGTCCAACATGATGGAGTTCTAGTCAGGGAGGCAAAAACAAAAGCCCTCTAAAAGCCGAGCATGGTCCAGTGAGTGCAAGCTAGAGCAGTTTGACAGCCCCCATAACAGTTGAGGAGTTAGAAGAGAGCTGCCCCTGCTAGTGCGACTGGCCTGGACGGTGGCCTTGAGAGAGCTAGGTCTGCGGTTGCTGCACAGGTTGGAAGGGCTGCTGCTGTAAATTAACTCCCTATAGTAATCTTTAAATTTCCTGTACTGCTTGTGAAAAGGCTTGACAGGAGACAAGAGCCCTAAGGATCTGGCTTGACCATCCTTAATTCATTTGAGCACCTAATTAGCTTTGTCTCTGAGAAATACAGACCTGTCAAAGGGCATGCCCATCAAGGACGCTTGGTCATTTTCAGAACACCAGATCAATCCCATCCAGGAATGCCTTTTAAGAACCACACTGGTACCACTGCCTCTGTTAACACAGTCTGTGGTGTCCAAGCCAACATGCAAGATATACTTTGCAGTGCACTGGCCATCACGTATCATTTGAGCCAGCAAGACCTTTGCAACTAGATCTAGCTGAACATGTCCCATAAAGGATGGATGTACCTGTCCTGAAGGCACACTGTGTTCCAAGATCTTCAGGCAAAACTAGCTGAAGAGAAGATTCTCTTTCCAAAGATATCAATACAGTTCCATTCTTTATCTGAGGACTGGTCAGAAAGTTATTAGGAGTGATTGACCCACCATTGTCTTGGTCACTAGCAAAAGTTATGATCTTCCTGAAGAAAAACTAAAATCCGCTGGAAATGGGCTCATATCGCCCAATAACCTTGATTAACGGAGACTCAAAAATTTACTCCAAACTGCTTGCAGGGCGATTAGCACCTGTAATTCATAAAATTGTTTCAGTCCAACAACACAGATTTATCCCAGGCAGATCAACAAGTGACCATAAACAAAGAGTTATCTCTTTATTCGACTATGCAGAAACTACAGGAGACCCTATGGCCCTTATCCTTTTGGATGCTGAAAAGGCGTTCGATAGGGTCTCCTGGAAATTTCTATGGGCGGCAATGTTAGACCGGGGATTAACAAATGGATTTATTAAAGCTATCCAAGGACTATATGTCAATCCTAAAGCTAATGTAGTGATAAACGGGAGTATGTCCGAGAATTTCATGATCACGAGGGGAACTAGACAGGGGTGTCCCTGCTCGCCTCTTTTATTTGCGATATACATTGACCAATTTATACGCAAACTCGATAGTCATCCGTGCGTACCATCTATTAAGATCAATAATTATGAAACTAAAGTCTTAGCTTACGCAGACGATATAGCTTTAGTTACCACCAACCCCAAGAAGGCAATCAAGATGGTTGAGGAGGAGGCAGTGCGATTCGATAAAACTTCTGGTTATAAACTGAATGCGGGGAAAACTCAAATAGTTATAAATGATAAAGTGGTGATGGAGGACGATAGAGTTGTGGAACATGCTACTTATCTAGGTGTCAATATAAGCGCCAAGGTAGACAAAATTGTACAGATAAACCTTGATCCATTAATAGGTTGCACTAGAAAAGATTTAATTAGACTGGATAATTTACACTTAACTATTGGTGGTAGGTGCAATCTGATTAAAATGCTGATCCTACCTAAATTTTTATACCTTTTCAGAACAATTTGTCTTGAGTTTCCTCCGTATTACTTTAAAAACATCGAATCTCTGTTTTCTAGATTCATTTGGGGGTTCCAGAAACCTCGAAGGGCACTAAAATGGATTATGCTACCACCTGAAAGAGGAGGGTTAGCGCTGCCTAACTTTAGGATTTACTATTGGGCAACAGTGACCAAATACTGCACACACTTGTTGGATATTGAGCAGAATAATTGTCCGATCCCGACCCCACAGGAAATGGTTTTAGGGGATAGAAGCAAAGGGTGCTTATGGCGACATATTAATGACAATTTTTTCAAGAAAACTAAACTTAAGACCATTCGGGGAATTTGGAAAGCTTGGAGCAATATTCGTAAACTCCTAGGGTTGGGACGCTTTTCATGCTATACTCCAATTAGTGGCAACTCTGATCTCTCTGAGATCTTTCATGATGGTTATATGTCCAGGTGGGTTAGGGCAGGAATTACCCAACTTGGTTGCTTCTATATCGAAAACCGACTAAAAAGCTTCTCAGAGCTACGTAATGACTATAATGTTAGCAACAGGGATTTTTTCAAGTACTTACAGGTTAGGGATTACCTGCTAAAGAAAATGGGGGGGCGCTGCAAGTTCCAAAATATCGTAGTAATAGATAAACTATGCTCGGAAACCACCCTTAGAATCGGGGAAATATATAAGGATCTCATTAGCACCCTCCCGGATAAGCTAGATAAACATATTACTAGATGGCAGATCAACCTATCCGTACAGCAAATAACACCTGAGCGTGCAATAGGGTATGCACAAACTCTGCTTATGTCAATAAAATTACAAGCTCAATTCTACAAAACATTTTTTGCCCTTTATTACACACCGTATAAATTGGGCAAATGGGCCAGCGGCTTGGGAACCGCTTGTCCACGTTGTTCATTGGCGGCTGCTAATGATATACACATGTTTGCCACATGCTCTTCACTCAGCAACCTTAGGATAGAAGTATCTAATTTCATTTCGGATTTATTTCAGGCAGAAATTACTATCTCTAACGAAGAAATGATCTTAGGAGTGGCTGCAATTGAGAGCCCAATATACCAACAGGGGCTGATTTTCGTAGCTATGGCAACTCTTAGACTGTGTATAGCCACTGCATGGCTTGATCCTCAACCGCCATCTTTTGCACAATGGAGGGCTAGATTACTTGCCATTTGTAGCGTGGAGGTGGCCATATATAAGAACAAGGGATCTAAGAAAAAACAAAGAGAGATGTTGATTTGGGAACCACTGTTACTCTGGATAGAAGAGCAGAGTCAAGGATAAACAATATATTTAAGGGAATAACCAGTAGGAGAAAAAGGATGTGGGAATCCCTTTCTCTTTTTCCTTTCTTTTTTTTTCTTTTACTAACTTTCTTCTTTTTTTGGTTATTAAACATACACGCTGTGAGACACGAATTGTTTAATGCTTATACTAAAGGGGGATAAAAGTGTTTCTTGACCTTGGTCTCCTAGGGGGGAGGGGGGATGTGTATTGTATTGTTTTAAATTGTCAAAATGTGAAAAAAAACTATTAAAAAAAAAAAAGGACTGATTGACCCTTGGACTCCACTTCTTTGTCCTGAGTGGAAGAGAATGTAGGTCCAGTCCTCCAGGAATCCGCTCAGGTTACAGGCAGCAGTTCTCTTCTGTTCTTCCACAATTTCAGAATGGGTTCTTAAGAGGGTGCCTAGGGATGCCACTTTTATGCCTAGCACTAGCTAGTGTAAAGGGGTGACTCCTGGTGCCTTCCTAACAATGAGATAAAAGTTCCCTGGCCTACCAACTTTTGCAGAAGTTCCTATTTGCCGTACTGCAAACAGGCACAAAATACAATGAGCCAGGGCAAATCTAAGATGGCAATGCCTTTCAGCATCAATAAACCTGGATTGTGAGTACTGAGAGCATAGCATGTGTGTGGAGTGCAATTCCAGTGAACTCCCACATCGAACACTAAAATCCAGTTTGAAGCAGGTACTGTACCCACAAGAAACCCAGAGACAGAAGCCTGCTAGGACAAAAGCAGCGTCCTTTAGCAGTCAGACAGAGGATCCATAAGAATTGTCTTGGCGTCCTGTTCTCTCCATTTCAAGTCTGGCCCTAGTAATATATGTAAGTCAACTGAGTTGTGAAGCAGCATGATGTCACATGATGCTCACACTCCCCACTCTGAATATTCTGTGGTGTTCAGAGGTATCATCTCTGTCCATTCATGTAAACCTAGTATTTGCTCCTGGGAGGCATTTTGCATCTGTTTCACAACCTATTCAAGGCTGAGCACAGGCTGAGAGCTGGAAGAGGCTTAGGTTAATTAGCCTTCTGATAGTTCAGGCACATAAAAGAGTTACTTTCTAGAAGTTACTTTTCCTTAATTTTAATAAAATTTGATTTCACTATAGACCTGGATTTTTAATAACTATAAAAAAATTGCTTAGTTGTTTTTCTAGCTGGTCCCATTCCCGAGATACAGTATTAGTATTTTAATCTGTACTCTGGTTTTCTGGGTAGGATAGCTAGGCCTACCACAGTGAAAATTGCTTATTGGATCTTGTCACTGTAAGGAAATGGTAACATTAATTTTCTACATGTCCCACTTTTAAATACCATGCACCCGAACTTGCAGGCTGCAAGACCTACATAGGGGAATATTTAAAAATAAGGTTTTCTCCTGTCAAAAAAGGGCTATTTTGATAGGTCATACCGCAGGGTTTACACTGCAGCAGTCACGCTATACAGGGTTAGTCTGAATTTATGGTGCCCTGCCACTGTAGATACACTGCACAAAATGTGCTGCAATTCCCTAGTGGTATTTAACTTCCAGGCCCTGGGTGCACTGTACCACAAACTAGGAGTTTTTAGGCAAGTTAAATTAGGAATAAGCAAATTCAACCATGTTTAAAGGGCGCACACAGGTACTTTACTGGTTAGCAGGGTAAAGTGCACAGAGATCTAAAGCCAGCAAAAATAGACAGTCCTGCAAAAGAGAAAAATCTAGGGTGACCACGCAGATTTCCTACAATACTTTTGTGCCTTCTTGCCTGATCTTGAATGGAGGGATGGATCGAATCTCGCTCAGCTTTTTTATGCTTCTTTGACTTAGCAAGCAACTATGAGTGGGAACAGGACTTTGAAAATGACAGTCCTCTTAAATAAGACAGAGAGAGAACCTGTGACTTGGAACATAATCGGGACAAACATTTCAACCTTCATCTCTTCTTATGTTCAGTGATGTTGTTTCACCTTCTACTTCGCCTCTGGGCGCATTAGGGCACATTTGTTGCACAGCTGGGTAGTGACTGGAGCCCAAGCACCAAAGGCACACATCATGTGAATCCATGACTGACATCTGCTTCCTGTAGTCACAGTCTCACTGAATCATGTTGATTTCAGGGAGATATCATCCCTGACACACCTTCTGACATAAATTCTGACGTCGTAGAAAAACCAACAAAGTTGTGAGAGGAGCTCCAAATTCACATCCAAGTTGGTGAAAAGATGAGAATGGACGTCAGTGTGAAGGGATGGTGCTTATATGCAACTGTACTCCGTCACTTATGAAGGAATACGGAATATCTGCGAAGATATAGCGCTAGATATCGGCATGAAGGAGCACTGCTGTAAAATTCTCTAAGACCAGGCACCTGGAGATATTCTAAGGTTGAGGAATATGTAGATCCCTGTAATCATTAGAATATCAGGATTTGGTTGCATTGATACAGGATATGGGGTAGAGTCGGAGGTGCGAGTTGAGAGCATTCTAGTAAAGCACACTGCTTGAAGCACTTCTCCGGCTGTTCCACAAAACAGTGGTGCTGGTGCAGCACTGCTGGAGGCATTACTACACCCATCTGAGTTGGTCTAAGACATAGTGTTGTGACGATCATGGTGCATAGACTGGTAGGCAGACAGCGAGATCTGGATGAGCGGCATAGCATCTGAACGTGTCAAAGCCAGGGACTTGGCAGGAACTAAGATGGAAGTCTCAAACTACAACTGAAAGGACCCAGACATGGCTGGTGCCGGAGTGAGGTATGGTGGATGCAGAGCAGGTGAACACCTCCTCCCCCTTTAAGCACAGTGTGGAGCAAAGTAGAGGAGAGAAGCTTCTGTCTGGGGCCTTGCCAATATGGTGTCGCACATGAGTAAGACTGGGCCCAGGAAGCGATGGAAGTGGCAATGATGCAAGGTGATCGAAAAATACAACCCCAACCAAGGTTAATTGGGAGGCAATGCAAAAGGCTTCAGACTGTGTTCTCAAATTTTCTAAACTGTTTTTGAACTTGGGCTTTAAAAGTTTTCTGTAACACAATAGTCAGAGTGGGTGCTCCAGATGAGAGTACCTAGGGCAGATGTTTGTAGGATCCTGAAAGTGGAACCTATATTCCCCATCAAAATGGACATTAAACTGGCATGACTCCGGTTGGGGGCAGGACGTCTTTGTACTGTGGAGATCACTGCAGACATTGGGGCTGCTAACAGTAGGGGCAATACCCGCAGGAGCCCAGTACCAATGAACTAAACAAAGGGCTTCAGCTTCCTGGAACCTCATGAGCAGAGTCAGGACTGACTTACCGGTGGGCTTGATACTCAAGGACATAACTTCAGCACCTAGGGAATCTTAACCTTGGAATCACAAATATGCATCCAAACAGCACTCACAGCATACATTGGGGACATTAAATAAAGGTGCCAGGGCATGAAAACTCCTGTGACCTGAACTCAAAACTAACATAACTGGTCTGGGACAGGATGATTTGATCACTAAACTACAAGATATTGACTTTTGATGAGCCAATACCCACAAGAGCTCAGTGACCGCAAACTGAACTACATATGTAAAGAGCCGGAGCACATGGCGACTCATCAATGGAGCCTTGAACTGAGCCCAGTTATCTGCAAGCCCGCTGTGCAAGGGACCCACCCAGGGATCTGTGTCACGAGACAGCGGGGGGGATTAGGGGGGGCACGCAAGTCTTAACCAAAACACACCAACAGCACCTAAACCCACAGGCCGAAAAGATAAGCCTCCCATTAGGAGCAAACACAGGACTATCGATGACAACAGGTGGAGTGGGGGAAATCATGCACCTAACAAACTGGACAAAACAGAGGTATGAGAGAAGATCTGGAACCAGCAGCGGTTCCTTCAATAGGACAGAGAAGCGTCGCCCCTCTGCTGTGAGTGCAGCAAATGTGATAAATAAAATGGTGTTAAAACAAATGTATTACCATTTCATTTTTCATGCTAGCAGTGGCAGCCGAGTAGAGGGCAGGGTCAGCAGCAGGGAGGAACAGTGTGCACTTCAGTTCAAAGTGTGAATGTCGCTTTTCCCAGCTGTCTTGCAACAGCCTGCCTGACATGCGCACTTAAAACACTCTAACCTGAGCTGTCTTTGACAGCTAAGTGGAGAGCAGGCACAGGCCCACAGCGCCTGAAGGAGCGCCAAAACAGCGCGCTCCAGCTAATCCTGGTGCTTCACTCATGCTGCCTAAGTAGCATGAGAGAAGCATCTGGTTTGGTAGAGGTGAGTTGACTGAGGCTCTGGGAGCCTGCGCTGGAGCCACGGACTGCAGAGACTAAGAGGAGCACCATGCACCAAGGCCGTGCGTAATTAAATCTTTTTATTTTATTTCGATTTAACTCACTGACAGGCACTTTGAGAAAGTCAGTGTGCCTTCAGCCTCAACTCCACAGCTCTCAATCATAGCCCGTAATAAACACTATTTAAAACGGACCACGAATGTGAGTTTTGCCATCTAGCCTAAGGGCACTGTGGGTCAAATATTTCCCCTACTAGATTTCTTTGCCGCTTTGTCCCACTGGCTGGAACACAAGATAAGCTCTGTAGCAATCAATGTGAGCCTCAGATGGAACGATCAGAAAAAGAAACATGCCGACGGGATCAAGAGAAAAAAAAAAATCAGTGCACTGCAAACCACCACCAAGGAAATGTCAAATACCTCCTGCAAAATTCTTCATCAACTACAGGGCTGAAGATATGGAGGGCCTAAGATGCAGAACCAACAAACGTACAGTTGGCCTCCACGAAAAATGCAGAGACCCAATATGGTTTCATATCGGGAACAAAAGCCTTCTCTGACAGTGCAACCACATGGCTTCTCGAAATTCTTTGTAGTCGAAAGAGCATATAGGGTACAGACAAGGCTTTTCCTACACAGTTTCCCTCCCTAGTGTAGTGGTGATTCAACTACTAAATTCCTGGGATTGTGATATGTGCCTGCCGAGGGCTCACAAAGCCAGCCACTTCACAGGTGACAATAGCAAAGTTATGGTCTCCTAGGACTACAGAACAGTCAATCAGCAACAACTGGCTCCTTTTATGGCGGTGGAGAAATCGCTGAAGGACATGGGTATGAAATATATGCTGCTGTTCCCAGAAAATTTAAAGAGCTCACCAAGCTTAAAGCTCTATTCTTCACAGACCCTAAAGAAGCTTTGGGGGTGGTGAAAACCATTATACTGTGCAAGAGGACACACTAAAGAGACACTGGCAACGTCAAAAGAGTATACAGAAGACCTGGCTACTGCACACCCAAAAGACCAACAAGCACAAGATGAGCAGGAGGTAGCAGTTGCCATTGAAGATGGCACTGGGATGGATCAAGACTCAATAGAGGAAACGTTGAATGCTAGCTCAACATTCAGAGAGATGTCAACGTCCCGTGCATCAGCCCACAGTCGGCAGACCTGATTTGATACCCTATAGCAGTCCCTGATCATGAGGTAGGACTTGGATTAGGTATGAAATGTACTGAATTTTCTTTACATGAAGTACAAGCTTTCAATTACCAAGGGCTGTTCTATGAAAGCAGGAGTGGCCGACAGAGCACAGTTAGCTCTTTACACACTTTCGATATACATTCCACCAAGATACAGAAAAACATAGTGAGATGCATGAAGTGGTTTTGTTTTTGTAGGGGGGTGGTTGCCTATCTGTCTGGGGAGGTTCTATGGGGAAGTTTGACAGCTGGGGATTGTTGTTAACCGGCTGCCTTAATCTTACACACATTACATGCACCTAGGAATAAGTTGGCAGCCACTATGTCATCTGCAATGGATGGGCTGTGGGACATTACAATGTTGGGTGTGAACAAGTCACCAAGTACAGGACTGACATATGTTCTGTGTAGTGACGTTCCTTACTTTGAATGTTAGCCGAATGAACAGAGTCACTAAGTGATACAATGTATATGCTTATATGAAAAGAACAGGATTCCCGACAGGTTTTCTAGAAGAACCTCATTTTACAAAAGAAGAGAACAGACTGAAGAAACTTCGGAGGGTCAGAAATTTGCTATGAGTTTTTCATCATATGCTAGGGGAGCATTAATCTGGATGAGACCAGGCAAGGTGCTTGTAAATCGTGAAGGGAGATACGTGCTAGTAGTGGGCTCGACCAAAGTACTGTTGCTAAGTGTTTATGCATTACATTTGTACCAGCTAGGGTTTCTGGATAGATGGCTCACTTAGCAACCCACCCTATGATTATAGGGGGAGATTTCAAATGTGTACTTGACTTTTATATGTTGTATACACTGGTGACTGGGTCACCAGTTGCAGAAAACCGCACACGATTGAGATTTGGTGTTGGTTGACTCTTGGAGATTAAACACCATACCATGGAATACTCATTTGACCCCCCCCTAACCCCATGCATGATCTACCGATGCATCTGGTTAGGGCCTGTGCTCAAAACGATTCAACGCCTTGATTGTGAGAATGGCATATCTTTGCTGGAGCATCTCATAACCGAACCCGGTACTGTGAGTAATCAGAATGGGTAAGTCTAGGGCCACCATACCCATCTGGAAACGTCAGTCTATGGAATAGGTGGGTGCAGCCCTAGAAGTGTAATAAAGGAGGTCATTAAACATTATTTTAGAGACAATGACGGTACTGCAAACGATGCTGTGATTCAATGGTAGGTATGTAAGGTTATAAATTGGGCAACTGCATACCTAGTTCATTTGAGGTGAAGAAACAAATGGAGAGTAAAGTGTGGGACATTGAAATTTATATTAGGACACTTGAAATGTAGGGCTCCAAGAAGCATTGTGCCATGCACAAACCAGTTAAAGAACGGATTGCATGGATTATAGTGAATACATGAAGAGCAAGCATGTGGAGGTAGATAAAACCGGGATGCTTTTGGTGTAGTGGTAATTACCAGAACACAGGTCTCTCCGATAGGAAGCATACAGGATGGGAACAGAAAAGTAGTGCCCACAAATCTGTGTTTCACTAGATACTACTCGGAAGTATATGGGAAACAAGAAAAGTTGAGGGACAACGGAGTAATAAACTACATAAAATGAAATGGGGTGACGATCTTGATGGCAGAAAAGAGAGAAACCTTACAGTCCTCATTAACAACTCAATAGATTAAAAAGGCTATAAAAGAATTGCCATTCTGGAAGTCTCCCGGACTGGACAGACTGCCACTCGAGTTTTATTTGAGATGCAGGGAATTACTAGCCTGAAATTAGCATTCAGGTACCCAGTTGCAAAGCTCAAGAGTGAACTGCCCTACTCAGAGTGAACTGCCCTACTCAACCGGCGAGGCTGTGCTGGTGTATCTAGTCAACACTGGACAGTCCCCTCTGGACAGGACATAGTTCGGCCTATTGTCCATGCTAAACTGACCCTTGCCACCGGCTGCCTGTACAACAGTGTTATCCAATGCACATCTCCTGTCCCATGCACAGCTGTTTCAAAACTTCAGATAAATAATACCTACTGAGCGGGTCAAATGCCTTTTTTAAATCTATGGAGATCACAAATGGTCATAGTAAAAAAAGATTTGTCCGATGTTCAATTACATTTTCCAATCTGTGATGAAACACTAATCCTGGTGGACCAGTCCTGGGAAACAGTAAAGAAATCTCATTATGATCACTTTGCTCAAACGTTTGTACACTACCATTTTGGGAATGTCACTGTAAGGCACTAAACACAGACTGTTTTTGAGGTCTAAGAAAGATAACTAGTATGAACTCAAATGTTGCGTGTTTGTCCAATATGATTTATTATTTTTTTTTTATTTCATCAAGTATTCTCATTTTCAGGCCTGAAACTGTGAAAACTTGATGAAATAAAAATAAAAAAAATCATATTGGACAAACACTCAACATTATCTTTCTTAGACCTAAACAACAGGCAGTGCTTTATGTATTGAATACAGGACAGGAGGGTTTAGTCCTGTAATAATTATTTGAAGTCAAGTGTCAAACCCATTAGAGAGTCTCTGTTTCCCTCCCCTCGCAATTTGTAGCAAACTGTAAGGCACCCATTCTCTAAAATGCAAGCTTTAAGTGTGTGGCAGGGCAACAGTTGTGTCACCATAAGGTTTCCCTAACCCAAACCAATTTAGAGAGTCCGAGACTCTTTGTATAAAGTATATTTCTGCAACCAAAGTTATTGATGTCGTGGGCATCTCCATCTAGTTTGTTACTTCAAGTAGGTGGCAAAAGAGTCTTGTATTACCGCTTACCATTATTCCTTTGACAAATCTTACTTGACTTCAGACATACCAGAAGTACTAGATTCCTCTATATAACTTTACATAAGTGAAGGGCAGTTAAAACTGTTACTGACAACGGAATTCTGTCTACTTTTGGCACATCCATTGTTGCTACGGTCATAGATACTTTCATCACTTTTTCTTTGGACATTTCTGAAAAAGACTTGTTTTGGTGTCACGCCTGACTGTTAGATGTTGCTATGTAGCAGGCTACTCATAATGCTATTAATTGGCAATTTTGAGTTGTTATTCAGGCATTTCTAATCCAATTCTGATTTATTTCAGTTTTAAATTTTAGATTGAGTAGTCCGACACATATCACTTTCGATTCACACCACAAGAATGCGGTGGTTCGAAACTGAGTCAGTCCTCTATGTAAGGCCTAACATAATACCCGGATGTACAGGAATATCTTTTAGATATTAGAGGAGACACCTCACCCGTCATATGTAACATGCTTCATCGTAGGTGCCTCCTCTCATCTGGGTAGGTGAATACCACCCGAATGAGATCAACTCAAAGAAAAAAACTGGGAGATCATGATAAGGTGTTCCTCTGGACAAGTGCATGGTTCCAGTTAAAAAGGACTATGGATAAACGGCCCGATTTCTCTTTATTTAACGAGAACCCATGTCACTCTTACAAAATCAAGTCTTGATCTGTCTTGAAACAGAATGGGTCCTATAGCCAAAGGTTATGTTGCCTACATGTTTCAGCCGAACACAAAGTGCCCATATGGGTCACTAGGCTTCCTTCAGGGCTGGAAAACGCCCTGCCTACCTACCCCTCACAATAAAGGAGTTTAACAAGGAAGCACAAGTCTCTACTACCTGTATTCACAGCTTTAGAACCATATTTGTTTCCTGATCCATTGGCAGAGGAGAGTGAGTGGGCATTTCCCTGTAGACACACTTGTGTCAAGGATACAATGCCTCCTTTCCAGACCTACGTTAGTTCTCCTCTGCCGTGCAGGATACCTATATATTCTCACTTTGCCTCCTTGGTCGGTGCATATAATTTTTGATAATGCGCAAAAACATACCATAGGAGGCTCTGAGTAATGCATCATTTTATCTTTGTTATGATGTATTATTTTATTTTTTTTCAAACTTTATCTTTTTCATCACAGCAATACGACATGTGTTTCATACTGATCTGTACAGGAAACAGATAGCAAAGCTTATTATACATATAGGCTGGTTACATACTTAGTCCAATTCATTATTGCAGCAGAACATTAACATATGAATAACAAACAGTTTGTGCACCTCACAAGCTGCGCCCTAGTGACATCCTTCAACATGGCCCATCTTATCAATACATCTTCCCCTTGACAGAATACTCGATTATAGCATGCAGAAGTTCTCTCTAAGCTGTCCTTCGCTTACTCCCTGCAGCAATCAAGTATATGCCTACCCTACACCAGTAGCTTCTAGTGTTGTAGTCTCCTCACTATCTAGTTAGTGGGTGGAGGATTGTGCCTTTTAATTTGTGTTTATTAGGCGGAATAATTTCCAATAGTTCATTGATAGGTTTCAAGTGTGTTGTGTTTATTCATATTCTCATACACAGGAAAAAAACAGCAGACACGTGTTTCGCCCATATGGCCCATCGGCCGGGGGCTTTTTCAAGGCTGGGATTCGTGTCTGATGGTCGTGTTCCTCATAAATGCGGCAAATCGGTCTCAGCGGTCACTATCTGCGGCCTTCCATAGTAAGTAAGTACTGCTGGTAGGGACCTCAAATATTCTTGGGTCTACACCTAACTGGTATTAGAGTGTTATAATTGTCGGAGTGTGTAGAGCAATGTGCCAGGTTCGTGTCTCACAGGGTAGACATTGGCTCCTGCATCTAGCGCATTGCTATTCTACGTTTTGCCAACAGGATACCAATAGCCGGTAGCTTTCTACTGGGTTTGGGAATGTCTTTGTCATATCCCAACAAAGCCACCATCGGGGATTCATGCAGCTGCTCTCCCAACATATCGCTCAATGCAACAAATATCTCCCCCCAATATGCCCGTAATCCTGGACAAATCCATGCTAGGTGCATGAAATAGGCATGATCTACCCTACATCGCGGACAGCAGCTGTCTTCTCTCATACCAGGTCTGTACATCCTAGCAGGGGTATAGTACATTCTATGCAGGTATTTCTAATGAATGAGTCTGTGCCTGCCGTTTTGCAGTATTGTCTTGGTTCGTGCATAGCAGTAAGCCCACTGTGCTTCTGTGATCTTGGTGCTCAACTCTGCTACCGATTCTTGCTGCACTTTGCTTAATCTAGGCTGGAGAGCGGAAGAGAAAGTATAATATAGTTATCCCTCGTTGGGGGGATTCAGCCTGAATCAAATGAGTCAGTGAAGCTAGTTCCTGTGGCTCCTCCATGCCTACAGCTATTAAGGATCACATTTCACGTCTCAACCGGTAGAAATTGTATTTATCCAGCATAGTTAAGGGCGGTGTGTGCGCTTGTGTTTGTTCCCACAAATTCAATTCTCCCCCCAGAAAAAGGTCAGCCATACTTTCGATATGCAGTGAGTGCAGAGTCTTAAGGACTAATTATCTTTGCACACTGTAAGCCATGCACACCAGTCCAGAGGCAACTTAGGGGAAAGGAGTAAAGGTATGTGTTGTGTGTCTGCTATTCGCCGTAACTGGGGACTTAGCACAGCCGACTGCGTCTATTATATGGAATCTGTGTCATGTCTTTTGTAGTAAGAAAGCAGGGAGTTGAATTGAGGCCGCCTCAACCGTCTCAATGTGCAATTGGGGGAAGAGTGGCAGGACCATGAATCCAATAATGCGTGTGCAATAGCTGTGCTACTCTGTAGTAGGTCTCCAGATCTGGTGCATTGAGTTCACCACTTCTGTATATGGCTTAGTAAGTATTTCCCATTTTATTCGGGGCGGCATGCCTGCCCAGGCCAGGCGTATCATTCGAGTATACAGTGTGTGAAAAAAGGATCTTGTAAGCTCTATTTGGGATCTTCACAAACATAAAAGAAATCTGGGGAGAACTATCATTTTCATGATTGCAATACGGCCCAGCAGCGACAAGGGGAGTTTAATCCATTTATCTACAGCCTCAGTGAGCCTCTGCATTGCAATACCATCATTTTCTCTCACCACCAGATCTGGATCAGTGAGTATTTTGATGCCCAGGTATCTAACGGGTTTGGTGGTCCACTCAATATGGTATACCGTGGAAGCAGGTGTAGTGTGAGGTGTAAGCGGAGTGATTAGGGATTTGTGCCAGTTTATACGTAAACCAGAGTGTTGTCCAAACCTCTCTACTTCTTACAGCAGTGGGTTAATATTCTGTTAGGGGTTGCGTATATATATTACGACATATTATCAGCGTATGCTGATATAATCAAATTATAATGTGGAAATCTGATACATCTGTAGGAGTGGTATTCTCGTATTGCACAAAGCAAGGGTTCTGCAACCAGCGCGTATAGTAAGGGCAAGAGCGGGCAGCCTTGACGTGTGCCTCGAGTGATAGCGATTAGATCTGATATTTGGCCATTTACCTTCACCCTAGCAGTGGGCTTTGCATATAAAACCTCCACTAGCTGCAAGAACCCATCTCCCACACCCACTCGTTTTAGGACTGCGTATAAGAATTTCTACTCCACAGAGTCAAATGTCTTTTTGGCATCCCAAAAAAGTGCTGTGGCCTGTAGCTCCGGATCAATGTGCGTTATGTCACCAAACAGGGTGCGTACATTACTCGTGAGTGAGAGTCCTGGAACAAACCTGGTCTGCTCTTGTCCGATGATAGTTGGGACCATCGGGTCTAATCTATCGGCAAGAACCTTTGTGAACAATTTGGTGTCTGTGTTCAGGAGGGACAGATGCCTACATGAAGCACAGTGCAATATATCCTTGCCCGGTTTCAACAGAGTAATCAATGTGGCCTTGCGCATAGATGGCAGCATTATGTCATCTCCAGCCATTTCTGTGATCAAATGTTTCTGACAAGCTTTATAAAAAGCTACAGTGAGCCCGTCAGAGCCAGGCGCTTTATCGTTAGCCATACTTTTTAAGGCCGCAGAGAGGGGTCATTAGTCGTTCCCTGTCTGAGTTGGTGAGCCATTTCATTGCCATATGGGCTAAATATTCTTCATCGGTCTCGCTAGGGCTCGGATTGCGAGATGTGTATAAACCGGAGTAGTAGTCCTGGAACACTTAATTAATCTCAGATGGAGTACTGACTGACTCACCGCCATCAGTATAGATTTGTTACACATCAGCACTGCTTCTATTGGGTCTGGTGAACATTGCTAGTGTGGTTCTAGGCCTCTCCCCTTCCGCATACACTTGTGCCGTGGCATACTTCCCTAAATGTTTAACCTCCGTGTCAGCTAACTCATGGAACTCTTCTATCTTGGCTCTAATTTGGGATAGTGTTGTGGCCTCAGGCTGTATGTACATACGCTTCTCAAGCTCCCTCAGGTCCAGTACCACCCTCTGCAACTTCGTTTTGATCGAGCGCAGCACGCCAGCGTGTTTAGAAATCGTTATTCCCCCTAATATATACCTTGAACGTCTACCAGATGGTACTCATCTTGGGGACGCTGCCCAAGTTGACCTCAAAAAGTCCACTTTGGCCTTCTCGAGTTCCACGTGAAACACAGTTTCAAGGAGGGAGTACTGAGGGAACCGCCATTCCCTAACTCTGGGTTTCATGTGAGGTATTCTCAGACGCATGCGCACACGGAATGATCGGAGTATGTCCGTGGCATATGTTCAAAATCACTGATGTAAGGGATCAAATCTTGTGAAGCAAACCAATAATCAATTCTCGTATGTGTGTTGTGTACTGTCGAGTAATGTGTGGATTCCTTGCCTGTCGGGGATCGATGTCGCCACACATCTATCAGGACGCCTGTTTCAGCTATCTCCAGTATTGCCCTTACAGATGGCAGCCTAGCGGGACCTTTAGATCTGTCCAGTTCCAGGCTGAGGACGCAGTTTAGGTCACCACCCCAAAGTTGGGGAATATGCGAGTATTGCGTGGTGTGTGCATACAATTTATGATAAAACTGTGGATCTTCATAATTAGGACCAAATATGCCTACGAGCTATCAGTACATTGAAATCGGCTTCATAACATCTAGCCACCACATACCTTCCTCCAGGATCAGAACATATTACTTTTATTTGGAGGCCTGTGTCCCTTCTGATCCACACCAAGACCCCACGGGAATGTGTAGTAAAACATGATTCCATGCAAGAACCCCTCATGGTCCGCTGTGACAATACCCCACGGCGCAGGGATAAATGGGTCTCTTACAGAATGGCTACGTCAATGTGGTGTCTGTTTAAGTAGTTATCCACTTTCTGAATCTTGCGCCTGTCATTCAACCCCCTAACATTCAAGGTCACTAGGTTCAGATTGGTACCCTTAGGATGTTTATCGCCTTCGCCTTGCATATCGGAGTATGATGTCTGCTGTCTCAAATTCGTTCCATGATGTAGAATTTAAAACCTAAAAAACATGTTGTATACAACTTGCTGTCTTTCAATGATAGCTGAACCTCAATCCCTCCCCCCCCCCACACCATATCTCCAAACTGATATGGCGGACCGTAACTCCATCATGGAGCCCACCCCCTCCCTCTCCCCTTCATAAACAACCCTTCCGGTGTGGTATACACTAAGAGGAGGAGAAAAAACCCTGCCGATCTTCCAACTATCTTGCATCTTACCATCTACTTAACATTGCTTCCGTGGTCAACTCTACCAACATCATTAACATTTAGCATGCCCACACAAATTATCAAGACCACTGCAACGGCAGAGACACCTCGCCAGCATCCTCGTGTCCGGCCGACGCAGTTATAAAATACAGACCAACAAATAGATCAGAATCATGAACTAAAGCCCAGTTTCTAAACTAGAACTAAACACAGTTCAAATATCTTGTTAAGTTAGTCTTGCTTATCCAAGTCGCTGCTTGTCTTGTTTTCCATTCCCTGTAGGTCGTTCGGGCTCGATCTTGCTGCTTTCCTGGTATGTTCATGGAGCGCTTTCTGCAGTGTCTTAGGGTCCTTGTAGATCTTAGGCTTACCATCCATGGTAACTTTTAGCCTGGCAGGGTATAACACTGCATAGTCCATATTGAGCTCTCACAGTTTGCGCTTCACCGGGGCAAATTGCCTCCTTGTCTCTTGTACCATGGGGGTGAAATCTAGGTATATTGATAGCGTTGAGCCCTCAAACTGAGGCACACACAGCTCCCTTGCTCTGCGGTGTGCAGAGACTCTGTAGCTGCAATTAAGTAATCTCGCTATTACAGGCCTTGGAGCTGCCCCCGGCGGTGGTCTGGGAGCCGGAGAGCGGTAGGCTCTTTCTA
The DNA here is from genome assembly GCF_964204655.1 of Triturus cristatus. Taxonomy (NCBI): domain Eukaryota; kingdom Metazoa; phylum Chordata; class Amphibia; order Caudata; family Salamandridae; genus Triturus; species Triturus cristatus. The sequence continues at coordinate 662,394,265 of NC_140583.1, forward strand.
CTATGAAAACTGTAGAGAAAGTGTCACGTCCAAGCAAGGATACAAGCAATTGTTCAACAAATTGTTTCATTTTACCGGTTGTGGTGGTCTCTGGCAGGCCCGTGATTCGTAGATTATTGCGCCTTAAGCGTGCTTTTAAATCCTCAGAGTTGTCACTGATAGTCATTAGGAGTTTTTCCATTTTTTTCTGAGTTTTATCGGCTGCGACCTGTACATCTTCAGCTTCTGATATTCTACGTTCCGCCACGTCAAGCCTTTCTGCGTGTTTATCTAGGAGTTCTGTCATTCGGTCCATTCTATAGGACAGGGAATCTATTTTGCCGTCAATTGTGGTGAGGCTCTTTTGCATGCCAGTAAGTATTTGACGCAGGTGCCCCTGAATGCCGTCAGGTACTGTGTCCTGCCGTCAGGTACATGTCTGCTCCTCGTGGCTTTGCGCTGCTCAAACTGCAATTTAGATTGCAGCTTGTCCATTTTCCCCGTGTTTAGTAATATTTATGTTAGCTGTAGAGGAGTGCAAGCGATACAGGGAAACCTAGGGCAGATTCCAAGATGGCGGCAGTGACATATACAATGCTTGTTATATAGGCCAATGACCAGGTGAATAATCACAGTTGCAGTTCTTTGGTTATAGGAGGCTGCTGGCTACACAGGTTAATAAACAGGTAGTGCTGTACTCTTATCCACAGAAGGCCCAAGTGCCGTTTCACAAACCGCGGCTATTCCACTAATAGCGTACACTGCATGCAAATGAAGGAGACATCAGACTTCTGGTATTTAGAGACAGTGAGCTCTACACACTGCAATATTTATGTTTGGTGCGATTTCCCCTGAATTTTAATTTAAAAGGCGAACCATGCGCTATAATTAATCGACCAGATGAGTGGGGAATCGCGCATGGGGCAACAGCGCAACACAGGACCTTCAGGCAGTCTCGTAACATGGTCCGCCGTTACACCTGCAGCCTGCCTAGGCCGCCGCACACTCACCGCCCTGTCCCGCGTGTGCAGCCAAGTCCTCCGGCAGTGCAGCAGGTCAACCGCCAATGCCCTGGAGCAGCGCTTCCGCCTCAACGTATTCACGTGTCACGCCCACCAGGTGCACTCAGCTGTCCGCTGCCTCAGTCACTCGCACAGCTTCACCGCTCGCGGCACCGCAAGGGCCCGCATTGACAGCCACATGAGTTTTGGTGCAATGGTCGCGTCCTCGTCCCGGGGCACACTACCGGCATTGGGTCACTCCAGCACCCAGGCCACGCGCATCACCTCGCTCTGACACGCTAGGCCTCACCGCTCATACAGGTCACAGGGCTCGATTTCTGTGCTCGAAAGCGCCTTATAGTGCAGCGCGTTGTTGGGGCAATCAATTCCTCCGTCGTTACAGCAGCATCGACCCCAGATCTGTAGGATACATACAGGATAGTTTAGATGGCTATTGGGCTCGTCTAAATGGCGGCCATCTTGGTGTCAGGCAAACTCCACCACCCCAGAGCTTTGTAATTTTTAAAGAGTTTCACAAGGCTTTTCTCTGATGTAACGCCTTTCAAGAATAACAGTACCTTGTCTTTAACAAGTCAATGTTCTGGCCTTTTAGACAAAAGTGCATTGTTTTCATATTAGGGCTTCATGAAAGTTTGTGAAGTTGTAGTTACGAGATTTTCCCCTCAAATTCTTGTGGTCCTCCAATTGTAATTTCGCTTTTATAACATTGTTCTCTTTCACAGAGACAGACACACTGGTACTTCCTTTTGTGCAATTGACGGTTTTCAAGATACTGAGTGTGCAACACTGGGTTAGGTATTTTAATTAAATTAAGTATTACATGTTTCTCTCTTTTTACAATATTCTACATTCGACAGTAAAGTGAATTATATTACCAACTTATTTTTAAAGAGGGTCAATGCCAACTGGCAGTAGTTGGGCATCTCCATAGGACTAGTTAAAATGTTCAAATGTTACAAAGTATCTGTTTTGATATTTGTACGTATATCTGTACACTTTTTTGGGTTCAAATAGAAGCAAAATTCTCTACTTTAAACCTTTTCTATTCATCACAAGTTCACAATTATCTTTTTAATATATTTTTACTGCCCTCTGCATTATTGAAGTGTGATCTATAGCGAGGCATGTTTTTCTTTAACTGGGCCAATTGGAAGGTAGAAGGCCCAAATCCGATCCCATTCTATTATCAAGAAATTAGAAATGTGCATGTATTCGTTCATAACTCTTCATTTGTTCTGGACAACCAGCATTAGGCTTGCCTTTTTAAATGATTAGCATCATCACCCCCTGCTTTTATGTCAGCAACTGAAAAAACAACTGCATCTATCAAGTTCACTCTGCCCTTCAAGATATCTGCAGCAGTCCGATGCATCTGTTAAAATAGGATGATATCACTATTTAACGCTGCTCTACGGTTTAGGGGTTTCCTTCTCCTTGGACACTGCTTTAGCCCAATGACAATGATTAGGCAAAAGCGAATATTATGCATGGTTACAGGACAGTGTATTGGTATGGAAGAAGGTGACCAAACAAGTTAAATGTTACGTTTTATATGCATTGCACATGTTCCTGACAATTAAAAGTAAGGTACAGAGACTTTAGAAATTTTAATTTTAATGTGATGTCTCTGAATTCTTGTCCAGCTTTATACAAAATTAATATACTACTCCTCTAAGAACTTTAAATCTAAAATAACAGCGGAGTGTAAATTAAGAAATAATCCATTCAAACCCTGTACCCATCAACCATTTCTAGTAGGTAAAAATTGGTATATGCCAAACTTTGTTATGTCCCTCACTCATCATACCACCTCCTTACCAGTGCCTCAGGCCCCTCATCGCACTTTTCCACCAGTTTCCAAGTTATTCCCATCTTTACTTCTGTCCTCCCCACCGCTCTCTTCCTTGGACCTAGCCAACACCTCAACCTCATGACGTTTCCAGTAAAATCCTCCAGGCTGATCTCTACCTTCATCCCCCAAGTTTCAGTATCTTGAAGTGTACAATAATAGTTGCTAGATAAACCAATTTTCAGCAACCTATGACCAAAACTGAAATCTCTACTCTCTACCAAATCTGTTTTTATAGTTTGTTTACAATGTCTACAATGTCTACTTCTTTAAGACAGTAGGCAATATTGTTATCTTATGTGCTCTCTGGTCTGATCTTGCAAGAAATGTTAAAGGGTTTTAGTCCTGAAATGGTTTGCTTTGCAGAACACATCCCCTAAGTGGGGAGTATACTGTTCTCTCACAACTATCAACTACATACCTTCATGGCATAGGTACTGTAGCTAGTGTGGTAACAGCCCACACTCCAGTATATTCTGGCAGCAGACATAAGATGATCAGGCCTGAATTATGCACAGGTTATGGTAAGAGGCAGTGCGCAAATACCTTTAAGAAGTAAGTAAGTGGGGGGCGTGGCTAGCAGCCGACGAGCATGGCCGCTAGCTAAGTGAGCTCCCGCTTCCCCGCCGGTTATCCTGAATAATCCTGTGCCGTAGGGAACTATAAACTCGCTCCGAGAGTGCGCCACAGCTTGGGAGGCCAGAGGTGGGCGAATGAAGGTGAACGGAGCCCTCTCCGACATGCTAGAGTGAGCAGAACGGACGACGACGGAGGCACCACCATGGCGGCGTCCAAACACCCGATGGTGGCGTTCAGCTTCAAGTAATGTCTGCACGCCGCAGCTCCATCGAGACGAGCTGCGGACCAGAGTGAGGATCGGAGGGGGTGGCTGACCTGGTGGAAGAGGTGTGTGGGGCCCAGATTAGAACAGCGGCTGTCCGGAGGTAACGGGGTAGGAGTCCCGGGGCTGAGGCCACAAATCGAGGCCCCGGCTGTCATGATCGCACTCAGTAAAGGCGCTGAGTGCCTCGCGCTCCTCACCCTGGGACGAAACGTTACGAAACGACCCGAGCGTCCACGGACTACATATCCCAGAAACCCTCCAGACAGTCCAGAGTTTATGTAATCAGGTCACATGGCCAAAACGCATAAAAGCTCGACCCGCTGACAAGCTGGCGCCGAATATTCCCGGATGTATCCAGTGACCTTCGGTACGCGTAGACGTACACTCGGCGAAGATACCTCTACGACCCTTGACGACCTGAAACTCTCCGCCTCGGCTCTCCCGGAAACCTCACCCGCCCGGGGAACCGTGGACACCAAAGGCTGTTACTGTTTTGCAGGTGTGCTCCTCCCATCCCGACTCCTCCGTGAGTGAAGAGGGGGCACTGCCAGATCCTACTCCTCCCCGGCGGCTAGCCGTTGGGCTCCTCCAGAGACCGCGCTCCCCGGCTCCCGGCTCCTCCGAGAGTTGCGAGTAGTAGCGCCTTGTCTCCACCCCAGCCCACGGATCACCGGGCTGCGCCTAGGCGGGTTACGCTCCTCTGCTTCGGGCTTCATCGGGAAGCATCGAGTGGTAGCGTTCCCGCTCTGCCCACGGATTTCCGGGCCACAGCGAACACCGGGTGTCGCGCTCCTCGGCTCGCAAAACTTAAAGGAGCCTTGCAGTAGCAGCGCCGTCAAAGACACCCTCACCGGACCGCCTCAGAATAGAGGCGCGGACACCCAGCTGGGGGTCGGAACCTGAGGCCGTGCATCTCGCACTGCCTGATTCCCACCTCATTCCTTTGCCACAGAGAGGGAGCTACTTCCCTTCGCATACCCCAACAACAAGGCGGGAGGAGACATCAGGTAAGGGAGTCCCCCACAAAAGAAGATCAGGGGAGACGGCTAGCGTAGGCAATTACTTATTGTACGCTTATCTCATTTCAGATCTCCCTCCCAGCCGTCCCTATCCTTCCTTCCCTCGCTCACCTGCCTCCTCCGTCCGAGTGTGTAATACATCCTCCGGACTAGGGGCAGATGGGAGGTGGACCCCTATTGGCAACCAGCGGGTACACGACACCGGCTCTGAAGACCTGCTGGGCCCCGACCGGGCCTTGCCGGGAAAGGAATCTCTGTGCGGCGGGGGACGGCAGAGAGAGAGCTTGGAGCGATCCGGGGGCATAAGTACAAACTGGTAGACACGGACAAGGTTGTCCAGGGACAGCGGCTCGGCTCCCCCCCCCCACTGCTCCCCCTCCTCACCTCCACGTGCAGACCGGAATGGAGACCTGACCCCCTGCGCCACGAAAGGCGAGTAATCACCAACTCAGCAGAGACTGTGAGCTACAAATGGCCCTGTGACAGGAAGAGCTGTGAAGACCAACAGGAGTACCCCGGGGGCACCGACGGGTGCGGACTCTGGCGATGGCCAGGGGGCGGAGCTTGGGGGAACAGAAAAACCCGGAAGAAGGAGCAGCTGGTGTGGAACACCGAGGAAACGAGGAGGTACACGGAGACCCACGACATGAGGAGAAACGCGAGAGGATACCGGAGGAAGAGACAGAGGAATCCGGTCCGACGGGAGCCTAAAGCGACGACGGGAGGATCCAGAGGAGAACCGGGACGTACCCCCAGGAAGGCGCCACGGACGAGACGGCTGGGACCCTATCATCGGGTCCCGGTTTCAGGCAAGTGATAGGGAAGACAGGGCGCACATTGGTAGGGTGGTGGCAAGCGCAGTCCGGCTTCTCCGGTCTATAGGGGGGGGCCGCCCGGACAGCAGGGGAATAGAGTAAGGGGCGGGAGGCTTCCTTTTCTTTTCTCCTTCAGGGGCGGGCACGAACGGGGGCCAGGGAAAACCCACGCTCACATTCAACGGGAAACTGCCTGAAGAAAGGGCCCAGGGACGGGAGAGAGAGGCTAAAACCTGAAAGGCCACACGGGTTCCACTGGGTGATTGGGGAGAGAAAGACAAACAAAAAGGGTAATAGTGCAAAAGCCTACGCGCGTAAGAAAAATAACAGGGAGAGATAAGACCCTCACCGTCTCATATTTTCTTTACCGAGGGGACGCCCGGCAGGACAGCCCACAGGAGCGGGAAAGCAGTTGAGACCGACATCGGTGCACAAAACAGACAGAGCCCGGGGATTCGGACCACGGCGGAGAGCCGACTTCAGCACCGACAGTTCCACAGTCCCTCATCTGTACACCCCAATAAAAGTTTATACACCAAGCTCCTTGGCCTCGTCCAGTCTGTGGGGGCGTGACAGTGGTGTCAGAAGTGGGATTGCCTGGACCACCACGCCCACACACCAAAGGGACAACCCCCTAGCAGATCAGGATGACACAGCCCATTAGCTTGGACGAAATGCTTACGCAATTGGCCGAAGGACAGCGCCACCTGCAGCTGGTGGTAGAGGCCCAGCCTACAGAGGCCAAAAAGGACAAGGAGCACCTACAAGAGGCCCTTCAAGCCCAAGCAGGCCTCATGGCACAAAACCAAGCAGTCCAAGACACGGCCATTCAGAGACTGACTGACACAATCGCCAGTACAAAGGTACACCCAAACGTGCCAAGCTCGGTGCTCCAGAAATACCGGGCGGGAGAGGATCCAGACTTCTTTTTTACTAATTTTGAAAGAGTGGCAAGCACAGCCCAATGGCCCATGGAACGGTGGGGCCAGTACATCGCCCCTTTGCTGTCTGGCGCGCTGCAAACAGCTTATCAAGCAGCTAATCCGGCGGGAACCACCCCTTACGAAACCATAAAGAAGACTATCCTGGAACGTCTTGGGTGTGACCAAGAGCAGTACCGTGCCAGATTCAGGAAGGAGAAATGGCAGGCACAGGATAATCCCCGAGCCTTTTTCTACCGGATCCAAGACCTCGGGACCCGGTGGCTCCAACCCCATGCATCCAGCATGGAAGAAGTGGTGGATAAGATTCTGCTCGAGCAGTTCGTAGAGGGCCTCCCCGCGACTACCCAGGTGACAGTAACCCACGCCATAGAGCTAGCATGTGCTCACCAAAGGACCCCAGAGGCACGTCCCTTCACGCCTAGAATTCCTACCTCCATTGTCCACCGCTGGAGAGCATCTGCTCCGGGCCCAATTACACCTCCCCCTTGTCCTCTTATTGATCTCAGTTTCCTGCCGCGCCCGGGCGGGAAAGACGGCAGATGGGACCCCAGTGTTTCAACTGTGCCGAATGGGGTTACATATCACGCAACTGTCCTCAAAGACTATAGGTGCGTAGGGCACACAAGAGGAAGAGTCCTATGGGCGGGGGAAGGCAAAGAAGCATACCAACTGGCTCTTACAGTAAACAACGTTGTTACCAGGGTCCTAGTCGGCTCCGGGTGCTGACACTCGGTTATCTACCAAGAACGAATGCGCACACACCAGTGGCAAGAGGGAGAGAGCGTGTCTATCACCTGTGTCCATGGGGACCAAAAGAGCTACCCTGTCGCCATAGTGACCCTAGGGAACGGGGAACAGACAGACCTAATCCGGGTAGGGGGCATTTCACGAATTGTCGAGGATATGATCATCGGCACCGACTATAGCGGGTTTCCCGCTCTTCTTTACAAAGCAATAAGAGATAAGGAGACACAGTGGTGGCTGAAGGACGCTCCGCTGTCAAACACCGAGATAACACTGGGTGCGTATAAGAGAAAGAAGACCCGTAGGAAGAAAAGAGAACAGAAAACGTTAGCAGTATTGAACAGCCAAGCTAATACCCCCTCTACCTCCTCCTCCTGCCACAGTCGACGAGGACGGCCAGGTAGGCCCCTGTTTTGTTATTGTAAAAGGGCTTTTGTATAGGAAGGTAGCAAAACCAGAAGAAACGATACGACAACTCCTGGTCCCTCTGTCGTTCCGTAACCAGGTCCTCTATCTGGCAAATAACCAGGCGGGAGGGGGTCACTATGGACGGGAGAAAACGGAGGAATACCTCCTAAGGCGGTTCTACTGGCCTGGGGTCTTCTCGGACATCCGGAGGTACTGTGCTGCCTGCCCCAGTTGTCAACTGACCAACCCTCCGCACATACCCAAAGCGCCTTTGCACCCCCTCCCTATAATCGGTGGACCCTTCTCCCAGGTGGGAATGGACTTGGTTGGGCCCCTGGTCACCTCCACACGGGGCTATCAGTACATCCTGGTTTTGGTTGATTATGCGACCCGCTACCCCGAGGCTATCCCCCTCATGAGCATGACCACAACCAGTGTCGACCAGGCCATGATAGCGTTCTTCAGCAGGGTTGGGTTTCCCAAGGAACTCCTTACCGACCAGGGGACACCTTTCATGTCTAGGCTTATGGCCCAGATCTGTTCGTTATTAGGAGTACGTCAAATCCATACTGCAGTGTACCACCCACAAACAGACAGTCTCGTAGAAAGTTACAACCAAACCGTAAAAACAATCCTTAAGAAAACGGTCTCTGAAACCGGAAGGGATTGGGACCGACAGCTACCCCTGACCCTGTTCGCTATAAGAACCCACACCCAATCCTCCACCGGGTTCGGCCCCTTTGAGCTGGTGTTTGGTAGAAAGCCCAGGACTTTGATGGATATGGCAGCCGAGAGATGGGAGGAAGAGGAGGATGAGAGGAAGACACTACTTGAATACGCAACCCAGCTAAAAGATAGGTTAACAACCCTCTGGGATAGAGTCAAGGAAAACCTAGACGCAGCCCAACAAAAACAAAAAAAGGCATACGACCAGCACACCACTCTTAGACAGTTCTCTGTGGGAGACAGGGTCTTACTCCTTCTCCCCTCTTCCGACAATAAACTCTTGGCCCACTGGCAAGGGTCTTATGTGGTTCTCACACAAGTCACCCCCGTCACATATAGAATAGCTGTACCCCACACCGGAAGAAAGGGTCAGATATACCACATCAACCTCCTTAAATTATGAACTGAAGGCTCCGATGATCCAACAGACCCTCCTACGAACCTTCTAGTCACTGACAGCAAACCCCTAGACATCCCCTTTCCTCCAGTGGGTGGTGCTGACACAGCCGGAGTCATCCCCAAAGGTCCCCAGCTAAACCCCGAACAGAACACCGCTCTCTTAGAGCTCATCAGCGACTATCATGATGTTTTTTCAACAACAACCGGAAAAACCCCACTTGTACAACACGACATCATAACAGACGGGGCCAGACCGATCAGACAGAGGCCATACCGTATCCCTGAAGCAAGACGACAGATAGTGGAGAAAGAGGTGACTGACCTGCTTTGCGCAGGGATCATTGATCCTTCACATAGCCCATGGTGTTCTCCCATCGTATTGGTGCCAAAACCCAATGGCACTGTGCGTTTTTGTGTAGACTTTAGGCGCTTAAACGCCGTATCTCGTTTCGACTCGTACCCCATGCCTCGCGTTGACGAGATGATTGACCGGCTAGGGAGTGCCCGATACATGACAACGCTTGACTTAACAAAAGGGTACTGGCAGATAGCGCTGACACCCGACGCCCAAGAGAAAACAGCCTTCGCCACCCCCTAGGGCTTATACCAATTCAGGGTCCTCCCCTTTGGGTTACATGGAGCCCCAGCTACCTTCCAACGACTCATGGACATGGTGCTAAGGCCACACCACAAATACGCGGCCGCGACCCTAGATGACAGTTATCTTCAGTACCACATGGGTCGAGCACCTCGAACACCTCCGGGCCGTCTTATCCAGCCTCAAAAGAGGCCGGTCTAACTGCCAACCCCGACAAATGCATGTTAGCGACCGATAACATCAAATACCTGGGGTACCACATACAAGACGGACATATCAGACCCCAGAAAGATAAGGTGGATGCGATTAAGGCACAGAAGAAACCCACCACAAAAAAAGGCATTAGGGCGTTCTTGGGACTAGTTGGCTACTATCGAAGATTTATTCCCCACTTCTCGGAAGAGGCCGCCCCACTCACAGACATGCTGAAGAAAACAACCCTAAACACGATGGGGACATGGACCCCGAAACAAATCCACAGCTTTGAGCGCCTCAAATCGCGGTTATGCAACACGGATGCCTCGGACAGGGACCTAGGGACAGTTCTCTCACGGACAACGGCTTCAGGCGATCTACACCCCGTGGTGTACCTCAGCCGCAAGCTCATGCCCAGGGAAGCACGCTACTCCACTATAGAAAAAGAGTGTTTAGCAATCCGTTGGGCAGTCCAGGCCCTGCAGTACTACCTTTTGGGTCATCCCTTTGCTCTACTGATTGATCATGCCCCATTAGTATGGCTAGCGAGACACAAAGACACTAACCCCAGTGTTCTCCGGTGGTTCTTAGCTCTGCAACCTTTTTCCTTCCAGGTTTCCCATCGGCTGGGGGTTCTGCAGGCGAACGTGGACTTTCTCTCGCGCAGCCCGGTTTCCTCATGGCCCGATCGGCCATGCCTGGTGGGGAGGTACTTTGACGGAAAGAGCTGTGAAGACCAACAGGAGTACCCCAGGGGCACCGAGCCGACTCGACTGGTGCGGACTCTGGCAACAGCCAGGGGCGGAGCTTGGGGGAACAGAAAAACCCAGAAGAAGGAGCAGCTGGTGTGGAACGCCGAGGAAGCGAGGAGCTACACAGAGACCCACGACACGAGGAGGAAGGCGAGAGGATACCGGAGGAAGAGACAGAGGAATCCGGTCTGACAGGAGCCCAAAGCGATGACGGGAGTATCCAGAGGAGAACCGGGACGGCGCCATGGACGAGATGGCCGGAACCCTATCATCGGGTCCCGGTTTCAGGCAAGTGATAGGGAAGACAGGGCGCACAGTGGTAGGGTGGTGGCAAGCGCAGTCCGGCTTTTCCGGTCTGTAGGTGGGGGCCGCCTGGACAGCAGGGGAATAGCGTAAGGGGCGGGAGGCTTCCTTTTCTTTTCTCCTTCAGGGGTGGGCGCGAACGGGGGCCAGAGAAAACCCACGCTCACATCCAACGGGAATCTGCCTGAAGAAAGGGCCCGTGGACGGGAGAGAGAGAGGCTAAAACCTGAAAGGCCACATGGGTTCCACTGGGTGATTGGGGAGAGAAAGACTAACAAAAAGGGAAATAGCGCAAAAGCCTACGCGCGTAAGATAACAGGGAGAGATAAGACCCTGACCGTCTCATATTTTCTTTACCGAGGGGACGCCCGGCAGGTCAGCCCACGGGAGCGGGAAAGCAGCGGAGACCGACATCGGTGCACGGAACCGACAGAGCCTGGGGATACGGACCACGGCGGAGAGCCGACTTCAGCACCGACAGTTCCACAGTCCCCCATCTCTACACCCCAATAACAGTTTATACACCAAGCTCCTTTGCCTCATCCAGTCTGTGGGGGCGGACAGGCCCAATCAAGTTAAACCCCCTTCCCACGTGTACTCGGTTGTGTACTGCGGCCTCAGAGCGAATGGCGGTAAATTCTGACGAGCCCTGGCCTACACGAGTGAATCCCCAGCTGGAGTTGCAGAGGCGATAGTTAAAGACACCACCTTGCCTACCCAGAGATCTGTGGGAAGAGTGGGCGATTAAGGCGCAGCTTGTTGAGCCCCCATTGTCGCAGTGTGCCCATACGCAGCAAATGCCCTCGGACAGAGAGGAGACCTAAACTCGGGGAGCTGGAGAGAAGGGACCCTAGGGAAACCACACAGGCCAACGGCGAGATTGTTTGATTGGGGATTGGAGATTGGAGATTGGAGATTGGTGCGCACATGGCAACAGGCAGGGGTCCAAAGGCCAACGCGCAAAACAAACTTGCCAAATTCGCCTGGAATATAATAGGGGACGACCGAGAAGCACACCAAATGGACAAAATAGAGGCGCAGAATTCCCCTAAACCAGGGACGGAACCATCGCTCCACGACATCATGGCGGCCATAAACGGGGTGCGCACCTCTCTGGACTCCGTTACCGTAGAAGTTTCTCTCATCAGAGTGGCCTGTCACAAAATGGACGAAAGGGTGAAGGAGCTCAAAACCGTCACAACAGCGCAGCAGACTGATACTTCCCAGCTCCAAACGCAGGTGGTTGAACTACAGAATAGACAGGAGCGAATGGCGCAACAACTCGAATATGAAGGATGGGCCCATTGCAGCAACATACGTATATTAGGTGTTCAGGAACGGGCCGAGGGGCCAGCAGCCAACCTATATGTAGAGGAATTGATAACCACGCACCTACAACCCAAGACCCTGTCACGATATTTCTCGATAGAGAGGGCACACAGGGTGCCAGGAGGCAGGCCGAAACCTGCCCCGCCCCCCTCAAGACCCCTCAACGCCTGTGTCTTTAATTATCGGGACAGAGATATCATACTGCAGACGGCAAGATCCAGCCCACACCTAAAGAATGATAACAGCGAAGTCACATTCTTTCCGGATTTAACGGCCAAAGTTCAAGCCCAACACCGCAGCTTTCAGGCAGTGAAAAAGGAGCTCCGGGGCCGAGAAGTAAAATATGCCATGCTCTTTCCGGCGAAGCTCAGAGTGGAGTCTGACGGCAGGACCTGGTTCTTCACATCGCCGGAGGAAGCATGGGACTGGTTGGAGGGGTGGCGCAGGGTGGGGAGCCAAAAAAGGGATTGCACTGGCGGACCCAGACAGCAGAGGGGGACTCTGGATGATCCATCTGTAGGCGTCTCCACTGAAATGAATGAGAAGGATAAGGAGCCCACATAGACCTTGGGGATAAGGAATGATCGCCGGTAGTTCTACGAAAGTACAGGAATCGCAGAAGTGGTGATACGGTTCTTAAGACTTACATACACATGTGGTTGCTTGGGGATTTGATGGTTGCATAATTAGTTTTGATCACACCTCACTGAGGGAGATACTCCCGGGACACTTAACTAGTACGGACAATGGATAGACCGCAACAGGCAAGATGTAAGGTGCAACTAGCGGGGATGGGGACTGACTAAGCCCACGTTTTTTCAGTATTTCGGGGGGAGAGAGGCACTCTGCCTAGTTTGGGAGTAGATAGTTTTAAATCCACGGGCAGGGGGTTAGGGAGGGGAGGAGGGAGGGGTGTTCACTTTTTCAATAGTTGGTTAACTTGCAATGTGATTATCAAAAATTGCTATGTACCGATATTCTAACCAGTTTCAGTAACGGGGGAACTATGCAGAGGAGAGTTCAGCTAGTATCGCATGCAACTTGTCCATTAACATTGAAATACTGTATTGAGATTTTCACTATGGTACATGATGAGGGATGAAAGAGAGCGATCACTCTCTGCTCTAACCTGGAATGTAAACGGGATGGGGGACAAAAACAAAAGGGGAATTGTTCAACAGTACTTGAAGAGACATTCTCCAGACCTCGTACTACTGCAAGAGACACACTTGGTCGGAAATAAAAGCAAAGCCCTTACTAGGTGGGGGTACAAACTCCTAGTACATGCAGACTTCACCACTGGCTCCAGGGGAACGGGCATCCTACTGAAAAGAAATACACCTCTTGTTGTGCACCGTACGTGGGCAGACCCTGGGGGACGATTTGCTGTTTTAGAGGCCCAGTGGGATGGGAGAGCGCTTCACGTAATTTCACTGTACCTGCCGCCAGCATTGGGCAAGGAAGCCCTGGTAGATCTTGGTAACATACTGACTGATCTTCCAGTGGCACCTTACTCCTGGGAGGAGACTATAATATGACGCTGGAGCACACAATTGATAGGCACCCACAGCGGTCGGGTGCAAGATTAAATGGGCTCATGGTAGAATTCACCACAGCGATGGGGCTGACTGACGTGGGGCGAGCACTACAACAGACGGACACAACATTACACGTATTTCTCTAATGCACACAAAAGTCTATCCCGTATCGATTATTTTCTAACATATACAACCTCATTAAGTAGCTTTAGGCACCCCCAAGTCCTGCCAAGAGGCATATCGGATCACTCCCCAGTCAGGATCGAACTTACACACTGGAAACGTCAGCCACGCACCACCATCGTCCTTAACCTGTGGCTGCTGAAAATTCCCGATATAAAAGAGGAACTGTGCACACAAACTAGTAACTACTTCAAAGAAAATCTAGGCTCGGTTGACTCGGCGCAAACCATATGGGAGGCATCTAAAGTGGTCATTAAGGGGCAAGCCTCGTCCTTAAAAACTGGGTATATTCAAAAGAAGCGCAGATTATTAGTTCAGGTGGAAGAAGAACTCCAACAACTAGAGTCCGACCTCGCGAATAGCCCATCGGATGACACTCACCATCGCTTGACACTTAAACAAGAGGAGTACAGAATTAAAACTAGAGAACACATGATGGCCAAACACCGCAGTATCCAACACAGACTGTACGATTTGGGTGACCGGGCCGTCAAAACCCTAGCATGGTTGGAGAAGCGAGAACAGGGAACAAGATGGGTGCCCAGGTTAACACTACCAAGTGGCGAGACATCCCAGGGACATAGCGAAGGCGTTCGCAGATCACTTAGAGAAAATATACTCTCCCTCTACCACGTACACGGCAGAAGACTCTCGTCAACTCCTCTCAGACAGTGATTTGCCGACCCTCTCGACATCAAATAGAGACACCCTAGAATATGACCTGACAGATGAAGAGAACCAGAAGGCCATCGGTCAAATTAACTTGGGAAAGGCGATGAGGCCGAATGACACTCCCATCGAGTTTCTAAAAGTCAGGGCCTCTCAGGTAGCCCCACACTTGCGAGCTATGTACAATGAAAGCTACGAGAAGGGACAACTGCCTGCAGACAAGCGTCTGGCAACCATAGCAGTTATCCATAAGCCAGGGAAGCCTGAGGACAGTTATGGCTCGTATAGGCCTATCTCGTTGATCAATGTAGAGGCTAAAATCCTAGCGAAAATCCTTGCCATACGACTCGTAGCAGTTATTTCCTCCCTAGTGCACCCTGATCAATCTGGCTTTATGCCAGGGAGGAATACAGCACTAAATATCCGTCGTCTCCACAACGTGCTGGCGCGCAGAGATTTCCTGGAAGAAAATGCAATGGTGCGGTCGTTGGATGCCTCTATGGCATTCGATTCTATAGAATGGCCATACCTATTTGAGGTTCTAAGCAGGGTGGGATTTAGCCCCAAGTTTCTCAGTTGGGTAAAACTGCTGTATACCGATATACAGGGGCAGGTGAGAGTCAACATGTACACGTCCCGCACGTTCACGTTACGAAGAGGCACCAGACAGGGGTGTCCTTTGTCTCCACTGATATTTTCTCTTATATTAGAGCCCCTAATCACGTGGATACGTCGTGACGTAATGGTACGGGGGCTGAAATGGGCAGAGGACCAGGAAGACCGAATATTCTTGTATGCCGACGACATACTATTATATCTTGCCTCCCCCTATAAATCCATATACGCTGTTTTAAACATATTCACAAACATCGGGAAATATTCTGGATATGCAATCAACTGGAGCAAGTCGGTATTGTTCGTGCTTCGGGGGCAGATCCCTCGTCTTCCAGTGAATTGTACGATAGAAGTGGCTACAGAAGGGTTCTGGTATTTGGGAATATTTGTCACGTCAGATCCGGTTCTTTTTCACAGTAATAATTTAGCACCCCCGCTAGCTAGGCTACGCGCAGATGTAAAGCACTGGCGGTCCCTGCCCTTGTCCCTAGTGGGCCGCGCCCCCCTCTTCAAGATGCTGGCCCTTCCGCGCTTTTTATATATTCTCCAGAACTGCCCAAACCGTGTCCCAGATGCATATTTCACAGCTGTGGAAAGTGAGGTCCGTACGCTACTGTGGGATGGTAAGGCCCCTAGGGTGGCAATGAAAAAAGTTGGTATGACGGGGGCATAGCATTACCAGACCTTAAGCCCTACTATTGGGCCTCACAACTGGTAGCGGTAAATCACTGGATGTATCACCCCCCTACCGATCCAGCCTATGCTTGTGACAGGTACCAAACAGACCGCTCGGGTTATTTAGGAGCCCTGTACTCACGCACCAGGAAAAGTAGGTATTTTGGACCCACCTCACACACACTGGGGGTTTGGCACCAAGTGAACTCTCGACTGGGCTGGGCTACCACCCTCACCAAAGCAACGCCATTGTAGTACGCCCAGAAACTAGGCATGCTAGGTCATCAACCAGGGTTCGACAAATGGGACATGATTGGAATTTCAGTGGTAGGAGGCTTGGTTAAAAAGGGTTCTATCCTTAGTTTTGAGGAACTCTGGGGACAATTATCAAATGGCTCAAGGGGAACTATTCAGATACCTGCAAATACGACAAGCCTTACAGACGGCATTTCCAAACTTTAAAGACATACCAGACTCATCGATATTAGAAGATCGCCTGCTAGATGGGCCACTACACTCGAAAGCCATATCTCTAACATATAAAAAACTATGTAACAACCTGCCCGACATCTTTAGTAAACTTAGAGAGCAGTAGCAGAGGGACTTGGCGGTCGGCCCTTATGTCCCCCAGGGAAGCAGCCATCACACTTCGCTTTCGACTGATACAGCTTAGGATTCTGCACCGGTCCTATATGACAGGGATCGCCTTGGCTAAAATAGGCGCAAGACCTGATGACCTCTGTCTGACGGGCTGCCAGCAACCAGCCACCTTCTATCACATTATCTGGGTTTGCCCTGCTATCCACCACCGCACTGGGAAAAGAGGTAGTTCTCACGCCACAGCTGGGACTGCTAAACATCTGGCAGTGACTGACCTTACTGAAATTGAACAACAGCTGGTGACGCAAGGATACACACTGGTCAAGCGGGAACTGGCGAGAGGCTGGGGGGGCAACTCCACCCTCCACTTCTGTGTGGGCGAAAGAATTAGACAAGTGTATGATAGCGGAGAAGGAGGTATTTATAACCCAGGGGTGCCCCAAGAAATGGGACAGGAAATGATCCAAATGGAATGTCTATCGTGGACACATATGTATATCCCCAATGGTGGAGTTGGAAATGCGTAAAAGTGCGGACAGAGATCTAATCAATTAATGTATATGCTTTGCTGACCCCTGCATAATATACAAATGTATGAGTAACTGTACTATCTACTAATCGGTACTGTATGTACGATTGCAACTGAATTTAATAAAATGTATTAAAAAAAAAATTTAAAAATTAGGAAGTAAGTGGATGCTGGTGCCAGTAGCAGCATACAGGTGGTAAACTGCGGACCAGTGTAAGAGAGCACTAAAGACACCGGAAGCAAACTGAAAGAATTTCAAAACTTTTGGTAAGGCCTCTCTCTAGTCTCTGCCCTTCCAATGTCCATAACGTTTTTGGCAGCACCTCCTCTGAAGAAAAAACTCTGAAGTGTCAAACATGTATCACGTGAACAGTCCATCATGTTACTAGCAGACAAATTGAGCATCCCCCCTATATTAAGGACAACACCCGCAGTGCAGAAGCACCTTTATATTACTGGCAGCTCTACAACTTAACAACACTAGCAGATCCAATGAGGAGCACCCCAAAGTTAATTATAGAGCCGCTTCATCAGTAAACATGCTGATATTTCTGTGCAAGCACAGAATGTAGCAGCATTGCTCTATAAGTATGCACCAGAATGGTTCGAGCTAGGACAACTGTGCATTATAGGGATTCGAGCCACACCAACTTTCTAGAACTTACCTATTGACTGCACCACTGTTGGACTGACTTACAACATTGAAAGACAGTACCCTCTTAATGGCAAAACAGGGACTTTAATGATGTGGACATCCCGGATTCTCTGCTGCATCCTTCTCCTGTCTCTGCTGATTAAGGGCTGATATGTTACAAGGTAGGGGTGGGAGGGATAGCGATGTAGTGTTCGGGGGGGGGGGGGGGGATGTCTGTGCTTTGTGCGCAAATTGTGTCTCTTTGTAAACTCAATAAAAAAATATTATTACAAAAAAGATACTGGATGTTTGTTTGTGTCGCAGTATTGAATCCTAGGTGATGCAGTTCAGAACAGTGGCATAATATATATATATACATATATATATATATATATATATATATATATACATATACATATATATATATATATATACATATACATATATATATATATATATATATATATATATTCCCATCCAGAAACAAAAGGTACTGTGACTAAATAGGTCATTATTTTAAAATTGTATTGCACACAGTTTAAGCAGGGCCACTGGATTTATATAGCAGTGGAGGATTAAATTATGCATCAGGGTCGACTAGATTAAGAGAGAAAAGGCAAATTATGCTGCATAATGTGGCACATTTTGTGATAGTATAACTTTTTTCTAATTTTACACATTGTAGCATTATCTGGGCAAAGATTTCACTTTATTAGTACAGGTAACACTCAAATACAGAAAAAAGAAATTGAAAGATGACCAGTCAACCTATGCAAAGGGTTTTCCGCTGCACAGAAATACATGTTGCCACATTTTTAGTAACTTCGGATTTGTTTGAGCTACAAACATTGTTTTTGTTAAAAACCACATGTTATGCAGAAGATGACTGATTTTGTGGCTAATGCAAAAAGTCCATAATTATGCAAAAAGTGCAGCAGCATCACATAATTCCAGTGGCCCGGAGTACAAGATAAGCTATCACAATATGATTTTTTGTTTAAGATAAAACAAGTGATTTCAAAGAATACATTTTAGTTATAGGTAAACAGGCTGCATCTAGTGCAAACATTTTGCAAGTCCATATAAAGGACACTTTCTCATCAGTGAAGCAGATGCAGTGGCACAGGGGTCCAGAAGTGAGAGGGGACCACTGCATCCCAATTTTGACTGTCTCACTTTAGAAAAGTCATGGTGACTCATTTTTAGGTCTCGCCTGCGAATGCAGCTCTTGCGCTGCTTCGCCTTGGCGAGATCTATTGTTGTTGCTTCTGTGTCAGGGTTCTGTGGAAGAGGGGTTGGTGTCCGCCCTGTTGGCATTAGGCCCGTCCACCCGGACAAGGTCTATGCTTACAGTAATACCTGTTTTAGGGTGTTTTTTGCTGCAGTATTTTCTTTTAAACATGTTCTAAATGTTGAATATGCACATATCTGTAAATGATCCTGTCAGAGGCTTTCTGACCCAGCTCAAACAGACTGTGTTTTGCTTTCGTGGATGCTCAGCCTGGCGGGCAGGATTATTTTTAATCCATGTAATTAGATTTTCTCCTAGAAGATCCGACAATAGGAATTGGAAGGTGAAACAAACAAATGAAGATATTCACTAGATGCGCGCCACAGTCGCTTGTGACTACAGATTATGTCCAGGACGCTGCTGAGTAATGTGAGACTTAGGTTCAAGATTGGAAACAGCACACAAAAATTACTGAAAGGATACAAATAAAGCAACTGTGTGGAAAAGAAAACGTAAAACAGGACTATAAACCTCTGCTTGAATTACATCTCATTCCCAAATAGAAGTGTGTTCATGTGCTGCTGTGTTTTAGATGGGTTGTTTACAGCACCATTATTAGCATAATATTAAGATTTCTTAGATAAAAGTCAAAATAAAAGCAATATGCAGGAACTCAACCCTTCCCCTCCACCCAGGCTTGGAGCATATATGTTACTGGAACATTCTGCCCTTCTTTCAAATGTTGCCCTGTCATATAGCCCAACCCGACAACCTCTGCTGTATTGCGGCAGATAAATGACCCGAGCGGTCAGCCTCCATTCACTCTGGAAAAACTAGCACAGTCTTGCAAGCTTGTGTTTGTCCTGATGTAATGCTCTTACATCACACTGTTACTACTGCCAACAAACCTATTTGTAGGCTTGCACCCCAGTTTACTCACCATAACAAGCATTAAAAATGCAATAGGTCTTGCCTTTGATTAAGTTAAAGTGATTTGCTTTGCTATACAATACCATTAGCAAAGCAAATGGCTTTACCTTAATCAAAGGCGAGACCTATTGCATTTTCAATGCTTGTTTTATTTTACAATCTATCGCTCTGTCCCGCCCCAAATCCCCAACCGAGACTCATAGGAAGGAACTGCAAAGAACGTCGCCCAGAAATAAAAAGATCTGCTGTTTGCTATACGTTGTGCCTCTACCTTACCATTTATTAAAACGAAAACACACATTTATGTAAACCCCGATTTTAAATTGGTAGGAAAAATAAATGTTTCAGATGCCTTATAACTGTTTAGTTATGCAGCACAATATCCTTGGTGCAACAACATCAACTGTTGCATGGCTAAGCACTTATAAGGTCCCAAAGGCGAGACCTAGTGGCTATGCCAATGCTCGTTTACTACAGCATTGTAGGATACCACGTCAGAGAGAGTGAGCCCTGCAGAAAACTTAATTTCAGCATCAGGAGAGGTGTCTAAACCACTAACCTCTTTGAAGGCTATTAACTCTGAGAGGGTAATATCGCTATGGTCATCAGTATCATGCCTGGGGGCATCATCCAATGAGCCAGTCAGTCATGAATTGGTCTTAAAGCACACACTTGTACCCTGAGAATTTAGACAGAGAGTATTGGTGTTCCTCAATCACCCTTTGAGTTTTCACTTTTGAAGCTAGTGATAGGATGACTTTTTTTTTAGTCTACAGGCTTGGAGCCGTAAACTACGCAAGTTGCAGTGCAGCGGGCTCCAGAACCAGAGGCAGTGCCAGGGCATGCAAAAGAAATGGGATTAAGGGAATTATAGGAAGCCCCGCCGGATGAAATCCAAATGACACCTGTTGAGGTCCCATGGAGGACTAAGGCACACCAGATGCAAGTGGCCTTGGCCAGTCTGAAATCCTCATAGACTGCATTAAACAAGCATTTGCAATGCAATAGGTCTCGCAATGACAATATTTTGAGTTATCGACATTGTAAATGACAATGGTTTTTGTTTTTGTTTTTAAAATATAAATAAAAGGCATTGTTATTCATTATGCCAATACAGCTAGATAAAGTGGTAACATGAATCTGTGAACACCCAACATCACAGGAGCCTGTACGCCCTTCTTTTACACTTCGATACAGTGGAACATGAATCTGTGAACACCCAATATCGCAGGAGCTAAATCTTTAAAAACATAATCTGGTGGCATTATGTACTACGGTGCACGTCGTTCACGCACATGCTGGAATTACTTTTACATTTTATTAAAACCCAGTGTTATTCTGCAATTAATGGACGAGCTGAAAAGGCTGCTCCCAGGAGAGAGCGCGTCTAGAAATGGTTTCTGTTTTATTTGCAGATGTGCCCAGTAGAAGTGCTCTGGGGCAGCTGGCCTGAGCAGTGAGCACTGAATGGAGGCTCTGTCCAGACTGGACAGTCTGAGCCATGCCACCGAGGGGCAGGCCTTATTAGCATACCAGATGTTAAGATGGGGGGGATGGAGTGAATTTATGGAAGGGGTGAACAGTCCACTCACAGGGTATTGGATTTTTGGGGCATAGGAATCATTTTAAGAATATTAACTCCTTGCGCGTTGCATAGTTAGTTTGAGACACATTGTAACCGCCTTAAAGTGCACATGCGGAGACCCAAAGGATGAAGGCGGTGGGAGTGTAGGAGCAGAGGTGTGAAGGTTAGCTGGCAAGGAATGGAAGGGGGGACAGCAGAGAGGACAAAGAAGGAATGGAGGGGGTGACGTAAGTAAGGGGGAGAGAGAAGAGGAAGAAGGAATGGAGGGGGAGAGGGGAGGACGCAATGAAGCTTCAGCTAAATGAAAGATTTTAGTAAAACAAAAGCACAACATGGCGCCTCTGTAGTTAGCCTGAAACAGGAAGACCGGCACTGCACACAATGACGAGGGATTTTCCGGAACAAATGGTGAGGTCCGGGGAACCAGCCATGGTCTGGGCAAGAGGCCACCGTCCCTGCTCCTCCACGGAGCATGCATGAGAGGACTGCAAGCTGTAGTAGCCCCGAGTGCTTCCAGTAAACACAGTCAGACACATCTCCCCAGACTGAGGCCAGCACTCATTACACTCCGCCCAAACCCCCTGGCTTCTCAATTGTGCAATCTCATTTCACCAATCTCAACAGTGAATACACGACATTCTTCACAATATTGAACATGCACGAGAGGGTATATATCTCTAAACACATGTAACATTTCACAGGATGTTGAAATACAAATAGGATCACGAAGTAAAGAATATAAGCAACAAAACAGACCCAGCATACGAAACCGAAAACGCTCCGTGGATGGAAAATATCCCAGTAAAATATAGGCAGCTGAGGTGGCCGCTGTAGCCAATCTCGCTGTGACAAGACAAACAAGTATACCTCATCCCGATCACGCTAAACACAATTTGCCCTACTTGTAGCTACAAATGTCCGAGATGTAAAACACAAGAGGTGGATTTCCTTTTGTATGGTCTGGTCGTGTTTACGGCTGTGCTCTTATTAGGACTTGATAGTTACACACTTACAAAGGGCGACGGGCTGGATGATTCCCAAAAGGATCCGACAGGTGCTGCTGGGTCTACTCCCCACCTCCAAAAACAACAAGCAAAAGAGAAAGCAGCTCCACATCCGGGCCGGGGAGAAGACCTGCGAGGGCTGCCCGCGCATGCGCGGTACATGTAACTTTTGCGTGTTCTGCAGCTCGTGCCCAGTAGCGGCGTGTGAGGACTTCAACACCGCCGGACTTTTAATGAGTGCTGCGCGGCTCGTGCGGCCCAGGGAGGGGGCCGCCAAACAGTACAGGAAGTCCGGCGGGAGCCCACCCCGCCTTCGTGAATGGTGTGGACAAAGCAGGATTTCAGGCGGGGCTCCTGTGAGCAAAACGGAGCCCCGCGTGTTGCTGCAGTGACCGGCAGGAAAAGCAGAGGAGCAGCGCAGAGTCCCAACAAGAGCCGGTAAGTGCTTGGAGCGCGCGTGTGCATTTAAAAAAAAATATTAAATAGCATGAGGCTGCCTAGGACGTGCGTGTTGACGAAAGTGAAACTGCATGCTGGCTTGCGAGGGAAGGGGGACAGGAGATGTGCACGCCGCGTGGCTGTAGGCGCGTACACCAACTCAAATCCACCAAAAGCCTGCGCGTGCACATCTCCTGTCCCACTTCCGAGGCAAGTCAGCAACAATAAATCTCGCTTGCGACAGCAGCGCTTCGCGCTGCGTTCGCAGGCGAGACCTAAAAAAAGAATGCTGGGTCTGAGACCGGAGTCAGAATCTCATGGAACAACTGAAGTACCTGGGGCCCTGGCAATGGCTCCTGCAGAGGAGCAGGGCCTGGCCCCGGAGACAGTGCCTACAGTGCTGGTCCCACAGTGGCTGGTAACAATGAATTCTGGTTCAGAGGAAGTCCGTACAGGGGAAGTAGAACATTGGGGCAACTTTCTCTTTGGAAACACTCAACGCTTTGAGAAGTTCCCGTCCCTCTTTTATTTCTTGTGCATCTGCAGCTTTTCTTTGAATGACTTAGAAGAGAGTACTCTGGTGCCCTCGTGTGAGAGCAATATCTGAGGCGACCTCAGCAATTATCCCGGGCTTTAACCAAATACTATTTTGCCCATCTCCTAATGGCTTTCAATTTCATGTGGGGAGCTGTGATTAGTATAACCTCATGGGGAAACGGCCACTACAACGCGGCCGTTTCCACACATGACCATAACCAGGCATGCATTACAACGCATGCGTGGTTACAACGAAAAGCCTTTACCACGCATACCTTTACTACGAGATTCGTAGTAAAGGCATGTGTGCTAAAGGTAAAAGACAAAAAAAGGGTTGGTGGGGGGGCCGTGGTCTCCCCCCCCCCCAAAAAAAGCATGGGATTAAAAAAGGGAGCTTGGGGGGGGGGGGCACCCCCCAAAAGGAGGCAATCG
The DNA here is from genome assembly GCF_964204655.1 of Triturus cristatus. NCBI lineage: Eukaryota > Metazoa > Chordata > Amphibia > Caudata > Salamandridae > Triturus > Triturus cristatus. The sequence goes on from NC_140583.1 coordinate 662,417,791, forward strand.
GCGTTGTTAGGGGAAACGGAAGGACACTTCTGCTTCCTCTTAACGATGTGCAACGCCACGAAGGAAGATCGAGGAGAGGTAAGGGGGAATGAGGGGGTGGTGTCGCACAGGGGTAAATTTAAAGGGTACGTTATTAGTGTGATATCCTCTAACATGAAAATGCCATTAACATGCATAATTTAACAACGAAAATCGTTGTAAAAGTATGCGTGTAAAAGGCATTTTCGTGGTAAAGGATATGCGTGGTGATGGCATTCGCGTTGTAATGCATACGTGGTAAAGGCATGCGTTACAACGGAATGCGTTGTAAAGTCATACAACCACCTCATGTCATGGTCTGCATTGCTGAAACTAAATACGCAGTAAACCACACAGAATAGCGGAAAAGTCATAACTGCAGTATATGTTGAAGGTATATTCAGGAAGGATTGGACGGAACAAAAGGATAGGCCCCCAGCCTCTAAAGCAGTTTAGTCTCCTAAGGAGTCAAGCTCATTTAACAGACCCTTTGCCATGGCTGCAATAATCCATTTTATGATTATATGAGCATACGGAGGCATTTGGCCAAGTGTAACAAACAGGCTTTGGGTTTACTGTCTGCACCCCATGCCCCTGGTCTTCTAAAAGCACTGCATAGATATTTTGTCTAGGTGTAGTGGGGCCTGGAAACATGATGCGACCTTTAGTCACACATCATGAACCCAGCCCCCATTGCAGTCGCACATACCTGGAACCCAGCCTCTGTATCTATAGAACCACTGTGCATGGGTTGACGCAGGGGGCTGAAATATTTTTTTAAACTAATCTGTGAATCTTAGGTTGGATCTATGGAAGATCCAAAATAGCACAGAGGATCCACATAGGGAATCACGGCACTCATGTTCAGTGATTCGCACTTTTTAAGTTGTTTGTGTCCTACCAGCTCCCGCCACATCCTCCCACTGGACTATGGGGATGTTCCCCTTTCCTGTTTATATTGCTTGCAACTTTCTGTGACACTTGCGTGCGAATGATTGTAGACAGCAGGCAACACATAATGGGGAGGAAAAATATATTTTCAGTCATGGCCAGCCAATCATATTGACCTTAACCCCAGTTTCGATTCAAATATGTGGATCCCACAATGAAAGACTGCAAAAAAAACGCTTCCTTATCAAATCATATTGGTTTCATTTTCAAATTCCACATCCTCGGACCTGCGGATAATCAGCTATCTGACAGTAAAGATCTCCTTATCATCATCAATACCCACCTCATGTTTGGAATGCAAATGCAAGCATCTAAAAAACTATTGAATAGATTTACAACAAACCACAAACGTCTCTTGTTCTGACGAATGTTCTATCTTTATTTCATTTTTGGTGTAATTCCATTGAGGAGTTTTTGGTACTGTGGAGAGCAGAAATGCATGTGGGACTTGAAATGATAACTACCTGTGACGGATCTGCATGAAAATTGAAACAGCAGAATACCCTAATTTTCAGCAAAATTTAATGTAGATTTGTCAAGAGGTGCAAATGTTATTAGCAAATCAGAAATGCTTTTTTCAAAGTGCAACATAACCATAACATCCCTACTGCCACTCTGCTATTATCCATGCGTGGCAGTGGTGAGTCAAAACCAGAAGTGCATGGCCTTTGGACAGGCCTTGGGCTTAACCCAGCAAGAGTGGGCATCCCACGCCCTGCGCTTGTGAGCAGCAAGGGTTGGCCGCGGGGACTGGCCTGTGGCTAGGCAGCTAAAACCCATCATCCACGCAACCGGCAGTGTACGGCCAACAAGAATCAAATATTCATGTGTAGAGGACAAGGGTAACACTGCTACATGTTAAAGAAAAATATTTTACAAGCATGCGGAGAGGGAATGTACTCAATGCGCCAGAGTGAGAGACAAAGCATGCGGAGAGGAGACTTGACAGAGAAAAAAGGTGGAAGAGACATGAATATTACAGATGTTGATTGAGGGTGCACATGAACACTAAGTGTCTGTGTTAAAATTCGATGGCTGCACTGAAAATATGTGGAAAGCAAGCATGAGATAGAAGGATGCACAAACTGCGTTTGCCTTCTACAGGTGGGAGTAGAAGCTAATTGCTACTAGATGACTGCGTGACGTGGCAGATCGCAGGAGTATGGGGCCTGACACTGGCACATACAATTGTATTGTACGTGTGTCTTTGTGAGACAAAAAGTACTTGCTTCATACATAGGTCTAGATAACACACAGATGATGGGGTGTGTGTATATAAATGGCACATAGGTATCACTAATGTGTACAAAAAGGATAGTTTCCAATCTGCACATGCTAGCTTGTGCTGAGAGGTCATCAGTAATGTTACAGATGATGATGTGCGTAATCAAGAGGGGAAAGCAGGAGCCTTAAGGTTCCATGGCTTTGATAACTACTAAATTCGGTAGGCTTAAATCCACTTTAACTAAACATATTTCATGCTACTTGTATGGTCGTCAACTAACATAACACGACCCTTCTAGGAGTCAAGTAACAAAAGGTTCCCACAAGTATGTTTTTTAAGAGAATAGACATTTACAAAGTTGACTGTCTTGAACCCGACAGTGTATACACCTTAAGTCAGACAAGGGGATTTCCAGAGGGTGTTTCCCCCATCACATTACATTCTCACCCTTAAAGATGAATATCAATCTGTGGTAGGCTGTTCAAGTCCAAGGTGTTAAATCTAGCCACGACTGGTCAGTCTCAGTCTCCTCAGCTGCTTAAATTCTCTTGGCCGAACGCTGCGAGGCATGTTGGAATTGCAAACTAATGAAATGGAGATTAGTTCTTGCCCAGAAAGAAAGACCTCGATGGTGCCGAATGCTTTATCTGACGGCTTTATGACCAAATACAACACACTCCCCAACTGCCCAGAGATGGCTAACAGGCAAACAATACACATTCTAACCACAAAAACCCAGCACCGCACCACTGTACAACAACGTGACTTAAATATAAACCTTCGCCAACGCACTAAATACCCCATCCTCACAGCTTGCAAGCCAGCCGGAGAACCACGAGCAGAGCCAGGCAAGCTGCCACAAACCTCACTGCACACCAGTGCCTACCCTGTGGACAGCACACGCACTCAACAGCACTTACTCGAAATCCACTAACCTGGTAAGATCATCTCCTTACTAAGAATTGCGAAGAGGGGTGTAATTACCACCAAAGTCCCTTCGGGAAAGGCTCAGATAGTCCACATTCCACCACCAGAGACTCAGGCAGTGCTCCTGAGTGAGAAAGCGGCCAGCGATAGTGCGGCATCATGGAGGCGCTGCATCTGGGCGGAGGGCTGGCACCGGCTGAAGGAATTCTGCGCATCACGCTCCAACGTTCTCATTTTCACACCTGTGTCATGTCACATATACTCTCACTGTCTAATCATTCATGAAAAATAACGAGACCTAAAAAGCGGCATTGAAACCGATCGCAAAAGAGAAAGCGATCGCATGTCTGGGCACGATAATTGGAAACATATGCTGCTACTGCGCGTAACAGACACCAATAGGCCATGGGCGAAGCAATGCGCCCGCCTTTGGCCTATTGCGTGCTGTCTTTGTAAAAAAACACGCACGCAAAGGCCAATAGCATGCCCCAAAAGTAAAAGCACACGCTCGTGCGATTCCTAGCTCAGTTTCTGAAATCCCCTACAAAATGTCTTGCGCTGCCCGAGCAGGTCTGCGCACTGCAACGCTAGGCGCGAGACCTAAAAAGGTGCAAGAGGTACTGTATTGAAGTTTAAAAAAATGTATTGTAGTTATTTACTATCACCTAATACCAAGCAGGTATGAGTTAGTAGCCTACCCGGTGAAACGGATTCAGTTGACGTTTTAATCATAGTCCAGTTGATATGGTGGGGTATTTTTTAGTTGCACTATGTATAATTCAATTAATATTTTGAAAGGAAAAATACCTATCTGCCCATTTCTAGAATTCTTGTAAACTCACGACAGAACACATTGGGAGACAAATATTACGTTTACATTTAGGCTGCTTCTAATGCTTTGGTCCTTAGCCCGGAGCCTGGCAAAGAGAGCTGTTCACTTGGACCATGATTTTTCCCAGTCATGGCGTCCAGGAATAGAATATAAGGTCTCGCCTAGACAGTGCATGCACTGTCTGGTTGTGACCTTTTGTTTTCTAACAGTGGGCTTAGAGGCCGTTCACAGCTTACCATGGTTTGGTTTCATTGTGACTTTGAAGCTGAGTGAACCAGGTTCGAGTCTGGCGGGAGGCTTATACTTAGACTGTGATTTTAGGCAAAACACTCCGGGGCAGATTTACAAGCCCCTTGCGCCACTTTTCCCATGTTAAAAATGACGCAAAATTGGCGCGAGGGCCTTGTAAATGAGCCCCTCCGTGCCTAAAAATGTATGTGTTCGTCTGTAACGCAACTAGTGCTTATGTAAAGCGCTCTAATATCTTCGGGTTGAGTTTGAGCTGATTAAAACTGCAACAAAAAAATACCAAAGACCACGTAGTATTGCCCATTTTCAACTTTATAATCGTCAAACGTTTAAAAAATAAGTTAATACAAGAGGGTTTGAGGGGGCTTTAGAAAAAGTACTAACACACAATGATGATTATAGTATACATCTCCTTTCTAAATATAGCACAGTATTGCAAACTTGTATATTGAGGTGTTTTTCTGTTTTCGATTAAACCCCGTCATGTCTCTGTGCGCCCCTCATTCAAACCACATTTTAAACGCTGGGACTCACACACATCTGTCCCTCATGTGAGTCACCCTTTACAGGAAATTAGTTGTATTGTCAATGGATGAGTGGAAAAACCTGAGACTTTTACTCTGCATTTGCATCATGTCTCAGTGACTCACTTCTGCTGCAGCAGCTTTGTGTGAAGTTTGCTTTGCTCGGCCTGCCCCCAGCAGGGAAGGGGGTGGAGGCTTTTCTTCGTCGTCAAGTCGGTGCCCTTTCATGTTGGGCTGTAAAAGCTTCTTGTTGAACTGTATGGCAAAGCATTCCCCCAGACCGAGGACAGCAACGCTACTACCAGGGAGACAAGCATCCCGCTTTCACCGAGCCGCCCTCTTAACAAGCATTTGCAATACAATAGGTCTCGCATTTAGGGGAGCTTAAGCTATTGGCATTGTAAATGACAATGCCTTTTATTTATGTTTTAAAAACGAAAATAAAAGGCATTGTCATTTGCAATGTCAATAGCTCAAACTCACGTAGATGCGAGACCTATTGCATTGCAAATGCTTGTTCTTTCTAGCATTAGGCCTGAGGTCACCCTTGCTGTAGAAGCAGACAACACATGGGAGCTCTTTTTTTCTTGAAAGGGACAGAGAGTCTGTTTCAAGATTGGAGTGATGGTCAGGCATGGTGGGTAAGGGGTGAAAGAGGCAGAGAAGGCCACCTGTTAACAAGGCCGCAGCTATTACCCCCCCCCCCAGCAGGTACAGTTGCATTGGTGCCCAAGAGTGTGAGGGGCTCACAACACACCCAATTATGTGGGATTAATGTTTTCTGGTTAATTTCTGTTTGATGTATTTGTTCCAAGTCTCACATCAAGTGTGGATTAGAAGCTAAAGAAAAGGTACCCCAGAAATGATCTCATAAGCCCTACCACCTCAGATCAGCCCTACCTCACCCGCTACCCTAAATCTTGCCATAAAGATTTGAGAGAAGGCCCAACATCAAACCATTTTGCTTAGGGGGGGGATCAGAGCAAAAACGTTTGAAGACCTCTGCTCTAGAAAATCAGGTTATGGATAACTCCAAGAACTGTTTATCCGCAGTGGTAAACAGGATGGGTCGGAATTTCCTTACGCTGAATATGAAGAATTCAGAATTTCTACTCATCTTGTGTACTCATGCCAGACTTTCTTTGTTATCTGTTCAAGGCCCTCAAATTTCTGCACGGATCCTCGTTTTCATTTTAGATAATAAACTTTCCTCATGGGCCAATTCAGCAACCCGTCCTCAACTTCTTTTCTTTGACTTAAAACACTGTGCAAAATCCTACAACTCCCCCCCCCCCACCCCCTTGCATCACCCCTTCTTCATGCCAGTAGGTCATTTAGGCCGCAGTGCTCAGCACATAGAACTACTAATGGCCTTTTCTGGGCACTCCTGCTTACATCATTTGAAAGCTTCAATTAATAAAAAAATGTTTTTTTGCCTTCTCATCATGCCTCAACTTCGCTGGCTGTCTGTATCAAAAGGGACTGTTTAAACTTTTTGTATTACCTTTCGCACTGTTCTTCCAACAACTCCTCTGTATCTGCAGAACAAGTTCTCTCACTATGCTGTATATCCAACTTCATTGGATCTGCTGACACTTGCCTCCTCGCAGGCGGTGGGAGGGGGTAGGTAGGGAGGAGGGGGGTGGGCACAGGGGGGGGGGGGAGATTTGCAGGGGGTGGATTTGTATGGTGGGGATTTGCAGGGTGGGGGATTTGCAGATTTGCAGGGGGGGAATTTGCAGGGGGAAGATTTGCAGGGGGAAGATTTGCAGGGGGAGGATTTTCAGGGGCTCAGGTGAGGATGCACATAATTAAAAAAAATTACCTTACCGCCGGATCCCACTCACAGCGTTGTGATTGGTAGGCACCCAGGATCCCCTGACCAATCACAACGCATTGTTGTGATTGCTTTTGAGCGTCCTGGTTAGACTCTGAGCCAGGGAATGGAGGCCTGGGCATGTTTACCACGCAGGCTGTAATGTAGCCTGCATGGAGAATGGGGGAAGTGCGCATGTCTGATTTAGGCGGCCCGAGGGCCGACCAAACAGTCATTACGAACTTAGGAGTGTGCAAACCACTGCTCCCCAGCCCGACCACCTACCAGCACAAACATAAAATGATAATAACTAAAAGTTATTATCATTTTATGTTTCCTATTCTCGCACTGCGTGAAAGCTGTGGGGCGACGCGCCCCCGCCATAGCGCAGGAGCCGCCACTGCATATCTGCTATGATGTAAACTTGCCTAGTGTTCTAGATTGTTTTAGCGTTGTGAGTTCCAGATGAGTCTGTTGGCTTCAGGATCTCGGGGAGGATCTACACCAGGTAATATGCTGAATAAAGATTAATCATTTTTAACAACATCAAGGAGTGTGTGTCGTTCCTTACGCTGTCACAACATTATCCAGTCTGTCAGGGTCCCTTGCTCACTTTGCCACTGGATTCAAGATAGCCTGGCTGATGAGGGTTATGAACCCGAAACTGGTCCCAGGATGCTTGTTTCCGGTCCAGGGAAGACATGGCTTGGCAGTTCGGGCTGGACTGTTCCCATGAGGCACAGGGTCAGAATGATTTGCATATGGCCATGTCTGAACTGGGGTGGTGGAGTGAGCCAAAGAATGATGATGGATTAAACCCAGATCAGTTGACTGGGAGTGAGTGTTTGATTTGCTCAAGCGCTTTGTCCATCATCCCCTTTGGTATCGCTTTGTTTGCCCAAAGTTGGCAGGGTATGCCCAGACGTAGGTCCCGTGCTCACTTTGCCACTGGATTCAAGAAAGCCTGGCTGATGAGGGTTATGAACCCGAAACCGGTCCCAGGATGCTTGTTTCCGGTCCAGGGAAGACATGGCTTGGCAGTTCGGGCTGGACTGTTCCCATGAGGCACAGGGTCAGACTGATTTGCATATGGCCATGTCTGAACTGGGGTGGTGGAGTGAGCCAAAGAATGATGATGGATTAAACCCAGATCAGTTGACTGGGGGTGAGTGTTTGATTTGCTCAAGCGCTTTGTCCATCATCCCCTTTGGTATCGCTTTGTTCCCACTAAAAGTCAGCACAAGGTTCAACACCAAGGGACCCTGAATACAAGATGCTTAAGCAACAAAGCTCTTCACTTAGACAGACAGGCGCACCTAAAGGATAAAACAGATACTCTTATAGGGAAACAGACGCCAGAAATACAACACATCTAGTGCTGGAGATTGCAAAAGTAAGAAAAGCAAATATTCTGAACTAAGACTTTTCTGGCCTCACTCCAAAAACTAGGAACAATCTACTTGGAGCTCTTAAAACAAATCCCTAATCTCATTCAGAAAACAACAATTAAGACTCATCTATTTAAAACCTACCTAAAAAACCACAGACTATAATGATTTTATAGCCTCACAATCAGTGACCCCTCACTTTACTATCACCTTGACCAACTCTGCCTCGCATAATCTTCAATAGCATAATTAATCAATCATACAACAAAATAATGGCAAATTAGGCTTAATTATGCAAAATGAATCTTGCACTCCAAAAATTACCTGAACGATGTGATTGGGTAAAAGTTTAACATCAAAAAACATAATTTCAAGTTGATTCCCATTTACTCACATTTAAAAACACTGCCACATGTGTTTGGATTTCTAGTTTTGCTCTCAGAAATTATCTGAATGTTCTACTCAGGTAAACATTCTACCTGAAATGCTGCCTGTGTTAAAAAATTACCCGAACAGGATATCTCAGGTTGAAATTTCTCCTCTAAATTATGTGACGTAGCATGATTTTGTTTTGCAAAATAACCAAAATTAACCCAATTACTCAGGCATAATTAAAACATCGCCCGCGTCTAAGCTTTGCCAATTACACTATATTTCTTGTTGATTGTTAACCAAAAAGTACTGTGCTGCCCAGCTGTGTACTTCCACACTATAAAAATGGTTACAAATAAACAGATAATACACCTTCGATTTGTGTCTCTGCCCTTGAGTAGAGGGGCAGTTTCCACACCACAGGTAAAAAATGAAGTGTGAAAGATCTTACCAGAAAGCGAATTCATGAAGCACTGGGATAAGAACAAGGGCTATGAAATTTTTCAACCATCTCAATATTTCCAAATACTTCTGTGAAACTCAACCTGGTACCGAATTTAAAGACTGGGAACCTCAACTTTATAACACTTTTCTTCAAGATGGAAGCCTTTCAATGGACCATCCTGCTCAGTATGACTATCTGGCCTGCACAGACTTGAAGGACACATATGCTTCATCAGGTTGCGTCTCTGTCAGGAACCTATCAGAAGCAATAGTGAACAATTATGAGAAGGCATCACATTCCAGGTATTCACACTCTGAATGTGATGAGGCAGCAGATCTTTGGACTTCATGCTCAGCGCATGGGAAGCCACCTCTACCTTCACAGCTGAAAACGCATTGTCATTTCTACCATGAAGTCAGTCAGAGCAGAGTTTCTCAGCTTGCGAGAAGCACCAACCTTAAAGTGTGGTGGTCAGGATATGGAAGCTGGCCGACGAAGAAGAATGTGACGGTATGGCAAGGCTCATATATTACCCCGAGACAGGTGGTTATTTTTCCACTGATTGTTGCCTGAAATTTCCAATCTAAGATGTAGCTAACCAATTTCTAGAGAGGTCATTCCCTTTGTTAGGGCATACAAAAGAAGGCTTCGATACAAAACGGATGTGTGTCAAAGCATTTTATTCTTATTTTCAACATGGTTGTCGCCCACTTGTTACCGTTTTTGTCCCAGATTTTTTGTTCTACTTTGTAGTTGAGTTTCTACCTGGATTATTGTTCTACAAGATTTATGCTCGCCTCTTTCTCAACCCTGGTTCAGGGTTGTTTTGGTGGCTTTCTCAATTTTTCATCTTTAACAGAGAACTACCAATTCTGCCAAGGAGGTTTCCTGCGCCCATGTAGCTTGTTCCTCCTAACTGCCACTCTTAAGGGGGCACTTGACGCCTTTCAAACATGAAGGGGGCATTGTGGCTTGGGGAAGAGTCACCATTTCCTTGAGCAATCAAGAAGGAAACTAGATAGAGCTTCACAATGTCCAGTCCTTAACCCATCAGCAATTTTTGTAGTTTGCCGTTCAGAAACATTAGGACTGGTTTTCTGTTCTCTTGTTCAGATTCAATCACTCAACCAGTGTGCAGGTGCTGCTTGTCACTTTTGTGCACCCCAACAGGATTTCTTAGTTTACCACTTCTATGTGGGCTCCAACGAGCCCCTAGTCACGTCAAGCAACATCTGGAGCAGATGCATCTTGATTCCAGAACATTCAGATTCTTGATTACATTTTTGATAGCACAGCAATATCCATACTATTCCCTCTAAAGGACTCAACAGGTAGAGATGTCCCTGGTAAAGTAGAAAGCAGCTATATTATGGTCTCAGCTTGTATCACTAGAGAAACGGTGGGAATCCTTAGTTCTGGGTGTGTTACGAGTTCAGCGGCATGGGTGTAAGGCCCACTATTGGGCCTCCCAACTGCAAGTAGTCAATGACTGGGTACACTCAAATAGATGACTAGACTATATGACCAGATAGACTAGGGATGAAAAAATCTACATACTTGCATTACTTTTACTGGGGAAAAGTGCAATAGCAACTCAAACAGTAAGAAGGGGCCAGCGAAACCATCAGCACAGGGTAGAGAGGCAAGATCACCGAGTGACTGCATTCTGGAAGGGAAACTCTTTGTTGGGAATATGCAGATTAGAGATCTTCAAACAGCAAAAGCTCATACGCATTTGAAAAGCAGCAATTGTTGCTGTCCTATAAGGGGCTCAGTTACGGGGATATGGCAATTAACAAGCGCTGCAAGTGCTTGAAAATAATTTCCTAAGAGCCTTAAGACTGGGACTAGGCACCCATTACTGGTATTATATGCAGAACTCTGTCTCACTACAATCTCAGACCTGACTGAAATAAAACTTGTGTTGTAATGGATTGGGGTGGTTGGAAGTTTGAAAGTTACCATAAATCTACAATCAGTAGTTGAAGTGAAAAGCTATGGCAGGCGGGAGGAGGGTAATGATTAGTTGCTACAAGCCAGGAGACTACTGTCCCGCAACTGGGGTTTCTCTGGACTGATCCAAGCAAGATAGGCCTGACAGATTGGAAATTGCGAAAAGAGCACCATCAGACATTAAAGTGGAAAAGTAAGCTTGGCAAGATAAGATCAGTCAGCATGACTGCAGATTATCTTCAGTACAAGATGGAAGTACTATTTGGATCAGATCTGCCCTAATATAAATGCACCTTATGTTTAGAATGGGGATTTTCACTATCAGAGAATACCTTGTGAAATGTGCACAGGAAGGGAACTTTGGAACTGCACTCTAGGGGGGAAATATGACACCAAGCGTTTTTTGCTATTTTGCACTAAGTTTGTAAGCGAACGCAAAACATGTCTTTTGTCCTTGTTTAACTCCAATGAGATAAGATCAACCATAAGTGCTTTGGTTTTCTGTCATAGGACAGACAAAGTAATTCTATAAAATTGTATCTATAGGCAGCATAACCATTAGTTAAACACACACTGGAAACCTGCAATAATCCCTATAGTATTGTACCAACAAATTATTTGTTCAACGAGTTTATACCTACAGGTGTATTTGACCTGAACAACAGTTGCTCTATTTTAATGATAATTATCTTAGACATGGTGACAAATCATGGACTTTGCTAGTTTGTAATTTACTGGGCTTCTTGTATTATTGGCCAGTATTGTTCAGTACTCTTATTATTAGTGTTGATAGAGTTTTTAGTGTTGGGCGTATAAAGTAAGAATAATAGCTGCAAAATTCTAATGAAAATTGCTCTGGACATGATGAGAAATCAGACTTCCAATTTGCACACCATCAGCACTTTATTGAGCTCTTTGCACTATTTGACCAGTACTGGTCAGCGCTTTCTCTATAAATATAGGGTACAACTGTTCAATTGAGGACCTATGTGAGCCATCCCTTGGTATTCAAGTCATTGTCAATTGTAGGTTTTCAAATTGAATATTGCAAGTTGTATTATTTTGTTTTTCCCATTGTAAAGGCAACATGCTTAAAACAAGAAATAAATAAAGTTGGGGGAACCCCCCACACACCCGGTTCTCCACACAATATTACGAATGGGACTGGGGCGCCACCACACCACATGGTTATATAAGTCAATCAGGGAACTGACACCCCCGCTATTGGGACCCCTGCGGACCCTCTGGGAGGAGGAAGCAGGGCGACCTTTCCACGATAGTGAATGGGAGAGAGCGATAGAATTCCCAAAAAAAGTGTCCAGGAACGCCCGGTTCAAGAACATACAGTTTCACTTCCTGCACAGGGCCTACCTAACGCCAGCACGACTTCAACGCTTTTACCCCGTCACGACCTTCCTCTGCCCTCGTTGTCCAGCGGGGGACGCAGACTTTCACCACATGTTCTGGACGTGTCCGGGCATTCAGACCTATTGGTCATCTATCCACTCGACACTCAGGGAGCTTACCGGGTTGACCCACCTGACCACCTGGGAGGGCTGCGCATTGGGCATACTGGGACGGAGAAAACGACACAAAATATCAATGTGCTTCGTATCCCTGGCCCACTTGTTGGCCAAACGCTGTATAGCCATGCACTGGCGTGCCACATCAGGCCCCCCACTAGCAGCATGGGTGGGGGCGGTTCTTAAATGGGCGGCTGCAGAGGAGGAGGTAGCCAAGGGTATCCGCAAAGTCCCAATTTCCCTAGAGTGGGCGCTTCTATTGTACCAATTCAGACAATCCCAGACCCCGGAAGACACAGTCACTGCCATCCAGACCCCCAACACGATACAGCCTTCTGCTATGCAGGCTCCCGAGACAACGGATTCTCCACCACGACCCCCTGTACCACCACCGGACCAGCCGGGTCCGTCTTCGTCCTTCTCTCACATTCAACGGCCCCCCACACTAATCCACACACCCGCCTCCCCCTAGGCGAGCAGCAGCTGCACTATCGAGTAGGCACTGATGGACCCATCGCGTACGCCCCCCCAAACACTACAAACCCCATGGCACACCCCAGTTCAGTTTCCCCCCAGTTTCTTTTACTGGCAATGCTCTGCTACAACACAGACGACATCCTCACTGAACAAGATATTGATGTACTCCCTATTGTGATGAAGGTCTACTCTGCTACTTATGAACCACATTTACTTATACGGCACAGGTTGTATGTACGTTTACATCTTAAAAATGCCAATAAAAAGAATTTTAAAAAAATATAAATAAATAAATAAATAAATAAAGACTAAAGTGGTAGACATAATGGATGACAGTGACCTAAAATCGTTAAAGAACATTCAAGAATAATGTAAACTGGTGCAGAATGAAACAGAGGGATAAGCTCAGCTCACACATGCCCTCCCGGCAGAGAACATAGAGTTGACAGCATTAAAGGATGTAACCCTGATAGATGGAGGACAAGTTAGAAAAAAGGAGCAGTATAGAACATATAAAAACTCTTATAAAGCAATAAGCCAAAAAGTCTAAACCAAAAGAGAGGCTCAATGGAAGCTATCGACTGGGAAGCAGTGCTTATGTACCCAAAGGAAGTAGCAGTAAAAGCAAGACTGATTGGTTCAGCTCAAAGTACTACATAAAAGTATCACAGCAGACAAGGCATGGAAAAAAACCCCGATCAAGTTGCTACCCTGGAAATGCTGAACCTAAAGGAGCAGTGGAGATGAAGCGGTCGCGTCAGACAAAGCCCGGAGAAGTGCTGCCTTCAGCTCCAGGGATGTGAAGTCCTGCTAAAATGCTGCTGCCCTTTTGTAAGTCTCCTGTCCAGATGTAACCGTATGCCCCCCTCCTGAAGCTCCTGGTTTACGAAGATGTCGCTGGGGAAAAAAAAAAGAAACAAGACGAGGCGAAGAAACATTTTTCACAAGAGCATTCACTAGACTGATAACCCTTCAAATGAATCAAAGGTGACTTGAAAAAACTTTAAGAGTCACAGATTTCTTGAACCTCATTCCAGTTAATATCGCATCATAATTGCAGGTGTTTCAGAAGGTAATCGATGGTGAGGATCTCAAACATATGGTTTCAACTCTGAAGCATGAGTTTTCCAGAATGCAAGGCAATTTCAGATGAAAGGATACCGGATTAATAGCCTGAGTCATGAAAATCAACCAAAATATTGTGGCCGAAACTTGACTGGTAAAGAATGGACAGGAAGACGACTAGCACGTAGCACTAGGAGCAAAGCTGTAAGAAGCGGATTTTTCAGCATATTCTTTCACCTAGATGTCATAATGGCACAGTCTTTTCGGCACTTATTGCCTTTGTTTCTGTAAATAAGACAAATAATAAGTAGCCACCGTAAATAAAGGACCAATGCAATAAGTCGGAACAAGCATTTACAGTTGTAAATGAGGTTTTTTTTTTTTGCAGCCAAGTGCTTGTCTACTACTATTGTAGTCTAAGGTTCCCAATAACAAAATATCTCACTACAGCTTTAAGAAAACGTAAATCACAATTCATCAAAACACCATTTGCACAGTTGCCCCCTCCCCACCTTCCGAGGGGTGTGCCCTGGGAAGGTGAACTTTTTCCACCACCTTCTGTTTGTTTCTATACCTCATCCTTGGACATGTAAATTAAGATTATTCTTCATCATGTGGCATGAATAAATGTAAAATGTGTAATAAAATTAAAAGCTGTTTCAAACAAGGGCTTGAAAATAATTCTCGCCCAGGGTCCCCAAAATTCTTAAGATGCCACTGGTAGAAGAAGTCTATGGCTTTAGATTCATAAACATCACTTGGTATCATTTTAGCCTTTTACATAGTTTTGTATAAGTAATTTTTATGTATACATTCTGTGGTCTGCGTTCTGCGTTGTACCTTGGGAACTGGGGTGCATAAAAGAACAAAAAACGAGAGTTTAAGCTATTGGCATTGTCAATGGCAATGCCTTTTATTTACGTGTTCTTTTTTAAAACATAAAAAGGCATTGTCATTTACAATACCCACAGCTTAAACTCTCGCAAATGCGAGACCTATTGCATTGCAAATGCTTTTTCTGCGTATTTTGCCATTGTTGTAACATACCAAGCTCAGTGTTCCATTACAACTCACCTGATCGCCAAACTTTCCAGGCAGGCAGGTTGTATTCAGTCTGAAAAACGAGACTTTTACAAAACTGCATAAATGTTTTATATTTTTAGGTCTTTTCTTTGGAGGCACGGCGATGCAAACGATCAGGTCTTTTAATTTTGAAGTTAAAAAAAACTCGTATCTTTAAAGTCATGACTGTCGACAGAGCCGTGCAAACCACCATCACAAAAGCAGGGAACATGTATGCAATGAGAAAAAAATGGCAGAAAAAAAAAAAAAAAAAAAAAACTCATGCTGCACCCTTTATAAGGCCCAGATCGTAGGGATGCGTAGACTCCGCATTTTATCCAGAAGTGAATATCGTTTACTGCTAAGGCAATGGAGAGCCTAGAGCGCGCTGTAGACAATTATTAATACTTTGACATGCCCTAATCTTCCGAGCTCTTAACTGCTCATGTTTTGTTGTGACCCTAGCTGCTCCCTTAGCCCTAATGGAGACGCTTGAGTCAGACCCCTTTGCAGGTACACAGACTGTCGAAGAGGCCTACTCAGCTTTCCATCCTCCCGAGGTCGGTAAAATGAGTACCATTAAATTAGTGAACATTAACGCCCGCAATTTACAGCGATTATAAAATGCGTAAGTGCAGAAAGAGGGACAAAATTAAAAATCAAAATCCAACAGCTTTTCTGTATGCTCAGCGTCCGAGGTTCAATGGAAAACAAGCCCGACCCGTTCCCACCTCTTATCTCCAAAGTTGGGGGAGGGGTAGTGAACAGCACACAGACCACTGAAGGAGCATTGGTATGGCAATGCTCCCGCTCAACATACCCAGCACTGTTTAAACTCAACACAAGATAAAAGTTATGACTGTTGACAGAGCCGTGCAAACCATCATCATGAAAGCAGGGAACATGTTTACAGTGAGCAGTGCAGAGGCTCAAAGCTTTTCTTACTTTCACTCCAGGGCTGCCTAGTCTTGATTCCACCTCTTCTTTCTTCCGCCACCCTACACTTCCAGTCTATCCCATAGTGACCACACCGTCATCCGCTCCACTCAACACGTATGCACAGACTTCACCCAAAGATTACACTGACACATTCGTTATGGGTGAAGAACTGCTGCAGGTTTATTTCATACAACATAAGTATGACGATAGAGTGGGTTATCTTACGGGCGATCCAGGGCAAGCAGCCCCTCGCTGCTCCGCCCGCCTTGCGAGCCAGCACGCACGGTGGGTCGATGCTCGGCAGTGCGGCACATTCTTTTCAGATCCTCCTTTGGATCACGTGAACTGTAACACCGGAAGCAGAGGGCGATCTACGGGGGCGGGAGGCTTACATAGGGCCTGACCCCGCCCAGCCCAGCAGCCCGCCTCCCCCGGCAATGCCCATAGGGGCCTCCCCTCCCCAAGGCGCAGCCTCGAGAGAGAGGTGGAACAGTGGGGGGGGGGGGGGGAAGAGGCTCCGACAGGTGGCCACTAGAGGGCTGCCCTGCTGATGTCCCCCTGCGTGGGACGCGGGCAGCGGCACTCTTGCTGGTTCATATTCACCTCGTCTTTCTCTATTCTTCACAGTTTTCTTAGCTTACTCTTCCTCTGGGACCAAGTCTGATGAGGATACACAAGTCACGGTCCCAAAAATTGAGGACCACCTGCAAGCACGGTCACAAATAAAGCACTGAAGAGCAGCTGAGCAGACGAGCAGACAAGCAGCAAAGCGTCACAAGTCGCTCATTATTCCAGAATAGCGACTTAACATGCAAGCGGTACAGCTCTTCAGCGCATGTGCGGATATGTGCTGTGCATGTTGTGCTCTCCACAGACGGATGAAGGAATCTGTAATGTTGTGTGTGGTGATGTAAGTGAGAGCGTGCGTGTTGCCACGCGGTGCGCTCATGCTGAGTAGAATGGAGCAATGCCAACCGACCCGATTCTGGCGGGAGACTCCAGAGGATGTATGTTGTGTCTCTTGTCTAAAATCTCCTCTTAAATGTAAACCAGTGGAGGAATTCAATAGCCCGTAATTTTTTTCCGAACTCTCTCATCACTTTCGAAATTTTGTCATGTATCAGAATGTTTCATCTATGCTCAGGGCGACTGGAATTATGCGATTCTGCGGCCAAGGATTTTTCGCATAATTAAGGGTTTATCGCGTTTGCCACATAATCCATAATCGGCTGCATAAGCAGCAGTTAATAAAATGTTTCTAGCTCAAACGATAGTAACGTGGCGCTATGTGCTCGCCGCGTGTTGGAAGGGCCTTTGTAAAGGTTAACTAGTCATCTTTCCGTTGTTTATTTATGCATTTGGTTGTTGAGCTGGGGTGATAATATTTGCTCAGACATTTAGGTGTACAAAAATGACAAAATAACGAAGAAATACTCTTAAAAATGTGCCGCATTATGCTGCATATTTGGCCTTTTCTTTCCCCATACTTTAGCCAAAACTGCTGCATAATTCTGTGATGTCTTGCCGCCTAATTACAACGGCCCTGTTATACTAGACTATGGAATGGAAAGTCCGTTAGGGTTAAGGGCAGATTGAAGAATACAGCGGTGGAACACATATGAGCATACGTTCACAGTTTAACTTTCATACAATGAACTCGTCAAGGAATTAGCCACTTGCTGACACAGTTGGTCTTATCCGGAGTGCAACAGTGTTCTCCCCCCCCCCCCCTCATTTTTCATTAACTCGTGTGAGGCCCTATCTTTAATCGGCAATGTGAAACTACAAGTCCCGGCATGCATAGAGCTGTGGGCTCAAACACCAGGGCTGACTGAGGGTCGCACTCGTGACCTGGTGTCGCCTGACAGCTATGAAATCTGCAGCTTCACCACACTTTGCTCCATTCACATAAACATGTTAAATGCGTGCTTAAAAGGACACTTCTCCGCTTTTATTAGTGAAACGCGGCCCACATGACATGAATCACTGGCTGTGGCCGCTCTGTGTCACGGATACAGTCAATGTCGAACGAAAAAAGGCACGAGCAGGTGAGGCTGTGAGTGGTGCGCGCACGTGCGCCACAGCGAGCCATGTGGTTTCAATTATCGCGCCCGTGTCTGGGCACGATAATTGAAACCACATGGCAGCGGAGCGCGTAATAGACACCAACAGGCCATGGGCGGAGCAATGCGCCCGCCTTTGGCCAATTGTGTGCTGTCTTTGATAAAAAGGCGCACGCAAAGGCCAATAGCGTGGGCCAAAAGGAAAAACACGCACACGAGCGTGTGCGATTCCTAGGTCCGTTTTCAAAACCCGTACAAGAGGTCTCTCGTTGCGCGAGCAGTGCTGCACACTGCAACGCTATGCGCGAGACCTAAAAACTCTTGGATGGAAACCTTTCAAATAGAACAAGCATTGGCATAGCCAATAGGTCTCGCCTTTGGGACCTTAGAAGTGTTTATCCAGAGATATTGGCAATGTTTAAGGTATGTTGTAGATTAATGTAGCTGCTGTGTTTAATACTGTAAAGTTTGTGTGCAAGTTGTGCTTAGAGTAGTGACGTTAGGGCAGTGGCATGCTGTGGCATGTAGTGGTGAGTTGTGATATGATGTGTGTTGTTGGTATATGTGTGTATTGTTTTTTGCTGGTGTGTATGTTGGTGGTATTTGTAAGTTTACCCCCGCCCCCCCAAAAAACAATTGTAATGATATTAATTACGTGCGTAGTGTGATGCGGTTAAAGTGTTTAAGTTTTTTAAAATCCAATACATTGTTTTGTTAGTTGTGTATTGTTTTTCTGTATGGCTATGCAAAGGCTTTATTTGAAAGCAATTAGAATCTGAAAAGTTTCTGCAAAAAAGCTCCAAAATAGTTAGAGTGGCAAAGCCAGAAGGTTTCACCTATGCCAAATGTATTGGCTTTGTCAATGTGTTTTACGTCGCACAGCTGTTGATCCGCTGTACACCTTTGCTTTTCCCATCTCTACTATAGTTAGGCTCTTCTGCTCCGATTATGAAACTGCCTTTGCAACAACACCGCACCCCCCACCCCCACCTTTACAAACTTTACCTGGTGCACGCGCTGCACGGAACTCTGAGCATTACGTGCTCTGCGGTAACAGGGCTGTGCTTGGAGCATTAGATGCACTGCATTCACAGGGCTGTGCTTCAAAGCGCCACAAAGCTGCAGGCCCCACCTGCAGTGCTGTATACAGTATGCCTCTCCCTGCATTGGAACTGGTGCAGGTCATTTCACTTTTTTATTTTTTTAAGACAGATTTATATAGCGCAAACTCGACCCGCAGGTTTTGGAGCACTTTACATAAGCTCCAGTTACGTTACACAAGGACACTTTAATGAGCCTGTGGGATTACTCCGCACACAGGCAATGGCCCAATCAGCACATCAGTAATATCCTCTGCACAACAGCTCTCTCTGGCAACTGGGTCACAGACTTTACTCTGCGCTCAGGTGACGGCCCACTCGGTGCAGCAATAGCTAGCTTCATGGCAGCCTCCCTCTGCCATACAGGGTCGCCAACTTGAATCTGCAAATGGGCAATGGCCCGATCAGAGCAGCAGCTGCTTCCTCACACCTCGCAATGGGGATACACTCACCAGAATCCCCCACTGAGCCTCACTCCCTCCAAGTGTTCTCTTCTTCTTCACTGGCCCTAGCAAAAAGGCAGACACTGGAGCTCCAGGCTCTAGGGCAGGTGGTCGTGTATTTCCCATGGTGATGTCCCCTCACCCAGCTGGGAGAGTGACAGACCTTAGCCCCCCCCCCCGTCCTGGTCACATGTGTAAGCCATGGCGAGCTACTCCTCCTCGACATACAGCCTAACTGGCTGCTTTGTTGTTGACAATTTGGGTGCCTCAAGCTCCCCTTCTTATAGTCCACTTCCAGGCACAAAATGTGATTTACTATCCGAGTTTTCGAAGATTGTATGGGGGGGTCTTTTTCCATTTGAAGCGGCCACTCCTCAGCCCTACCCTTCCTCGAGAAGGCCATCTATCACTGCAGAAGTGATCCAAATCAGATAGCCGCACAACATAGGCCATGGGAGTTGCTAGAGGTTCACACCTGAATATCAGCCACAGTGATATGTGCATCAGAGCGTTATCCACGGGTCCCACTCCTACTCTAAGATTCCATTATCAGCCCCATCTTCTCTCAAAAATGTACCCAGGCCTCTTCCCAATAACTTCTTTCCAAATCAAAGAACAAGCACCCTTTGAAATGTACTGAACATCCTGACTCTTTCTTCCTCCGTTGTGTCCCACCTAGGTCTCAGGAATGCAGCAAACCACACGTTTGTCTGGGGAATCCTCTACCTCTCCTCAGGCTCTTTTAGGCAGCCCTGGCTCTCCCATATTGGAACCCAGAGTTTTCCATGCATTGCACAACTCACAGGCACACATACACCTAGCAAATGCATACAACCACACATGTGCTGCACAGTGCAGCATACTAACTTGATATAGACCAAGGATGAGTTAAGAAATCAGCAGCAGAACAGTACGAGTGAGCCTGTACACCTTGCTCCAGTGACGGAGGAAAGGAGGAAAGGAGGACTGTTTATTGCTACTGGTCACTACAAGGTATGCTGCTATCACAGCTTTTGTGCTGCTCAATTCCTGGTAGTATGCAACAACAATTGGTTCTGTAGGGAGTTATATTTCTTTAACGAGAACAGGAATGAATTCACAAATACTTTATGTAGGTCTGGTAACTCAATCACGCCTTGATACGGACTATATATTATGGGACACCAACACACAAGAGTTTGAAAATAAGTTATATTATTAATCATATATCTTAAAGGCATAAAATGAATAGTAAATCATTATGAATCGCACAAATCACACAGGACTGCTAAGAGACATAAAGACTGAAACAAGGACTGAAAACATAGAAAAAACTGAAGTACAAATAATTGTGGACTTGAAACACAGTTGACATACACACAAATACAATGGTTACATAAAAGTTCTTTTTGAGGGTTTTGTTACCACTTTCCCTAGCAAGCCCAATTCATGCTACCGCTTTGTCTCCTTTCTACCTTTATTCCTTCTCCACCGGAATTGGATGTTGCAAGTCAGGTGGTAGGGGTGGTTGCTATGTAAGAGGCACCCATACCTGCCACTGGTGCTTGGCTTTATAGTTCTCTGTAAATCTGACCCGAGAGGACGCTGGAGCATGCCTCTTTTTGACTTCCCTTTTTTTAAATTCTCGCCTCAAGAGGATGCAGGAGCGTGCCTCTCTTTGACTTCCCTTTTTTTGAATTCTCGCCTCGAGAGGACCCAGGAGCGTGCCTCTCTTTGACTCCCATTGTTATTTCTTGTCCTGAGAACACGCAGTAGTGTGTCTCTTTGCCGCACCATTGTTCCTCCATTGCGCGGCAGGAGCTGAGAGGGATTTCTTTGCTGCCGATCACAAGTGCGGCCGTTTGACCTTTCACCCTCCATGAGGAGCGCGGCCAGAGCCGTTAGCCTCAACATTCTTTTCCTGTTCGCAGTCGCAGCATACGTTTCCGCTACAAGGGATTAATCCTCCATGGCCCCGTTGGAGCAGGAGAGGAATTCGTAATATGCCTTAATATTGATTAGTTTACTCACTGCACACGTGGTTCTCCATTTTGATTGTGTTTGCCAGTCTCCCGCTGCAGGAGCCAGCATTGTTAGTGATACCGAGGATGCGGTTCCTAGGTTCTGACTCCCCCAGAGGCGCACGGCAGGAGCCGACGGCATCGCCTCCTACGCAAGTCCGTTTTTTGGCATTTTGGTTTCTTTTTGCTTGTTTTCCATAAAAGAGCGCTCGACAGGAGTTGCCTGCGCTGTATTCCTTATCATAAAAAAACAAAACCACTGGGGAGGAGCCCTTTCTGGACTCCCTGTGTCGGGTGTGAGCAGTGCTGTTTCCCTTTCATTATATTTCCCCCGCTGAACACCGCCTCCCTGAAGACTTACAGTATCCCCTAGAAATGTCTACCTTAGTTCATGGATTAGAATTACTGCTCTACCATCAGTGAAAACCTGGTGAGTGTTCCTTCCTTTTTTCCTGACACCATGAAAGAATTAACGCGGACTAGTGTGTGTTCCCCGTCCTTTTTTTCTCACCTAACGTCCTTCTATTGCTTCTGTCTTGCAGACCTTAAGCTGTTCCTTCCTTCTCTGCTGCTACCCTACAGATGCTGTCTGAGTATCCCTTCTTCCTGTCTACGCCTCGTTTGGACATCACACCTAGTACCTTTCCCTCGCTTCCCAGCACACCAGGAGTGGTGTAATTCTCGTCCCTTTTCCCTTGTGATCAATCACCCATACTGTACAAGTTTGTGTGGAGGATTGATCTGAAGGTGAGAGGGGGGGGGGGGGGGGGGGGAACTCTGTTTGTTTCTGCGGTTCCTGGATTTCAGGTGAGTGGGGATTGTGACAGGTTTCCCAGAGAAACAGATGCCTGTCCAAGCAGAAGTCCTTAATATATTTACAAGTGGAAAGAGCTTGGCAGGTTACGGGAATACCAAAAATTATCTTCGAAATTTCAACCCATCATATGTGTAATTCATAATCATCGCGTCGGGTCTTCAACAAGACTGGGCCAGGAAAACAGCCTGTAGTAGTAGTTAGTAGTAGCCTCTACAGTTCTTGTCCGTAACACACCTTGGATTAGGTGTCAGATAGTCTACAAAGGAACCAATGGTTCTCCCCTAGGACAACTGGGAATCGATCTATCAGGGAAGTATGCACAGTGAGCTAATAATTTAGCTTTAAATTAGGCAATGATTTCTCTGAGATCCGGTAAGCATTCTCTGGACGGGAGCATGCAACTCAACTCTCCTTCAACGCTGGAGCAAAAATAATGAAAGCCCTGATAAAAGCAGTATCCTGTCTACACTGTTAGGGTAGCAAATTGGGTGCCCCTCCCGGTCCAACAAGACCATGGTACACATGCATGATCTGTGTTCAAGCATGACAACAAAAATCAACACCAGGGATCCAGATATCTATGTAGCTGGGGGCACTATGTGCAGGAGTACACGTCCGTCACAAGCGAGGACTTTTCTGCCCCAACACCTTAGCACTGCAAATCTCATTATTACAAGAAAGTTATGTAATTGGTAAATAGAACGCCCAGTCATCCTCAGTGGCAATACAATAATATTGGATGTACTGTTCTAGACTTTGATTCGTTTGTTCTTTTTGCCCATTAGAAAAGGAGTTGTAATCTGAAGAGAGAGCTTGTTCAAAACCCAATGAAAAGAGCTTTTAAGAATCCTGAAAGGTATTAAGTACATCTGCCAGAAATGATTATATGTGACAGACCATCAAGAGAAATCATAAGACAATATTGAGCCATTTACTCTTTTGACGGTAACTTGAGCAAAGGAGAAAAGTGAACCAATATTTAAGAAGTATCCACTCTAACCCATCTGATGCTCTAAGGGCGGATGATCTGTTATGACCTCTGTAGACAATCTATACTACGTTTCAGGAGCCACTTTTTAACGGCTGCGAATGTCTGAAAGGTTTGGAATGTGACAACATTTTCTTCGCTCGAATACGACAAGAAAGAACATATCCCTCTATCCTTGAAAATCTGAATGAACTGTAGGCCTACCAAAAAAGACCGAAGAGCTAGGTCTGATATGGGCGTTGTTTCACTCAGGCCGGTAATGGCTAAATCATGACATATACACATCACATCAAACTGTAAATCCTTGCTAGGCTTCAAATAAAAGCCTGTTGATTTAAATCTAGCTCATTCCAATATGCAGATGGTGCCTTAAGATTAAGAGTCCCTAACTCCTTAGGATCCGTTTACTCTTGAGCATCCCGTACAGTATGCAGAAAAGGCTCAACCATTTCAACCCACGGTGAGAATAAAATAAAGATTGCTCATAACGTGATAAAGACTCTGGATAGTAACAAGCTAATGTATAAGCCAAATGATTCTTTAAACCAGTGCTATAGTTTACAGTGAAATCATACTGAGCAAAGAAAAATACCCATGTGGCTTGGCTACTATTTCTGCATTGAACATCTTGTATACATCGTACATTCAGATTATGAATTCAGATTGCAGAAGGTTTTCTGGTACTCATCAATAGAGGTCCCCATTCAGTGCAGGCATCTTCATAGCAAGTAACTCAAGAACTGAAAGATTCTACTCACTCGGACAGAACATGAGGCAAACAGAAAAATAAAAGAATGTTCTCTTCCATCACTTTCTTGCAATCATGAGAACACAGCCCACGCTGCTCTTTCAGAAGCAAACTCTACAATTAATTTATTTGAAGTATTTGGATGACCCGAAATTGGACCTTTAGTGAACATTCTTTTAATTAAATGCCTTTTCAGCTTGAGCAACCAAGGAAAACACATTTTTCATATTTTGCTTATTGAAGACACAGGCAATGCCAGTAGTCATCTTTGCAAAATCTTTGAGAAACGATGATAAAAGTTAATAAATTCAAGAAAACATTTAGTTTCTGCAACATTGGTAGGGGAAGGCCATACAGAAATTGCTAATTTTTTTTGGTTCCACAGAAAAACCAGAACCTTTCATTCTGAATCTAAGATGCTAACTCCTTCTTTATACACAAGACATTTTCACCTTCCAAATCAAGTTTGGTAAATATATGTTCTACTTTAATAGCTTCCACAACCTATTTAATAAGAAGCAAAGGGTATCGATCCTTGGTTGGAATTTGACTTAAACCTCTGCAGTCAGTGCACTTTCAAAGATCTTGATGATCCTTTGGAAGAAAAAAAATAGAGGTGTTCTTGCTTTAGCGGAATAGTATATAATTAACCACAATTAAATTAGAAGTTGACAAGAAATCTTTAGGCTCCTTAGTTAGACTGCAGAATGATCATGACAAATATGATCATAGTAGCCAAATTGACATGTGGGCTATGTCTCCTAAGCCAAGCAATGCCAAAAGCCATAGCATAATTAGAAGCGGCTATTTTATCCAGATAAAGTACTGTTAATACAATCTTCAAAAGAGATCTGGTAAGAAAGGCTTCTTTAAGATTACAGATCTGAAGTTAATGATGCACCATCAACAGTTCGAACTATCTTAGGCTTCCTTTTAGTCTTTCTGTGAATACTGTTTATTCAGGTCCACTCCTGACCAATAAAATTCCATGTGCACAACAATCCAACACTGCTAAAACATAAATAGTCTTTCTTTCATCAATCTTCAAAAAATAGACCCAGCAAACTATTGTCTAATCAAACCACTAATGGAAGATCAAATACAAGGGGCAGAAAATGCAGTTTCCCCCTTTTCTTTCTCAGTTGCTTGGCAATTACTTAGGTCTTTTTGAGGAAGTGTAGAATAGACACAAATCATGTCCAAAATCACCACAATGTAGATCTATGCCAACCTTACACTAGCGCTTCTTTTCATACCCAGCTAAAACAACCTGGTTATTTATGGTTGTACAGACTCTTCTTGTAGTGCATCACCCACGAGTTTAATCTTTCATCCCTTCTTTTCTGCGATATATATTCTAGTATCAAAGCTCAATCAATCAGTTAAAAAAAAAAATGTAGGCTTTAGAGAAGTAACTCATTGTTAAGCTCTTCTTACATTCCACTGCAAAACAATTTCATTTGGGTTCCTGAAACTCAAGTCGTTTTTGTTGCTAACTGACAAAAACGAATCACGTTAAGTTAGTAGATCTATTTCCCCATACTGGAAATCATATAGTGCTCCAATCGCATAAGTCATTCAAGCATCTTCTTAAATCAAGTAAGGATGCATCATAACTATCCCAATTTGGATCTAAAGTTGTGACAAAAGGAGTATCCGAGGCAGAACTGATTAATTATCCCTCTCGGGCAGACAAACCTGTGGGTTTTGGGGACCTCGAGACAAATTCTTGGAAGGCTACCATATTTGATAGGAGTACACTTAAAGCCATTTTTTCCAAGAAATTAAATATTTCAAACATAGTGCGCCCCCTTGTGTAGACCGCTATATACCGGTTTATTGTATTACTCTCCTTGATTCATTTGTCTTGTAATTTTGTGACTATTCCTGTTTGGTAGTCTTACATGATGTGGATATTGCATTTATATCCTTCCTCCCATCCTGTTGTAAAGCGCTCTGATATCCCTCGGGATCTTGTTCGCGCTATATAAAACTTTATAAATAAATAAACATGCTAAGAACTCCCCGTTAGATGTTGACATCCATATTTCCCTGCCCCCTCCTTCCTCAGACAATAGTCCATGCAAGCCATAAACACCCCTCACATCAAATTAAATTATGAAAATGCCAACCCTACAGAAGCAAAGCGGAAAAACGTTTTCTCACAGTGTGCTAACCACGAAGAGCAGACATGGGTTGCCTTCTGTTCCAGGTGCTCAAAGTCCAGCTAGTGCTCTACTGCCTCCGGTAAGTCTCTTATTCAGATGTACTATTATCAGGGTTTAGGGGTCGTGCCAGGCACAAGTACGACAAAAATGTAGAACACCATCAGTCCTTGTAATTTTTTTTAAACCTTTATTCGTTTTTCCTGTATGAAAACAGCACTCAAACACAGGCATACAGCATCTCTGAACAGTATTTTGGTGGGTCTGCATTTCACACACGTGAAGGTGACCTCATCCCCATATTCTCAAAGTATTTATTGTTGTTACTACACCAACCTTTATTGTCCATTATACATTTTTTTCTATTCCAATTGCTTTTTCAAGGTCCTATGTGGTAGTTTTCTCACACCTGAATTTCAACCTCATCTTCAAAACCGCAGTAGATTCTCCATTTTGCCTACTTTTTTATGTTTTTGGGCACCACTTGATTTCTCTAATGCCATATACATATCCGTACTCTCTAACAATATTTTCTTTGTTGGAGTTAGTTGATCCCTCCCCCACACTCTAGCTATTTATCTTTCCCCAATGATAAATCCCAGTGTACAAAACAATTTACTCCTGGATAAGTCTACATGATTTGGTATCCCTAATATAACAAACTGGAGAGTCATCAGTAGTTCACATTCTAATAAAGAGGACAATTCGTTTATCAGCACTTGCCAGAAGGCCTGTATCTTATCACAGTCCCTAACAAGTGTGTAAGAAGGTGCCATTTTCTACATTACATTTTATGCATGTACGGGTCTGTATTCTGACCATTTTAAAGAGTTTGCTGCTGCTGTAATATTTTTGAAGACATGGCATGGAAACATGGAGGAGAAAAATTATGTCTTAGACTGTTCTTCTGTGCATGCTTGAAAGACGCCATTCCTCTGAAGAAGCAGCCTTACACATACTCCTTTCCAAGACGATTGCCTTGCTAGAGTTTTTGGTCTTAGGTTTCCAAACCAAGATGGTGCTAATCTTCTTTGTGTGATGCCATCTCCACGTTTCCCAGATACATAGAGGCTTGATCATGAAATTGATGCTTCGAAACACATTTTTTCCCTTCTTTTTCCATCACATTCATCGTCCACTTGTAGGTCTCTGATTTTTGCTCTGCCTTTAAGCCTGAAAATGCTAGTACTGGAGAATCTATTCTGGACTCTTGCTCAAACCTATTTCAGGGTGATTTTAGTGCATTGTTAATTAACTCCTGTATGATTCATCATAGTCATTCAGTAATTATTACCAAAGTGTTTTTAGTACCCTTTTTGTTTTTTTCACCTCCTCACTGGGACCATCTTTAGGAGACACTTGATACCTCTCACATCTATACTAAGTGCAGTGGACCACCGTGGCTACAAGTGAAGTTGTCCTTTCCTCTGGCAATTATGGATTCTTAATTACTTAACAGCATCCAATCATTGACAGACTGGATAATATCCACAGGAACTGTGTTCCAATATTGCAGGAGTTAAAGCACAGGGTCCCAGTCAAGGACTGAATGAGGACATTAGAATGGCAATGACCCAGTCAAATTCAGCAGGTGCCATACACCGTGCGCCTGATTAACTGAACAGAATGAGTGGTTCCGTATAAAGCACACGATTGCTGGTTAGGAGCAATTTTGTACACCTTTCAGGTATTTTTACAAGAGGTTTTTCCGTAGAACAGTAATGGAGAGAACAAACAGCATGCTGGCCCAAGTGTACACTAATAAACAGGATAATACCTGGCCCAGATCTCTGGATCCTTTGGCTTTCACCATATAGAGGTGAACAAATGAACAATTGTCAGCAGTTCACATCTACCACACGAAGAAAACCTAACCAGGTATTCTGGTTCTCCTAACATGCTGGGAGGAGTTTCAAGCTTTTCCCCTTTGCACTAGAAAGTCATAACTTCACCAAGATGCCTTTGTATATTTATTGCATGCCATCTCTCCTTACACTCCTATTTAGTACTTGCTTCAAGTTGATACAGGAGCCAGAGATGTATGTAGCCCAGTTTTGACAACGGTTGTGGTCATTCCCACTTTTGATGCAGATACCAGTGGCCACGGCACAGCATTTTCCTATTCACCCATTGCCCGTTAGGCTGGACTGCAGCAAATGGAAACGCCAGAGAACCGGCATTGTGGTTGAAGGTTGAGACATAGGGCCTACAAAAACAGGCTGTCTAGAGTGCTAGCAGTGGTGGTACAAAGTTCGTAATCCACAGATGGGGACCAATGCCAAATAAAGGTCCATCACATATGCCCCAACACTAAACTAGTTAATAACGAGGAGTGCTGTTCCTAGCGGGGGCAGGTTAGTACAGAAAGGGGAGGGGGGATAGCTCCAATAAGGAGCAAGGGCCCTCACACACCCCAGTAGGGACCATGCTTCATCATAGAGCAGCTCCTTGTTAGCACGATGCTGCAATGCCCAATGGGCCCAACAAGGGGGCTCTTTGCCAGAGATCTTTTACCTGCGGGTTCTGCCGTTGATTAAGTGGGTGTGTGTGGGATCGGTGGTGTATGTACAAAAGTGAGCAGAGTGTGGGGTGAATAAAGTTAAAAATAACTATAGGAACTAGCTGAGTTTGCTTTATTTTGCGGGTTCCATTTTATGATGAATAACCTTCGATGCTTGTTAAGGGAGATAGTCAATGGTCTCGTCAAGCATTATGGATCTGGATAGTCGTCAACATGTTTCATGCCTTGTCATATCGATCGTGGCATTTCATCAAAAATACCCAATTTTTCTACTCAAAGAGGAATGGTAAGTATAAATGTACATACACTGATAAACATACCCTCACCAGAATGCAACACCTGCAACCAGGTTCCTCATGAGTAGGGACCTAGATTCAGAAAAGGGACAAAAAAAATGGGGGATGGGGGGTGTTGGGGAGGGATGGAAGATGGGATAGGTGAGGGGTTGGGACAGAGGAGGGGAGGGAGGAAGGGAGAAAGGGAAGACGTACAGCTGATTAATGTGGCCTCCACAGACTCTGGAGGTGGTTGGAGGCAGAAGAAGGTACACAGTAATAGTACTGTGGGGAAAGAGGGTGGGGGCAGGCAAAAGGGTATAGACAAGTCACGTTAGAAGAGACTAATCCTAAGGAGGAAACAAGGAACCGGTGAGGGTGGGGTTCTCATGAAGTAATGAAAGGGGAATAAGAAACTGGCACTCCCTAGGGAGCGAGGGGAGCAAGGCACAAGCCAAAGGGTTAGAATGGAGACTCAGTTAGTCCAAAGAGGGTAGCGGGGATCCCTGCAAAGGAGGGGAAGAAGCTCCCTCACATGGCTGAAATCGGGGGGGCGAGGTGGAGACTGGTGGAAACGCATCCTGGGGGCACCAGTGGAAGGGGCAGCAAGCTGTGTCCCTTACAAGGTCAGGGAGAAAGGACTACTTGATTAGGCTGAGGCGAGGTGAAGCCAAGAAAGGGTGCCTCCTCGGGGGAGGAAGGAGTACTTACCGTGGATGTGGTGGTAACGGGGGGGGGGCGCCACTATAGAGTGATGGTGGCAGGGACCTAAGGGTCCAGGCTGGATGATGGGTAAAACAGGCGCCATCATGGAGAGGTGAGGAACAGCCCGGAGGGAACTGGGACAACAGGCTAAAACAAAAACAAAGGGGGCAAAACCCAACATCGAGGGTTTCGTGTTGCCCAGAAAGTCAAGGGCATCTGAAGAGCAGACCCCACCGAATTGGACAAGGGTGTATAATAAATGAAGTGCCACAAAGAAGGGGCATGGGAGTGGGACCTAAGTGGGGTTCCACTGGAACCTCTCACATGAATGAAGGGGAAAAAAGGAGGGGAAAGGAAAAGAAAAGAAAATGAGAGGCGGCCAGGGAAAAGGGAGGGGGGGAAGAATGGAGGTAGGTGGCCATGGTTAGGGTCCTGCGGGGGATATAATGGAGAGTTGATGGTACCCAAGACTCACAAGGGGGGTAGGTGGGAACGGCTGTATGGGATCAGCCCTCAATGGTGTAATGTCAGGGAAGGAATAAATCAATGACTGTGTCAAAAAGGGCTGGTCAAGCCCCCGGTATTTAACGATTTCCTCTTACATCCTCCAGGGTCATGAAACGGGATATAATATGCATGGAGGGTGACGTGTGGTCATGTCAGAGAAATCCCTAATGTTAGTGGGTCACTCTCGAACCTCACTCCAGGGTATGTCATCATTTGGCCTGTCAAATTTGTTGTTAGTCGGAAGATCCAGTATTGTTCCCTATGCAACAAGTCATCTTTATAAACCTGTGTGTGTGGTTCTACGATTGTCCATTACAGATCGTCTGTTGAATGGTCCTTCTCTCTGTAATGTGTACTCGTTGTGGTACTCTTCCTACATCTATTATTACATGCGGTGTTCCGTAATCCTTTTTTTGACCTGTCTGGTGGTCATGCCTCTATTGTTTTAGGCATGGGCATGTGATCATGTATAAACAGTTTTTTGTATTACAATTCGTGTGGGATGTCTGCGTCCATGTACTTGTGGGACTCAGTTAAATCTCTTTTCAGGGTTTAGTCATGTGACACATGCTACACGACCCGCATGGAAAATGTTCTTTCACTGGGTGGATTCCCCAAAGTCTATTATGTGTTGTCGTATCGGACTTCCTCAGCCTGGTGTGTACAATGTTGTCTCTCAGGTTAGTCGTGCGTTTAAAAGAAAACCATGGTATTGCTGGGGCCAGATTCCCCATGTGTAGTATTGGCTGGTGTTTTTTTTATGATCTTCTTAATCTGAGTTGAGTTTGGGTTGAAAGAAGTGACACGTCAGTACATCATTAGATGGTTTGGTTTTCGTTTCAAGGAGAAAATCCCTGTCATTGTTCTTGGCTCTTTTGTACACCTGCTCAGCCACCTTGATAGGTTATTTAAGGTTAATCAAATTGGTGGTCAGGGTGGGTTGCATGTTCTTTGTAGTCTTATATGGTGCTACAATTACGACAAAGCCGTAACAACTATCCAAAAGGTATATTATCCCTGAGGTGTTTTGGGTGGTGACTGTCGTATCTCAGAAGGCTGTTACAGTCAGTGGGTTTTCTGTAGGTTGTAGTCTGTGGTCTGCCCTCCTTGACAGATATAAGTAAGTCTAAGAATGGTATGTTAGAGTCTGGGATACTGCTTGTGAATCTCAAGAAGGAGTTTAAGGATTTCACCCAGTCACAAAATCTTTTGCAGGTATTTAGATCCCCTCGCCATAGGACGACGATATCGTCGATGCAGCATCGCCAAGGGATCATTTTGGCAAGGTAGGGGCTATCCTCAGTGTGGATGTACAGCGTCTCAAAGTGTATCATATATAAACAGGGGAGACTCGGGCGAAAGTACGGTCCATCCATGTCCCCTGTTTTTGATGGCATAGTTTATCTTGAAATTGAAAGAAGTTTTCTTTCATTGCTAGTGTTGCACACGCAATGACAAAACTCACAGGGGTGGGGAATGTCCATGTTTGATAAAGCATGATATGTTCAATAAAGTCCAGGGTTGCATCTTGGGGAATATTTGTGTAGAGGGCTTCTACATCTTAAGTGACAAGCAGATCGATATATATCCCCTCTTTGAGGTTCTCTAGCAGGTTCAGGACGTCTTTGGTATCTCGTAAAAATTAGGGTGTTTAGATACTAGGGGTTCGCAGGAAGTGGTCGCAAAATTGAGAGAGAGGTTCTAACAGAGACCCTCTTCCCGATACTACTGGTCGTCCTGGAGGCGGTGAGGTGCCTTTGTGTATTTTGGGCAGCGTGTAAAAATATGGGATTTTAGGGTTCTCTGTTATTAGGAACTCATATTCTTTCTTGCTGATCCACCCCTGGGTTTCAGCAGAGAAAACCATTGAGCAAATCCTGGTTCTGAGTTTTTTGGTAGGGTCAACTGTAATGGGTGTGTAATATGTGGTATTGGCTAGTTGACGTAGGCATTCTGTGACATAGTCATCTGTATTCATGATGACGATCGCCCCTCCTTTATCCGCAGGTTTTATTGTGATGGAGGTGTCATTTCCCAGGGATCTCATGGCTGCAGATTCTAATTTAGACATGTTGTTAAAAAAAGTTCTCCTGGGGAGACGATAAATCTCCTTTAACACAGCTTGTTCAAATGTCTGCACCTCATGGAGAACCATCCCCAAGGTAGGGATGAATGTAGACAAGTTATCTAGGCCTGAGTCAGTTGTGTTGCTGGCTGGTTTGTCTTGAAAGAATGCATGTAGCCGAATCTCCCTAAAAAAAAACTTGCATTTCTTGTGCCAGATGAAAACCGAGACAGTTTTCTAGGACTGCCTTTCCCTCTGAGAGATTGACTACTAGTTTTTCTTTGTCTGGCTCCGTGTTTGTGGTGATGTTTCTGCTAGTGCATCCTGCTATTGAACATGTTTGTTTGGCTGACTTCTTCTTCCTCTGCTCCAGCCTCTGCCTAAATAAGGAGGGGGTAAAAAGGTTGTGGGAATGATTGTGGGGGTCCCTGATGGTACATCTGGTAGGGAGGGTGCCACCCCATGGGGGGCCTTGATACGGGGATACTCCATAGCCCATGAGGGGATGTGGTAATTGAGGTGGAAAGTTATGGCATGTGTCTCCACTACCCCTGCTTCCCTGACTGGAATTGCTACTGAGAGATGAGTTCCTTCTGCGTGAAGTACAGCTCTCATCGGAGTACCGGGTTTCTTCCCCTCCTGTAAAAACTTATCTTAGGTATGGATTGACCTTTTCTTTGTCGAACTTTTTGATATCATTCTGTAGTTTGTTAACTTTCGGTCTTAGCAGTTGTTCTTTGCGCTCATTAATTTCACTATTAATTTCTGCTAGTTTAGTTTTGAAACTAGAGATCTGAATGCATGCAAGCTTCTGAGGGTGTATGGTGAATTCAGTATCTTTGCAGCGCTAGTAGGTTTTGGAGGATTTTCTGGCTTTTAAAATGTTTATTCTTGAACATCACAGAAGGGCAGTTTGGTTCCAGCATCGGATCTTCATATGGTGTTTAACATGAAGCAGGATAACCATTAGCCCATGGGCCTGTCAAAGAGTGGGGGTCTGTAATATCTGATGAGGAGAATGAGGATGTAGAGAACAGTTGCTCCCCTATTCTGGAACAGACTTTAATGTCACATTCAGATTCTGTCTCTTTGCCCAAAGCTTCCACAAATGTCAGAGACCAGTCTCACATGATTTTGATACCTTCTTGGAGGAAGAGAATATATACCCTTGGATGTCTGAAGCACAGTCCTGGAATACATGTATAAGACAGAGAGTTCACAAAGTACATCATCTGTTAGTTACATTTGGCCTTTCAAAAAAAAAGGCTGCAAGAACCTTCTGAGACATTTTCCAAATAGATCAGATCAAAAATTGTTTCAAATCATTCCATTGCAAAGCCAGGTGTACAAGGGTAATGTCAGCATTTCAGTCTTAAATTAAGGGGGTTTCACTGGTAATCACCTACACAGCTGCTCCCTGGTCAACACTGCAAACATGTATGAATTAGAGGTCAACAGTACAGAAACTGGAAGCCTTGATGTTTGATTTGAGAGGGACTTCAGGTGGTTTCGAGAAAGTAGTAAGTTCATTTTAGCAGATGCTATCTCTGTAAAGGTTGCCTTTCAGAAGAGGAAGCTCATATTAGGCGTAACTTGCTTAGTGAGGATTAGGACATGTCAGTAATGCATCATGGGATTACTAGTAATCTTCATTACTTTTCTTCTATATCATAGTCCTGACATTACTCCTTTCCAGCCAATGTACGTACATGCTGGCACGTGCAAGGAGTATTGTGGTGAGATGCTTTCCTTTTCAGCCCAGCCCCTAATAGGAAGCGGGGAAGAGGAGGGAGTCAAGAAAGCTGGACTCTCCATGTAATATGCTTGCAATTAAAGACTCCTGTTGGAGAAATAGACAACCACAGTTGGGTAGCACTTTTGAAAAGTAGTTAGTTACTATGTGAGCACATATTATGCTGCACCCGGAATAAAAATCTGTAGGATAATACAGTGGTCCAACCCCTCCTTTAGGAACGTGTGTATGTGGCATACTAGTGGAGCATGATATGAGCTCACTACAGTTTAATAGAATATTGGTATTTGAGAGAGCACTGTAAGGTATCATATATGCACAATCAGTAATTACATTGTGTATTTGCTTTCAAATTGGGTTATATTTGCAAAGAGAAGCCCTGATGAAGTCAGCAATGGCGAAACGTGTTCGTTAGAATGGATGAATAATAAAAGAAGATTTTAAGAATACCTTCAGAGACATATACCATAATTCTTTGGATGACTGGAAATAAGAGTACTTAGGGGACAATTGCTGTACATTTGGTAGTCCACAGAATTCACTGTGCACCGACAATGGCTGTGGGGACTGCGCACAAGGTGTGGCCTGTGGCCACGCCCTGAGCTCAGCCTCCATACTTCCCAAATAGTGAACAGAAGGTATGGGAGGTACAAAATAATAGGGCAGTTAGGCATCCGGCCGTGCGCAACCGCCTCTTGTTTTTCTCCCAACATTTTCCATAACTGCATGTCCTTATACCCACTGTGTCAGGCCTTTGCCTGTACAATAATCAGGAGTGTTTTTTTAGTTATAACTTACACTAGCCCCTGTTTCTTCCATGCACTGGCCACTGCTGATGTTATATGTGATCTCATCAGTTATGTCATTCGAGATGTCATCAGTGATGTCATGAGTAAAGCATGACAGGAGCGTACGTTATAGTTCGGCCTAGCATAACGGACTTATTTCACTGGTTATTGGATTGAGCACTGCAATCATACCATCAGTTTAACTAGTTTTAAGGACATTATCGAGGATTTTATCAACATTCATTTATTATTAGTAAACAAGGGTAACCATAACTTAGCATTAGTAATTTGTTTGCGTTTTCTTATGTATAGTGCACCCAGTCCTGTCATTTCCAAACCAGTAGTGCATCACCTGTGGCTCTACCATGCAGGGTCTGGGCAGCAGCGGGCAAAGAACGGTGACCGGCCCAAACCCTGAGTCAAGCCCGTTACACAATAGGTGTGAACAGCCTTTGGATGCGCACTGTATCTCTAGGCACTGTATCTCTAGGCACAGTCACAGCCTCCATTACATCAATACCAAAGGTACTTGGCTTCAGAGTCCCACCCAAACCAGCTGTGCCCTGCACCCAGTGAGCACTATGGGCATGAACTTTTTTAATAAGAATCCACACACCTGAATCCAAAACAAAATGGAGGTTTTTGGGATCTGTGAGTGGATCGGTTTTTCTGAGACCCCAAGTCTACATGCTTCCTAAGGTCAGGGAATGCTCCCTCTACCTCCGCATATATGCCCTGACTTCTTTTCGATTACATAAATCACTTAATGTAACAGAAACCATATCAAAATGTCTTTATTCAACTGCGACTAGCTATAGCTGCCAGATCCAAATTAGATTAAGGGGAAACAAATTTTATCAATCCAAGATCGAAAAGAAAGTGTAAATATATTTTTCTTTTTAACATCTTGCGTGCCGTTGATCATGGTGACTCACATTACCCTATGGCATGACATTTTCAGGAAGAACACTTTAGTGACAGAGCTAAACTTTAATATTTCAACATTAAACCAATTCCACGCAATGTTTGAGGGGGCAAAAGAACACTACAACTTAAAAATCTCAACAAATGATTCATTTGGAAACTAAGAGCCAAATATACAAAGCATGTATCTGGTGGCAAATGGCCCAACTTGCAGAATTAGGCCGTTTGCAACTGGAAAAATGCTTTTACAAACGTACAAAATGCTAAATGTGATTCAGTAACTAGTTACCGAATCGGGAATTTGCAAATCGGTATATAGAAGGAGCATGTTTTGGGCATCCTTTCCAAATACCCAATTGGTATGGTATGTGTAACTTTTTTTAAAGCGAATTCCAATCACAAAACAGTAATACTTTACAACCATTTTAAAAGTGATGATAACCCATTTGCAAATGGGAAGGGGCCCCAAACGTTTGTATACACTTAACTCTGCAAATGCCTATCACAACATCTTTTGATGTTGATTGACTCTTTTCGTTTATTTTATGTGTCTTAGATCTACACCCTCTGGGTCTTTACTTTAATTACATGCCATTATCTACTTCACTAAATGTTTTTCGATTATGTTAATTTTATCATAATGTTTGTAAAACATGTATTAACTGCGGTTTAACTCCATTCCAAAATGGCACCCGCTACAACTATCCTGGTTGAGTCTGTTCTCTATGTTTATCCCCTGTTTTAAGAGAAGTGGGATTCATTGTGGGATAATGAGATCAAGGCCAGTTTGTGGCTGAAACGCGTCAAGGGACAAGAAGGCACAAAATAAACTTCTAAATCTACTTACCTGCTGTGACCAATCATCTTTTCTCCTTGGTTTACTATTTGTTCAACTGTACGCTCCTGCAGTTTTTCATCGAACTGTTTGATAAATGTATCCCACAGACTTTACCAAAGGTAAAGTATGGGCCACACTCACGGATAGTTTTCAAATTCTTTAATACAATACCAAATTCTTATAGGGAACAATTACAAACGATGCCCCAACTCGTTTCGGTACCGCAGAGACCTTTTTCATGGGGATCGCACTGCTGAATAGCGCCAGCATATCCAGCCGAGCCATAAAGGAAGAGATATATATTAGACCAGGGCCACTGCGTGGGCCGAAATGCGTCATGATTGACTGCACTTTGATTTGAATAATAAACGCCATACCGGCAAGCAACTGAGCTGATTAAGTCGTCCGTCTCTCTTTTCGGTGCTTGGAAGCACTCTGGAGTGGTAATTGGATAGAATATATATATATATCTATCTCTCTCAACAAAAAAGGTTGCCCTCGAAAGAAGACACACTCACAGGTAAGTTTACCTCTTTAATAAAGACTGCAGCGAAAACAGCATCCGACATCAAATCATTTCAAAGGGGCCGAACGCGTTTCGGACTCCATAGTCCATAAATTTGAGCGCTATGGCAACACCCACATGGGTATTGATATTTGCAGCACTGCTATTACCAGAATGCATTTAAAACGCACATGAGACCCACTGGGGGCAGAACTTTACTTCATTATTTAAACAGGTGGCTGCAATTTGCTTGCTGTTTCTCTCTGAACTGGCCTGGGAGCAAGGACTACGGAGACCGAAACGCGTTAGGCCCCTTTGAAATTATTTGATGTCAGATGCTGTTTTCGCTGCAGTCTTTGTTAAAGAGGTATACCTACCTGCGAGTGCGTCTTCTCTCGAGGGCAACCTTTTTTGTTGATGGAAAGCAGCCGGTCCAGTCGCGAAGACGCACTGTCGCAAGAGGAAGCGGGTCTGTGACGACTGGAATATGGAGATGCTAACGGGAGGCACTGAATAAGTGACTGATTTTTTGCAGCGCATCCAGTAATATTGGCCTTGAATCGACCCACTGGAGGGTAATGAACTTTGATCAATTTCAGAGCTAGGACAACACCCAAATGGGTTTTGATATTTGCAGCACTTCTATTACCAGAATGCATTTCAACGCACATGAGACCCAGTGGGGGCGGAACTTTACCTCATTATTTAAACAGGTGGTTGCAATTTGCTTGCTGTTTCTCTCTGAACTGGCCTGTGAGCAAGAACTATGGAGTCCGAAAAGCGTTAGGTCCCTTTGAAATGATTTGATGTCAGATGCTGTTTTCGCAGCAGTCCTCATTAAAGAATTATACCTACCTCTGAGTGAGTCTTCTCTCAAGAGCAACCTTTTTTGTTGATTATATATATATATATAGTCCCAAAATTGAAAAGCAATCCAAGTGCGCTCTCAGGAGAAAAACCACAAACACGAAAAATGCAAGAATGGGTTGTGTAATCCACAACGCGTTTCAGCTCGGAAGCCTTGTTCACGTGGAAGATCGTGTGAAACAAGGTAACTGATAAAGTTTTCTTGCATTTTTCGTGTTTGTGGTTTTTCTCCTGAGAGCGCACTTGGATTGCTTTTCAATTTTGGGACTGAATTTACCGGCACGCTCCGCCGGAGTGTGCGCCACCTCCCTCTTTGGGTGCTGCAGTCGGAAGGAGTAATTTTGAGTATACAAGTATATATATATATATATATATATATATATATATATATATATATATATATATATATATATATATATATATATATATATATATACACATACACTCTCATTCTTGTTGGCCCCAGCTGTTTGATCCTTGACCTCCACTAAAATTCCTTTCTAAATACAGATAAGAAAGAAGGGCACACAACTCACTCCAACTGGATGCAATTAGATGAGCAATCAATAAAGCCTTTAGTCAAGTGTTAGTCCAGGAATGGAGTGAGAAGTCAACATAGCTGGCGATTCACACCTTCCCTTTTGTAGTGACTTTCGGGCGCTGAATGGGAGGAAGGTACACAGTGCCCAGAAGTTGGCTATTAGATTAATCAATAAGAAAAGATTCTATTTTTACATGCTCTCTAAAAAATATTATTAACTTCTAACTCTAATTTCTAAAGGCAATGCATGTGATATTGCTGGAGCAGGGTTTTCTGTTGAAAATTTATTGGGTTTTAAGCTCCAGTCTTGTCTATGTGTCATAACTAAAATTATTAATTTGTAATCACTAATTATCGTTTTTTGTGACAAACTTTGATTAATCAACATTGCTAATAAGAAAAACTACACGTGGGAATGCATATATGTTGCTCAATAATATGTGCGTTTAAATAAATGACGAAAGTGCCATTTGTTTTATATTCATGCTTTTTAATAACGTGTACTAATGCTTAAATATGTCGCAGATGGCTAGATAATTACATACACATAAGGGTATTAGTGGGAATTAACACTGTTTAATCATTGCGATGATGTAGTAACGTTGTTTGTGTTTCTTTCAATTAAGATGGTCCGTTTTGGCCTAAATGAAAATGACTGCCATTTACAGCCTGCGTTCGAGTGAAAGAGATGTGACGAAAGGCCTTGCTGAACATGGTTGAAAGTCACCTGATCACAGCCTCTGCACAATTCGAAAAGCTTCTATGATGACAGCGATTCCAGGCGTGCTGCCAATCCGCTGAGTTGTCCTTGGTTGAGAATGAAGCCACAATGAACTGTTCACAATTGTGATGGCTTTGCTATGGTTCTGAGGAAGAGCTTCTATTAATGCAACATTTGCTAGATTGAGTTTCCTTCTTCCGTCTTTTTATTTTTGTGATTTTTCCTGAGTGGAGGTTTCTTAAATGTAGCGATGCTACATCCTTTCCTGCTCGCTCTGCTTAGCGGCTCAACGGATATTCAGAACTTATTTGTTGCTATCATTTTGCAAGTTTCATTATAAATATTGTTAGACTAGGGAGGGTCTGTTCTGATTGAGGCCACTTCTTTCTGAACCCATGCTGGTGAGGATCGATGCTGTGAGGACGGCGACTCGAGAGACTTTACTGAGAGACCTGTCCTGACTCATTTATGACATTTAGCTAAAATAGGTAAATATGAGAATAACGATTTTGCTGTTGATTGACTTTCACTTGAACTAATTTTTAGATAAAATTACCTTATGTTTGAATTACAGTGTCAGGTGATTATTTCTTTGTCAGTTATTGAATTCCTTATTGTGACTATTATTGTTTAAATCATGACTCAAGACAATATCAATTTGGTCGCATTGGCCTCAGTGTAGATGCAGAGTGATTAAGGAGTTTCCTCTCAGGTTCAGTGCGGATAGAGTAATAGAGCGTATGTCAGTGTGATGGGCCCTAGTGAATGAAGAGTGTATGTGCGTGCATCTGTGAAATTACTCTATCTGTGGAAGTAGGGAGAATTTATATGCTCTGATCTGCAGCAATTTCCTGGTAGCAGAGTAATGGTTTTGATTAACTCAATCGGGAAGACTCCTGCTTACCTGCTGGGGACACCGCTGCTGCTGCTGCATTCTGTCATCGACGCTGCAGCTCCTGGGCTCCCTTCTGCTCCGTGTCTCCCCCGCCACCGCCACTTTGCATCGCGGTCGAGTGCGGGGGGAGACTACAGCCCCCAGACTACCTTGCGGCCGCTGACGCCGCCAAACGCGCCCGGAGGCGCTTAAAAGTGCACGGCTCTCTCCGCGTCGCGGGACGCGCGCGGGCGGCGCCGGGCTAAGCCCGGGCAAAGGGCGGACCCTCTGTGGCCCTCCGTGGACCGACGAGACCGGCCCCGGCACAGCACCCTGTATAGACGCTGAGAACTAGGAATACATCTCATTGTAAGTTGTATTCACTCTTCTTTTCTTGGTTTTTTTTTTTTTTATTGTGGCATTTTGAGCATCTGATATATTTATCACCATGACTACAAGCATGCCGAGTCCATTTCCTGCCATGGCTGATAGACTGGGAACTGTAAAGAATGGTACCTTGGATAATTTTCTAATCAAGACTCCATTTACAGGAACAACCGAGTCTTCCCTAGCAGAGCGAAGGCTTGAACGCAGACGCTCTATTGAAATTATTAAAAGCAGGGCATTGTTTGAGCACAATTCCACAGCTACCCCTGCAAATGATTGTATTCCTGTACCTGCCCTTGTTGATGATACTCTAAGTACAGAAGGTGTACCTTTCCTGTTGAGAGAATGTGTAGCACCCTGTACTTCCTCTACTGGATCAGTTATTATTGAATCGTCACTTGATCTACCCAGCTCTCCAGGAACTTCGAAAATTGTGTCACCTACCTCCCATAAGTCTAAGAAACCTAAGAAAGCTGTCCAACCAGCAAGGCAACTTCCACCACCTGCTAAGAGGAGACGTAAAGGGATGGAATATATAAAACAAAGGATGAGTCACACCGTCTTTGGGAAGAAGGCGACCCCCTCCAGTTCTAAAGTTATATCCACTGCAACTACTAAGGACGTGCCAGGATCAGACACTGTTCCCATACTAGCGCCAACCTCTGCACATACAGAGGTGGCACACAGCATCGAACATTGTCCTAAAGATAATGGGTCCAATATCGAAATCACTAGTAATCTTGTGGACACTTTCGAACTGATATTGCGTTCTTATACCTTAGCAATTGTAGAAAGGTTGGAAAAAATTGAGAACCGACTAGGGAAAATTGAAGCAGACCTTGATAGGAAGTCTTGTCCTTTACAATTAAAAGCTCAATCAGAACCCAATCAGGCCCAAGCCCACTCATCTGGGGGAAATCCTGTTGTTACAATTCGACCACCACCAAGTGATATTGGGTTAGCTGTAAACATAGTTTCCACCAATCCGTCATTAGGCGACCTGTCCCCTGGTAGTAACTTAATAAAAGTGCCAGTCCCGATTTCTAATCTTACTGCGAGTAACAGTATTACTAACCAGCCAAATGTTCCTGTGTGTAACGCGTCAGGTACTACAACTTCCCATCCCACAATCCCTGAAAACAATATCACTAATGACACGGGTAATTGTTCAGATGGGTTACAGAGACATGAGGAGGGAGGCCGGAAGCAGATCCAAGGAAGTCAGTCTAGGGGTCCCCTACCGGATCTCCCACCTGAGGCTGTCCCCTATGTAGTGATTTTAACGGGGGTTCCTGAGCTTCCAGTAAATAAGATAGAAGGTTTCTTCCAATTAAAGAATAAAATTGTACATTGGCTGGCACTACATAGGCCGATTACTAGTAACATTAATGGCGAAATAATCCATGTACGCCGGCTTCAATGGTTGGGGGGTAGACCTAAAGATATTAGGGGGGATGTGGTTGTGATAAACTTTAGAGACCGAAATGCAGTACGTCACGTCCTGAGCTGGCCAGGGGTCAACCCAGGTAGCTGCATTACTCCACGTCCCCTGACGTATTTCTACCCACGATCTGCTGTATTTTCCCACCAGACTAGGGGCCACACACTACCTAGTATTAAACTTTCCGATGTGTCGAATTTCAGGAACTTAGCCATAACGTCAGAAGACCTTGAGTGGAATATGGTACCTACTAGGCCAGGTTTCCCTGTACATAGGAGCTGGGATCACTCGGCACCTTTCACCCCACTGGAGGTTTCTAACCGGTTTAACATTCTTAGTGGTTTGGATACTTGTGATTGAAGTTTACAGCCACTCGGGGAGGAGCCAGTGGGTATGGCTGAGACTTTGGATAGGTTTTCACCCACTGATTTAAGTATACCCGATAGAGGTTTCATTCCGGCTGGTGTCACTATCAATGTATCAATTAACCTTGCTCGTAGCATAAAACTAACTACTCAAGGAGACCGCTTAAATGACACACTTAATCATGGTCTAAATAATCACGAGATTTATGCTGGGGCTACAGGCTCTTCCATGCTAAGCAACCCCCAAGATAAATTATGCTATGTTGATCATTCGGGAGAGGGTAACGGAAATAAGTCTTGTGAAAAGTGGAATATCAATGGCACAGGAGTTTCTGTAACTGTCCCAAATGATACAACTTGTAATGTGGAGAGCCAGTTTCTAGTTTCATGGAATGTGGCTGGTTTAAAAAATAAGTTGACCTCCAGTGACTGGGCTGTTTTCATTGACAATTTTATGATAGTAAACATGCAAGAAACATGGGCTTTAGAACCCCAACACAGAACTGGGTATCTCCACTTTGCAATACCTGCAACGAAAACAAACAGAGGGAGACCCAAGGGGGGACTGACTACCTGGGTAAAACAGGACGATGGTTTTACTATTTCACAACTTGAAATTGACTCAAGGGATATCCTGGCGGTTAAGCTGAAATCTTCACTGTTTGGCGAGCTCATTATTTTTAATGTATATGCCAGAGGAAAGCCAGGAGGGAAGCCTTCAGAAGTTGTAACGACACTGGGACACTATGTCAATATTTGGAAGGGACGGGCTAATATGCTAATTTGTGGTGATTTCAACTGCTCCTATGAGCCCCTGGATCAAACTGACCTGGAGCTTACGGAGGCAGAGGATGTCTGCTGGCAGATTCCCAGTCTTAGCCTTGCCCCTATCAAACGGTGGACCCAGGCCGCCCTACAACTCAAGACTTTTAGTCTTGAGTATGGTTTGAGAGCAGTGAATGGTAGGACCCGAGGTGACAAGCAGGGCAACCCTACTTTTAATAACGGATTGTGTACCAGTAGAATAGATTATATACTGGCTAATCTTGAATTTTGGTCTAACATACTTGACATGATAGTTATAGAACGTATAGAAAGTGACCATAATCCTTTAAGCCTTGAGCTGCAGTTATACAAAGGGCAGGGGTCAATACATGCAGATTTGATAGGCGATATCATTTTGACAAATGATACTCGGCGGCTTAGATGGGCAGAGTGTCTGTGCAAGCCTGAATTGATTAATAAAATGAATGAAATGGTAAATGAAGCAACCATTGAAATGCTGGGGCAGCTGGACTTTGAGGACAGCTGCAGTAGGGTAATTCACACTCATTCGACCCTTTTTCTTAAACTTAGCTCTTTTTTTAATATTCCCAAGAAAAAGCACCCTGGCAAGGGGAATAAAAAACAAGCATCATGGTATGATAAAAATTGTAGGCTCGCTTACAAATCCTTAGTTGATGCTGTGCGATCCACCGATAGGGAAGTTATAAGGGTGGCTAGGATCCACTACAAAAAGACACAAAATGAGGCGAAAAAAACTTGGGACACTAAATACTGGGACGAATTATTGGCAGCCAGTCAGTCCAGAGATTCAACGGACTTCTGGCATCTTGTGAGGTGGGGCATGGGAAACCAAAAACCAGCCCCGGTTAACCATGTCCCACCAGAAAAATGGGTAAAGCACTTTAAATCCCAGTTTGCAAATATGAATAATGTCCCGCCACCCGTACCAGCTTCTCTGAGCCCCCTTCTGCCAGTTACTACATTAGTGTTCACCAAAAAAGATGTCGAATGTGCCCTCAATTTAATTCCTAAAGGCAGGGCTCCGGGCCTAGACAAAATTCCTGCAGATGTGTTCTTGCATAGTAGATCAGTCTGGGTCCCTTATATCGAATTATTGGCGAACACCCTGGCTAAAGGCACCACGGTGCCGGATCTATGGCGGGGAGCGGAAATCGTACCAATTTATAAGAAGGGTGACCGAGCTGACCCGGGAAACTACAGGCCAATTAGTTTAATAGCCTGTATTCAAAAAGTGGTGGCCAGAATGGTCCTTCTCAGGGTACAGACCTGGATTGAGGAATCAGGAATTATGTCCACTTTACAGGCTGGTTTTCGACCCCTGACCAGCACGGTGGACCAAGTTTTTAGATTTTCCACAATATACTGGAAATGGGTGATTCTGGGGGGAGGCACACTGTATGCAGCCTTTGTTGATTTAAAGGCTGCTTTTGATTTAGTACCGAGAGACAGGCTGTGGAGAGCGCTTCGTGATCAGGGCATCCCACCCGAATTACTTGCAATTTTGATTACATTACATGAAAATAATTATGCGCAGGTTAGGTGGGGTAACCAGAGCCAAGTGACTGACAGTTTCCCAACTGAAAGGGGTGTCCGGCAAGGATGTGTGCTGGCACCCACATTATTTACATTGTATATAAATAAAGTTATTGAATACTACCAAGACTCTACAACCGATCCACCTAAACAGAATGGCATCCCCGTCCCCCTTCTGATGTTTGCCGATGATACCCTCCTATTATCTAAAACACAGGAAGGGTTACAGAAGGCAATAGTCTGCTTTGAAAAGTTTTGTAAAGATTTCGGCCTTTCTGTTAATGTCTCCAAAACTAAATTTATGACAATGCATAGGCACCGGATCATCAAGGGTAGAGTTTTTATGAATGGGGAATTACTAGAGCAGACTGACAGCTTTAATTATCTGGGCATCACATTG
Source organism: Triturus cristatus (assembly GCF_964204655.1). NCBI lineage: Eukaryota > Metazoa > Chordata > Amphibia > Caudata > Salamandridae > Triturus > Triturus cristatus. The sequence continues at coordinate 662,462,698 of NC_140583.1, forward strand.
GGCTCCAGGTTACAGTGGAAGCCACATGTGGCCCATTTAATCTCTAAGCATGCGCAACTTTCAGGCGCATTGCTCAGAGAATTTAAGCTGTCAGCCACCAAACCCATAGCCCCAGTATTAAAAATCTATGACTCGAGAGTAAGATCTTCCATGCTGTATGGAGCTGAATTGTGGGGGATGTCTGATATAGCAGGTTTACAAAAAGCACATAATAGGTTCCTTCGCTGTATCACAGGCCTCCCACAATCTACACCATTAATACCTCTTCGCATGGATTTGGGGTGTCAGAGTCTAGAAAATATTTGTAGATTTAGACCAATTGCTTATTGGAGAAGACTGTGGGTCACCCCTGAACTGAACCACTATGCGTTGGCACTTTTGGAGACGCGTAATATGGATACAGGGGAAAAAATTCCCTGGTTCAGAAAGGTAAAAATCCTTTTAAAGTCCTTAGGAATGGGGGGATCTATGGGACAATCCACAGGGAACAATAATCCCCACTAAACAGGAGTTGAAAGAGGCCTACTGGACATATATATCCTTGGTGGAATTCCAGTCATATACAAACCCTTCACATACCAAGGTTTTTTTGGAGTTGAAACATTCAATCAGGTATGAGGAGTACTGGGATCTGATCACACTGCCTCAAGATAGGAAATGATATCACCAGTTCAGGGTAGGTACTCTTCCATTGAACTCGATTACCTGCAAATGGGCATCTAACAAAAATGATCAAATGTGCCCTTTCTGTAAGATATTTCGAGAAACCATAGCACATATTTTGTTTATTTGCCCTGTATATAAGGCCCCCCGCCTAAGATGGATCAGAGCAGTTTGCATTCAGAAGGGTATAAAGACGGGGATTTCTGCACTAAGAATATTTCAATCCGATAGCTCTGAAATAATAGTGATTGCCATAGCTAAATTTCTGAAATGGATGTGGTTAATCAGAGCCGGGAAACTGAAAGCCCTTCAGTTGCCCTAAATGAAACCCGTATAATGATGGAACTTTTTTATACTCTTTTAGTATTGTTTTTATGGAAAGCAGATATTTATTTTTTTAACTGGTCGATTAGGAATACCACTTATGCAGTAAAACAAATCATGTTGCTCCTAGCATTAGTACCATGAATTCTATATGTACAGTCCAAAAAAAATTAGAATTGTTTAATGATGAAATGTTTTTTAAATGTGTTTTTGTAAATATTGATGAGTTTTGTTTTTAAATTGTCTTTTATGACTTGAAGTCGAAATAAAGACTGTTTGATGATGATTATTGTATTGATAGGTTGCTTGTACATAGGCTTTTGGTTTCATTAATTATTGATTGATGTTGATATATGTACTAATACTATATGTTGAAGTCGTTATGTTGAGTTTTATGTAGTGCTTCTGGAATTTGGGAGCTGGTGACGGTTCCGTAGTAGGGCAGAGGGAAGTGTGTGCTGCTATCGGGAAAGACGAGTTTGTTGGAATTACCTGTACGTATGCAGGAAGAACGTGTGACAATTGAAGTTGCGCGTCACATTGTCTGGGTTCGGAATTAGTGACATCGTCGTGTGTTACTACTAGAGATATTTCTGTGAATAAGAGGAGTGTGTATGGTAGCAAAGGTTATCTATGAAACTCTGGTCTTAAGTCCCAGGGATCCGTAAGGTTTGCCGTTAAAGCTTACCACTGGAGAAGTAATAGGTATACTCTGAACTTGCTTGAGGGACTGGGCAGAAGTAAATGCTGCTTGGTTAACGTGTGTTATAATTCTGTAGCGGGACAGATTGTTCGCTGTTCTGGGGAAAAGCAGGATTCTGTGAAAGTGTATTATATTTTCTTGTGTGAAAGTGCGTGAATGTATGAGCAATTAGTTAGTTGTGAAAGCTCCTAGGAACAGTCCGGGAGGAAGCAGTTACTGGATGTGTGTTAGAAGGGCAGAGTAGAGGGATGTGCTACTGTGTCAACGAGAGTAATAATTCCGTGGTGGAGCAGAAGTAAGCACTGTTTCAGGGTAAAGCGGGATTCTTGTGAGAAAGATTTCCTATACTATTCTGTGGTTAGCGAAGCAGACAATGGAGATGTTTATATGTGGTAACTAATAGATTTTGTAGAATTTTGAGACAAGACCAACGGAGACGGTTTTGTAAAGGAGGGGTAGTCGAGTGACAAGAGACAGGAGTCAAAGCGGCTGCAGCGACTACTGACGTCAGAAAGACCGCGCTCTGATTGGATAGTGAATCGGAACAGTGCTCGCGCTGGGATTGGTGCGTTAGTGTGAGCCGTGCAGGGATTGGAAGGAGTTACTCTATACTCTTGTGACGTAAACGCATCAGGATTGGTGCGTTGGTGTGAGTCGCGCTGTTATTGGACAAAAGATCCGCAACTGTACGGAAGGGACTAGAGAGTTTTGGTAAACGATAAAATGTATTACCAAGAGGGGAAAAAGAAGAAATCCTTGTTCGGTAAAATAAAGAAATGGTTTGACAAGGATAAGGACATTAAAACAAGAGAAGGTGAATTGCTACCTCCGACAAAAACACCTGCATCCTTCATGGTTACGAAATATGGTTATCATACTTGTATATGGTTGGACAATTGGGTTAGGTATACTAAAGAAGATGGTGTTTTAGCTTTCCCGGAACATGGTTCATTTAATTTGGCTGTGTTGAGAAATTTACGGGAAAAGATGTTGTGTTTTGAGCCGAGACCAAGGCCGACACAGTTCGAGGCATTGGTAGAATGGGAAGATGAGGTGCATGAGCGAGAGAAACAGAGAAGTGGGAGCCAATATAGGTATATGTTTGGGAGGAAATATGATCGTGAAACTCATCATGATCGAATGAGGAGATGGCGAGATGCGAGTATGACAGAGGGATTATACCCTATGAGGACAGTTGAAGAAAAGGAGGGCAGGAAGAAAGCAGGGAGGATACCTGATGCAGAAGTGAAAAGGTTTGGGGCTAATGATTATGAGGATGAGGTCCTGGATGACATGATTTACAAGAGACCACCTCCATATAGACCAGAATCAGAGGAGAACGCGCCAGTGGCTACTCCAATAAGAGATACTTTGCGTATCATTGAGACAGAAGTTGTGTCTCCTGATTTGAAAGGTGGTAGCTCTTTCATGGAAAGGGAAAGAGAGAAAGAGCGAGAGAGAGAGGATCGAATTAGTGATGAGAAAACAAAAGAATTAGCCAGAACAACATCTGAGCTGACTGAAAAGATCAGAGAGCTGACAAAGAATCTAGAAGCTGTTACGGTACCATAGGTCCGGTTATGCCTGTTTTTGATAAGCAGAGGACGGGTGAAAGTGGTTTAACGGTTCCATATATAGGGAATAGTTTGGCTGGTTCTTCGGGAGAGTCAGGAATGAGGACGAGTGAAAATCAGTTGAGGCATACCATAGGTGATGATGAGTTAAATGTACAGTCTAATTCAGGATTGAATACCAGTTGTGTAGGAATGCCAATATTGGAACCACAGAGGATGACAGAACCAGTGAGCACAGTAAAAAGGTCTACGGAAATAACGGCTGAGGATTTGAATGATTGGTTGAAAGTTCTTCGAAAGAAGGAGAAAATTTCTCAAGCAATTGATGTAGCCAGGTTGCGCATAGAATTGGAGGAGCTTATTGCAGGAACAGTTTCTACGGAAATACTGAGAGATCATCATGATGGTGAATTATTATATATGTGCAAGAGTGTCACCTGGAGGGCTAAAAGTACACATGATAGGTTAAGAGGAATAGCGAGTGAATTGGGAGTTGACATGGATAAAATAAAGGCTTTGCAGAAACCTTATCGAGTGGATTTTTCTGAAAAAGACATAGAGAATTTGAATAATGTTGGCAGAACAGGGCAAATTAAGGAAATGATTTCCTTGTTGCGGAAATGGGGTGATGTAGAAAGATGGAAGGACAGGTGGTACAAGAAAAGGGAAGAATCAGTGGACAGGACTTATTCAGCATTTCCAGTGAGGGAAAAGGAGAAAACAGTGGATGCTTATCCTATGAGAGAAATACCAGGAGGAGGATATGTACATGTTCCATGGACTAGACAGGATATTTTGTCATTTACAAATGATTTCCCTCGACTGAGAGAAAAGCCCGTCGAGTGGTATAGGCAGGTAGACAGGTTTGTGAAATTGTCAAAAGTGCTGTGGATTGACCTGAACAGTCTGTTTGATATAATTGTTCCGGCAGACTTGTGGGCTGAGTGTAAAATAGTCATAGATTGGCCTGCTAAGGAATACCCAAGAGATCAAAAGACAGGAGCTCCAGATGCAGAAGTTATGAGGAAATACGATCAGGTTATTGTGTTTCTGAAAACCAAGGTACCTCCAAAAGAGACAGACTGGGTTAAAATAGATCGAACACATCAGGAAGCAAAAGAATCAGTTCATGCTTTCTATGAAAGGCTGATACTAGCTTTTAAACAGTTCAGTGGAGATGAACACCTGGGTGACAAAGATTTGAGCCATTTTGTATACAGATTTGTATATGGCCTGAGACCTGAGATTAGTGAAAGAATTCGTGAGCATACAGTTGATTGGCAGAGTAAGAAAATTGATGAAATCCTGAGACATGCTAAATATTTCAGTGATGAAATTGAAGCAAAACAAAGGAAGCTGAAAGAGAAGGCAATGTGGGCACAGGTGAAAGTTGCAGAGAGACAAGAAGCACAGTTGGTGGAACAGGCAAATAATCCAGGAAATAGGCCCAGATATGCAGGAAAGGGAAAGGGAAGCTTGGAGGAGGCCAAGAAAAAGTTCCCTTGTCACAATTGTGGTCAACTGGGACATTGGAGATCCGAATGTACGAATCCACCATTAGTAAGTAATGAGAATAAATCTTTAAATCAACAGGTGCAGAACGAGGGGTGTAATCATCAGCAGCAACAGCAGAAGGTTGTTAAGCAGCAGAGTCAAGAGCCAAAACCGCCCTTGCCGCAGAATAGAGGGTCCCAAAAGTACAGCCAGGATTCGGGATTCTACAATGATGAGCAGGTAAACAAACAGACGTTCGAACCTGGTACAGCAGTACTGGTTAAAGAATGAAGGGAGTGAGTCTGAGGGTGATTATTGACGGTGCCGAGGAGAGGAGGAAGAGTGCATACTTGGTGCAACTCTAGAAATAGACCAGGCAGGACCATTTGTGGATGGGAAAATAAATGAAGAAAGTGTTACTTTTTTGGTAGACACAGGTGCAACGAGATCAACTGTCAGGTCAGCAGATGTGAGAAATCTTCCTCTCTCGGACGAAGCAATCCAAGTAGTGGGTGTAGCCAACACACAGATTAAGACTCGTCTTACTGAACCAGTAAGGGTAAAAATAGGGAAATTTTTAGACATGCACAGATTTGTGGTCTGTGACACCAGTCCAGTGAACTTGTTAGGTAGGGATTTATTGTGCAAGATGAATTGTACAATTTTCTGTACACCGGATGGAATAGCATTTGAGACACCAGATGAGGATGTCTTGTACAGAATGACTCTAGATAATAGAGAGAGTGAAATTGTTGGTACATATGCCGTCTTTAATCCAGATGACTTGCCTAAAGAATTAAGAGACACAGTGAAAACAGCAGTTTGGGATTTTACTGGAGAAGATGTGGGATTGATGAATAATGTAGATCCAGTGAAAATTTCAGTGAAAGAGGGAATAACTTATCCTAATATTCCTCAGTACAAAATGACACCAGAAATAATTGAGGGAATAACGCCTATAATTGAGAAAATGATCCAGCAAGGAGTTTTGAGAGAATTACTGAGTAGTCCGTGTAATTCACCGATAATGGGGCTAAAGAAGCCTAATGGGAAGTTCAGGATTGTACAGGATTTGAGAAAGGTTAACAAAAGTGTGGTGGCATGTTGTCCCATTGTGCCAAACCCGTCAGTGATTTTGTATCAGATTCCACATGATGCTGAATGGTACACAGTGATTGATTTATGTCATGCTTTCTTTTCAATTCCATTGCATCATGACAGTCAGCCTATTTTTGCATTTAGGTTTGGACAGCGTATTTTAGCATGGTGTCGTATCTCACAGGGGTATACAGAGAGTCCTTCGATATTCAATCAGTTGCTGAAGAAATCATTGGAGAGTTTAATCATGCCTGAAAGTTCAGTGCTAGTGCAGTACATCGATGACTTACTTGTGGCATCAAAGACACGTGAAGCTTGTGAAGTAGATACCATAGCTTTACTGAATCATCTGGCAGATGGAGGGTTGAAGGTATCTCCAGCCAAATTACAATTTTGCAAGAAAGAGGTGCATTATCTTGGACACAATATTGAAAAAGGTCTGAGAAAAGTGACTGATGACAGAATCAGAATCATCAGAGGAATGAGAGCCCCGAAGACCCAGAGAGAAGTGAGGATGTTTTTGGGGATGGTGGGTTATTGTCGTCAGTGGATAAGTAATTTTTCCCTGATAGCAAAGCCATTGATTAAGCTGACCAAAAGTGAGGTGAGAGACCCATTGGAGCTGGATGGAGAACAAATGGCAGCATTTGAAGAGTTAAAGAGCAGAATGTGTGAAGCCCCTGCTTTGGGAATGCCTGATTATGAGAAAGAGTTTGAGTTGTACTGCAGTGAGAGAAATGGATGTGCACTTTCAGTGTTAATACAAAAGCATGGACAACTGAGAAGGCCTATTGCGTACTTCTCATCGACACTTGACCCTGTAGCTGTGGGTTTACCAGGTTGCTTGAAATCAGAAGCTGCTACGTGCAGAAGTTTGGAACAGAGTGAGGGTATTATCATGGGATATCCTGTAAGGGTATTCGTACCTCATAATGTGGCGATTCTTTTGACAAGAAGCAGAACTCAATATATGTCACATAGTCGCTTGACTAAATATGAGAAAATCATTCTGGGAGCATCAAATGTGACTTTAGGAAGATGTGTGAATGTGAATCCAGCGACATTGTTGCCTGATGCTGAAAATGTGGGTGTGAAGGATGAAATTGATCATGATTGTTGGGATGTACTTGACTACTGTACGAAACCAAGACCAGATATTAGAGATCTTCCTCTACATGTGAGTGATCATGTATTGTTTGTGGATGGATCTTGTCTGAGGACTGATGATGGTGTGCTGAGTGCAGCATATGCAGTATATAAAGTTTCAGAAGTGATGGAAGCATCTTCTTTGAAAGGAGTAAGATCTGCTCAAGTTGCTGAATTGGTGGCGTTGACGAAAGCTTGCAAGATTGGAAAGAATCTAAGAGTGACTGTGATGACTGATAGTCAGTATGGTTTTGGAGTTGTGCATGATTTTGGCCAATTGTGGCTACAGAGAGGTTTCTTGACGTCGAGTGGAACTCCAATAAAGAATGCTGAAGTGATTGGGAAGTTGCTTGAGGCGATACAGCTGCCTAAAGAACTAGCAGTTGTAAAATGTGCTGCTCATGGACAAGGAGATGATTTTGTTACCCTTGGTAATAGATTCGCCAATGACATAGCACAATATTGTGCAAAGAATAACCAATCGATTAATCGGGAACGAGAAAAGGAAATGTCTTTTTGTTCTGTGATGTTTACTAATGTCCTAGAAACGTGGGATGAAGTGAAACTGTTGCAGGATGAGGCAGGAAAGGAAGAGAAGAAAGATTGGATTAAGGCAGGTTGTGCTCCGAGAGAATCAGATCATGTTTGGGTCTGTAAAGATGGAAGACCAGTCATGCCAAATAGCATGCTGTCGACAATGGCAAGAATGTATCATGGCCAGGGACACCTGGGGAGGGATGCAATGATTAGGTCTTTTAAGCAGACCTGGTATAATGCAAAGTTCAGGCTGATTGCAGAAAGTATCTGTCAGAGATGTTTGATTTGTCAGCAATTCAACACTGGGAAGAAGACAGTGGTGAGCCTAGGAACAATAGGTAGAGAAGGAGGTCCTTTTACCAGAATGCAAATAGATTTCATTGAAATGCCCCAAGTGAACAGATTGAGGTATGTTCTAGTGGTAGACTGTTTGTTCTTGAGATGGGTGGAGGCTTATCCAACTAGGAGAAATGATGGAATAACAGTGGCAAAGTTACTGTTAAGAGAACTGATTCCAAGGTACGGGTTTCCAGTAACGATTGAGTCTGATAGAGGTGGACACTTCTATAATGAGCTCATGAGTTTAATTTGTGAAGCACTAAGCATACAGCAGAAGCTACATTGTGCATACAGACCAGAAGCTTCTGGAGTTGTTGAACAGATAAATGGCACAATCAAGAACAGAATTGGTAAGATGTGTTTAGCTACTGGAATGAAATGGCCTGATGTCTTGCCTCTAGTGTTGATGACTATTAGGTCTACTCCAGATAGAACTACAGGTTTGAGTCCGCATGAAATCCTAATGGGACGTGCGATGAGACATGCATTTGTGCCTGTCAACAAGTTGATGACAATAACTGATGACATGATTTTGGATTACTGTAAAGGCCTGGCTGACGCAGTTCATTCTGTGTTTCACCAGGTTGGAGAAGACGCCACTACACTTGAAAGGAAGCAAGCCCATGATCTGAGTCCAGGGGATTGGGTGAGGATAAAGGTGCACAGGAGAAGAAATTGCTTGGTTCCAAGGTGGGGAAGACCAAGGCAAGTCATTCTGACTACGACAACTACTGTAAAGTGTGCCGGTGTGAAGAACTGGGTGCATGCAAGTCATACTGTGAGAGTTCCAAATCCAAAAGAAGGGACTGGTAAGGAGTATTTTGAAGAGTCAGATTCGAGTGATGATGAAGAAACTGAGCCAGAGGAGAGATCAGATTCTGTAAGAGTGCCTGAAGTTCCAACGAGTAGTGGAGAAGAAAGGAGATAAAAGAGCAATTCCACAGGGAATACTCCTGTATCAGATGAGGAGGTTGAAATTCCACTTGAGATTACACCTGAAGAAGCAGGGTCAGAAGAAGATAGAGAGGGACAGATTGCGGAAGACCCCAGAGGAGGTGTAGGGAACATTTCTAATGAGCTAGGTGAAGGGACAAGTAGACAGCAAGAAGATTGCGTGTTGGAGACCCGAGGAGGGACAGGAATAGGGAAATCTCGAGTGGTGAAAAAGAAGTCTGTGGAGCAAAAAAGAATTGCTGAAGGACAAAAGGCAGATGAAACAGAATCGGATGAAAGTGAGAATGAGAATGAGAAACATGAGGGTCGAGTTCTGAGGAAAAGGACTTGGATTGGAGAAAGAAACAATAAAGAAGTGAGACCGAAAAAGGTTGTACGAGGAGTTATTCGGCCTAACAAGATAAAGAGGCTGAGGTACAGACTGACACGAGTGGATTCGTCAAAAGCTGAACAGGTGAACGAAGTGTCGAGTCAAAACCAAACAAAAGGTGGAAAACAAGAAGAATCGAAGGAACAAGGAAGAATCAAGAGAATTAGACAACCCAACCAAAAGTACAGATCACCGGAATGGTCTTATGTGGCACTGTCTGAAAGAGAAGAAGAAGAAGCAGTGAGTCAAGACAATCCGGAGGGGATCTTGAGAAAAGTGGTTGAGGGAGAGGAAAAGTCTGTTGGAATCTTTAAAGTTATCCTGACTGACATTGGAGAAGATTCGGATGCACAGGATGTTGTTGAAGATCTGATACAATTCGATGTTGCTGAAGAAGAAGTGAAAAGGGATGAAAATCCAAATTGAGTGAACTGAAGGAGTCACTTGGAGAAAGTGAAAAGAAGAAAATTTGAAAATTAACTGTTTTGAGATAATTTAGAGTTCTAAATTCAGTAGTGGAGTAGAAGAGGGTAAGTCAAAAGACACTGCCAAAAGTAGTAAAATGGCTAACACAGAGAATAATCGAAGTAGATGTGCCTTTTTGAAAAGATGGTGTAGAATGTGCTGCTGCTGTACTGGTTTATTAGTGATATTATGGTGTGTACTTGCTTTATTAGTTACCTTTGGGGTTACAATAGACACTTTTGGAATACATACTGAGAATATGACTAATGAAGGGAAAAGTTCACAGAAAATAGTTCCAACTAGAATTAGTAACATTTACATACATAAAGATAGGTCAATTAATGATTTTTCTAATAATGTTTTTTCAAAGTTGTTGTATGAATATGTAAAGACAATGGAAGTTAGGGATTGCTACGTATGTATGCAATTACCTGCATCCGTTTCAGAAGGTGTTACTTATCATCATTTACCAGCTACGTATGGAATTTCATGTAGTGTGTTAAGTAGTGTTTTTTATTTGTTAGGGAAAATAGATTATGAGATGTCTAACAAAGATAACATTTTTGGGCAATTACCTATGAACAAAAAGATGAATCCAGCTAAAGAAGCTAACATTTTTGGTGAGATTTTTATTGAGAAAGAAGAATTAACATTAGATTATATTTTTAGAAACAATTTAACTTGTAGTTTGAAAGAAGAAGAGAAAGCTTTCCTAAACATGGTAGAGGAAAGGAGAATTAGCATGCATGAGAAGGCAGGGAAATATAAAGTGAGTGAGACGATTTGGGACATTGAAATGGGAAAGGAGTTGAGGAATGGGGCTAGTCCAACTTTGGCTTTAGATGCACCACAGAAGGGTAAACTATGCATTACCAGGAGGAAATCCCAATATGATAATTATTTTGTTGGGACTAGTGAGTGCCATGATACATACTTTATTGCAACGGGATGGGGATTCAGAGGAGGAGAAGAACCAGTTTTTCCGGGAGTGTATTATATTTGTGGGAATAAGGCTTATTACAGGTTGCCTGACCATTGGTATGGCACATGTTATGTTGGTCTGGTCTTCCCAAAGATTTTTCATATAGATAAGATAGAAGATGTAGAACATATTAACTTACTAACACGTTTTAAGAGAGAGACTTGGTCAGAAATAGTAGGTGATATTTTTGGAGCTTTAATTCCAGCAGTGGGAATTTCGCTAAACGCATATGGGATTCGGAAACTGTCAACAGTGGTGGATCGCTTATCGACAAGTACCGCTGGAGGGTTTGTTTTGGTAAATACGGAAATGGTTGCTGTACGTGCCATGTCTATGCAAAATCGACTTGCCCTTGATATTCTATTGGCCAAAGAGGGTGGAGTCTGTGGAATGCTGAAAGTTCAACATTGTTGCACTTACATTCCTGACGAAAGTAAAGACCTGAAGGTCTATATCAAAAATATTACTGATTTGCATGAGGAATTAGTACCACTGGAAGCTGAAAGTATCTGGACTAAATTAGCTAATAAGATGATAGCTGTTAAGAGTTTTATTGCTAAAATAGGTAGTACTATTATAGGTAAGGTGTTGTTTCCTTTGACATGTGTGATTGTTGCCTTATTGATACTAAGATTGGTGTGTTTGTGTTGTAAAAACAGAGGGGGGAAAAAAGAGAAGAATTAGAGCTAATATTGAAAAGAAACAAATGAGGTCAAAAAGAGACCCACAAGAAATAGAATTAGAAGAATTGAGAGAGAGTGTTTACTTGGAGACAAAAAGGGATGATGAAAGGGAGTCTGGTGTGTAAAGTTGGGAAGAAAGAAAGAGACATTTCAATTTCTCCTAAATTGGGACACATTTTTTTTTTTGGGGGGGGTTTTGATTTGGTGATAATATCACCAAAGGGGGGATTGCTGGAGCAGGGTTTTCTGTTGAAAATTTATTGGGTTTTAAGCTCCAGTCTTGTCTATGTGTCATAACTAAAATTATTAATTTGTAATCACTAATTATCGTTTTTTGTGACAAACTTTGATTAATCAACATTGCTAATAAGAAAAACTACACGTGGGAATGCATATATGTTGCTCAATAATATGTGCGTTTAAATAAATGACGAAAGTGCTATTTGTTTTATATTCATGCTTTTTAATAACGTGTACTAATGCTTAAATATGTCGCAGATGGCTAGATAATTACATACACATAAGGGTATTAGTGGGAATTAACACTGTTTAATCATTGCAATGATGTAGTAACGTTGTTTGTGTTTCTTTCAATTAAGATGGTCCGTTTTGGCCTAAATGAAAATGGCTGCCATTTACAGCCTGCGTTCGAGTGAAAGAGATGTGACGAAAGGCCTTGCTGAACATGGTTGAAAGTCACCTGATCACAGCCTCTGCACAATTCGAAAAGCTTCTATGATGACAGCGATTCCAGGCGTGCTGCCAATCCGCTGAGTTGTCCTTGGTTGAGAATGAAGCCACAATGAACTGTTCACAATTGTGATGGCTTTGCTATGGTTCTGAGGAAGAGCTTCTATTAATGCAACATTTGCTAGCTTGAGTTTCCTTCTTCCGTCTTTTTATTTTTGTGATTTTTCCTGAGCGGAGGTTTCTTAAATGTAGCGATGCTACATCCTTTCCTGCTCGCTCTGCTTAGCGGCTCAACGGATATTCAGAACTTATTTGTTGCTATCATTTTGCAAGTTTCATTATAAATATTGTTAGACTAGGGAGGGTCTGTTCTGATTGAGGCCACTTCTTTCTGAACCCATGCTGGTGAGGATCGATGCTGTGAGGACGGCGACTCGAGAGACTTTACTGAGAGACCTGTCCTGACTCATTTATGACATTTAGCTAAAATAGGTAAATATGAGAATAACGATTTTGCTGTTGATTGACTTTCACTTGAACTAATTTTTAGATAAAATTACCTTATGTTTGAATTACAGTGTCGGGTGATTATTTCTTTGTCAGTTATTGAATTCCTTATTGTGACTATTATTGTTCAAATCATGACTCAAGACAATATCAATTTGGTGGCATTGGCCTCAGTGTAGATGCAGAGTGATTAAGGAGTTTCCTCTCAGGTTCAGTGCGGATAGAGTAATAGAGCGTATGTCAGTGTGATGGGCCCTAGTGAATGAAGAGTGTATGTGCGTGCATCTGTGAAATTACTCTATCTGTGGAAGTAGGGAGAATTTATATGCTCTGATCTGCAGCAATATCAGAAACAAACACTAGAAAAGCCACTAGGACCTATTGAATTTGCAAATTGTTTTTGGCCAGAATGCTGTGAAGTATGGCTAAAGTAAAAAATAAATACAGTTAAAAAAAAAAAAACAAGCAAATCAAAAGCCTTTGACGCAGCCGCACATTCTTTTGTAGAAGTGCGCACTATGCATGCATGCACCTAAAAAATAGTGAAGACAGCTTTTTTTTCTTTTTAGTTGCGGAACTGAGGTGGATCGGTAACCTAAAAACAAAGAAAATGCACAAAAATGTTTTTTCCACTGAAGTGGGCAGACGGGTGGGGGTAGCAGAAGCATCAAAGGATACCACGACGCAACATCCCGGAGGGAGGGGGCAAACAGCGAAGCACCACAGGGGAGGATGGGGCTGTAACACCAAAGCAACAAGGGTGGGACACAAAAGCAACAGCGGGAGGGCTGGTGAGGAGACACGAAAGGCCGTGGGTAAAGGCATTAGCAAAAGCAACATAGGTGAGTGCAAAATGGAGGAGCAGAGAGAAGCTATCGGGCAACAGAGCGTAACATGGAGTTTAGGGTGGATATACCCAATTGAGATGGCTCGAAAACACACACATTTTAATGGCGTGCTCCGCACTAAAGAAAAAAGTAGTGCTTGAAAAGCATGCAGTGGAAGCAGCAATGTCAGCCAAACAGACTGTAGTCAATGCTCCATGAGAGTGACAAACACAAGAATCACATGCTGGAACATGAATAACAAGCATTTGCAATGCAATAGATCTCGCATTTACGCGAGTTTAAGCTATTGACATTGTAAATGACAATGCCTTTTATTTATGTTTCAAAAACCAAAACATAAATAAAAGGCATTGTCATTTACAATGCCAATAGCTCAAACTCGCCTAAATGCGAGACCTGTTGCATTGCAAATGCTTGTTAAAACACTTTGTGAATCTTTATACAGAATTTCTAATGCATCACGCAAACTCATTGGGCTTGTGGCAGCTGAAACCCGAGCATGTTAAATATGGAAGGCAACGTGCAAGTAAATATACCTTGCCTATATAATGAGCAGCTGTTGTCTGAACTACCCTAACTCTACCCACGAGATGGCATACAATTAAGAGTCCTAGTATTACTCACTGCAGCGTGTGTTGTCATTGTCCTCCTGGATGTACACTTTACGTTGACCTCTTGTTAACCTCCTTTAAGAAGTTGGCAGCATGCAGGCCCGGGGGTAGCATGAGAAAACCGAGCTCTCGCTCGCAACACATGAGAAATGGTGCTGTGGGGAACATTAAACCAGTTCTCCAACACCCCGTGGGAGGAACTTTAAAACAGAGAAGGAAGTTACAACTTTATGCTTCTGAAGAATCGTGTGCAACACGGTGTGTCCTTTTCTAGAAGAGCAGAACCAAATACACAGAGAAAGCAGAACTGTCTCTGTAAGCTGCACATGAAAACAAGCATTGGCATAGCCAATAGGTCTCGCATTTATACGAGTTTGAGCTATTGGCATTGTAAGTGACTATGCCTTTTATTTATGTTTTGGTTTTAAAAATATAAATAAAAGGCATTGTCATTTTCAATGCAAATAGCTTAAACTCTTGCAAAAGTCCAGGTGCAAGTAAGGACTGGGGAGGAGGGGAGACGACTTGCTAGAACATGCACTCTCATGGAGCACAACATCAATAAAATGTAAATTATCTCCCAAAGCCTTCACTGTGCTGTATAATGGCTATCACTTGTAGATGGGAGAATATTATTACTAGCGATCACTTGAGCTGAATCCTTTCTTGTACATATGACTGCAGAGTGGCCCAAGTAAACCTGCTTATATACTCTAGTTTGGGAAGAAGAGAAATAGATCGACCCCCTCCACTTGTCTCTTTGACACCGATTGCAACTTAATAAGGCACTTGCCACCTGTGCTGTTGTAAAAAATTATGTAACACACTTGGAAAAGCAAACCGTGTGCTGGAAGCAGTACAAACCTGGAGTTCTTATCAGAGAGGGCAGGTAGGTACCTGTCTGAATAACATGCTTGTCCATGAATTCGGACACAACAGATGCCCAGAGGATTGCGGTCCTTCCTGTACAAAGAATTCAAGTTTTTACTCGCGACATGGAGGCACCTATTTCAAAATACTCACATTTTCTTTACTTAGTAGAAACACACACCGTAATAAAGACCGATGCGGCACAATGACTTGCAGTGTCAGGTGTAAAAACCCATACATGTGGCGATATAAACGAGCAATAGACTATGCAAAAAAGATTAATGCACTCTTATAGCGATATAACAAATGGAAAACACCTATAACGTGAAAAAGAAAAGATGAATGACTAATTAATACGGGCGTATATTACTAACAGCCACACACACCTGTAAAATGCACACAAAAAAACAGTCCAAACAATTTGGCAAGTACAGGATATCGCAGAACTTCAAGGATGTGAGGATTAAGGGGAGTTACCTGCTGTTACTGTGCAATAAAGAAGCAAACACTAGGCAGCTCAGTGTGATGTTGTATAAGCACACATCACACCGCTGTGCTATCTTTGAAAGTCTATGGCTCCGAGTGTGCCGATACGGTTATTTGGGTTAAGGCTTTGGGAAGGTGTACCGCTCCCCGCTCTCGAGGCAGTTCACCTGTGATGTCCGTGCCCAGGGGTAGGTTTCTGTGCCTTCCTGCCTTTGCTGCACTCTGCCATTGCTAGAGTGAAGTCTCGCATTCCGAGTGGGGGGAGGGAGGGCTCCTAATGCGAAGCGGGAGGGGGGGAGTAAATTAACTTCAAGACGTATACCACGGTGTGCAAAAGAAATAGAGAGGGGGCTCTTAATGCGAAGCGGGGGGAGAAAAAACTTCAAGGAGCACGCCATGGCCTGCTAAAGTTTGTTGCACTCTGCCATTTCTAAAGTGAAAGCGTGCATACAGAGTGGAGGGGAGATAAAAATGTACTGATCCCGAGGACGTTTACCTGCGATAACCGTGCCCAGGGGTAGGTTTCCACGCCGTCCTGCCTTTGTTGCACTCTGCCATTTGTACAGTGAAAGCACACATATGGGGGGCTCTTAATGCTAAGCCGGAGGTGAGGAAGCAAAAGAGCTCCAAGGAGCATGAGTGAGTACTACTCATGACAGATATAGGAGCACCACTCCTGAGCCATGGGCAGGGAGTACTACTATTGAGACTGGGGCAGTGAATACCACTTCTGGGAGGGGCGCAGTGACAACCAACCCTGAGAGAAATAGGCAGTGACTACCACTCCTGAGAGAGACAGATGCAGTGGGTACCACTCATGAGAGAGAGAGAGAGACAGGGCAGTGAGTACCTCCTCTGACAGGGACACAGCAGCGGCGAGGACCACACGAGAGAAGGGCACGCGGGCAGTGGGTTTCACATCCGAAGAGAAGATGGCGTTTGCGTACCAAGCCAGAGGGAGATACAGCATCTATGAGTGCCACACCTGAAGGGACCCGGCGTGGGCAGTACCAGACTAGAGGTGAACACAGGCGCACTGATTTCCACACGAGAGGCACGCGGCTGTGAGCATCACATCTGAGAGGTGCGGTCGGTGAGAGCCAAGCCGGAGAGGAACACGGGGACAGAAAGCACCATACCAGTGAGGGAAAGAGAGACAGTCAGTATCTCACACCAAACGAAGGAAGGGGGTGACCACTCCAGGAAGGGACGCAAGGTCAGTGAAAACCACTCTTGTGAGAGACACAGGGGCACTGAGTTACATGCCGAGTACCTCACATCAAAGGATGCAATTTAGTAAGAGACAGCACCCGAGAGAGGCACAGGGGAAGTGAATATCAAAATTTAAGGTAGATACGGGGGCACTGAGTACCACACTTGAGAGAGACACGGGGACAGTGAGTGCCACTCATGAGAGAGACACAGAGGCAGTGAGTATCAGAAAAGGAAGTGAGAGAGACAGAGGCGGAGAGAATACAGATAAGAGCAGAGAGAAAGAGACAGGAAGAAGACATTCGCAGAGACAAAAGAAATAGAGAGGGAAAGTAAAAGAGGACGAGAGTGAGAGGGGTGAAACTGAAGCTCAGAGAGACAAGCACGCGCGCCTCGCGCTGAAAGTTTAAACAAGCTAATTAAAACAAGTAGCAGGCGGCAGCGAAAGCGATTTTGCGATCGATATTGTTGGTACTGGGGAGCCATGGACCAATCTCGGCGTCAGCTCAAAAGCCTGTGATTCTGGGCGAATCCCTTAATCTCCCAATGCCTAGAAATAACAAACACACGAAAAGAACAAGCGCGCACTGAAGCTGACGAAGTGGGAGGGGGAGTGGGGGCGGGCACGCAGGCTGCCAAATGGTGCGATGAATCACGGCTAAAGTGAAAGCAAACAAGTGGTTGCAGGACTCCAAATGGTGCGCGCGCCCGGACGGGTCACATGCACTGTAGTTGGAGGCCTGCAAAGCCACTGTTTGCACTTCCAAAACGCGCTTACTATAAGTCTCGCCAGAGCAGCGCTAAAGCGCTGGTCAGGCGAGACCTAAAAATAAAACGTGCTCCCATATGAAAAAGTATCATTTGAAATGACACGCTAAGTAAACAAACCCTTGACTCAGCAAGCTGCTTGAGATACAGATGCACTGGACTGCCCCCTTCCCCTGTGCAAATCAAAAACAAACACGCTCAGTGTAAGTATATTGAAAAAGACTAATTGAATAAACCAATACATGGCAAGAAAGCCCTCCGCCCAATATTAGGAGTTTGTTCACCTCCTAAGCTATAACCAACACCTTCAGAGGTAAAGGATGAGCATCGACAGGTGAAAAAAAAAACTGCCTCATTAACTCCACAGCTTACCAGCAAACTGTAAACAAGCCAGCCTGGGAGCTGCCTTCGGAGAGAATACAAAAGAATGTCAGCCACATGGCAGGAACTGGGAGGGACGAATGCTGCAATAAAATGTAAGCAGCTACAGGCCTGAATCACCCCCAGTGTAACGCAAGGTGGAAAAAATAATACAATAGCCCCCCTCCCTCCCCCGAACAGATGAACACAACAAAGCGCAATGATATTGTACTAAGTCTCTGCTCCTTGAAGGACAAGCATTGGCATAGCCAATAGGTCTCGCTTTTGGGACCTTATAAGTATTTAGTTATGCAGCACAATATCCTTGGTACTACAACATCAACTGTTGCATGGCTAAACACTTATAACGTCCCAAAGGCGAGACCTACATCCCAATGCTTGTTTTTAAAGCTATAAACATTATTTTAAAAAAATAGCTACGGCACTGGAAGGTAAAAATAAAAGTGTTCACGTTGCTTTTTTTAAAATAGCTTTTAGCCATGCTTCACAGCAGCCATGATGCTCTACGGCATGGCTAATAGATACTGGCAGAGCCAATAGCTCTCACATAGACAAGGTCTTTGGTCGACTGCATGCACTAGAAGTACTAAATAACTGCAACCAGGTAACCATAGCATGAACTTGTGTTTACCTTAATATGAAATGTTATGTTTAAACCTGACATTTTCACCCAACTATAACTTTAGCCTTTGTTTTTTTAAGTGAATACATAAATATTAACAAAGGAATATCATAGAAATAAGGTGACAGTTTACCACCACGCACGTCTTTCCAATGATTGCTGTGATCCCCACAGTGTTCATAAAGGAGGGGGGGGGGGGAGATATGTTACAAGTCTAGCGCTAGTGTTGTCAGAAAGTGATAGATAACCTCTCTTCAGTGCCCTTATGGCTTACGGCAAATGTATCAGGAGGGCAGTGACAATCTAGGGATATACCATGGGTAAGATGTTAGTAAGGGATTGGAAGCCTATAACCATGTACCCTTTAGTTGCACTGGCTGAACGAATTAACTTAACATGTTGAGCCCTTATTAATGAGAGCACAACAGCGAGCTCTTGACAATGGGCTTTCAGAGGAAGCTTTAACCCACTGTCGGACGGCAGTCAGCATTAATTATCCGTGCAGAATCTCAACGGTGGCTGCCTGTAGTGGCTATCAATAACCGGCTTCTAATTAAGGGTCGCTCTCATGGCTTGCATCGAGAAATGTCGGTGGTCGCTGTATGTGGTGTAAGCTCTGTGTCATATGCTGTCACTGGCGGCTCTCAGTAGTCTTTTTCAGCCTGGAGAGCTAACAGTGGCGTCTGTCAGTGCCAGTGGTGGCTTAATGGCATTCCCCAGCGATGTAAGCTCAATCCGGTAAGGTCCCTGGAATGTTTTTAAGTGTCCTAAGTTGCCACTAACCTGCGGTTTCAGTTTGAAAGACTGCCATGCCTGAATAAGTAATGTATATCGTACCTTTCCATCAAGCTCTCTTTCCAGGATAACAAAATCATTGTTCCACACTAGGATGTGCAAGGGAAATCTGCTCCGGCACTCAGCTAAGGTGCTCATCCTGCTCCAGTACCATGGGGTCCCGCAGACGTCTGTCAATTTTCTTCACAGACAGGAACTGAGACTGACACCAAATAAAACAAGCATGCACGCCAAATCAGTTCACATTGGAGTGTCCGTGAAAACAGTAGTAGGACCGAAACCTATGCACAGACAGCGGCGCCCATAGTGGAAAAGAAAATTATACGAGTACGGAGTGAGAAGATTACACCCGCACTCCCAAAAACAATAGTAGCACAACATAAAGTGAAGGAACTGGGCAAATAAATATAGTATAGCCATCATGACTTCCAAAAAGAAATAAGGAAAAAAAACTTGGACCTCCCGAAATACTGAACATGGCCAAGTAGACAAGGGAATTCAACGAATACAGTAATATGAAAGTGTCGAAAATGATATGTCTGTACTAACGGAAAAGAGAAACCACTTCGAGAGTGTTTAAAAACAAAGCTGAAACAAGTACGCGCTCCGAAATAAAAAAAAACAAGTTTGAGGAGGAGGCAGCAGGGGGAGGGGAGAGAGGAGGGGGCCTACTCCGGTGTCCCCTGCGGGAACGAGCAGGAACCATCTGTCAAAGCTCGCTCCCGCAAGGGAATCGCCAAACGTGCACACGTTGTCATTCAAAGCAATGCGTGCATGTTTTTGACTGCAAAACTAAATCGATTTCAAAAGGTCTTTTTCCTATGCAGCGCATGCGTGCTGCGCAGGCAAAACCTAAAAAAGGAGGTACAAAGAGGCTGGGCAGGCCACTAGTAAGCAAGGATTTTTAAAGGATATTGAAACAAACAAATGAGAAGCAAGGAATGGCATCTGGCCCACAGAGATGAACACTAAAGTATACAAGAGGTTGTACGCTTACGCTCGACCTAAAAAGCAGGCAAATGAGAGTGAAAAGGAAAGCCAACTAATGGTAAGCAATGGCCGGGTTCCAAGCCTCTCTCTGTTCTTGGTAAGCAACATTATGCCTCGCAACAGACAGACCATGAGGGGTCTCGTAGGCTTGAACTAAAAATGGTAAGGCAGCAATTATTTACTGCAGACCACATTGTATCCTTTCTTCAAAATATAATGTGCCACATGAGTGCACCAATTTGCAGTCAACCGTTATAATGGGTTTTATATAGCAGGCGTTTATTACAATTAACTTCCTGTAGTTGTTTTCTCAACCTCATAGGAATAAACATTTAAGCAATCCCTCAAGGATTCAAAGTTATGCCTTGCTGGCTATATTCAGATGTGAATAGTAGATACTTAACACACTGAATTGCTTACCAGGGTCAGAACTCACTGCGCTATTTAAAATAATAACATCACATCACACCACATCACTCATGGTACTCTGCAGCAGGCACAATAACCCTCCCAGACATTTCGGCACTATTCAAAACTATGACCCGTAAATTGCACACATATCTGTAACAAGTATTTCACCACCTGGGCTATACTAATACTATTACTCCCAGATATCCTCATTTGCAAGTAATCAGGAGGTGGAAAACAAAAACATGCTAATTGTATGGAAAGGGGTTTCCATGCACTTAAGATTCTTTTTGTATTTAGGGAAAATTATTCCTACACAAAATGTGGTAATGCTACTTTACAGGAAATGCCTGTGCATCAGTAAAAATATGATGCTAACTTTACACAAATAAATGCAGCTAAACGTGGAAACATTGACCATGTAATTCCAAATGAGGGAAATATGCATGATTACCAGTTGGTAGTGGTACACCATAAATATCAGAATAATGGAAACAGTGAAATGCCTAACTATCTACAAATGAGGACTTGAACATTGCTGGATACACATTTAGCTCAACAGTGATTGTCTTAACCCTATACAGTAGCTCAACAGTATATTTGGGAGAACAACCGGCAGATGTGGGGGTTCCGAACCTGCACGTACAAGGCCTGTGTCATTTGATGGATTCTACCTGGGTGACGTGTTGAAATGTAATAAAGGATGCAAACTTTATCCAAGTTGGTAATTAGCGGGTGTGATAAACATTGCACCACTTATAACCGCTCCAATAGGCCACAAGAAGCAGTCCTTAAAATGGATAATGCGACGCCCCATTAAACTGCAGAAAAAATTAAGAACACGTGGCAAGCAGAAACACACAAAACAACTGTGGTTAACACATACTTGTGGGATTAAACTTTAGATTTTTCTTCAAGTGGCAAAAGTCTCTGGAGACAACGTTCTGAGTAACTCACTGCACCCTCCTACTGTCCAACCACCTTTGGACTGACAGTCCACACATCCCTCCCCTCCCCTTTTTCGCCAGTGTTGCGCCTGCTTTTCCCTTTTAACCTGCTCAGGCTCCCTAGAATCGCCCCACAACCGCGCGTTTCCTTCTCTAAGTCTCTCACCCTGCGGCTGAGTTCTCGGCTCTGCCGCTCTTTCTCTTCAGGGCTCATTTGCGAGAGCCGCCGCTTCAGCTCCGCACGAAGAGCTCGTTTCAAAGGTCCTACAGAAGCCATGTTTGGATCCACAGGCCACGCCTCCGACAAAGCACGTGCTTATTGGAGCCACTCACACCCCCAATGACGCAGTAGAAGTCCACGGAAAGCTGAGCTGTCAGTGTGCTCTCATCACCTGCCACAATTTAATTCGTTGTTCCGTTTCTGAACCTACACGCTTTGCTCACGATGCTCGATAACAAAGCCAGACGGCGGGCCATTTTACAACCTGGCAGCCCTTAGCTGCTTTCAAAGTTGGATGGTTTTTCAAACCCCAAACCCCGTCCAGGCGGCGAGCACTCCCTCCCCGCTCCCCCCTGGTTGTTGCCATCGCTGCGCGCTTTTCCCTTAATCAGCACTTGACCACTTCTTGGTGCCTGAAAAGGTCGCAGTTTTATTTTTTACAACAAGCATTTTTGTAACAGGAAATCTTCATATTTCAAATTTCAACATTCATGGTCTTACCATAGTCCTTCAACGACCATGTTTCACTTCTATCTATTGTTCCTTATTTTCTCTATTCGCATTCTGGACCCCAGCCGCCCCAATAGCCCGGGAGGGGAGGGAGGGGCCCCAATCCCTGGGTTTCGATTCACGGGTCTAGGCTTCAACTTGCTACCGATTTGTAGGGTGTCCCTTTCTGGGCATGCCCGGGCTGCAAGTGCCGTCCCGCTCGTCCTGTATCCTTTCGGGGCCCTCCCTTCTCCCAGGGGTCTCTGCCGTTTGGCATCCCAAAGACCTTACTTGAGCATCTACTCTATTTTCTTGCGGCTGGGTCCTTATCATCTTCTCCGTCTGTACCCCTGCCGTGAGGCATCCCCGGGGTCCTGCGGGAGTGTCATCTCTGTTCTTTCTCTGGCGGCACGCCGCCCAATGGCTCCCCCAGTGCCCCTGGCGTGCGGCATCCAAGGACACTGTGTGAGCCTTTCATCTATCTCCTAGTACTTTCGTTCTCTACTAGGTTCCTCGTGTCAGCTCCGCTACCCTTCCCCCCCTACGGCTGCGACGCCCGTATCCATAGGTGTGGGTGGGTGGGCTTTTTCTTCTTCTTCTTGGCGAGGGGGAGCCTTGTGATTGACTTTCCCGGGCCGTTGGCCCCTTTTAATCTCCCCCTTGCCTACCTTTCTCGCCCCCTGATTGGGGGGGGGAGCTTCCTTTGTTTGTGGGCCTATCCTGCCCTCCCCGGCTTAGCCGGGTTTTCCTGATTGCGGGGGCGTGGCATGGAGGGGTCCCGCCGCCGGCCGGCGTTTTACCCTAGGCCTCTATTGGGTCCGGCTTTGCCTTCCCCGGCCTGGGTCCTAACCCCGTCCAGGCGGCGAGCACTCCCTCCCCACTCCCCCCTGGTTGTTGCCATCGCTGCGCGCTTTTCCCTTAATCAGCACTTGACCACTTCTTGGTGCCTGAAAAGGTCGCAGTTTTATTTTTTACAACAAGCATTTTTGTAACAGGAAATCTTCATATTTCAAATTTCAACATTCATGGTCTTACCATAGTCCTTCAACGACCATGTTTCACTTCTATCTATTGTTCCTTATTTTCTCTATTCGCATTCTGGACCCCAGCCGCCCCAATAGCCCGGGAGGGGAGGGAGGGGCCCCAATCCCTGGGTTTCGATTCACGGGTCTAGGCTTCAACTTGCTACCGATTTGTAGGGTGTCCCTTTCTGGGCATGCCCGGGCTGCAAGTGCCGTCCCGCTCGTCCTGTATCCTTTCGGGGCCCTCCCTTCTCCCAGGGGTCTCTGCCGTTTGGCATCCCAAAGACCTTACTTGAGCATCTACTCTATTTTCTTGCGGCTGGGTCCTTATCATCTTCTCCGTCTGTACCCCTGCCGTGAGGCATCCCCGGGGTCCTGCGGGAGTGTCATCTCTGTTCTTTCTCTGGCGGCACGCCGCCCAATGGCTCCCCCAGTGCCCCTGGCGTGCGGCATCCAAGGACACTGTGTGAGCCTTTCATCTATCTCCTAGTACTTTCGTTCTCTACTAGGTTCCTCGTGTCAGCTCCGCCACGCTCCCTACGGTTTTTCGATCGGAGGGAGCTCCCCCCTTAGCTCGGCCTAACCTCGCTACCTACTCGCCACCTCCTAGCTCGAATATGCCCACGATGTATCGCGTGAACTTGTCTCTTCCTGTCTCCGTGTGGTATACCCCCTCATTGAGACGTTGCCCTGGCTACTACCAGTTTTATGCACCCGTGCTGCCTGACATCCACGCTTTGTCCCTGATGGTGTTCAGCTCACGTCAGGATTTTTACCTATGCCCTCTGGCTTCGCCTCCTCTAACTATGCTTGCTGCGTGGCGCAGGTATGCTGGGCTAACTGATCGTAATTGACATTGGGGAGATTGGGGGGAGCCCTCCCCTAGCCTAAACGCGGCTTCCCCAGGGTCTTAACTTGACCCTCGCCCTGACCGCGGGTAGCTTTTGCACTGCCCTGTCCGGGTTTTGCTCTTTTGCAATCTTCCCCCGACATCTGACATTTTCGTTCGCATAGCGCCCTGCTAAACTGTACATGATTCTTACTTGGCACAACTGGGGTCGCAGGGAACCTGACCCCTCTATTTGTAAAGCGCATGTGAACCCCATCTAGGCACTGGGTAACAGATGTTTATTGTCACCCAACTCAGTTTACTTTCTTTCCTTCCACACGGACATAACCAGACACAGCAAAGGCTGTCTTTGAAAACTTGCTCCATTGATCTTCATTGTTATACCCGGACGTAGCCCCGCGGTGCACGTGCGTGTGATTATACAATTAGCCTTGTATTACAGGTAACTGAGCTACCGACGGACGTGGTTCCCCAGCCAGATGTACTGTCCCCATTACAGTCCCCTTCTATCCCGTTTGTGCCACCTTCCAGACTTGGATACCTCTCCTTCTGCATTCTATTCTACGACTTGCGCCTGCTGGCACTGGCGCTATACGTAACACCTACGTAAGCTCCTCCCAGTAACTCCGCACTCCCTAGAACTATAGATAAGGGCTACTGAAGACATTCGATAGTAACATAATTATCAAATTGACTTTTTTTTTTTTTTTTTTTTTTGAGGGTTTTTTTAGCTCTTCTACAGCTTCACCGCAGGCTGAACCTGTATTTGTGCACCATGATAGCTTTCACCGCAAAGCGAATTGAAACATCTAACCCCTGTGCTCCTCTAGTAGTTTGAGCGTTATGGTTTCCTTTTCAGTTACAGCAACGTTTCATTTATACTCTGCGCATCTTCCTCACCGCTTAGGCTGCGCAACACTGCTTATAGTGGTAGGACTCGGGGTACCGCTTTCCACTTCGGTGTTCTTGTTCATTTAGTGCGCGTTCTATTTCAAGGCAGTAGCAGAACCACTATATTGATTACCCCGTTTTCAATGCTACACATCTAGCATAATTCTATGCATACCTGCCGATCGTTTACTCAGTGTAAATACTACTAAAGAGAAACATGACTTATGAATATGTGCACTGACAGTTAAATCAATGAACACTACCTGAAATATCCTTTTACTCTTTTCAACATTTATGTACATAAATTAAGGTCTTTTGGGATATTTCAGGGGTCTGTACAGTCGTACATCTGCAGTGTCTGGAGCTGCAAGCTGAAAACCGCATAGGGGCTGCACTTTACAGGGTCATTTGTCATAGTAGTTTCCTGCCCTTGCACCTCTCCTGCAGGGGAGCCCAGACCTGTTTCCTGTATTGGTTTCCAGAAACGCAGCGCTCAGCCACTCTCATACGTTGCAAAAGAAGAATTTATCAACGCCGAATCGGCAAAACCAACGTTCCCTAGCACTGCAGAGGGCATTATGTGGTCATATCAGCTGGCTTCTGGCTTCTGACCCGGGTGGCGCCATGTGATACGAGTGACATAATGTAAATGAATGAATAGTGAGCACTATGGTAAATTTCACCATCACAAGATATGTGCTGACCCAGCACACATCATTCTCCCTTACTTTCTGTGGTTTCCATGGAGATCTATTGCTTTACCGTCTGACACACCACACCACTTCCTATTCCTGACCTTTGACCCTTATATGTTTTACCTGTCCAAGGGGGGCAGAACTTGTATTTCGAGCAGCTGTGTACGTTGAAGCACGTGGCAGATCTGCATCCATTGGCGCTCTGACATTAAGAAGGGACACAGCCATCATTAAGGCAGCAGTGGAAGGACACCAAGGCCCACGGATGTGTGTGTGGGGGGATGCGGGGGCCTTTGAAACTTCTCATGTGGCTGATTTTGAAAAAACCCAAATCGAGGGAACTATGATAATATGTCTTACAAATTTTTTATTTTTATTTATTGCGGCATATGTTTATGGCGCGACTCGAACCGCATGTATTGGAAATGCCTACAACACATGGTATTCCCAGGCGGTCTCCCATCCAAGAACCAACCAGGCCCGACCCTGCTTAGCTTCAGAGATCGGCAGCATTGGGTCAGACCGCGAAGAGTGATTGTTTGCCAGTAGGACATTCCTTTTAAGTTTCCCTGAAGGAGGCACTCAGGATCCTTTAACTAACACATTACGGTGCTGTATATTTATATAGCGCAAACTCGACCCTACAGTATTGGAGCGCTTTACCTGAGCGCCGTATTTACTTTACACATCCAAACATGGGGACAAACTTGTTTTTTTTTTTTTTGTTTTTTTTTTTTATATAGCGCGAACACGACCCGAAGTTATCGGAGCGCTTTACATGCGCCCCGTATCTCTATTACACATTCAGGCCCGGGGAGATTTAGTGACCTCCGAGCGCTTTATGCAAGCCTCAGCTTTGTTACCCGGCCCTAACCTTTCCCCATTAGGCCCGGTGAGCGTATATGATTAAGAACACTGCATTGTAGCGGGCCAGGGTAGTCCTATTACGGCGTATCTGAGCCCGCCTGTTCCGCGTGCCTACGGGCCGAGTCTGAGGCAGACCTTCAGCCGAAGCCATAGATGCCGTGAGTAAGCCTAGTAGCAGCGAGGCCTTCGAACATAATCCTCAAAGCCAGGATTTTTCATCCAAGAAAATTCCCTGACATTTCCAAAACGTAACCGAAGCGCACTTTCCGAACGCAATCTTATTTTAAAAACACTGTTGCTAATCAGGCCGCAAGGGGGGGGCTGCATTGTCGTGGAAAGCATCCCAGCTTGCAAAGGTGTTCCATTTAACAGGGGCTGTTCTACCCAGAGCTGGCCTTTGCACCCATAGCGCACTTTCCTAACACAATCATATACACATCTTTTTTTTTTTTTTTTTTTTTAAATGGGACCGTACACACCTTCTATGCAGCCTTTCTTCTTTCCGCAGCCTGGCTCTGGCTCCGCACGCGATGGCAGACTTCCTGGGTCACGGCGGTGTGTTGAGCAGCAAGCGGGCAGAACCCCGCCCCGGGCAATGGCATCTTGTAGTTACCGCTGTCTCCTGCCTGCTGTTCTGTGCCCTTCTGCCCTGCTTCCAAAGTTGGCAGCATGCCGCGCCGCCTCTCCTCGCTCCTTGAGCCCGTACCCTGCTAGTGCGGTCGGCGCTGGCTGCCGAGAGCCTCTTCCTTTCCAACTGCTGCCTGGGGAGCTGGGGGTCATGCCTGCATCTCCTGACCTCGGGCCTCCGTCCATTCTGCCCCCGACCCTCCATGCCCCGGCGAGGGCCGTACCGTCCTCTGGCGGTCACTCCTCGCTGTTCTTAGGTCGCGACGGCGGCAAGACAGTTGCTTGCTCGAGGTTTGCAATATAGGAGCTCTTGTGTAGACAGGACTGCTTGGAGCGGAGGAGGAATGGTATCTATTCCCAACGAAGAAGATACTTCCATGGATTGTCTCGCGATTTCTTACGTGATCCCGCTGTAATTGCTCCCTGTGCCTCCGGGTGGCACCGATCCAGCTCCCCGCCCAGGTCGTTGCTCTTGTTGCTCCGGGCACTGCCGTATTGGCTACAAGTGCTCGTGTGTCCTGAAACTGTGGTGGACCCTGCCCGACCCTCGACGACAGATGGGACGGGGGTGATCGCTGCATTTTTTCCCTCCACAAAACGGCGCGAAACGCCATGTAGCGTCCTTGCGCCCTCTTCTCCGGTCAGGTGGCTTCCCCCTCCTAACCCCCGATGCCGTTGCTCCCTTCGCTCTTCCACCATTACGAAGGAGGTCGTGAGGTCCTGCTGCAGTGCATGCCAAGTCTCGGATTCGGAGCCGAGCGGCACTGACCTGGAAAAAAGGACTAGCGCACTCGTGACTCCGCGATTCCCTGCGAGGCCCTCTGTACACCTCCCGTGCATCCGCCGCTGCCGGTGAAGGGAAACCCGATGTCCCTGCCTCTACCACTCGGATACTGCCGGCCGGCGTGGAGGCTCTTGCACCCGCTGCTCCCATTCTTGTGCGGCTGCACACTTCCCGTCGCCGGTTCGTGCTCGCGCCCCCATTGGCCGGAAAGTCGCCTGGAGCCTGCCGGGGTCCTTAGTCCTGCTGGTGTTTGGCGCGAAAGCTCCGCAGGTACGTCCAGGCTTTTTCTTCTTCTTCTTGGCGAGGGGGAGCCTTGTGATTGACTTTCCCGGGCCGTTGGCCCCTTTTAATCTCCCCCTTGCCTACCTTTCTCGCCCCCTGATTGGGGGGGGGAGCTTCCTTTGTTTGTGGGCCTATCCTGCCCTCCCCGGCTTAGCCGGGTTTTCCTGATTGCGGGGGCGTGGCATGGAGGGGTCCCGCCGCCGGCCGGCGTTTTACCCTAGGCCTCTATTGGGTCCGGCTTTGCCTTCCCCGGCCTGGGTCCTTTCTAGTCGAGTCCTACTTCAGTATGGGACAAGATTGGACATTTTTGTCAGGGCCGGTTTTGTTGTCTAGTCAGGCCCTGATTGACACAATATGAAAGACATTCCCTCACCAGAAACTATAATCATTTGAAGTATTTATTTGTTTAAGAAGTTTAAAAAAGTGTTATGTCCCAAAGCTAGGGGGTGGCAGTGGGGGCGGTCCGCCCTGGGCGGCCCTATTTTGGAGGCGGCCGGCGGCAGCTGCGTGGCACTGGTGTCCTGCCCAGGATTTATTTGGGCACATAGTCGCTGAATGTGATGTACACCCACCACCCCCACACGTACGGCTGTCGCTGAGCAGCACTGCACGCACACCTCACGTGTATGTAAGAGCAAGCGCACCTGGTCCCAGGGCCGTCAATCTTGTAGCGCGCAAAAGTGCTACCATTGAAGGCCCTGAGCATCATTTTGGGCCAGCCCCCGCACTGTGCTGTTAAAATGCAACAGGGAGGTGCATGCGCCACCACCCCTACACGCTCTCGGAGTCTCAGCAGTGCTGCTGGGCGATTCTCTGCAGACAGTCCAGCTAGATTAAGAACAGCAGCAGTCTCACTTAGTTTGAGACCGACCACCACCCCTCCAAGCCGCCTACAAAAGGAGGCCCTAGCGATTTGAATCGGCCAGAGTAGCACAGAATTAATTCTCAGCTAAGCTTTAGTTAGTGTAACATCTGACGGTCTAGTTATTCTTAGACCACTCCACGTCATCCACGGGCCAGGCGTGGCCTGCGGGGTCTAAATAAATTGAGCCGCCCGCTCGGGCGCGGTCTTCAAGCCGAGCACTGGTGTGGTCTCCCATGCTTATGTGTCCCCGCGCACCAGCGCGACCTAGCTCCCCCGCTCCCAAGGCCCGAGGCAGGGCCACATCACAGTTAGGATAGGACTGCACTTGTTAGTTCGGTTTCTTTTAAGCGTTCCCATGCCCGTGTGTGACACTGACCGCTCCCAAAAAGTAAAAAAACAAAAGGCACTCACTGTAGTATAAGAAAGTGCTAAATATCCGCGCGACTCCTACGTTCGCTGTCTCTCTGCTCTCGTCTCCTCGGGTGCTCTGGTATGCGCGGCTCACTCCCAGCGCCGCAATATGCAAAAATTCAGTTCATTACATTTTGCGGACTAGCAAGAAGAACACCAAACATGTCTGACGTGGAAACTGGAAGCACCCCACAGCCCCATTTCCAGGGGACGGCAACCTGCGCGAGATGTATGCGTTGTGAAAAAAAACCTGCCTTTGGTCCAGTACATTAGAGCCTTAGCTGTTGCTAACTTAGCGCTGGGAGGCCTACTTGGATAGCTACGCGCTTTATAAAACCCTACGAATGGAATAGAATCAGAGCATGCTCCAGATACTCCCCCATTCATCCTTCAACCTACGTCACTCTGCATCCCACCAAAGCCCTTCCACTGTCCGTGACACATTGAGGTACTCATTCATTATTATCTTTATTTCGGTCTCTTGGACCATAAAAGATTTGCAGAATAAACATTTTTTACAGATGATAAAACAATCAAATACAAAACAGTTATTCATAAAAAATATATAAAACAGATTCATTCAATTGAAGTTAACTTGATACATTGGTTACGCCTGAACCACATTGCTGTTAAAAATTTTGCAACTTCGAATACAATTGGGGCCGAGAGATCATTTTTTAAAATCCTGTATGCTGGAAGATACCGTCGGAAGCCCAAATTTTTTAGTAGTGGGACAAGCCAGTAGTTCCTTGCTCTTTTATATACTGAACAAAAGAATATAATATGCAAATCAGTCTCTCTCGGGTGAGCACAAGCTGGACATTGCGATGTAGTCTCAGAATTTGTCCAGCGAGCAGTATGCGCTTTGAGGGGGAGGGTACTATACCGCCACTGCAAAAATAATTTCCTTGCAAGCGGGGGGCCTATGTTATCAAATGCAAGCTCTAGATGGTATGTATCTTTGGACCGCAAAAAATCCCCCATTAAGGACTTCTCCTGGGCATTTTTAATTATAGCGCATAAGTGGTGCTCATAGTAGACCTTAGAAAGTAACTTTCGTGGAGTTCTAGGACAAATATTTTCAGGATCGGACCAGAGGTTTGGTCTGCCTAGTGACTCGCAGATTTGCTTAATGTATCTGAGCCAAGGAATTTGTGTGGGGTTGGCAAGTCGCATAATCTCCTGGAGCTCAGCTCTATAATTGGCCAATTCTGGTGTAGACCAAAGTCTGCGCCAGTACATTAAGGGTTTAAGACCCAACTCCTCTGTGATTGGTCTAAGGCCTAAATCAAGCCTAAGTGGGAGGAGAGGGGTACTGGACGGGAGACCTGTCAGCTGTCTTAAGAAATTATTCTCGATGACCTGCATATTATGGGTGGCGGTGTGCCCCCATAGTTCGGCTCCATAGGTCACTGCCCCCTTTGCCTGAATTCTATAAATTTGGAGGCGGGGGGAGAACGGCTGAAAGGTCAATCCTCGTGTCAACCTTGCTATACCACCTATCATTTGGGTCAGTTTTAAATTCACCCTATCACGGTGCGAATCCCAGGTCAAAGACTGGTTAATTGTTACCCCTAGGTATTCAAATGTATGGACCCTCTCCAGCCTAGAGGGCCCTAGAACAGATTGGCGCGTGTTGACGAGGGCGGATTGAAGATCATGTACTTAGTTTTAGAAGCATTAATCTCCAATCCGCGAGTCGCGCAAAAATTCGCAAATCCGTCCAAAATCCGTTGGATACCCATGGGGGATTTAGAAAGCAGCAGGGTGTCATCCGCAAACAAAATAGCGGGAACCCTTGTGCCATCAAGCCTGGGAGCGTCAGTGTCCTTCGGGCCGTTAAGATGACTAATCACCCCGTTGACAAAGAGGCAGAAAAGAGTTGGTGCAAGCACACAACCCTGTCTGACCCCCTTGTCAACGGGGAAACGGTCCGAGAGAATTCCTCCTCTTCCGCATCTAACCCTTGCGAAATTACCCTGGTGCAGTCTTCTCAGAATTGACAAAATATCAGCTGGGACCCCAAGATCCGCCAGAACGGCCCACAGTTTGTCCCTGGGGACTAAATCGGATGCGGCGCGAAGGTCAACAAAGACCGTATATAGGCTGCCGCACTCGATTAGCACAGTCTTCCAATATATAAAATTCAAGCGGAAAATCTGGTCGATAGTAGAAATTCTTCTTCTAAAGCCAGCTTGATAAGTACTCCTGATTCCGCATTCCTCAATCCAGTCTTGCAAGCAATTGAGGATGAGTCTTCCAAATAGTTTTTGGGGGACATCGATGAGGCTAATAGGTCTGTAATTGGCTGGGAGTAGAGGCGAACCCTTCTTGAATATTGGGACAATCTCTGAACCCAGCCAAGTATCAGGCAACTCCATACCCTCCAGAATGGAATTAAATAAGAGCATAAAGTAGGGTGCCCAGACTTCTGGTTCCTGCTTGAATAAATCCCCTGGTAGGCCGTCCAACCCAGGTGCCTTACCTGTTGCCAGACCCATGATAGCCATTTTAATCTCTTTTAGCGCAAATGAGAGCCCCTGTGAGCTATTATTTTCTGGCTGGACGGAATCATCCTCAGTCCCATCAGGTAACTTGTAAAGGGACTGAAAGTGTTCATGCCAGATCTTAGCTGAGATATTAGGCTCTACTGCGGAGACCAGCTCCTCCGAGCCGGTATTCGCACATCGCCAGAACTTGCGCGAGTCCCCTTGTGCTAAGAAGTTTGTTAAATTCTCCCATTTTTGTTGCTCCCATTCGATTTTTGCATTTTTAATTATGGTTTTATATACCATTCCTCTATCCCTGATTTCCACCTTATCCGTCCCTGCCTTGATTGCGGTCAAAAGAGCGCTTTTGGCCTTCCTGCAGGCAGAATTATACCAGAGGGGGCCAGGAACATGCCGGTTAGCCCCTTTAGACATTCTAGTTAAAATTTCGGATGTGGATTGAATGAGATCAGCATGTAGCTGGCCCAGCTGGTTAAAAAATCCTTGGATACTACCTTGGACACTTAGGACTTGAGCCTTCTCGAGCGTGGGGATTAGTAGGGCGTACAACTTGGGTATCATCCCTTGTTCAACTGCTAGTTTCTCCCACTTTATTCTACGTCTGTTGTTCGAGAGTAGTAGCCCCAACTCAGATAAGTCCCGTTTCTTCCCCCTAGGCTCCAGGCCGGAGTGATAAAACTCCAGCTCCAGAGCATTGTGGTCACTATCTGCTCTTGGTATTACCCGGAAATCACTTAACTGCGACCACAAGGGCAGTGGAACCAGAATATAATCAAGTCTTGAAGTTTTGTCCTCTCTGTGGAAGGTACATCTCGGCGGAATATCCAATTTTAGCCTTCCATTGCAGGCCCTAAGCCCGTGCTTCAGTGTGAGAGATGTGATCTGTAATGCCAGAGGGGACCAAACTCTTGGGGACGGTAGGTGCGATGATGGTATGGACCATACAAGGTCCTCCTCCTGAGCCAGTCCGTCCAATGTACCCAGGAGTGGTTCAAAGTGGCAATTTAGGTCGCCTCCTAGTAGATATGGAATGCCCTCCGGGGTAGCATTTAGAACAGAATCGAGGTCTTCAATAGTGCGGGATTCTTGCGAGATATTGACTGGCCTGGAGTAGACATTCATTATCAAAAGGCTATATGAGTTTGGCCACTCCAATAGTACAGCCAGAATATCATCGGAATTGAGTGGAAAGGTAGCAGCCCTGCAGCCTAAATCTGTAGCTACCCAAATTGCAAGACCCCCCGAGGGGCGGCCTTTACCACTCCGTTTTGCATTTTTAGAAAAAACAGCGAAACCTGAGCGAGTGTGGCCTTCCCTCAACCATGTTTCTTGGAACAGGCATATGTCCTTGTCCTCTATAAAATCGCTCCAAGTCGGACAGTTCAATTTGCTAGACAAACCTGCCACATTCCAAGATAAATTTTTGAGAGGGGGCAAATTAGACTTTTCTAATTGGGAGGCGGGAGGTGCAGCGGCATTAGAATGCACCATCATTTTGTCAGTCGATTCGCCCTGAGGAGGTATCACCAATGTTGCAGTAGATAATAGGTTAGGAGTCCCCGAGCAAATTCCCACATTTGCTGGTTTCTGTTCAGGACCCTTTTTCTGAGTGGGGGTGACTCTTTGCACATCGTATATCAGAGGGTTTTTATGAACCAAGTCCTCCCCTGATCTACCCAGTCAATCCACCATATCTAGGTGGCTGAACCTGTTATATGTGGGAAAGCAATCATCCATCGGGATTCTGAGACTAGGATAGTCTTTTGTTGCAATGGGCTACGTCCCCTTCTAGGTACAGATTCCCAACCCTCCTCTTCCCTCTCGCACCCTGTCGGGGGGTAAAAGAATGATAAAGGGAGGGTTTGGATGGGTGATTCATATGCGTTCCGGGGCCAGGTGCATATGTGCCTGACAATAGCGGGGTCCCTAAAATTGATCAGAACGCAGTCTCCCTGGATAGATTTTCTAGTGGTACCTAACCATGGGACTCTCCTCACCATGAGGACCTCACTATGTGTGCCCACTGGGAGGGGTCTGTTGTTGGAGAGCCAGTGAATGACCTTATTTTTTAGGGCCCCCACAGGTTCGCTAGTGGAGGGTTTTAACTCTGGGATGCCTGTTAGGGTCACTACATAAGGGGTCGCCTGAGGCGGCAAATTGACTATCCTGTGGTGTGAATCATTCGCAAATGCCACAGCTGTGTGAGCAACCAGATCCTCATGGGAATTTGTATTTGTACTTGTTAAAATTTGTGGTGGTGAGGTTTTCGAAGAAGCTGCAGGGGCCTGTTGCGTTAAAATTGGCTGCGGTATAGGAAGCCCTTTTTGTAGGGCAGGCTCTATTGTAGTCTCACTCTCCCTATTGATCGTGTCTCTAGATATAAGCTTTGCCTCTGTTAGATGTGTAAGACCCTTACTAATTTTTAATAAAAGTGATTCCATCTTAGTTATGCGATCCTCCAAGGGATTAAAAATCTCCTTCAGGAGAAAACGAATACCTGAGAGGGTGAGAACCTCATCTTTAAATGTGGAATTTGGGCTAGGGGGCGACTGGACCAGGATTGGGGTGGGTATAACCCTTTTTTTCCCCGTTTGGTTCGGCACCTTAGTTATTAAAGTCTGATGATTAGCCTTATTTTTTGAATTATGCTTAGGTGCTTTCGCCTTGCATCCCCCTGAAATTTCAGCCCTACTTTTTCTTTTGGAAATAGCTCCCTCCCTCTCCTCCCGAGATAGCTGGGTGCTATAGCGAGCTCTCTCAGTGAGAGCATCAGTGTTGGGGAAGGTCGTTATGATACTAGATGGAAGCGAGGGCGGCCTCACAGGAGGAAGGGGTAAAATGCGTAACTCCGTGATAGCGGACACATCGCAGTCAGTGGGAGTTATAGTGGGGCTGTGTGGGTCAACTAAATCTAAAGTGGTATTTACCCCCCCATTCTCTGAAGATGTGTGAGCACCGGTTTGTTCAGGCGTAGTAGCAAGTGCAGGGGGGCCTAGTGAGGATCTCCGAACCCAGTCAATTTCTTGGGATAATCGCCTTTCCAGAATAGTAATTTCATCGATTAAAAGTGAGCCTGCTTTGGCAAAATAAGTGTCCAAAGTACCTTTTGCCGCTCCAGCGGCCAACGTGGTTCTGCTTCTCGTTTCTCTTGTAGACATTTTCGAACCTCACATCCGCAGGTAGTGTATAACGATGGTCAGCAGTGGGGGGGCCCGGGCCCTGCCTCGCCTGTACTCGAACGGCCTCAAACGGCCCGCTCTTAGCCCGGTCTTCGCCCCGTGCTTTGTTCGCTGCGTGCTGGCTTCACAGAATGCAGGATTCAGGGCACAGTTCGGCGTACACGTATTCAAGTTCCCAGCAGCAATTAATATTCACGAGCGGCTCCCGCGAAGCGGGGGCTGCGAGTCGTTGCCGCAGTAACAGCAGGGGTGCTTGGGAAGAGGACCCAGCTGCGCCGGTGGAGCTGAAGGCGCTGGGGAAGCTGGTCCTCGCAGTCCCAGCCTCAGGATCAAGTGCAATGTGGAAGCTTTCGCTGCGTGCTGGCTTCACAGAATGCAGGATTCAGGGCACAGTTCTATTCGCTGTTACAGAGGCTTATATTTGGATTCCTTCTGCACAGATCGTAATAAAGCTGATGATCTGAAAGATTTTCTTCAAATCACATGGAAGCTGCTTGCGATGGTATAGAGCATTTGGAGGAGATTAATACAATAAGGCGTGATCCATGCATTTCTACGTTCTGTCGCTGGTCCTAGTCTGTACACCAGGGCCAAAAAGCTACTCTATGGCTGTTGCTGATGGACAGGTTGGCCAGATCTTCTATGGTTACTGCTGTTGGGACAGGTAGGCCGCGTAAAGGATCCGCGGAGCTTCGTTCATCTAGCAATTCAGTGGTTTCATCTTCAATGTCTCGACCAAAGCAAAAATAAAATAAAAACTGCCCGACCATCCGCAACACCAGCTCTCTCCCACCTATCAGTCACCAGGTACCATCCACCACCAGCTTAACTCCACCCATCCAGAAGATACCCATGCCTCCTTTCCATAGTCAAGATAAGGGTGGAAAAAAGGAAGTAGGGATGAATGAGTAGGAGGATGACTGTATATGTGGATGAATGAGTGGGTGAAAGAAGAAGTGAAGGATGATGGATGGACACATGAAAGGATAGTAAAGTAAAAGGATGGGTGGATGGACGAGTGAGTGAATGGATAGGTGGATGGACAAGTGAAAGGATGGCAGAGCAAAGGGATGAATCGTTGAGTGAATGAATAGGTGGAGGGATAGCTGAAAGGAGGATAGCGTAAAGAGATGGATGAGTGGGCAAAAAGATCTGTGAATAGAAGTCATAGTGGATGGATGATGAATGGATGGCAGGGTGAATAGATGGATGGCAAAGTGAATTAATTTATGGGTGGATGGCAGATTGGATGGATGGCAAAGTAAATGGATGGATGCGTGGCAGTGTGAATGGATTAAAGGCAAAGTGACTGAATGCATGATTTGATAGCAGAGTGGATGGATTGATGAATGAATGGCAGGATGGATGGTAGAGTGGATGGATGAGCGGATGGATGGCAGAATGGATGGATGGCAGAGGGGATTGATGCATGGCAGAGTAGATGAATGGGTGGTTGAATAGCAGAGTGGATGGATTGATGGATGAATGAATGGCAGAGTGGATCGGTGGTTGAATGGATAGATAGAAGAGTTGATGAGTGGATGGATGGTGAATGGGTGGCAGAGTGGATGGCAGAGAGGGTGAATGACAGAGTGGATTGATGGATGGATGGATGGAAGAGAGGATAGGAGGATGGATGGATGGCAGAGTAGGCTGATGGATGGCCGAGTGGATGAATGGAAGAGTTAATGAATTGATGAAAGGATAGCAGTTGATCGATGAATGGCGGAGGTGATGGTAAGATAACAGAGTGGAGGATGGATGGCAAAGAGAATGGATGGCAGAGTGAATGGATCAATGGGTGGCAGAGTGGATGGTTGGTTTTTAGACTGTATGGATGGGCAGATGGATGACATAATAGATGGTTGGCAAATTGGATGGATGGATGGATAGTTGGATAGAATGGGGAAATATTGAATGATAGATGGACGGGTGAATGGATGACAGAATCTAAAGGTGAAATAGTGGATATCAGTAGGTGGATGGAAGGGTGAAAGAATGAATAGATAGATACATGGGTGAAAGAGACAAGGAAGCTGTTCTATTGAGGGTTCGGCTCACTTGCTTTGCTTGCTTGGAGGCATCAGCGCTTTAATTCAAAGTAGAGGCTACTTCAATTTTCTGCAGAAGCAATTGTTAGGATCAATTAATGTCAATGCCTGCCACCCATAAGTCGCCACATTTTGTCCCTGGCCACTGCTCATATTTTCTCTACATTTTCCTTATCAGAGTTCGTGGCACTATGATTTTTTTCAGAAACACTACAGTGCGCATGTCAGGACACCAGTGTCTGCTTCAGATCACCAGCTTCCTCTGAAGCTGACAGGAGGATGACTGAGGGGGCTAAGGCAGACCCCGAAGGTACTGGAATATTTCATCATCGCCCCCATAGAACCTATGTTTTTAGTTTTTTTTGCTTTAAAATGCACTATTTAACCCCCTTTTTAAAACCATTTTCATGGTGAAAAACCCTACCACAAAGTCTCCACAAGAAGTCAGACTCGCTCGCTGGAGTTCAGGGTAAGTATTTTACCCCATCACTTTCGAAGACAACCAGCTGCCACTGCATCCATGAAACCAGTGATATCTTTATTAGAGCAGCAGTGAGTCAACTGATTAGGATATGCTTAGTTTCTCATTGAAAGTTCAAGTTCTTCCATTGCTGTTCGGATACACTCATCCCTAAACATACCCTATAGAACCCTTGTAATTTTTTATCCTTTTTAAGAAGCCTTCCTCATCTGTTGAGGCTATTGGAGGTTGAAGAGCCCTGTAATAGCGGAAGAGACACCTGAGATTTTCAATAGATGCTCCTATGTTTTTAGTCTATTTGTGAATGAAAAGAGTTATGCAATTCACTAAACGACCGCAGACATATGGCAGAGTGTCCAAGTGGGTAGATCATTTTCTTCCACCGCAGTTACCTCTTAAAGCATTTTGTCAGGTAGTTTTATTCTTCGACCTGTTTTTATCAAGTTTGCCATTTGGCTTACCAGTCTGCATGGTAAGTTTCCACCTAAAGTAGGATGGTCCACTCTGGGCGCTATAATTTCTATCTGAACGGTCAATGGGCTTGTTCTTTTTTTCAGGACATTTTCTTTTCTATTGGACTCCTCAGCCTTGGTCTCTTTTCTGGAATTTGTTTAATGATGACTCCTTCTTTGCATATTCCTACTATTGATTCCAGTGGCGGCTGGCATGTACTGAGGGTGGTGAGGGTCACAAAAACAAACAAATAAATAAAAGAAATACACTTACCTCCACAGTGCGACGTCCTCCTCCCGTGTGTGTCTTCCAGGAAGCTCCTGATGCAGGAAATTGCACTGCCCAATCCTGGCGCTGCTTTCATAGCATGAAAGTAGCACCAGGATTGGATAGAGCAAGCTCTCTCAGCATTCCTAAGAGCACTGAAGGCCTGCACTTTCTCTAACACAGCTGTCTAAAACAGCTAGGTTAGAGATCTTTAAAATGTGCATGTCTGCCTGGCCGTACCAAGACAGCCAGTCAAACAGACATGCACATTTTAAAGCGCACAGCTCCCTGCTGGCTATCACCTCAGCTTCTGGCCGGAATCTTGGGACATCTGGTACAGGGTATGCAAAATGGTAATGGAAATGGCCAAGGGTGTGCTCGCAAAGGATGTGCCCGAGTCGCAACTCTTGCAGGGTAACTCAAGTCTGTGGGACACCTGCTATCTCTCCCTCAGTTATCCAACCTAACTTGTGCAGCACAGCAGAATGTGTGCATTTAAATATTCTATCAGCTCTTGAATTCTGTCACTAACAATGTCTGAAAGTGGAGCTTGGAGGGGCCACTACCACCGACAGATAGTGCCAGAACAACCTGTTCAGAGAAACCCCATTTACTTCGTTTTTGAGTTTCATTTCTCTCTTACTTATTCATTCTCTCCTTATTTCAGTTTTCCCACTCTTTTTCCCTACTTGTTTTACTTTGCTTTCACCCTCACCCCTGATTTCTCTTTTAAATTGTATTTCCCTCTAATCTCCCTTTTCCACTACTTACTCACTGATTGTGTTCTCTTTCATCTTTTGTTCCCTTTTTGCCCCCGCTGTCTCAAATCACTCATTTTATTCTTCTCAAATCAATATTCCCTATTTACAAAATTACATGCTCTTGATTTACTTTTTTCTCTAAGTCCCTTTTTATTTTTTCTCCCCTTTCCCATCTTCGTAATCTTTTAATTTTTCTCTTTTATTCTCTCTTAATCCTCTTTGTACCCTTCCTTTCCCTCTCCTTGATCTTTTTTCCGGCTTACCTGGATATTGTTTTGATGTCTACTTTGGTACCACCAACCTTTCCTTTTGTTTTAGCTTACTTATCTTTGTTATACTTGTTTTTTTCCACTCGTGGGTTTGTTTAGGGAGTCTGAGCCATAGTTGATAAGCAATGAGAACTGCATGGCTCGGGGAGAGGATATGGCCTAATGGCTAGAGCGTCGACCTCAAAGGTGGGGAACCGGGTTCGAGTCTCGGCAGGGTCGGTCAACATCCTGTGGTTTTGAGCAATTACTAAATCTCCCCCTTCCTAACAAAATAATGTGTCACTCTGTAAGGCAACTGATGCTCATGTAAAGCGCCCTAATACCTTCGGGTCGAGTTTGTGCTATATAAAACAAAAACAAAAAAAAAAGAAAGAGGCCGTGACCACAACCACACATCCCACCACCCAGCCGTAGTTAAAGGCTGTTACTATAGAAGAAGGGAATGATGCTGAAACCTAAGAGAGGCATAAGGATAGCCTTCAACATTGTTCAGTGGGCTTGAACTGCAGTTGCTACTGCGGGTGAAGGATAGTTAAAACCAAGGACACCAGGACCAGTTACTTTAGTGGGAGATGCAGAAATGACATGGGGCGAGTGTGAGATGCTATAAAACAGCTATTCCAGCAGTACAAGCAACAGGAGCATAAGTACCAGTGTGACATGCTGCATGAACTGAGGTACCAGCAGGAGACAGCAGGAATGCTATCATTGATGATAAGAGGAGGGAGGTTAATTCTGCACTAACAGCAGACATAATAGGTCTGTTGCATACTTGATTAAAATGGTGATGCTGTCAAGATCACTGTACTATTTCTCAAACTTACCAATTCCCAGATCCAAGAGCCTCTTCCACATGCTGGATGCCATGCTAGGGAATCTAATTAGAAATAATGAATGGTGCAGAGTAGCACTTTCCTTTCCAAATTGAAACTACCCATGGAGCGGGGAGGCCTGGGAGCCCTGCACTTCAAGCACTGCTATCTAGCGGTGCAACTGCAGCAGCCTTCTCACGAGCACTATCTCGCGGTGCAACTTCAGTGGCGTTCACGAGAATTAATGTGTATAGTGTGGCCTATGTGACATTGGTTTTATTTATAAGGACCTGAGGGGTGTTTCTTAAATGACATGCATGGAGTGGAGCAAAAAGGAGATAGCTATAGCTTTGCTTATGTTTCTAAATACTGTTGTTGTTTGATAGAGTGTGGGTGTAGAGTGTGACCTATGTGGGAGTTGTTTTGGTGTTGTGCTTGATGTCTAGCAGGTGGTTTTACTGCTGTGGTCTTGTGGTAGCAGTTAAGTATTGAGTGGTGCAAAGAGGAGGAAGGGATACATTTACTTATGCGTTTAGCTACCATTTTAGTGCTGGTTGGCCTTCATCAACTGAGACTTGACCTTCGAGGTTTGCTCTTTGCTTACGCCGCAGTTTCACGCCCTTTCTTGTGCAGTGGAGTGGAGAGTGGCGTCATAACTTAAACCCTGCCAATCCACCTCTGCTGCTCACCGAGTGGTGTTGAATGTTGCAGAGTGGAGGGGCGTACAATGGAGTAAAATGTGGCAGAGTGATGTAGAATGGAGTAGAGTGGAGTGGCATAGAGTGGAATAAAGGGGTGCGGAATGGCGTACAGTTGAGTGCTGTCGAGGGGAGTGGTGAAGAGTGGAATAGAATAGAGTAGCATGGTGTGGAGTGCCATAGAGTGGAGTGGCTTAGAATTGAGTGGTGTAGAGTGGAGTGACATAGAGTGCAGTGGCATAGAGTGGAGCGATGTAGAATTGAGTGTTGTAGATTGAAGTGCTACAGGGTGGAGGAGAATGGCATAGAGTAAAGTATCTTACAGCGGACGTAAAGTGGCATGGAGCAGAGTAAAGTAGCATAAAGTGGTTAAAGTGAGTAGAGTGGAGTGGTGTGGTATAGAGTGGCATATAGTATAGTGGCATACAGTGGCATACAGTGGATTGGCGTACAGTGGCATAGGGTAGAGTTGAGTAGTATAGAGTGGTATAGAGTGGAGAGGAGTGTTGCAGAATGGAGAGACGTGGAGTGGCGTAGAGTGAGGTAAACTGTCTTAGAGTGGAGTAGAATGGAGTAGAGTAGAGTAAAGTGGTGTGGAGTGGCATAGCGTGGAGTAATGTGTTGTGGAGTGGAGTAGAATGGAGTAGAGTGAACTGGCATAGAGTGGTGTAAATTTGTGTGGAGTGGCGTAGAGTGGCATAGATTGTTGTAAAGTGGCATGGAGTGGTGTAGAATGGAGTGGTCTAGCGTGAAGTGTTGTAGAGTGTAACAGAGTGGAGAGTTGTAGAGTAAAGTGGGGTGGTGTAGAATTGTGTAGAGTGGCGTGGATTTGAGTGTCATAGAGTGGGGTGGAATAGCGTAGAGTGAAGTGGAGGGGTACAGAGTGGAGTAGAGTGTCATAGAGTGGAGTGCAGTAGAGTGGAATGGTGTGGAGTAGAGTGGAGTAGGATGTTGTAGAGTGTCATAGAGTGGAGTAGACTGGCGTAGAGTGGAGTGATGTGGAGTAGAGTGGGGTGTTGTAGACTGGAGTTGATTGTTGAAGAGTAGAGGTGCAAAGTGGAATAATGTCAGAGTGGAATCGAGTAGAGTATCACAGAGAGGAGTGGCGTAGAGGGGAGTATGCATGGTGTGGTCTTGCACTAACATTAGAGACAGTCCATTTTCAATTGGAATGACCATTGCGTTTGCACAGACGTATAGTTTTACAGTTTTTGTAATAAAAATATACAGTGCACAAACAAGAAGGTGTGGACAATGTAATTACCTAGTATAGTGATTCTTTTTATTGTGTTAAAATATTTGTTTTCACCACACTTCAGAATTAAAGAAAAAATTCCTTCATTTGTGCTTTTCTAATTCTGATATATTCTGAAATATTTGCACAGTTAATTTTATGTCATTTAAAGTTTGTGGTGTGCTTTAAAAAATAACTTCCTACAGCCTCTCCTTTCACATCCCCAGTACCCAGCAAAATTGTCAAATAAATTGGCACATAAATCCTTTCACTTTGCGGTCAGAGAAAGAAAATTAAACACCAAACTCCTTCGGGGGACAGAGCCTAAAATCTGACCTCTGACTTTCAATGCACAGCAAATGTGACAAGATAAAAACAAAATGTAATGAGCTGTTTATTGCTCTATTCACTCCTGAACTCTAGCATGGTTATTTTGGGGTGTTTCAGCATCCCTCACTTTCCTACTTTCAGCAGGTATGGTATGGGCGTGAAATTGAGGAAGAGGATTGATTGTTTAAGTTATGCTATTGGTAAAGACCACTGACCAAAATCAACAAGGTCATAGACAGAAAGAACATTGTTCCTCACAGGCCTGCAAGACTGATGAACTGGTAGTGGCAGAGATAAGTAGAATCAGTCAAGCAGAAAGAAAGGAGGCAGGAAACCTTTTCAAAGAAATAATGCATGTTTACTGCTCCCTGAAGTAGCATACAAGGTAGACAGCTGAATACACGCCAGTTCATGGACTGCAGTACAAAAAAGAAAAAAAAAGAGTTCTCATAAAGTGATCACTCGTGGAAGAATACAGGGACCCAGTCAGAAAGGTAGTAAATAAGCTATGCACCACACAATGGTCAAAGACATGTTGGACAGACTTAAACAAAAAAAGCCAGCATATAGAATGCAAGTCTAAAACAAATAAAGCCAGCAAATAGAATGCAACCCTAAAACAAATATAGCTAGCAAATAGAATACAAGCAAATGTGAAGTGCAAAACACAAAGCTAAAGATAAGCAATGGGTGGAATGTATTCCTAGGGAAGGATTCAGCATGTCCCCAGTATGTCTTTGGAACCAGACAGCTGTGCTGTCTGGTATGCTTTGTCATAAAAAAGGAGGGTCAGAATGAAGGGGATCGATCCTGGATGGTATAAATACACTGTAAGGTACCGAAAGGCAGATCGTAAGGATATAAAAGCAGATCAAAGACAGTGAATCAAAATAGTTTTATCTGGGAGGGAGAGGTTCAGGGGGGATAAAAAAAATGCATCTTTAGGGGTGTGTTAAAGGGAGGCTTAGCGGTTTCAGGCCGTCGCATGTATTATTGGGTCATCCAACTGATGGTATCGAAGAGTGGGTGTTTGGAGGGAAGGAGGAACCAGCATAAAGGT
Organism: Triturus cristatus; assembly: GCF_964204655.1. NCBI lineage: Eukaryota > Metazoa > Chordata > Amphibia > Caudata > Salamandridae > Triturus > Triturus cristatus. Next base: position 662,506,273 of record NC_140583.1, read on the forward strand.
TGACCGTGAGGCTATGGGCAAACGAGGATATCATGCCTTCATACATGATAAGAGCAAGATAGGTACACTTTCTAGCCGCACTCAGGTAGTGGTGAAGGCGAGGCATGACACTCATAAGTACTTGGGATCGAAAAGCAAACTGACCACCATGACCTCATTGTGGGATAGTGAACACCTTGGAGAAGTGCGGAAATTGAAATGTCATGCAGGTGGAATCCGATAGGGCTTTACAAGCTGTGGAATGTCTGGAGGGGGGCACTCCTGTCATTCGAGGACCTGCAGGCGGAATACGATATTGCGGAGGGGGAAAGATTCCGATACCTACAACTGCAGCACGCTCTGAGATGCCACCTGCCTGAAGGGGAGCAGTTGATGGAATATTCTCCCATGGAGGACCACCTACTGCTAGACCCAATGCCATCCAAAGCGCTCTCCATGGTCTAGCAGAAAATAATGAACAATTCACCAGGTTGCCTCCCCTCCCTGAAGGAAGCCTGGAAGGGCGACACAGGCCCCTTAGAAGACGACAACTGGGAGGAAGCCATCCAAAGCCCCAGGGAAATGGGCATAAGGGCACTATTCTGCCTTATACAATTGCGCATACTACATAGATCCTATTATTCTCCATCTAGGCTACATTGCATGGGCAGTACCGATTCAGCCCAATGTATCTGGAGTTGAGGAGCAATGGGCACCTTTTCCCACACACTTTGGGAATGCCCCAAGATGCAGCGCTCCCGGAGGGAGGTTGCAGCAGTCATGACTGCGGTTACGGGCTTGGAGATATCCCCCGAGGCTAGATGGTTGATCTTGGGCATTTCTGGGGAAGAGAAGTTGTCCAAATACTCCAGATTGTGCTTGTCACTGGCAGCAGGGGTGGCTAAGTGAAACATTTCTAAAGCATGAGGAGTAACTAGACCCCAGATATCCGGGACTGGAAGAATCATTTGGACTGGTGTCAACTAGTTGAGCGCGAGGTAATCCAGAGCTGAGATTACCCTCATAAATACGAGAGGGTATAAGGCAACTGGGCACAGTACAGGGGGACCTGAGGTGGGCTGAGGACGGGACATAGGGTGGATCCGGGAACAGCTCTTGCCGAACTTACTTGGGGATAGGACACTGCACCCAACGCATCATGTGGGCACTTGTCGAGTCATTGCTACCATTGATGGACGTAATCTGTAACCCCCTATGACCTATGATCTGTACTTGATGTTTGTCATGTATTGTTGTGCGCTGAGCAATCACTGAATAAAAAGTTGCTTACATATTTTTTTTATCTGTGAATAAGACAGGTTTCAACTTTTTCCTGATTTGGCTATAGTCCTCATGCTTTCTCAGTGTGTGTGGGAGAGTGTTCCAGAGAAGTGGTCCCAGGACTATTAATGACTTTCCTCCAAAATTCAATTTACTTTTTTGGGCATATGTTCACTGATCTCAAATTCCTTGCTGGATGATATGGTAAAGCCAGTGGTTGAATGTGAGTGCTTAGTGTAACAAAAAAGTCTGAAACTGAAGCCATTTTTTCACAAGTCTGCTCTACTCTGGAGCTCGCCTCGATCTCTCAGCCCTGCCCCGCACGTCTGATGTGATGAAGGGCTCAGTGTTGGCTAGGGCATGAAACAACAGCTACAGTACCACTGCATGGGAATGCACTAGATGAAGATACTATATGTCGCCCTTACTTGTCTGGCAACCTGTGACAATTTCTCTATGGCTTTGATGAGTCTTCCGGGGCCTTTTGCTGGTACGGGGGGACATGGTGGTGTAGAGATCTCAAGCATGGATGTGAACTTGTATCTTCGGAGCAAAGGGGCAGTGTACTGCCCAGCCTCTGGCATATATGGCACGTGACAAACATCTTCTTAACAAGTAAATTCAGGAGAGGAAACCATACCTCTTGCCATAATAGTTTTATTGTAGGTAAACCACTGCAGTGGTTCTCGTGTGTCACCTCTACTACTTTCTAGAATAATAATGCATTGAAATTGCGCTGCGAATATTCTTGTCGATAATGGTCACAAACTGTACTGGTGAAAGGTCCTTTTCAAAGTTGAAGCTCAGAAAAAATGAGCTAGTTTGCTGCTAGCAAATCCAGAAAGAGATGCATACTTTAAGTAGTGTCTTACAGGTGCCTAATATTGTACAGAGATGCTCCAAGGTTTGACTTAGAAGCTTTATTTTTCAGAAACACATAGTGACATTTTTGGTATTCATTGAATCTAAGTAAATATTCATAGAAACACATTTACTTTCCTTTTTCTAAAAATCATCTGCATTAAGATGTTTGACTTCTACAACCTAAACTGCACTTAAAATACCTCTAGATGCTCTGGAATCACAGCACATTGTGCACTTATAGCATTGACATTATATGACAAGAAAAACTGACAAATGGGAAGAAGACCCAAGAACCAAATCACTTTGAATAATGTTCGCAAGAAAATGCCAAAACCGTATTCTATGTGACAAACAGCATTGTCAAAATTCAAGCCAACAACATAGAGTTCTTGTACTCAATCTTGCCTATTTCGTCCTTCTCCAACTATGAAACAACCAAAGAGGGCCTGACCATTCAGGAAAACAGCATGGATGCCTTGCAGGCATCTCCAAGACTGAGTAGACCAGGAAAATGGTAAATCATAAATAGGGTCCATCTGAGCATCATAAAAGTATTGTCAGCAGTTCACAAAAGCCTATAACTTTCTATGGTCTATAACTTTCTACTTATCATTGAAACTTAATTCAAGCCTTTGATACAGGCAGCAAACATTGCCTTCAACAAAACTTCCAAACCCAGCAGCATTTATGTTCAATTCCTCAAAATTAAAATAGAACTCCTAAACACAATTACTGCACAGGTCAGGTGTAGGTAACAAGATTTGCAGAGATACAAGATGAGGTCCAACAAGGATAATTGCTCAATCATGTTCTGTTTAACCTATGAACCATGATGTATATGATATCATCCAAACAAACACCTATTGCACAGAACACGTTGAAGAAGGTTGAACGCCAATGCTTTTCTGTATTTATTACTGTTTGCTGTCAGCCCATGCAATAAAGTTCGTCCCAGAATCAACATTGTTAAGGCCTTAAACAATTTGAATTTCACCAGTAAAAGGTTAAAGGTAATGTTCTGAGCATGTCTGAGGAAAGAAAGAACCAATGTTAACAATAGAAAGAAGGTAAGAAGAACAGCACTGAAAATAGTAAATGCATAGAAAGTTCTATACCTCAGGCTGAAATGAATGAAAAATAATATCATGGAACAAGACATTGATTGAATCTAGACAGGTGGATACAGAATTTTGCTAGAAAATGGGACAACATCACTCTGGCCTACTTCAATAATGTTATATGTGATACTTAGAGTGACTGAGAGAGTGGTCTAGCACAACCAGACGGCCCCACTGATCTTCATTTGTCTTCAGGTGTGGATTCAAGTAACATAATCACTATAAAATGTAATGTAAGTAATTACAGCTCATTTTTCTTCTTTCTTTTACTGTTTCATACATTTTGAAAGTATCATTAAATATTGCGTGACATAGCAAGGGTGTGAATGAACGTAAAATGGACAGTGAATTCAAAGTTATTGTGAACAGGGGCCCCCAAAATATGTTTGGCCCAGGGCCCCCAAAATCCTTAAAATGTCCCTGGCTCTCGGAGTCTCGGCAGTGCTGCTGGGCGATTCTCTGCAGACAGTCCAGCTAGATTAAGAACAGCAGCAGTCTCACTTAGTTTGAGACCGACCACCACCCCTCCAAGCCGCCTACAAAAGGAGGCCCTAGCGATTTGAATCGGCCAGAGTAGCACAGAATTAATTCTCAGCTAAGCTTTAGTTAGTGTAACATCTGACGGTCTAGTTATTCTTAGACCACTCCACGTCATCCACGGGCCAGGCGTGGCCTGCGGGGTCTAAATAAATTGAGCCGCCCGCTCGGGCGCGGTCTTCAAGCCGAGCACTGGTGTGGTCTCCCATGCTTATGTGTCCCCGCGCACCAGCGCGACCTAGCTCCCCCGCTCCCAAGGCCCGAGGCAGGGCCACATCACAGTTAGGATAGGACTGCACTTGTTAGTTCGGTTTCTTTTAAGCGTTCCCATGCCCGTGTGTGACACTGACCGCTCCCAAAAAGTAAAAAAACAAAAGGCACTCACTGTAGTATAAGAAAGTGCTAAATATCCGCGCGACTCCTACGTTCGCCGTCTCTCTGCTCTCGTCTCCTCGGGTGCTCTGGTATGCGCGGCTCACTCCCAGCGCCGCAATATGCAAAAATTCAGTTCATTACATTTTGCGGACTAGCAAGAAGAACACCAAACATGTCTGACGTGGAAACTGGAAGCACCCCACAGCCCCATTTCCAGGGGACGGCAACTTGCGCGAGATGTATGCGTTGTGAAAAAAAACCTGCCTTTGGTCCAGTACATTAGAGCCTTATCTGTTGCTAACTTAGCGCTGGGAGGCCTACTTGGATAGCTACGCGCTTTATAAAACCCTACGAATGGAATAGAATCAGAGCATGCTCCAGATACTCCCCCATTCATCCTTCAACCTACGTCACTCTGCATCCCACCAAAGCCCTTCCACTGTCCGTGACACATTGAGGTACTCATTCATTATTATCTTTATTTCGGTCTCTTGGACCATAAAAGATTTGCAGAATAAACATTTTTTACAGATGATAAAACAATCAAATACAAAACAGTTATTCATAAAAAATATATAAAACAGATTCATTCAATTGAAGTTAACTTGATACATTGATTACGCCTGAACCACATTGCTGTTAAAAATTTTGAAACTGCGAATACAATTGGGGCCAAGAGATCATTTTTTAAAATCCTGTATGCTGGAAGATACCGTCGGAAGCCCAAATTTTTTAGTAGTGGGACAAGCCAGTAGTTCCTTGCTCTTCTATATACTGAACAAAAGAATATAATATGCAAATCGGTCTCTCTCGGGTGAGCACAAGCTGGACATTGCGATGTAGTCTCAGAATTTGTCCAGCGAGCAGTATGCGCTTTGAGGGGGAGGGTACTATACCGCCACTGCAAAAATAATTTCCTTGCAAGCGGGGGGCCTATGTTATCAAATGCAAGCTCTAGATGGTATGTATCTTTGGACCGCAAAAAATCCCCCATTAAGGACTTCTCCTGGGCATTTTTAATTATAGCGCATAAGTGGTGCTCATAGTAGACCTTAGAAAGTAACTTTCGTGGAGTTCTAGGACAAATATTTTCAGGATCGGACCAGAGGTTCGGTCTGCCTAGTGACTCGCAGATTTGCTTAATGTATCTGAGCCAAGGAATTTGTGTGGGGTTGGCAAGTCGCATAATCTCCTGGAGCTCAGCTCTATAATTGGCCAATTCTGGTGTAGACCAAAGTCTGCGCCAGTACATTAAGGGTTTAAGACCCAACTCCTCTGTGATTGGTCTAAGGCCTAAATCAAGCCTAAGTGGGAGGAGAGGGGTACTGGACGGGAGACCTGTCAGCTGTCTTAAGAAATTATTCTCGATGACCTGCATATTATGGGTGGCGGTGTGCCCCCATAGTTCGGCTCCATAGGTCACTGCCCCCTTTGCCTGAATTCTATAAATTTGGAGGCGGGGGGAGAACGGCTGAAAGGTCAATCCTCGTGTCAACCTTGCTATACCACCTATCATTTGGGTCAGTTTTAAATTCACCCTATCACGGTGCGAATCCCAGGTCAAAGACTGGTTAATTGTTACCCCTAGGTATTCAAATGTATGGACCCTCTCCAGCCTAGAGGGCCCTAGAACAGGATTGGCGCGTGTTGACGAGGGCGGATTGAAGATCATGTACTTAGTTTTAGAAGCATTAATCTCCAATCCGCGAGTCGCGCAAAAATTCGCAAATCCGTCCAAAATCCGTTGGATACCCATGGGGGATTTAGAAAGCAGCAGGGTGTCATCCGCAAACAAAATAGCGGGAACCCTTGTGCCATCAAGCCTGGGAGCGTCAGTGTCCTTCGGGCCGTTAAGATGACTAATCACCCCGTTGACAAAGAGGCAGAAAAGAGTTGGTGCAAGCACACAACCCTGTCTGACCCCCTTGTCAACGGGGAAACGGTCCGAGAGAATTCCTCCTCTTCCGCATCTAACCCTTGCGAAATTACCCTGGTGCAGTCTTCTCAGAATTGACAAAATATCAGCTGGGACCCCAAGATCCGCCAGAACGGCCCACAGTTTGTCCCTGGGGACTAAATCGAATGCGGCGCGAAGGTCAACAAAGACCGTATACAGGCTGCCGCACTCGATTAGCACAGTCTTCCAATATATAAAATTCAAGCGGAAAATCTGGTCGATAGTAGAAATTCTTCTTCTAAAGCCAGCTTGATAAGTACTCATGATTCCGCATTCCTCAATCCAGTCTTGCAAGCAATTGAGGATGAGTCTTCCAAATAGTTTTTGGGGGACATCGATGAGGCTAATAGGTCTGTAATTGGCTGGGAGTAGAGGCGAACCCTTCTTGAATATTGGGACAATCTCTGAGCCCAGCCAAGTATCAGGCAACTCTATACCCTCCAGAATGGAATTAAATAAGAGCATAAAGTAGGGTGCCCAGACTTCTGGTTCCTGCTTGAATAAATCCCCTGGTAGGCCGTCCAACCCAGGTGCCTTACCTGTTGCCAGACCCATGATAGCCATTTTAATCTCTTTTAGCGCAAATGAGTGCCCCTGTGAGCTATTATTTTCTGGCTGGACGGAATCATCCTCAGTCCCATCAGGTAACTTGTAAAGGGACTGAAAGTGGTCATGCCAGATCTTAGCTGAGATATTAGGCTCTACTGCGGACACCAGCTCCTCCGAGCCGGTATTCGCACATCGCCAGAACTTGCGCGAGTCCCCTTGTGCTAAGAAGTTTGTTAAATTCTCCCATTTTTGTTGCTCCCATTCGATTTTTGCATTTTTAATTATGGTTTTATATACCATTCCTCTATCCCTGATTTCCACCTTATCCGTCCCTGCCTTGATTGCGGTCAAAAGAGCGCTTTTGGCCTTCCTGCAGGCAGAATTATACCAGAGGGGGCCAGGAACATGCCGGTTAGCCCCTTTAGACATTCTAGTTAAAATTTCGGATGTGGATTGAATGAGATCAACATGTAGCTGGCCCAGCTGGTTAAAAAATCCTGGGATACTACCTTGGACACTTAGGACTTGAGCCTTCTCGAGCGTGGGGATTAGTAGGGCGTACAACTTGGGTATCATCCCTTGTTCAACTGCTAGTTTCTCCCACTTTATTCTACGGCTGTTGTTCGAGAGTAGTAGCCCCAACTCAGATAAGTCCTGTTTCTTCCCCCTAGGCTCCAGGCCGGAATGATAAAACTCCAGCTCCAGAGCATTGTGGTCACTATCTGCTCTTGGTATTACCCGGAAATCACTTAACTGCGACCACAAGGGCAGTGGAACCAGAATATAATCAAGTCTTGAAGTTTTGTCCTCTCTGTGGAAGGTACATCTCGGCGGAATATCCAATTTTAGCCTTCCATTGCAGGCCCTAAGCCCGTGCTTCAGTGTGAGAGATGTGATCTGTAATGCCAGAGGGGACCAAACTCTTGGGGGCGGTAGGTGCGATGATGGTATGGACCATACAAGGTCCTCCTCCTGAGCCAGTCCGTCCAATGTACCCAGGAGTGGTTCAAAGTGGCAATTTAGGTCGCCTCCTAGTAGATATGGAATGCCCTCCGGGATAGCATTTAGAACAGAATCGAGCTCTTCAATAGTGCGGGATTCTTGCGAGATATTGACTGGCCTGGAGTAGACATTCATTATCAAAAGGCTATATGAGTTTGGCCACTCCAATAGTACAGCCAGAATATCATCGGAATTGAGTGGAAAGGTAGCAGCCCTGCAGCCTAAATTTGTAGCTACCCAAATTGCAAGACCCCCCGAGGGGCGGCCTTTACCACTCCGTTTTGCATTTTTAGAAAAAACAGCGAAACCTGAGCGAGTGTGGCCTTCCCTCAACCATGTTTCTTGGAACAGGCATATGTCCTTGTCCTCTATAAAATCGCTCCAAGTCGGACAGTTCAATTTGCTAGACAAACCCGCCACATTCCAAGATAAAATTTTGAGAGGGGGCAAATTAGACTTTTCTAATTGGGAGGTGGGAGGTGCAGCGGCATTAGAATGCACCATCATTTTGTCAGTCGATTCGCCCTGAGGGGGTATCACCAATGTTGCAGTAGATAATAGGTTAGGAGTCCCCGAGCAAATTCCCACATTTGCTGGTTTCTGTTCAGGACCCTTTTTCTGAGTGGGGGTGACTCTTTGCACATCGTATATCAGAGGGTTTTTATGAACCAAGTCCTCCCCTGATCTACCCAGTCAATCCACCATATCTAGGTGGCTGAACCTGTTATATGTGGGAAAGCAATCATCCATCGGGATTCTGAGACTAGGATAGTCTTTTGTTGCAATGGGCCTCCATCTACGTCCCCTTCTAGGTACAGATTCCCAACCCTCCTCTTCCCTCTCGCACCCTGTCGGGGGGTAAAAGAATGATAAAGGGAGGGTTTGGATGGGTGATTCATATGCGTTCCGGGGCCAGGTGCATATGTGCCTGACAATAGCGGGGTCCCTAAAATTGATCAGAACGCAGTCTCCCTGGGTAGATTTTCTAGTGGTACCTAACCATGGGACTCTCCTCACCATGAGGACCTCACTATGTGTGCCCACTGGGAGGGGTCTGTTGTTGGAGAGCCAGTGAATGACCTTATTTTTTAGGGCCCCCACAGGTTCGCTAGTGGAGGGTTTTAACTCTGGGATGCCTGTTAGGATCACTACATAAGGGGTCGCCTGAGGCGGCAAATTGACTATCCTGTGGTGTGAATCATTCGCAAATGCCACAGCTGTGTGAGCAACCAGATCCTCATGGGAATTTGGATTTGTACTTGTTAAAATTTGTGGTGGTGAGGTTTTCGAAGAAGCTGCAGGGGCCTGTTGCGTTAAAATTGGCTGAGGTATAGGAAGCCCTTTTTGTAGGGCAGGCTCTATTGTAGTCTCACTCTCCCTATTGATCGTGTCTCTAGATATAAGCTTTGCCTCTGTTAGATGTGTAAGACCCTTACTAATTTTTAATAAAAGTGATTCCATCTTAGTTATGTGATCCTCCAAGGGATTAAAAATCTCCTTCAGGAGAAAACGAATACCTGAGAGGGTGAGAACCTCATCTTTTAATGTGGAATTTGGGCTAGGGGGCGACTGGACCAGGATTGGAGTGGGTATAACCCTTTTTTTCCCCGTTTGGTTCGGCACCTTAGTTATTAAAGTCTGATGATTAGCCTTATTTTTTGAATTATGCTTAGGTGCTTTCGCCTTGCATCCCCCTGAAATTTCAGCCCTACTTTTTCTTTTGGAAATAGCTCCCTCCCTCTCCTCCCGAGATAGCTGGGTGCTATAGCGAGCTCTCTCAGTGAGAGCATCAGTGTTGGGGAAGGTCGTTATGATACTAGATGGAAGCGAGGGCGGCCTCACAGGAGGAAGGGGTAAAATGCTTAACTCCGTGATAGCGGACACATCGCAGTCAGTGGGAGTTATAGTGGGGCTGTGTGGGTCAACTAAATCTAAAGTGGTATTTACCCCCCCATTCTCTGAAGATGTGTGAGCACCGGTTTGTTCAGGCGTAGTAGCAAGTGCAGGGGGGCCTAGTGAGGATCTCCGAACCCAGTCAATTTCTTGGGATAATCGCCTTTCCAGAATAGTAATTTCATCGATTAAAAGTGAGCCTGCTTTGGCAAAATAAGTGTCCAAAGTACCTTTTGCCGCTCCAGCGGCCAACGTGGTTCTGCTTCTCGTTTCTCTTGTAGACATTTTCGAACCTCACATCCGCAGGTAGTGTATAACGATGGTCAGCAGTGGGGGGGCCCGGGCCCTGCCTCGCCCGTACTCGTACGGCCTCAAACGGCCCGCTCTTAGCCCGGTCTTCGCCCCGTGCTTCGTTCGCTGCGTGCTGGCTTCACACAATGCAGGATTCAGGGCACAGTTCGGCGTACACGTATTCAAGTTCCCAGCAGCAATTAATATTCACGAGCGGCTCCCGCGAAGCAGGGGCCGCGAGTCGTTGCCGCAGTAACAGCAGGGGTGCTTGGGAAGAGGACCCAGCTGCGCCGGTGGATCTGAAGGCGCTGGGGAAGCTGGTCCTCGCAGTCCCAGCCTCAGGATCAAGTGCAATGTGGAAGCTTTCGCTGCGTGCTGGCTTCACAGAATGCAGGATTCAGGGCACAGTTCTATTCGCTGTTACAGAGGCTTATATTTGGATTCCTTCTGCACAGATCGTAATAAAGCTGATGATCTGAAAGATTTTCTTCAAATCACATGGAAGCTGCTTGCGATGGTATAGAGCATGTGGAGGAGATTAATACAATAAGACGTGATCCATGCATTTCTACGTTCTGTCGCTGGTCCTAGTCTGTACACCAGGGCCAAAAAGCTACTCTATGGCTGTTGCTGATGGACAGGTTGGCCAGATCTTCTATGGTTACTGCTGTTGGGACAGGTAGGCCACGTAAAGGATCCGCGGAGCTTCGTTCATCTAGCAATTCAGTGGTTTCATCTTCAATGTCTCGACCAAAGCAAAAATAAAATAAAAACTGCCCGACCATCCGCAACACCAGCTCTCTCCCACCTATCAGTCACCAGGTACCATCCACCACCAGCTTAACTCCACCCATCCACAAGATACCCATGCCTCCTTTCCATAGTCAAGATAAGGGTGGAAAAAAGGAAGTAGGGATGAATGAGTAGGAGGATGACTGTATATGTGGATGAATGAGTGGGTGAAAGAAGAAGTGAAGTATGATGGATGGATACATGAAAGGATAGTAAAGTAAAAGGATGGGTGGATGGACGAGTGAGTGAATGGATAGGTGGATGGACAAGTGAAAGGATGGCAGAGCAAAGGGATGAATCATTGAGTGAATGAATAGGTGGAGGGATAGCTGAAAGGAGGATAGCGTAAAGGGATGGATGAGTGGGCAAAAAGATCTGTGAATAGAAGTCATAGTGGATGGATGATGAATGGATGGCAGGGTGAATAGATGGATGGCAAAGTGAATTAATTTATGGGTGGATGGCAGATTGGATGGATGGCAAAGTAAATTGATGGATGCGTGGCAGTGTGAATGGATTAAAGGCAAAGTGACTGAATGCATGATTGGATAGCAGAGTGGATGGATTGATGAATGAATGGCAGGATGGATGGTAGAGTGGATGGATGAGCGGATGGATGGCAGAATGGATGGATGGCAGGGGGGATTGATGCATGGCAGAGTAGATGAATGGGTGGTTGAATAGCAGAGTGGATGGATTGATGGATGAATGAATGGCAGAGTGGATCGGTGGTTGAATGGATAGATAGAAGAGTTGATGAGTGGATGGATGGTGAATGGGTGGCAGAGTGGATGGCAGAGAGGGTGAATGACAGAGTGGATTGATGGATGGATGGAAGAGAGGATAGGAGGATGGATGGATGGCAGAGTAGGCTGATGGATGGCCAAGTGGATGAATGGAAGAGTTAATGAATTGATGAAAGGATAGCAGTTGATCGATGAATGGCGGAGGTGATGGTAAGATAACAGAGTGGAGGATGGATGGCAAAGAGAATGGATGGCAGAGTGAATGGATCAATGGGTGGCAGAGTGGATGGTTGGTTTTTAGACTGTATGGATGGGCAGATGGATGACATAATAGATGGTTGGCAAATTGGATGGATGGATGGATAGTTGGATAGAATGGGGAAATATTGAATGATGGATGGACGGGTGAATGGATGACAGAATCTAAAGGTGAAATAGTGGATATCAGTAGGTGGATGGAAGGGTGAAAGAATGAATAGATAGATGCATGGGTGAAAGAGACAAGGAAGCTGTTCTATTGAGGGTTCGGCTCACTTGCTTTGCTTGCTTGGAGGCATCAGCGCTTTAATTCAAAGTAGAGGCTACTTCAATTTTCTGCAGAAGCAATTGTTAGGATCAATTAATGTCAATGCCTGCCACCCATAAGTCGCCATATTTTGTCCCTGGCCACTGCTCATATTTTCTCTACATTTTGCTTATCAGAGTTCGTGGCACTATGATTTTTTTCAGAAACACTACAGTGCGCATGTCAGGACACCAGTGTCTGCTTCAGATCACCAGCTTCCTCTGAAGCTGACAGGAGGATGACTGAGGGGGCTGAGGCAGACCCTGAAGGTACTGGAATATTTCATCATCGCCCCCATAGAACCGATGTTTTTGGTTTTTTTTGCTTTAAAATGCACTATTTAACCCCCTTTTTAAAACCATTTTCATGGTGAAAAACCCTACCACAAAGTCTCCACAAGAAGTCAGACTCGCTCGCTGGAGTTCAGGGTAAGTATTTTACCCCATCACTTTCGAAGACAACCAGCTGCCACTGCATCCATGAAACCAGTGATATCTTTATTAGAGCAGCAGTGAGTCAACTGATTAGGATATGCTTAGTTTCTCATTGAAAGTTCAAGTTCTTCCATTGCTGTTCGGATACACTCATCCCTAAACATACCCTATAGAACCCTTGTAATTTTTTATCCTTTTTAAGAAGCCTTCCTCATCTGTTGAGGCTATTGGAGGTTGAAGAGCCCTGTAATAGCGGAAGAGACACCTGAGATTTTCAATAGATGCTCCTATGTTTTTAGTCTATTTGTGAATGAAAAGAGTTATGCAATTCACTAAACGACCGCAGACATATGGCAGAGTGTCCAAGTGGGTAGATCATTTTCTTCCACCGCAGTTACCTCTTAAAGCATTTTGTCAGGTAGTTTTATTCTTCGACCTGTTTTTATCAAGTTTGCCATTTGGCTTACAAGTCTGCATGGTAAGTTTCCACCTAAAGTAGGATGGTCCACTCTGAGCGCTATAACTTCTATCTGAACGGTCAATGGGCTTGTTCTTTTTTTCAGGACATTTTCTTTTCTATTGGACTCCTCAGCCTTGGTCTCTTTTCTGGAATTTGTTTAATGATGACTCCTTCTTTGCATATTCCTACTATTGATTCCAGTGGCGGCTGGCATGTACTGAGGGTGGTGGGGGTCACAAAAACAAACAAATAAATAAAAGAAATACACTTACCTCCACAGTGCGACATCCTCCTCCCGTGTGTGTCTTCCAGGAAGCTCCTGATGCAGGAAATTGCACTGCCCAATCCTGGCGCTGCTTTCATAGCATGAAAGTAGCACCAGGATTGGATAGAGCAAGCTCTCTCAGCATTCCTAAGAGCACTGAAGGCCTGCACTTTCTCTAACACAGCTGTCTAAAACAGCTAGGTTAGAGATCTTTAAAATGTGCATGTCTGCCTGGCCGTACCAAGACAGCCAGTCAAACAGACATGCACATTTTAAAGCGCACAGCTCCCTGCTGCTGGCACTAGTCTCACCTGATCCTGACATTTAGTTAGGAAAGGGTTGCTGAAAAAGAAAACGATGATAAATAAGCTTTATTACATTTTATTTTTCAGCTCTGGGACTTGTGGGGTGACGCTCCTCCGCTCAAATGGAGGAACCACCCATGATTGCCTCATATGATCTTGCCTCATGTGGGGTCAAATTGCACATGTCTGTAGATGGCATCTTCCTACACAAGTTTTTATTTTCTACAGCTCTCCACTGTCAAGCACACCAGCCAATTAGGGTTCTGCACTGGCATTTACCATCTGCTCAGTATGTACATAAGTAGATTGCATTATAGATATTGAATGATGTATGCTCTGCTCATATACTCCAATTGATATCAGCAGTCAGATTTCCAGCACCTATACTTAGGACCAGACAGCCAGGTATACACACAAGGACCCAATGGCTCAAATTTCTGAAGGAAAGATGTATGTGGCCAGCATGACTGGTAAGCGGCACAAATTTCTGAAGGATCACCATGAGGTCATAGAACTTTGCCTCCTCATTCTGGAGCATATCCTGCCTGCTGCAGACGACGTGGTAGAACAATGCCCTGCATTAAGAGACAATGCACATGGAGCTGTATGTGGGTGTGTGTGTTGGGTCCACAAGATGTATTTTGAGGTACTCCTACTTAAATCCCAATTTTCAAGCGTGAGCAGCAAACTCTTCTTGGATCTAGAGCAGCAATTGAATGTCCTCAGGATTTCATGCTGGCTATCACCTCAGCTTCTGGCCGGAATCTTGGGACATCTGGTACAGGGTATGCAAAATGGTAATGGAAATGGCCACGGGTGTGCTCGCAAAGGATGTGCCCGAGTCGCAACTCTGTGCATTTAAATATTCTATCAGCTCTTGAATTCTGTCACTAACAATGTCTGAAAGTGGAGCTTGGAGGGGCTACTACCACCGACAGATAGTGCCAGAACAACCTGTTCAGAGAAACCCCATTTACTTCGTTTTTGAGTTTCATTTCTCTCTTACTTATTCATTCTCTCCTTATTTCAGTTTTCCCACTCTTTTTCCGTACTTGTTTTACTTTGCTTTCACCCTCACCCCTGATTTCTCTTTTAAATTGTATTTCCCTCTAATCTCCCTTTTCCACTACTTACTCACTGATTGTGTTCTCTTTCATCTTTTGCTCCCTTTTTGCCCCCGCTGTCTCAAATCACTCATTTTATTCTTCTCAAATCAATATTCCCTATTTACAAAATTACATGCTCTTGATTTACTTTTTTCTCTAAGTCCCTTTTTATTTTTTCTCCCCTTTCCCATCTTCGTAATATTTTAATTTTTCTCTTTTATTCTCTCTTAATCCTCTTTGTACCCTTCCTTTCCCTCTCCTTGATCTTTTTTCCGGCTTACCTGGATATTGTTTTGATGTCTACTTTGGTACCACCAACCTTTCCTTTTGTTTTAGCTTACTTATCTTTGTTATACTTGTTTTTTTCCACTCGTGGGTTTGTTTAGGGAGTCTGAGCCATAGTTGATAAGCAATGAGAACTGCATGGCTCGGGGAGAGGATATGGCCTAATGGCTAGAGCGTCGACCTCAAAGGTGGGGAACCGGGTTCGAGTCTCGGCAGGGTCGGTCAACATCCTGTGGTTTTGAGCAATTACTAAATCTCCCCCTTCCTAACAAAATAATGTGTCACTCTGTAAGACAACTGATGCTCATGTAAAGCACCCTAATACCTTCGGGTCGAGTTTGTGCTATATAAAACTAAAAAAAAAAAAGAGAAAGAGGCCGTGACCACAATCACAACCACACATCCCACCACCCAGCCGTAGTTAAAGGCTGTTACTATAGAAGAAGGGAATGATGCTGAAACCTAAGAGAGGCATAAGGATACCCTTCAACATTGTTCAGTGGGCTTGAACTGCAGTTGCTACTGCGGGTGAAGGATAGTTAAAACCAAGGACACCAGGACCAGTTACTTTAGTGGGAGATGCAGAAATGACATGGGGCGAGTGTGAGATGCTATAAAACAGCTATTCCAGCAGTAGAAGCAACAGGAGCATAAGTACCAGTGTGACATGCTGCATGAACTGAGGTACCACCAGGAGACAGCAGGAATGCTATCATTGATGATAAGAGGAGGGAGGTTAATTCTGCACTAACAGCAGACATAATAGGTCTGTTGCATACTTGACTAAAATGGTGATGCTGTCAAGATCACTGTACTATTTCTCAAACTTACCAATTCCCAGATCCAAGAGCCTCTTCCACATGCTGGATGCCATGCTAGGGGATCTAATTTGAAATAATGAATGGTGCAGAGTAGCACTTTCCTTTCCAAATTGAAACTACCCATGGAGCGGGGAGGCCTGGGAGCCCTGCACTTCAAGCACTGCTATCTAGCGGTGCAACTTCAGCAGCCTTCTCACGAGCACTATCTCGCGGTGCAACTTCAGTGGCGTTCACGAGAATTAATGTGTATAGTGTGGCCTATGTGACATTGGTTTTATTTATAAGGACCTGAGGGGTGTTTCTTAAGTGACATGCATGGAGTGGAGCAAAAAGGAGATAGCTATAGCTTTGCTTATGTTTCTAAATACTGTCGTTGTTTGGTAGAGTGTGGGTGTAGAGTGTGACCTATGTGGGAGTTGTTTTGGTGTTGTGCTTGATGTCTAGCGGGTGGTTTTACTGCTGTGGTCTTGTGGTAGCAGTTAAGTATTGAGTGGTGCAAAGAGGAGGAAGGGATACATTTACTCATGCGTTTAGCTACCATTTTAGTGCTGGTTGGCCTTCATCAACTGAGACTTGACCTTCGAGGTTTGCTCTATGCTTACGCCACAGTTTCACGCCCTTTCTTGTGCAGTGGAGTGGAGAGTGGCGTCATAACTTAAACCCTGCCAATCCACCCCTGCTGCTCGCCGAGTGGTGTTGAATGTTGCAGAGTGGAGGGGCGTACAATGGAGTAAAATGTGGCAGAGTGATGTAGAATGGAGTAGAGTGGAGTGGCATAGAGTGGAATAAAGTGGTGTGGAATGGCGTACAGTTGAGTGCTGTCGAGGGGAATGGTGAAGAGTGGAATAGAATAGAGTAGCATGGTGTGGAGTGCCATAGAGTGGAGTGGCTTAGAATTGAGTGGTGTAGAGTGGAGTGGCATAGAGTGCAGTGGCATAGAGTGGAGCGATGTAGAATTGAGTGTTGACAATTGAAGTGCTACAGCGTGGAGGAGAATGGCATAGAGTAAAGTATCTTACAGTGGACGTAAAGTGGCATGGAGCAGAGTAAAGTAGCATAAAGTGGTTAAAGTGAGTAGAGTGGAGTGGTGTGGTATAGAGTGGCATATAGTATAGTGGCATACAGTGGATTGGCGTACAGTGGCATAGGGTAGAGTCGAGTAGTATAGAGTGGTATAGAGTGGAGAGGAGTGTTGCAGAATGGAGAGACGTGGAGTGGCGTAGAGTGAGGTAAACTGTCTTAGAGTGGAGTAGAATGGAGTAGAGTAGAGTAAAGTGGTGTGGAGTGGCATAGCGTGGAGTAATGTGTTGTGGAATGGAGTAGAATGGAGTAGAGTGAACTGGCATAGAGTGGTGTAAATTTGTGTGGAGTGGCGTAGAGTGGCATAGATTGTTGTAAAGTGGCATGGAGTGGTGTAGAATGGAGTGGTCTAGCGTGAAGTGTTGTAGAGTGTAACAGAGTGGAGTGTTGTAGAGTAAAGTGGGGTGGTGTAGAATGGAGTAGAGTGGCGTGGATTTGAGTGTCATAGAGTGGGGTGGAATAGCGTAGAGTGAAGTAGAGTGAAGTGGAGGGGTACAGAGTGGAGTAGAGTGTCATAGAGTGGAGTGCAGTAGAGTGGAATGGTGTGGAGTAGAGTGGAGTAGGATGTTGTAGAGTGTCATAGAGTGGAGTAGACTGGCGTAGAGTGGAGTGATGTGGAGTAGAGTGGGGTGTTGTAGACTGGAGTTGATTGTTGAAGAGTAGAGGTGCAGAGTGGAATAATGTCAGAGTGGAATCGAGTAGAGTATCACAGAGAGGAGTGGCGTAGAGGGGAGTATGCATGGTGTGGTCTTGCACTAACATTAGAGACAGTCCATTTTCAATTGAAATGACCATTGCGTTGGCACAGACGTACAGTTTTACAGTTTTTGTAA
Source organism: Triturus cristatus (assembly GCF_964204655.1). Lineage (NCBI taxonomy): Eukaryota > Metazoa > Chordata > Amphibia > Caudata > Salamandridae > Triturus > Triturus cristatus. Next base: position 662,523,811 of record NC_140583.1, read on the forward strand.
TAAAACTATACAGTGCACAAACAAGAAGGTGTGGACAATGTAATTACCTAGTATAGTGATTCTTTTTATTGTGTTAAAATATTTGTTTTCACCACACTTCAGAATTAAAGAAAAAATTCCTTCATTTGTGCTTTTCTAATTCTGATATATTCTGAAATATTTGCACAGTTAATTTTATGTCATTTAAAGTTTGTGGTGTGCTTTAAAAAATAACTTCCTACAGCCTCTCCTTTCACATCCCTAGTACCCAGCAAAATTGTCAAATAAATTGTCACATAAATCCTTTCACTTTGCGGTCAGAGAAAGAAAATTAAACACCAAACTCCTTCGGGGGACAGAGCCTAAAATCTGACCTCTGACTTTCAATGCACAGCAAATGTGACAAGATAAAAACAAAATGTAATTACCTGTTTATTGCTCTCTTCACTCCTGAACTCTAGCATGGTTATTTTGGGGTGTTTCAGCATCCCTCACTTTCCTACTTTCAGCAGGTATGGTATGGGCGTGAAATTGAGGAAGAGGATTGATTGTTTAAGTTATGCTATTGGTAAAGACCACTGACCAAAATCAACAAGGTCATAGACAGAAAGAACATTGTTCCTCACAGGCCTGCAAGACTGATGAACTGGTAGTGGCAGAGATAAGTAGAATCAGTCAAGCAGAAAGAAAGGAGGCAGGAAACCTTTTCAAAGAAATAATGCATGTTTACTGCTCCCTGAAGTAGCATACAAGGTAGACAGCTGAATACACGCCAGTTCATGGAGTGCAGTACAAAAAAGAAAAAAAAAGAGTTCTCATAAAGTGATCACTCGTGGAAGAATACAGGGAGCCAGTCAGAAAGGTAGTAAACAAGCTATGCACCACACAATGGTCAAAGACATGTTGGACAGCCTTAAACAAAAAAAGCCAGCATATAGAATGCAAGTCTAAAACAAATAAAGCCAGCAAATGGAATGCAACCCTAAAACAAATATAGCTAGCAAATAGAATACAAGCAAATGTGAAGTACAAAACACAAAGCTAAAGATAAGCAATGGGTGGAATGTATTCCTAGGGAAGGATTCAGCATGTCCCCAGTATGTCTTTGGAACCAGACAGCTGTGCTGTCTGGTATGCTTTGTCATAAAAAAGGAGGGTCAGAATGAAGGGGATCGATCCTGGATGGTATAAATACACTATAAGGTACCGAAAGGCAGATCGTAAGGATATAAAAGCAGATCAAAGACAGTGAATCAAAATAGTTTTATCTGGGAGGGAGAGGTTCAGGGGGGGGATAAAAAAAATGCATCTTTAGGGGTGTGTTAAAGGGAGGCTTAGCGGTTTCACGCCGTCGCATGTATTATTGGGTCATCCAACTGATGGTATCGAAGAGTGGGTGTTTGGAGGGAAGGAGGAACCAACATAAAGGTTGACCGTGAGGCTATGGGCAAACGAGGATATCATGCCTTCATACATGATAAGAGCAAGATAGGTACACTTTCTAGCCGCACTCAGGTAGTGGTGAAGGTGAGGCATGACACTCATAAGTACTTGGGATCGAAAAGCAAACTGACCACCATGACCTCATTGTGGGATAGTGAACACCTTGGAGAAGTGCGGAAATTGAAATGTCATGCAGGTGGAATCTGATAGGGATATACAAGCTGTGGAATGTCTGGAGGGGGGCACTCCTGTCATTCGAGGACCTGCAGGCGGAATACGATATTGCGGAGGGGGAAAGATTCCGATACCTACAACTGCAGCACGCTCTGAGATGCCACCTGCCTGAAGGGGAGCAGTTGATGGAATATTCTCCCATGGAGGACCACCTACTGATAGACCCAATGCCAACCAAAGCGCTCTCCATGGTCTAGCAGAAAATAATGAACAATTCACCAGGTTGCCTCCGCTCCCTGAAGGAAGCCTGGAAGGGCGACACAGGCCCCTTAGAAGACGACAACTGGGAGGAAGCCATCCAAAGCCCCAGAGAAATGGGCATAAGGGCACGATTCCGCCTTATACAATTGAGCATACTACATAGATCCTATTATTCTCCATCTAGGCTACATTGCATGGGCAGTACCGATTCAGCCCAATGTATTTGGAGCTGAGGAGCAATGGGCACCTTTTCCCACACACTTTGGGAATGCCCCAAGATGCAGCGCTCCCGGAGGGAGGTTGCAGCAGTCATGACTGCGGTTACGGGCTTGGAGATATCCCCCGAGGCTAGATGGTTGATCTTGGGCATTTCTGGGGAAGAGAAGTTGTCCAAATACTCCAGATTGTGCTTGTCACTGGCAGCAGGGGTGGCTAAGTGAAACATTTCTAAAGCATGAGGAGTAACTAGACCCCCAGATATCCGGGACTTGAAGAATAATTTGGACTGGTGTCAACTAGTTGAGCGCGAGGTAATCCAGAGCTGAGATTACCCTCATAAATACGAGAGGGTGTAGGGCAACTGGGCACAGTACAGGGGGACCTGAGGTGGGCTGAGGACGGGACATAGGGTGGATCCGGGAACAGCTCTTGCCGAACTTACTTGGGGATAGGACACTGCACCCAACGCATCATGTGGGCACTTGTCGAGTTATTGCTACCATTGATGGACGTAATCTGTAACCCCCTATGACCTATGATCTGTACTTAATGTTTGTCATGTATTGTTGTGCGCTGAGCAATCACTGAATAAAAAGTTGCTTACATATTTTTTTTATCTGTTAATAAGACAGTTTTCAACTTTTTCCTGATTTGGCTATAGTCCTCATGCTTTCTCAGTGTGTGTGGGAGAGTGTTCCAGAGAAGTGGTCCCAGGACTATTAATGACTTTCCTCCAAAATTCAATTTACTTTTTTGGGCATATGTTCACTGATCTCAAATTCCTTGCTGGATGATATGGTAAAGCCAGTGGTTGAATGTGAGTGCTTAGTGTAACAAAAAAGTCTGAAACTGAAGCCATTTTTTCACAAGTCTGCTCTACTCTGGAGCTCGCCTCGATCTCTCAGCCCTGCCCCGCACGTCTGATGTGATGAAGGGCTCAGTGTTGGCTAGGGCATGAAACAACAGCTACAGTACCACTGCATGGGAATGCACTAGATGAAGATACTATATGTCGCCCTTACTTGTCTGGCAACCTGTGACAATTTCTCTATGGCTTTGATGAGTCTTCCGGGGCCTTTTGCTGGTACGGGGGGACATGGTGGTGTAGAGATCTCAAGCATGGATGTGAACTTGTATCTTTGGAGCAAAGGGGCAGTGTACTGCCCAGCCTCTGGCATATATGGCACGTGACAAACATCTTCTTAACAAGTAAATTCAGGAGAGGAAACCATACCTCTTGCCATAATAGTTTTATTGTAGGTAAACCACTGCAGTGGTTCTCGTGTGTCACCTCTACTACTTTCTAGAATAATAATGCAGTCATGACAAGACGTGTGGTCCTTAGAAGCAAACCATTGCAGTATGATGTATGGCATGCTCCCTTTGCATGTAACAAAAAGCCTTCAGTTCCTTGAAGTCACAATTCAGATGTGACTTTTTGACCGTCTGCACTCAGCCCACGCCAGCATTAAGATTTAACGAGTTAAGCCAGAAAGATGTGCGTCACCGACTCTAGCAGGGCTGCTGAGGGGGCTTCCCTCCCAGGCATCGTCATGGTACCCAGGCACGAAGGCAGGCTGCATGCAGTACACTATGCTAAAGCTAGCACTTTAGACACAAACATACTTAAGGCAGCAATATGTGCTTGCATCTGTCCAGTGAGTGACGCACACCCCTCTGCAGCCATTGCACACCTTTAACACTGGGTTGCTAGGCTTCAGAGGAGATCTGATGTGACTGTGAGACGGTGATAGGTGGAGGTTCTACGCAGACACAGACGCAGACGTAGACACAGACGTAGACGCAGTCGCAGACGCCAAGACTTAGCGGGCAGCGAGGAGTTCCAGAGCTCGGGGACGTCTCCCGACCCATGCCCAAGCCAAGCCCGGTCCGGTCTGAATCCCGTCTGACTGGGGGGTAGGGCCCGCACGGGAACGAATTGCGGAGAGCAGAGTGCGGACGAGTGCAAGTGCGCTTGCCAGCTGTTGGGAGCGAGGCAGACCAAGGAGGAGGAGAAGCCGCGCGAGTGTCCTTGAGCGTGGGGGTCTCCGAGCATGAGCCTGTACCTGAGTCGGAGCAAGAAGCTGGAGCAGAGCATGGAGAGCAAGCGCGCGGGAGACTATCCTCATCTGGGTAAGCTCTCTGAAGCTCTCTAAAAGACTACAAGTTAAGTGCAATAGCTCCCGTGTGCCCCCCCGAGGCATTCACGGCTCATCTGACTGCCTCTCTCCTGGCAATTAAAGACCTCGCGGCAGTGGCAAGCGCGGCCTCCCTATAAACGGCGGCAGCAGTGAGAGCGGCCCCGGTGGAATCGCAGACGCTGCCTGATTAGATCAGGTGCGGCTTGCAACTCCCCCCTGTGTGCCCTGCTTGCCCCATACCCCATACCCTATGTCCTAAACCTTATACCCTATACCTATTACCCTCTGCCCGCACTCCTTAAGACTGGTCCGTTGAAGGAACAGAAAAAGACCGGTCCCAGCAGGAGGTGCATGAGGGCCCACATGAGGGCCAACAAGACAAACCTTCCAGCATCTCAGCAAATTGGTGGTGATATTGCCACTAAGTGCAGGAGCGGGCTCTGCACAATACGGTCAGGCATACTAAGGTTAATATGTGGAATTGTGACATATTTGTGACACATTTGGATATGCTTGGATACTTGGATATTTGATATTTGACTCTTGGAACCCTTGGACGCCAATTCCTGCCGGTGCTGGTATTTGCCGTCAACTCCCCCCACCCCCCGGATCCATTTAGTCCATTGTTACTAACCAAAAGATACACAGGTCACCACTTACCTGCCCAATCAATTTTTGTTAGTCCTCTGTTAAAGGATTAAGCAGTACAAACTAGAATGAACAGGATTGTGGCGTGCTAAAAGGTAAAAAAGTTAAAGGAAGAGGAGGGCCAACAGAGGATCCCGACTATACTGGTTTTAAACTTCCTGCTAGGCTTAGGGTCTAGAAACAATATAACCCCCGGATTAAACCTGAATAAGACAGAGGAAACAGGTAACAGGATATTAAATACTAGAATTGATAATATTTTTTTTTAAAACCCGGCATGCGTTCAGGAAAAGAAGAGCATGGAAAGTACAAGTACCAAAAGTAATAAAAAAAAGCAAAAGCATACACTACGGGAGTGAATCAATCATTAATTTCACCAATAGCACGATGTTTGAAAAATCCACAAAAGTCCCACACAAATTCGATTTAATGAAAAACCCATCCGGAGCTCTGATGACAATGCAAATAGAGTCAGAAATAAGCAAACTACAAACTCCGATTAAGCCAGCTAACAATTTTGGAGGTAGTACTCAAACAGCCGGACAAGAACAGGACCTACCATCACTAGACAAGAGCTACTATATTGTGGACATAGAGGGCCATATTACCGACCTTGAAATGCTAAATATATTATCAACTACTCAAACGGAACAAAATGATATGGATGTGCTGGTAATACCTCGGGACGAGATATCCCAGGGAGGGCTAAACCAGAAAAAAATTGATAACAACGACCCGCTACCTATAGAGATTAAGGTAGAAATAATGAAAAAGAATGAGATGGCCGGTGACTCTATATCCTATAAGCAGGCGATTTATCAAGACCCCAATGAGAACATAGCAGATGCCGTCCAGGTTAACCAAATTTAGAATTACTAGTACTACCAGTTTCACCTCTGGGGGAATCATGGTAATAAAAACTAATGTAGATACAAATACGGAAATAAAAAACGAAGAGAAGGAGGGTCAAACCCTCAATCAACAAAATCTATTGACCAATAACGACCAAAATTTAGGACTTAAACAAGATACTCTGCAAGGAACTACTGAAAATACAGGAACAAAAGCGGAAACTGCATACTGCAACAGCATTAATATCAGCAAAACACTGTACAGTGGAAATGATAATGGCAAACATATCAATTTGGTCAACTTCAAAAAAGCAGCTGAAGACCAAGAAATCCTCCATGTTGATTTAAAAAGTACCACCAACAACGAGGATGAACCCCAGTGTAACCAAAAGGCCCAAGCCACAGGCAACCAGGATTTGGGGTCTATTTGGAATATTTTTTACCAAACCTCATCACTAACTCTAGAAGCATTGACATGTCAGTCGAGCAAAATGGACATTCAAATTGAATTACTCAGAGTGATGGCAAATGTAGTAGCCAGAATAGACCAGAAACACGCTCAGCTATATAGTTTGATAATTAGAGCTCAAACTGAAACTGCTACAACGTAACTTGATTGTACATGTGCCCCAATAATAAACAAATTGGCAACAATACCGGATGCAATGAATACCATATTAGAAGATGTTAAAATGAGCCTCCAAAAGGAAAAAAATAACTACAAGAAGGATATCTGCAAAATACAGGGAAAGAAAGATCATAATAACATCACATATTTAAGAGATACGGAACAACTGAGTGCCATAATAGATCTAGATGGCATGGATAATTTAACCCCGAAAATAGCTCGGACCACACAGCAGGATGGGAATAATTCAACGGGCACAAAACCATCGGCTCCTCATACAGAGAAGACAACTGAAGACCGGGAGGTCAAAGGAGCAGTTGCTCCATTGTTTAGCATGACAAAAAGACATAGGAAAAAATTATGCAAAGCACGAAATAAGGCCAAACGTGAAACAATACTAGCAACATATCTCCAAGAGGAAGTACCAACTAAAATGGGTAGTGAAGGAAAAGAACGATGCAAGGAAACAATGGGTAAACAGGTAAACGTATCATATGGAGAGGAGTCTTCCACAGTGAAGAACAAGAATAATAAGTATTTCGCTAAAAATGGAAAAGAACCGATTGACCAACTATGTACTCAAACAAATATAGCTATTACATCGGACAAAATGAGACGAACCTCCAACGAACTTGAGAAGTGGGGGAAATAATCAATGCAAGGGAAAAGAAACTTAGGCTTCAAGGAAACAGTTGTATTATAGAACAGATAACTGAGGATATAAAAAGTTTATCACCGGAAAAGATGGATCGAGCAAAGAGTGTGTCAATTCCCATTAAATCCAAAGATCTGGTAAAAGAAGAAGTGGAAAAATATATATTGGTCCGGTAGTACAGAGGTCTCTCCAGGTGGATCATAATACAGTTCAATGTTCAAGTTTGAATATAACTCAAAGTCAGGACCAGCAACATTCTCAAAACCCAGAACACCAAATAAAGAAATCAAACCATATAAATGTGAAACAAAACGATATGATAGAGCAAACTGTGGATACCCGGTACGTAGCGAATTGGGATCACTTGGTCATTGTAAGAAGTGGTGAGGACAAACTAGTCACATTTAAAGTCCCACAAAATATTGAAGAGGATGGAAAAAAGGAATTACCAACTAATGGGATGGTACAACTAATTTTTAAACCGGTATATGACTCCAGAGGTAACCAAGCGGTACAAAAGGGGGTGGTGATGGACGGAGCATCAGAACCAATCAAACACTCACACCCAGTCAACAGATCTGGGTTTGATCCATCACGCATTTCAGCCGTCTTCAGCCAGGCTTGCTTGAATTCAGTGGCAAAGTGAGCAAGGGACTCACGTCTGAGCATACCCTGCCAACTTATGGCGAACAAAGCGGTACAAAAGGGGGTGGTGATGGACGGAGCATCAGAACCAAGTCCAGGGAAGGTATGGCTTGGCAGTTCGGGCTGGACTGTTCCCATGAGGCACATAGTCAGACTGATTTGCATATGGCCATGTCTGAACTGGGGTGGCAGAGTGGGCTAAAGAACGGTGATGGATCAAACCCAGATCTGTTGACTGGGTGTGAGTGTTTGATTGGTTCTGATGCTCCGTCCATCACCACCCCCTTTTGTACAGCTTTGTTCGCCATTAGTTGGCAGGGTATGCTCAGATGTGAGTCCCTTGCTCACTTTGCCACTGGATTCAAGCAAGCCTGGCTGAAGACGGCTGAAATGCCAGAAACCGGTCCTAGGAAGCTTGTTTCCGGTCCAGGGAAGGCATGGTTTGTCAGTTCGGGCTGGACTGTTCCCATGAGGCACAGGGTCAGACTGATTTGCACATGGCCATGTCTGAACTGGGATGGCAGAGTGGGCTAAAGAACGGTGATGGATCAAACCCAGATCTGTTGACTGGGTGTGAGTGTTTGATTGGTTCTGATGCTCCGTCCATCACCACCCCCTTGTGTACCACTCCCGAGGTAACCAAGACACACTGAATAGAGGAAACATTCTCCGCCTCTTTAAGTCTATCCCGTCGCTAGCAAATGTGACAAGTAAAGATATTGAATGTATCGGATTCTTACCAAACACTGAAGGCAGCCAGACACTAACTTTGATAACTGTAACTTCTGTCTTTTTAGCGGAACGAATTATGAACGAAAAAGAAATCTCTCTTAGCTGGGGAATAATAATTAGCAACCAAGTTCCAAAGGTATACCCAACCCCTTTTATCAAAGAAGAGAGTCCGATACTGCAACAAAGAAAGAACGTTGTGCAGGTTTTCTCTATACTAAAAAAATCCCCTTGGGAGATCGGAACGAGATGTTGAAACGGCATTGACCCAAAGCAAAGTAGAAAAGATAATAGGAATAAATGAAAAATGGATATCTACGGCTCTACATGGAAATAATGATCCATGACAGAACACAGCAAAATGCACAATAAAAGAAGCAAATAAGGACAGTGAAATATTAAGGATGTGCACATGGAACATAAATAGGGTATGCAACAAGGTAAATAATGCCCACTTACATTTTATGTCTAATTCCTATCTGATCATTTTATTACAGGAAACATGGGCAATCTGCCCTATTGTGTTACAGGAACATAAAGGTTATTTTGAGCCCACAATCAAGCAACATAAATATGGTCGCCCTAGTGGGGGTCTAGCAACATTCGTATCCATCGACTTGAGAGTGGAACATGAGCAAGCGGAAATGAATAATTGTAACTTCCTACCGGTAAAGTTACGATATAAAGCAAGCAATCAGACAAAATTAAAAACCCTAATACTGATCAATGTATATATACACCCGACACAAAGTTCAAGGATCAATACGTTTGCTACTCTTACCAGTTTTTTGTTGGAACAAACGATGGATGACCCTTTCGCGGATTTTATACTTACAGGGGATTTTAATCTAAATCTGTTAGTACCTTTTATAAGAGACTACATCACACAGTCACAAGATCACCAATGGGCAATTCCTCAGCAGACACTAGATACAGAAATAAAGACTAGGCAAAGTAAAGTGGGAACAAATTTTGTGAAGGATATAGAAGCAATGGGTCTACGAATATTAAATGGGAGATTCCCGCAAGATTCACCACCTGCATGGACGTTTCCCTCACACAAATCGAAGTCACAAATTGACTATACGATTGTATCATTGAACAGCTTTAATAATTTTACCTCGTATTGTCTGGGGAAGGTGCCTGATAGTGATCATAGTCAGCAAATAATCACCACAAATTTGCCTACTAAAAAACATCAATCGTATTTCACAACGCAAGGCCAGACGGGAACTTTCAACTATAGAAGACTTATCTGGTCACCACATAATGAAGATGACACTAATGAATTGGCGCAAAAACTGGTTAAAGAATGTTTTGAAGATAAAATCTTGAAAACCCCAATTGATCAATGGGTAAACTTTACATATAAATTAGTCAAACCATATGATTCTGCACCTAAAGCTAAGAAAAAAACAAATGATACAAATGGAGAAAAGGAACAACAATATCAATTTATCCTATACAATAAGGAAAATGGGAAGGACTCACAACAATCTCAGAAGACAGTCAACCAAGTTCCCATATAATAAGGAATTACCCATCAAACTAAAAAACATAAATCAAAATTTGAGAAAACTAATTTGGAATGAAAGAAACCAAACTAAGCAAGATCTGTGGACAAAAATGTTTTATGCTAGTAACCAAACAAATTCAAGGGAATTTGGGAAAATGATAAATGGTCTAGTAAGACCTAATAAATCTGTCGTAGCATCTGTATTAACTGAAAAAGAGTGGGTTAATTTTCTGGTCAAACACTTAAACTCCGATGGGAAAATAATGAATTTGGAGCGCAATCGGAACATGATGGATATCAAGTCAAGAAATTGACTGTGAATTTGATATAACAAAAACCCAATTGTCTAAACTAATATTGAAACAAAAAGATGGGACACCAGGTCTCAACGGTATTCCGTTTGCACTTTATAAAGAAGAACCGGATCTATGGTCAGAACATCTCACGGAAGTTTTTAAAGAAGTAGCACAGACATGGACAATACCCGAATCTTGGAGAGGGTCGCTAATATCCCCAATTTATAAGAAAGGAAATTGGGCCCACCTGGAAAATTATCGACTCATAACTCTTCAAGACACTAATGCCAAGTTGTTTGTGGGGACTTTACTTTCAAATTTATCAGAATGGGCGAAGGACAACCAGATACACCCACGTAATCAAACAGGATTTATTAAAGGACTGGGAACTACTACAAATATATTAGCCTTATCGATATTAATGGATAAAACTATCTCAATGAAACACCCCTTGTATTTGTGCTTTGTCGATTTTAGATCGGCTTTTGATTGCGTGCACAGACAACTTCTGTGGAGAAAATTGCAGGAGCAAGATATCCCAGTGCAACTGTTAAAATTAATTCAACTTTTGTTATGTTATTTATTTATGTTATGTTATTTATTCATTTCTATAGCGCACGGCTACTCAAAAAGAGTGTCCCGGCGCTTTAATGGAGAAAGAGATAATACTGCAACATAAAAAACATAACACCAATTAAAACTAACAAAAGAATGGGCCAAAGATTCACGGAGAACCAGCTACTGAGAAAACAACCAGGTTTTAAGGCCTTTCCTAAAAGCTAATAGGCTGCTGGCTCCCCGCAGGGCCAGTGGTAAAGAATTCCACCGCTGAGAAGCCAGCAATCCAAACGAGCGGCCTCCGAGGCGCGCTTTATTAACCCGGGGGACGACAGCAAAATGCAGGGCTTCCGACCTCAGGGACCTGGTTGGATGGTAAAAAACCAGTCTCTTTTGGAGGTACTTGGCTCCCTCCTTGTGAAGAGCTTTATAGGCCAAGGTCAGCGCCTTAAAAGCAATCCTCTTACGAATAGGAAGCCAGTGTAAAGTTGCCAGCAGGCCCGAGGCCCTGGATCGCCTGCTAAGGCCAAAGATTGCCCTTGCAGCGGCATTCTGTACCACTTGAAGCCGCTGCAACAAGTACTCTGGAAGGCCCAGGTAGAGAGCGTTGGAATAATCCAACCTGGACCCAATCAGAGCCTGGACAGTCAGCGTCCTGTGTTCCATGGACAACAGAGGAAGAAATCTCCGCAGCATCCTGAGGACGCCAAAGCAGATGCCCGACACCCCCAGGATCTGGGATTTCAAGGTGAGCCTGTTATCCATCTTCACCCCCAGATTCTTAGCAACCTGAGAGGAACAGGACGGAGGGAACATATCCCGTGGCCACCAGGCCTGCCAGTCTGGTTCTGTATCACACCCAAAGAAAAGTACTTCGGACTTGTCGGAATTGCACTTAAGGCTGTTTAGATGGAACCAATGAAAAACAGCCCCAAGGCAATCCCGAATGCTCTCCCCATCAAAGTCGCCTCCTCTCTTACAAGAGAAGAGGAGCTGGGTGTCGTCCGCATAGGATACGATCTGGGCACCATGCGACTCCACCAACGCCGCCAATGGGGTCATAATGATGTTAAAGAGGGTCGGGCTTAAAATAGAGCCCTGAGGGACCCCGACTCCCAGAGGCGGCATCACGGCGGAATCCGGCGGGGCCCAGATCGACTGCCGGCGGCCGGCAAGAAAAGAAGAAAACCAGTCGAACACCGTCCCCCGTAGGCCTATCTCGAAAAGTCTAGCGAGAAGACCAACATGGGGAACGGTGTCGAATGCCGCCGACAGATCTAACATCACCAGCATGACTTTGCCCCCGGAGTCCAGAACCCCTTTAACGGTTTCCGAGACCTCCAGGAGCGCAGTCTCAGTACTGTGATGGGGACGAAAGCCCGATTGGGTGGCATGCAGGATCCCATTAGATTCAAGAAAGTTGGAAAGCACGCCATGGACGTGCTTTTCCAGAATCTTCGTAAGGGCCGGCAACAAAGAGATGGGCCTATAATTAACCGGGGCCTTCGGATCCAAACCAGATTTTTTGAGCAATGGAATCACCATCGCCTGCTTCCAGGACTGCGGGACGACACCAAGCCTCAGTGAAAGATTTAAAAGCGGATTGGCCAACGGGTTGATCACCTCCGCCACTTTCGCCAAAAATTTAGCAGGGCATGGGTCAAGAGGAGAACCCGATTTTAAATTGCCCATAAGAGCCAGGGAGTCCGGAGCAGAGATGGAGGGAAACACACTCAACGTCGCCCCTGGCCCGGCCTGTGGCAGTATGGTGATGTCAAGTTCAGCCTGGCCGGCAGACACTGGTGCAAGAAATGACTCCTGAATGCGTAAGATCTTGCTCGTAAAAAAATCTGCAAGGTCCGTGGCCCAGGTACCAGATGGTTTTTGGTCCGAGGCGTTAGACCAAGATGAGGTAAATTCTCTCACAATAGAGAAAATCTCTTTGCAAGAGTTTGAAGCCGCATCGATTCTCCTGGCTAAATAAGCTTTTTTTCCTAAACGGATGTCCCGGTGGTAAGCCTTAACCACCGTTTTGTATGCCAACTTGGCAACAGTGTCATAATGTGCCCGCCAAGCTCTTTCGGCTACCTTGCACTGCTGCCGCGTAGCCGACAGTGCAGCGGTAAACCAAGGCGCAGAGACCCGTTTTGGTGTCGAGCGTGATGTTACTTCCGGGGCAAGATCATTGAGCCTATCCAGTAGCCAATCATGCAAGGTCTGCGGATCCCTGTCTAGATCACCTGAAAGAAGACAGGGATGGGCCTCAGCTGCCTGGGCCAGCATCTCCAGGGTAACGCAATGGAGAGGCCTATAGACACGACCCTGATGATGTACCGGAATGGCCGCAGATTTAACTATGCCCTTGATCACAAATTTTGCAAGGAAGTGGTCAGACCATAAGACAGGAGTGATCTCAATACCCTCGAGAGGCACAGACGAAAAGACCTGATCGAGGGTATGCCCCTTCTCATGCGTAGGCTCCTGAAAATAGGGAATGAGCCCCAACGGGGTCAGTGCCTCCGAAAGTTTGGCGGCCGCCGGGTCGGATGAATCATCCATCCGGAAGTTGAAATCGCCAGCCACGATGAAATGTTCGGCTTTCAGGGCCAGCTCCACCAGCACCATATCCAGATCTTCAAAAAAGGTGCCGGGGGAGCCAGGCGGTCTATAAACAAGCAATCCCTTAAAGGATTGGTGGGGGGACAAAGTGATAGAAAAGGCTAGGCTTTCCGAGCCACGAATGTCAATAGCTGGCAGGATCTCGCAAGGAGTTCCTTTCCGGACCACTAGCGCTACTCCGCCTCCCCTACCCATGGCTCTATCCTTTCTGAAGATGTTATATTCGGGCGGGATTGCCAGGACGACATCAGGGTTAGAGAAGTCGCCCCACCATGTCTCAGTGAGCATGAGACATAGTGGTTTATCTACATCCAGAAGCTCATAGATGTCCTGCGCATGTTTGCAGGCTGACCTGGTGTTCAATAGTATACACCCGAAGCCCATACTAGAGCCATTGGTGCTCGGCCGTGAGAGGAGCGAGCGGGTCGGGCGCCAACCACAAGCCGGGCAGCGGGTTTTCCCATGATAACGGCCCGGGAATACTGTACGACAACCATTGCCGAGAGGACGGAATGAGCGAAGATCGCCAGAGGAATAGCGCAGAAGAGACCCCGGGGAAATCATCCCTGATGGTAGAGTCCCACCCGCCGCTCCGCCCGCTTCCGGGACGCTGACGGGCGCAGACGGGCAGGACTCTGGCTTGACTCCGGCGAGAGTCCGGCGCTCCCGCTGCGCGTCACCGCTGCGCGCAGGAGGCGAGCTTTAAGTAGGGCTCACCTGTGTTACAAAAGAGCGCTAGAGCGCTCCCACAAGTGGCACACTCGCTCCACACTACCCCCAAGATGGCGCCCAGCACCAAACACGAAGGCTAAAAAGAAAGTGACATAGCTCCGCGAAAAGCGCGGTGGGGGGCCCAATTTAGAGTGCAAGTGAGAAGGCACACAAAGAAGAATCTAAAAACAAGGTAAATACAATTTAAAAAGCAAAATGCAAAAGCAATTGTTTAAAAGTTACAGCAGCGCTGATAGTGTAAATTTCAGCAGAATAGCGCGCGTGCGTGCTACTCCCTCTCTCCAGGTCGAGCTACTACCTAGCTCGCCTTAAGTAGGGCTCACCTGTGTTACAAAAGAGCGCTAGAGCGCTCCCACAAGTGGCACACTCGCTCCACACTACCCCCAAGATGGCGCCCAGCACCAAACACGAAGGCTAAAAGGAAAGTGACATAGCTCCGCGAAAAGCGCGGTGGGGGGCCCAATTTAGAGTGCAAGTGTATACCGACACTTGGGTTAGAGTGCGGATGGGGGATGGCTTGACACTAACGAAGGAAATTTTAACAACAGCAGGACTAAAGCAAGGGTGTGTATTGGCCCCCTTACTTTTTAATCTCTTTTTAGCAGATCTTACTGATGCACTGAATGAAATAAATGCACACCCGCCTAAACTAGCCAACAAACAGATATCTAATTTGCTGTACGCAGATGATGTCATCCTTCTAAGCCAAACAAAAGTGGAGTTTCTAGATCGAATATTATTATATTCAAAAGAAAATGGGTTGGTGATAAATGAAAAAAAGACTAAAGTTATGGTGATCAGCAAAAATTCAAGACGAAAACATAAATCCAAATGGTTTCTGGAGATTGTCCAATTAGAACAAGTAGAATCATACAAATACCTGGGAGTTTATTCGATGATAATGGAAATTTTCTCCCGCAAAAAATGGACATTCAAAGGAAAGCAAATGCGTTGACAGCTGCATTTAAGATTTTGTAGAAATTATTAGGTGATGTGACTTACCACCCGTTCTTAAAGGTTATATCAGCAAAATGACTGCCTACCTTAACATATGGTAGTGAGGCTCTAAGTGGGAAAGACGCTGTGATCATTAATAATGCGGTCTCAAAAACTTTAAAAACCCTCTTTCATCTGCCTAATGATGCTTCCCCAGCACAAATAGGGCTGGAGTTTGGTCTAACTAACCAGTTATATGTGAGAAAAGGTCAATTTATTAAAGTATGGACTAGATAAACAAGCATTTGCAATGCAATAGGTCTCGCATTTACTAGAGTTTGAGCTATTGGCATTCTAAATCACAAAGCCTTTTATTTATGTGTTTTGAAAACCTGCAAGCAGTGCGTAAACACCCACTTTGTACTTCTAGGCCTTACTTACGAGAAGCAAGGCTGGCAGCAACTATGCCTCTTTTGCTGGCAGCATGGCTTCTCGTAAGCAAGGACCTAGAAGTACAAAATGGGTGTTCACACTTCGCTTGAAGGTTTTTTAAAACACCTAAATAAAAGGCATTGTCATTTAGAATACCAATAGCTCAAGCTCCCAGCAAATGCGAAAGTCTGGGAGCAAGAGGCTATACTTTACCAAGAAATGTTAATCAGGACGAGGTGAGAGAAAGGTGGATGAATTGAGAAAGCACTAGATGGCCTTGCAGCGCTAGAGGAAACTAGATGGTTGGAATGGTGTTGGTGATTTGAGCTACAAGGCTGAACCATCAGGTTAAACATTAATCCGAAAGTGTGAGAGACAGAGGCAGGGAGCTGTGAATTATTGGGCCCCTGAGCAGTAACTTGTCCCCGTTCCGCCACTTCAAGGCTTGCAGTAAGAGGAGAAGTGTCTTTCTACAGCTTTATCAAGAGACATGAACTAGATCATAAAAGATTAAAGGGTGTTGGAAAGCTTTTGAGGGCAGTGGAGAGAGCAACCCTCCGGCTGGGGAGACAGAGTGAAGGAAGAGAAGAAACGCAAGGACCTGGAACCTGGGGAAGAGAACCAAAGGGAAGAGAAAGTGAAAAATGACAGAAAACATTCCCAGCAAAAGTGTGGTTTTTTTGGGATCCATTTCACAAGGGAACAAATGAGGAAAGAGAGAGGGTAAGAACCGTGTCTTGAAGTCACGGTTTTCAGCAAGTTAGGAGGAGCGAGACAGAAGGAAGAAGAGAAATAAAGAAAGAGGGAGGGGGGAGGCTGATAGAGGCAGAGCAGGAGAAGTAAACACTGTCCTTGTCTGGCTAGGCAAGAAGGAAGAGGCCGAGTCCTTTTGCTTCTCTGCCCTCTCCACCGCCGAGCCTTATCTATAGGCAGTGGCTATATCTGACACTCTGGGATGCACGTTTAAAAATAAAACAATTTGCAAACGCTATACTTTATCCGCGCTATCAACATAGAGGCCATACGACTTAGTAATTCAGAGTGGGCTGTTAGATGTTAGTTGCCTCCACGTGATTCACTAATTTACAGTGTGTTGCCAGTAACTAGCCATGCAACCCAGCAGTAAAAAAGACTTAAAAAAACAAGCAATCCGTGTCTGTGAATTGAAAAGGATTGTTATCCCTGGAGCCTGGCAACATCTGTTGTTTTTGAGGTCTCTTTGCTTCCCCCTAAAAAAAATGCAAAGCATTTTTCATTTTGTTACACAAACTCATATGCTACTCTTGTAAACAACAAACACCGCAATAACATGTGGCCAAAAACGACCCAAAATGCTTAGCAATCAGAGACAAAGCAAAGTCTAAAAAAAAATAATAATAACTGCGCGAAATTATAAATAGTACGGAAAAAGTACGAGTGCTGCTCTTAATATAAACCTTGGCGTGCTGCGCAGTTATGTGCTCGCGGTAGCGTGTGCAGCAAATAGTAGCGCCTTGGGCGCTATACAAATGACAACAAAAGAACAACATCCTATCAGCGCATTATGTGGAGTACGCTATTTTTACACCAATCTAAATGCAGCTCTGGATCGAAAAGTGAGCATGAATCTGATATAGAACTTAAACTAGATCTAAGCATTTTGCGAACCTGTATGGTGAAATAGGCCACAAAAGTGAAGTGAGACTGCACAGGCCCTGAAAACTGAGAGGAACTGTAATTTCACTCAAGGTGTTTGGTACTGTACTGCAGTAAGCGAATGGCGGGTCAGGGGAGCACTAGCGCTCAGAAGCCGAAGTCTGTGGTTAGTGACAGTATCACTGCATACAGCAGCGAGAAGTGCACATGTACCAATGTTAGAATGCGGGTTGGTACGGGCCACCATAAATATAAAGCTTTGCACACAGCACTTTGTAAAAGCACATACACTTTAAAAGTAACGAATTTTTGCGGCGCACGCCACAATAACGAAGCGTGCCAACTAAAAATGTAATAAAAACAATTCACCACATATATACTGTAGCCGCGCTATATCAATGTGCTGCCTGCTATTATTAAACGTGAAGGGATTGGGGAAAGGCGCACCGCAATCAATATGAAATGCTAGCGTGCAGTGCAGAAGAGAAATGCTCTGCCATGGGTGGCGAAAGAAACTTTGCTCCGAAAAGCCAAATAACCCATTTCCAACATGCGGGCTTTTGTAAACACACGATAATGCGAATGTTAAAAAGACGAAAAATGCTTTGTATGTGCTATAGTTTTAAAAATTTAATAAAAACAATTCACCAAATATATACTGTAGCCGCGCTATATCAATGTGCTGCCTGCTATTATTAAACATGAAGGCATTGGGGAAAGGCGCGCCGCTATCAATATGAAATGTTAGCGCGCAGTGCAGAAGAGAAATGCTTTGCCAAGGTCGGCGAAAGAAAACTTAAAAGCACTTTGTTCCGAAAAGCAAAAAAAAACATTTTCAACATGCAGGCTTTTGTAAACACACGATAACGCGGATGTTAAAAAGACGAAAAATGCTTTGCCATGGGCCGCGAAAGGAAGCCTAAAAAACAAGAAAAACAAGCCCGGCGGAGCGTGGCGCGCGCGCTTGGTGGGGGAGCGCATTCCAGGCGGGGGAGCGGACCCTTTGAAGTGCGATGCCAAAGCGGATTGCATGGCGGCACGATGCGTGTGATTGTGCGCGTGCTAGCCATGCAATCCGCTTTTGGGAGCACTTTGAAAAGCCCCCTTACAATAGTCTCGCCTTGCGATCGCTTACGCGATAGCAAGGCGAGATCTAAAAATGACCATAAATACCAAATGTCCCAAACTATTATGGCAGGAAATAAGTGAAACATGAAATCACAGGCCTGGAAATATTTAAAAGCAGCGTTAGAAGAATTTGGTGTGATGCCAATCTGGGGGACTACAATAACCCCAGAATCATTTAAAACAGCAATCAATAAAACAACAAATCATCTATCGCTGGTAAGGGATAAAGACATACTAGCAAAAAGAAGACACGCGTAGCCAATAATGAACGGGTTTACAAATAGAAGGTACAAGCATACTTAAAAACTCCATGGTCGTTTAAAATAAACAAATCTTCACAAAAGCACGTTTTGGCGTATTACCGGGCATATGTCATCTTCCACCGTGGATAAAGTCAGAAGAAGATACATTATGTGGGCTATGTAAATCAGGAGAGGAGAACATTATTCACCTATTGAGTCTCTTCCCAGAACTGAAAATCGAAAGAAAAACCATACTCAAGAAACTTTTCAATGGTCGAGGAGGAAGGAAATGTGGACAAGATTTGATATTATGTCTGCACTCCGACGATACACTAATGAATTCCGCTTTTGTAAAGTTTTTAGTAAGAATAGGATCAAAATTAGAAGAGCGCAATTTAAACTCCATAAGTACTGTATGATATATATTAAAATGTAAATAGCAATATGAAATGGACTTTATCAAACTTAACTCAGTTAAAAAACACTACACTTTTTATTCTTGTTTTATCTGTTTTATATTCATGAATTGGATTATTATAAGTATATTGCCTCGTTGTAAGATTTTAATTAATCAAACAATAAAGAATAATAATAATGATGGTGAATTTGGGAGCTGGTTCCATTCGGGCCATGAAATGGGTTAATTCCGCTCACACTCGAGAAAGACATAAAAAGGGACATTCATATTTGTGATTTTTTCTACCTTGTTCCATTTGTGTAAAGTTAGACCTGTCAGCCCTAGGGTGGTCTCCCCCTCTATTTTTGATCGTGCCTCATTTTTTCCACCCTCATTAGGTCTCGCCTGACCCAGCGCATGCGCTGGTCTGGCGAGACATTTTGTGAGGGCTCCAAAAAGTGCTACCAGGCCAGCCTAGAGCTACAGTGCATGTGCGCGGGCGCGCGCGTCGCGCTTTACCGTGATTACTTTCACTTTCGCGGCCGCGTGGCCGCTTTGATGTTTGATCGCGATCACGATCACTTTCGTGGCACACGGCCGCTTTGATGTTCTCCGTGAGGCTTCAATAGATTACAGCAGTTAAAACAAGCATTGGCATAGCCAATAGGTCTCGCTTTTGGGACCTTATAAGTGTTTAGTTATGCAACTGTTGCATGGCTAAACACTTATAAGGTCCCAAAGGCGAGACCTATTGGCTTTGCCAATGCTTGTTTTTATGTTGGACTTAGGTCTCCGGGCGCCTTTTCATTGCCAATCAGTGTTAAGGAGCAGGTGCTCCCTTCTCCCAAGATGGCTGCCACAGGCCCCTGCTACTGCAGAGTGGTCTTCATTAGTATCACCCTAGCTGCCAGGAGCAGGCTGGAACTCCACAACAATGTTGCGACACCAGCCCGCCTTTATTTGTCCCGTAAGTAGAATGGGGAAGCTCCTGGAATGTGCTGGAACCTTCTAGAAGGGAGGTGTGGTTTTTACTTTTGCCGCCTTGGATAGTGGTCACCTGACCTAGGGCTACTTAAGTGAGGGAGGGAACTTTTTCTAGTTAGTTGGCCAGTTGGGGTAAAGCAGACCTGGAGGATCCATGCAGGAGTTTTAGGCGGTAGGGCCTAGCCTGGGACTTATGCCTCTGAAAGTGACAGGACTTAGGTACTGCCTTTTAAGTGAGTGAGGGATCCTGTATAGCCCACTGATCTAGCCCAGCGGTAGGAGGACCCAGGGGCCATCTGCCAAACCTAACTAGGAACGAACTAGTCACCAACTCAATCCCTACCCCCAAGAAACAGAACCCCTAAGGGCGCCAGAGACATCTGCGCCAGTAAGATTGCTGGAACTTCATGCTGAAACTGAATGCTGAAACTAAATGCTAGAACTTCATGCTGAAACTGAATGCTGAAACCAAACGCTGGAACTTCATGCTGAAACTGAATGCTGAAACCTAATGCTGAAGCTCCCTATTGAAACCTAAACTGAAAGTGACTGCTGGACTGCTGGGGATCAACCAGCTACTAGCGCTGTGACCCCTGTGCTCCCCGACCTTGCCTGGGATCCCCCCGAGTCAGTCCCGCATGGGGCGCGGAGCGCTGAGCCTGCCGTCGCCCCTGCTTAACTTGTCACCCCCCCCCTGGTGCGGGGACCTGAAGCGTGCTCACCGCCGCGGCCCGGAGGCCTGAAGTGTGCCCCATCATCGAGTCGGGGCCCGCGGAGAAGCCCGGGACCCGTCGCTGCCGTCGCAGCTGCTGTCGGAGGCGTGAGAGGCTGTGACCTGTCCCCCGGCTGCTGAGCGCATTGATTGCGGGTCCCGGAGCCGTGACGGACGCCGCTGCAGTGAAGATCCCCCCAGGACGCCGAGATCGAGGTAACCCCCGGGGGCTGGGAGGTAGCGTGGCCGTGCGGAGGCCTGGGACTCACCCCCCTGCTCCCCGGGAGGCTGGTGGAAGACCCGGTGCGCCCCCTGTCGATCGGGAGCGGCACCGCACTCCGAGACACTGGTTCCCCTCCGTGGGATTCCCCCTGGCATCGGAGACTCTGATTCCCCTCCGTGGGATTGCCCCCCTTGCTGCTAGACTGCCGCGTACAAGGGGACCAAGTGCTTAAGGCCTGATCATTACGAGTAGCGCTGTGTTCTGAAGTTCTGCTCTGAAGTGCTTGATGCTTAATTATTACGAGTAGCGCTGTATTCTCAAGTTCTGCTCTGAAATGCTTACGGCCTGATTATTACGAGTAGCGCTGTATTCTGAAGTTCTGCTCTGAAGTGCTTGATGCTTAATTATTACGAGTAGTGCTGTATTCTTAAGTTCTGCTCTGAAGTGCCTCACGCTTGATTATCACAAGTAGCGCTGTGTTCTCACGTCCTGCTCTGAAGTGCTTAGTGCCTGTTTATTACGAGTAGCGCTGTGTTCTCACGTCCTGCTCTGAAGTGCTTAGTGCCTGGTTATTACGAGTAGCGCTGAGTCCTCAAGTTCTGCGCTTAAGCGCTAGTATTCTTCCAGGTGTGGCGCTATGTTTTCCAGCCCCATTTCAAACGCTGATAATCGCTAGATACCGCGCAAGGTACCCACGGCAGATTGAAACGCTAGTGGTGGGAGGGGCGCAGCGCGCTGGTTAACCGCTGTGTTCACCGTTCCCCCAGGTTCGCCAGGTATTGCCAATGGAACTATGATGAGTTGCTGATGAATCTGACGCTAATGTATTCAGGTACTGCATATTGCATCATAATGAATTGCTGGTGAATCTGACACTAATGTATTCAGGTACTGCCTAGGGCACCATAATGAAATGCTGGTGAATCTACTGTTAATGTATTCAAGTAATGCC
Organism: Triturus cristatus; assembly: GCF_964204655.1. Lineage (NCBI taxonomy): Eukaryota > Metazoa > Chordata > Amphibia > Caudata > Salamandridae > Triturus > Triturus cristatus. The sequence continues at coordinate 662,545,546 of NC_140583.1, forward strand.
CATTGCCATCTCATGAACTGCATTTGCATCTAACGGCTTAGATAAACTTGATTGCTTTTCATTGAACCTACTGTGTGGCGTCCATTATTGTGTGCGTTTCCTGCTTCAGGGGATGTGTGTGTTGTATGGTCGCTTTACACTTAAGCCTTCGGGTGCCCAACCGCTCGAGTCACATTACCCCCTTAGCGCCCGGTGACCCCAGCTCTAACATTGTTGGCGAGCGGTGGGATTAGGACCTGTGACCATACAGCACCCTCCCGTGAAGCGGAGGGCGCCACAATTAAACGCCTAGTGTATTTAAGCTCTGCAATTGTTATTACTGCACTGATTACATTCCACTGTCCAGACTGAGGGTGTAGAAATCCTGGTTATCTTACAACTGTCACCCATATCCTAGAATTTTTTTCTTCCTTAGTATCTAGGTCCCCACCTGTCACGATGGAGTTCCGGTTAGCCGCCCTCGAGGGGTACACTGTAAGGCAACTGAGGGAATTCGGGCAGGGGATGGGGGTGCCTGGGGTACGGAGGGCCAAAGGACCGGAACTCCGTACCGCCTTAAGGCCATGGGTAGAGGCCCACCCAGAAGGGAGAGAGGATGAGGGACAGGAGGCGCCAGATGCACCTCAGGAGGAGAGCACCCAGGAAGTACTAGACATACTCAATGTGGATATGTCTGAAAATGTGCCCCCAGGGAGACGTTCTGGGGCCAGTAGTAGGACAGGGTCTAGGAGGAGCGCGTTTCCAGAGGAGTATGAAGACAGGAGGGAGGAGAGGCAGTTAAAGTGGGAGCTGGCGAAGTTGGAACATGAGAGAGAGAGAGAAAGGGAAAACAAGAGATGGGCAATGGAGGAAAAGAAGCTGGCGCACGAGCTTCAACTGAAGGAGTTGGAGCTGCGCGCCCTCCAGTTAAATGCGTCCAATAAGGACAATGGTGGCAGCGTACCAAGAGAGTCCCAAGAGTCAAAATTTTATTTTCCCAAAGAAGTCATTGCCAGCTACACAGTGGGGGATGATATTGCCAAGTGGTTGGAGGCATACCAGGTGGCCTTGACAGCCCAGGGGTTTCCCGAGAGCAATTGGGGAGGGGGCATGTAACGCTATATACCTCCCAATGTCAGGGACACCCTGTTATATTTAGCCAAGGCGGATCAGGTCAGGTATGCCCCCATGAAAGAGGCCTTACTCAAGAAATTTGGTCTCAACCCCGAGAGGTACAGGCAGAAGTTCCGTGGCAGCCATAAGCTGTCCACACAGAATTGGGTGGATTTTTTTGACTATGCCCGTAAGGCACTAGATGGTTGGGTGCGTGGCAGCGAGGTTCAGGACTACCAAGGGTTGTACAATCTTTTTTTAAGGGAGCACCTCTTGGATAAGTGCTTTCCGGAGCTGCGCCAACATCTGGTGGACCGCAAGTTAATGGATCCCCGTGAGCTTGCGGAGGAGGCAGATATTTGGGTGAGCACCCGGGTGTCTCACAAGGGCCCCGGGGGAGATGGCTCGAAAGGCGGACAGGGTTTCCCCCAGAAGAAAGAGGGGGGAGATAAAAAGGTGGAGTTCTCAAAAGGCCCCAAAATAAGTTTGGGAAAGGAGTAGGAACCCCACCCCCATCCAATTCCACAAAACCCACTTACCCTGACAGGAGTCAGCAGCCAAGGATTGTGAGGTGCTACGAATGTGGGGAGATTGGACACTACAAAGGAGATCTCAAGTGTCGCAAGCGACCCCCAGCCCCAATGGGCGGGAAGAGCCCCGGGGTAAGTAGTATAGCGCTTGGGGTGGAGCTGCCCTTAGATAGGGAAGGGGAGTGGACAGGCCTGACCCTGGTTTCACTCGGGGATAGAGAGGTGGTCCCCGTAGTGTCCCTGCCCCCGAACACTGCTAAATATCAGCAGAGGGTGAGAGTTAACGGGGAGGAGGTGGAGGCTCTGAGGGACACAGGTGCCAGCATGACCACCGTAGTGAGGCGGCTGGTGTCCCCAGACCAAGTAGTCCCCGAGGAGTTCCATCCGGCTGTATTGGCTGACGGCAGTGTGAGTCACTATCCAGTGGCTCGTGTTCCATTTGAGTGGGGAGGAGTCAAAGGCCTACTGAGAGTTGCGGTCAGCCCTGCCTTGCCTGTGGGGTGCTTGCTAGGGAACGACCTGGAGCACACCAAATGGAGAGATGTAGAGTTTCGAGCTCATACCGAGATGCTGGGATTACCAGGGTGGACTTGCGTAGTCACGCAGTCCATGGCTGCCCGGCATGGAACTCACCCCGGGTTGGAACATGGAATTAGGGCCCAACCCAATGCCAAGTGTGGAGAGAAGAAGGTGGTAGAAGACACACCCCGTGAAGTGGATGGGGAGGCCGCAGAGGTGCCCCCGGAGTCCGCAGAGGTGGATGTCGTTCCCGTGGGGAACTTGTTGACCCTTGCCGACTGGCATGTGGAAGGGGGGCCTACCCGGGAGGAATTTTGTCAGGCGCAAAGGGCGTGCCCCACGCTTGAAGGCATGCGGTGACAGGCCAAAGCCCAAGTGGCCAGTCAGGAGACGGGCAGATATCATGTGTATTGGGAGGATGGCCTCCTGTACAGTGAGCCTAAGGTGCCGGTGCATGGATCTTCGAGGGCCATAGTGGTCCCCCAATGCTACCGGGCCTTCCTGCTGGAGTTAGCACACGAGATACCCTTGGTCGGACATCTGGGTCAGGACAAAACCTTTGCGCGGGTGGTCTCACATTTTTATTGGCCCAGGATGAGAATTGCCTCAGACACCTTTTGTAAGACCTGTAAGTCTTGCCAGGCAAGTGGCAAGACTGGGACTAAATTGAAGGTCCCTTTGGAACCGCTCCCAGTGGTCGGGACCCCTTTTGAGAGGGTCGGCATAGACATTGTTGGGCCGTTGGATCCTCCAACCGCAGCGGGACACCGGTTCATTCTGGTCTTGGTGGACCACGCCACTCGGTACCCAGAGGCTATTCCACTGAGGACCATCACTGCACCGGTGGTGGCGCGGGCACTGTTGGGGATTTTTACCCGAGTGGGATTCCCCAAGGTCGTGGTGTCGGACAGGGGCACGAATTTCATGTCGGCCTATGTCGGAGGGCTGAAGTGTGCCCCATCATCGAGTCGGGGCCCGCGGAGAAGCCTGGGGCCCCGTCGCTGCCGTCGCAGCTGCTGTCGGAGGCGTGAGAGGCTGTGACATGTCCCCCGGCTGCTGAGCGCATTGATTGCGGGGCCCGGAGCCGTGACGGACGCCGCTGCAGTGAAGATCCCCCAGGACGCCGAGATCGAGGTAACCCCCGGGGGCTGGGAGGTAGCGTGGCCGTGCGGAGGCCTGGGACTCACCCCCCTGCTCCCCGGGAGGCTGGTGGAAGACCCAGTGCGCCCCCTGTCGATCAGGAGCGGCACCGCACTCCGAGACTCTGGTTCCCCTCCGTGGGATTCCCCCCTGGCATCGGAGACTCTGATTCCCCTCTGTGGGATTGCCCCTCTTGCTGCTAGACTGCCGCGTACAAGGGGACCAAGTGCTTAAGGCCTGATCATTACGAGTAGCGCTGTATTCTCAAGTTCTGCTCTGAAATGCTTACGGCCTGATTATTACGAGTAGCGCTGTATTCTGAAGTTCTGCTCTGAAGTGCTTGATGCTTAATTATTACGAGTAGCGCTGTATTCTTAAGTTCTGCTCTGAAGTGCCTCACGCTTGATTATCACGAGTAGCGCTGTGTTCTCACGTCCTGCTCTGAAGTGCTTAGTGCCTGTTTATTACGATTAGCGCTGTGTTCTCACGTCCTGCTCTGAAGTGCTTAGTGCCTGGTTATTACGAGTAGCGCTGATTCCTCAAGTTCTGCGCTGAAGCGCTAGTAGTCTTCCAGGTGTGGCGCTATGTTTTCCAGCCCCATTTCAAAGCGCTGATAATCGCTAGATACCGCGCAAGGTACCCACGGCAGATTGAAACGCCAGTGATGGGAGGGGCGCAGCGCGCTGGTTAACCGCTGTGTTCACCGTTCCCCCAGGTTCGCCAGGTATTGCCAATGGGACTATGATGAGTTGCTGATGAATCTGACGCTAATGTATTCAGGTACTGCATATTGCATCATAATGAATGGCTGGTGAATCTGACACTAATGTATTAAGGTACTGCCTAGGGCACCATAATGAAATGCTGGTGAATCTACTGTTAATGTATTCAAGTAATGCCCATTGCCATCTCATGAACTGCATTTGCATCTAACGGCTTAGATAAACTTGATTGCTTTTCATTGAACCTACTGTGTGGCGTCCATTATTGTGTGCGTTTCCTGCTTCAAGGGATGTGTGTGCTGTATGGTCGCTTTACACTTAAGCCTTCGGGTGCCCAACCGCTCGAGTCACGTTACCCCCTTAGGGCCCGGTGACCCCAGGTCTTACATGTATTGTGTGGTGAGTCAGCTCGGCTAGCTCAGACACTCCTCACTCTCAGTAGTGTGCCCACACCGCACAGCCCTGAGTCAGTCAGTGCAAGAACCATTCCTCAAGCCAGCCAGGATGGGTGAAATCAGCGGAGCTGTCAGATCTCAGTTTCAGTCAGTGGGAAGCATTGCCTTGGGCTGCGATGCTCAGAATATGACTGGGAGGGACATAGCAGCACAGAATCTAGATTCTGCAGGGAGTGCAGGAGGAAGCTACAGAGGGCCAAAAAGTAGATATCTTATCTACAGAGTGCCTCCTTTGGAACTCCCTTCCACATGGCTATCCGCACCTGCAGTCAGTCATACACCTACAACTGGCACATTGAAGCGATCATTCCTTACCTAAAGGTTTTCACAGCCTGAGAGACCTTTAGCCTTTCATTTAATGCAAATGTATTGATGGGGCAGGTAAAGCTAAATTTTGTATACCTCCTCTATTTTGCATGAAAATACTAATTACATAACCTACTTATATTATAATATGAATGAACTGTTTGCTGTGTTATATTAATCAACTATTTGCACCTTTATTAAACTCCAATTACACGTGGGACTTATTGCTATTTGCATGGCAGAATAACTCTAATAACTAAATTTTGTACGCCTATTAATAGTAGTACGTGTGGTAATAGGATATCGCATGATTTATGTCGCTTTTGTGATGTTTGCGTTCCCGTTTTGGACCGAAGGGTGAGTTTTATTGCTTTAAATGTCTCAAAAAGCTAGGAAAATACTAATACATAAATGGATTAGTGAGGGTTTAACATTAGAATCTTCATTTCTGTGTATTAATTACTCTTTTGTGTTTGTTTTGCTTAAGTTGGCATTTGGGCCTACCAAAACATGGTGGCCAAAATGGAGTTCAGAAGTGGCCACCGCCTCGTGAGCGCGATGCCTACTGCGCAGACTCGGATGGCTCCGTAGACCTCCAGGCAACCTCAAGTTCGAAGCACAGTGTTCCTGGTCAAGGATAGGAACATGGAGGACTGACAAACTTCAGTCAGTAAAATCTGGTCAAAATTAACAATTGAGACATACAAGCAAAACTTTACAATGTTGAATGAGGACGACATGGACGGAGGAAGTGAATCAGCAAAATCCATGAGAACCCAAGATGATGTGAAAATTGGACGATATTACAAAATTCATCAAATTGACCAATCATCTGCTTCCTTAGTCTAAGAATGTTTCATGTTATCCAGAATTTCATTATAAAAAGGGTAGTAGAATAGGTGTGGGGCTGGCATTCTGCAGTTTTCGATGACTGCACACCCCTACCGACCCCACAGGCGATGACAGATGCTTGCACGATTTCTGGTCCTTTGGAGATCTTTGGGACTGTAACGTGCTGAGCAAAAAACTTTCGGACTTTGAGCTTTGGCCTGCTTTATTGGGACATATAGACGGCTAAATTCGGTTATGCAGAACCAAATGAATTAGGAAAAATCCCGATAGCAAGAATAGGTAAATATAAATGTCATGCGATTTGTGCTGATTGATCAAAATTCTAAACTTTGATTGACCAAAATGCTAATATTAATTGCAAACAATATTTAGTTAAACAAATAATTGATTTACAGAAATTACGAGTTTGTGGTTTTTTAATGAAGAAATTAGAGGATTCCGAGGCTTAAATGTGTTTTAGCTGGTTCTAAATCACCATCAACCAGTCCAACTTATTGGTCCGTCGACCAAGTGGTGGAGTGCCTTGATGTTTAAGGTCAGGATCCTATAGGTGGTGATGCTAATGTATATTCTGTAAAATAACTTTTCTTCCCTATAGGTAATAAGGTACTCCCCCACATGTCCAGCGCTTGAATTACCATCCCTCCTGTGTGCAGACTCTTGAGCAGAGACGTGTGAGTGTTCATGTTTTGGGCCCCACCAATGAATGCGTATGTGAATGAGCTAGTGTGACGTCGGGTCTGCGACGCAGGAAGGATAGTTGTAAATTTGCCCTCCTTTTCCCCGATTTCGCACTGGATCAGTATTCTGAGGGTTTTTAGCTCCCTGATATAAGTACGGCACATTTCTAAGGATTCAATAGTATTCGCTGTTTCTATTTGCCATCTCTCTGGGATGGCAGCTTGTAGGTTGAGCACTTTCCAAAACCTTCAAAACAAGCATTTACAATGCAATGGTCTCGGCATTGTTAAAGTTAGAGCTATTGGCATTTCTCATGACATTATTTTTGTTCATGTTTTTGTTTGTAAAACACTTAAAGAAACAGCATTGTTATTTACAATGTCAATAGCTTAATCTCTTTCAAATGCGAGACCTATTGCATTTGCACCCACACACAGAGCCACACACACAAAGCCACCCACACACACAGAGCCACCCACACATAGCCACCTACACAGAGCTAATCACATAGAGCAACCCACACACAAATAGAGCCACCCATACAGAGCCACCTACACACACACACAGAGTTACCCACACACAGACAGAGCCACCCACGCATAGAGCCACCTCCAAAAAAGGCAACCCACACAGAGCCACACACATACACACACACATAGAGCCTCCCACACACACACAGAGCCACCCACACTTACACAGAGCCACACACACAGAGCCACACACACAGAGCCACACATACATACACAGAGCCACATACACACACAGCCACACACACACATACAGAACCACACACACACACATAGATCTAGACACATACACATTCGCTAGCCGAGACCTAAAAAGGAAGCTCAGTTCCACGATGGCGGTGGCACAGACTTGTGGTTTAGGACGGACGGCGCCTCGGTGGGGACTTAAACAATTGTTATCCTCGCCCCTGAAATCTCCGGATGCCCGGAGCAGCGATGTGCAGCAGGTGAACTGGCACCGGGACTTAAAGGGCTGAGGGGCACACTGCACCCTAATTAGTGCTGCATTTTACCATCTCAACAGTAGTCAAAGAGGGCATTTCCCTGCTTGCACTTGGGTCCATGGCACCATTGTTTCGCCACTGAGGGAACAACGTTGTTTGCCTAAGATCACACAGTGTTGATCAAGTGCGAAAGCCAGGATCAGAACAGGATCTCCAATACATAAACTCTGCAGTTGAGCCCGTCACATTACATCTCTGTCCTAAGTAGCCAAACAACACTCCAACATAAGCTCCGTTCAGCGTAGAGCGTTATGTGTGAACCTCTCTGGCTACGTAGGACAGTGGGCGGGGCTTATTGACCTAAAAATGTGCGGAAAGAACGTCATGATATGGAATGAACACAAAATAATGAAGAGAGTTAGAAGGATTTGAACAGCAGATGACATGAAAATAACGTCGCCTACGTCTTTAGGAGCACAATATGGATTTCGGAGCAGAAATCCTCAGTATACAATTTACAAGTGCGCACATAGTACGAGCTCTGACGTCTGTTCTGGCAGTGTCCATGCTAATGTGCACACAGGCGGAAACGCCTCTGTGAATGCAGGGCTTGCCCTGATGCCCAATCGTGCCCCCTCTCTGTCTGCCACGGCAAACACAACCCCAGAAGTGTGGAAGACCGGGGCTTGCACGCCACCACAAACACTGACATTTTAGGTGTATCACCTGGGATAAAGTCCGACTCCAGAAACGTATCACTTTCACATACAACAAGAGTGGAAATGTTAAGAAACAGAGGGCAGCATGCAAAGCAGGTGTGAATCCGAGCTTCAGGCGAAAACATGAACACGGGAGCCGAGAGCAGGGGGAGAGGACGAGCACACCACTGCCTTTCTCCGAGGTTAATGCCTCAGAGAAACGCAGCGTCGTTTTGGGATTCGGGGGCGTGTTTTTCTTTCTCAAACACGCCCAGAGAAAGAATCGAAAAAACACGCCCCCGAATCGCAAAAAGACGGAGCTTGTTTGGAGAGACAAGCCTCTTCTCTAATGGCTGACCAGCATTTAAGAGGCCAGCCAATGGAGAAGAGGAGAGAGGAGAGGCGGGTTCAAGCCCCTCTTCTCCAAGTCATTAAATCTCGTGAGCGAGACTGCGCAAGCGCAGCCTTCGCTAGCCGAGACCTAAAAACGTAAAAGAGATGAATGCATCAGGTAAAGAGATGTGCTCTCAAGTTTCTCCATGTCAGGCAACATTACCTCATCTAGTTGTGGGTTTAGACTAACTTTGCATTCTTATACATGATAGTCATGTATTTACAATGGGGGAGAAATCTAGAGTTCCTATAATGCGAAGCAAAAACAGCACTGCACGAGCTGTTTGTGTGTGGAGTAGGGCGACATGATAAGTCTCTACAACAGTTCTCAGGGAGCACAGGAGCTGCACACAGTCTACAAACCAGAATATGGAGGGAGGCTAGAGGACCAAGAGGTGAACGGACGACAGGAACTGCAGGGTCTGTATAGGTGAGCAATGGACACAGGGCAGCCGGAATTGTAAGGGAAATGCACCTCCACCATCAGAACGGGTCCAGCCCTCCTGTAATTCAGAAATGAGCTAAACTCACGTCTCTATAAGAACACTGCCCACCCACACAACAGGAGGTCATCAAATTACTTGCATGAATGCTAATATTCCTGAATCATATTACTGGGCTCTGGTCTGCTATTCAGCATTGTTGCATCCTAACTAGGATCATACTATATATTTAGTGCCACCTAGTACCTGCAAGGGAAACAGTAGCCCAGAAACTTTCAAAAAGTCCAGGAACTGCGGAATAGCCAGGTTCTGCAGTGGCAACTAAAGGAGGGAGGATAAGGTGACCCAGGACCTTCAAGGAGGCTCATACAGCAGAAAGGACTGGAGAGACAGGGAGGCTAGATTTTGATGTGACAGGAGACGTAAGAAGAGGACCCACAGTGAGGACAGGAGATGCGGGGATGGAGACTTTGGCCCAGGGGCTCCAGGAATAATGTGATGGCCAAGCTATAGAGATGTTTGTAACTGCCAGGAGAGACATGAGCTGTGGCGCGAACCAGGTGATTCACGGAAAGCCAGAAACAGATTGAAGGCTCAGAGCTGGAGTGGGTAAACAAGGCCTGAAAAGGGGGTGATGAAGGGCAGGGGTAGAACAGATGAGTAGTGGGCGAGGGTCTTGAACACACCATGTGCAGATGGCCTGTTGCGTCTTGGAATGTCAGATCAAAAGCTTCAGTGGGAACCAGGATCTGTAAGAAGGCCATGTTCTGTAGTGGTAGAATAAGTCAGAAAGGCACCCAGGCGATGCAACGAAGCTGTCGCTAGCTCCTAACCCATGACTGAATAGAAGAGGGGAGTTGTAGGAAGCCCCAAAAAAGGAGCTGGAGCAAGGTCTGCTGGTGCAGGGCGATCTGAAGCAGAAAGGTGCACTAGAGGTTCCCAGGAGAACAAGCAGCTGAAGGCAGAGCCCAGAGCTAAAAGTAGGACTGGAGTACTAGAGAGGGAAGGAGTTACTGAGAGCAAACAACTGTGGCGGGAGCTGTAAGCTACAGGGAGGCCATGGGTACTAGAGAGTTGTCAAGTTAGGAGAAGATGGGTCCTGTATGGACAAGATAGAAGGAACAATGATGATTTAGGAGCTTCAGGCAAACCAAGATGTGCAAGCCAGGCACTGTGAGGTGACCAAACGCTACAGAACCCCAAGAGTTGAAAAAGGGCAGGGATGGCACTAATAGGGTAGGTGAATTGATGGGGTCAAAAGTTGCAAGGGCACTGGGAGTTAGAGGGAGCACTCATTCCAATAGCTGCACCGATGGTCAGAGCTAAATGTAGTACTCTGCTCAGGATCTGCAGTGGGTGTCTGGAGTTAAAGTCATAGCCTAAGTGTTCTAGGGAGAGTAGGAACTGCAATCACGGGCAATGGACCTTAGCTGTCCAGATGCTTCTGTTTGATGAAAGAAGCTGCATTGAAGCCAGGAAATGGTGAGACACCAGTATTTTCTGTGGCAATCACCGGAGAGAATATTTTTATAAGCATCATTTATTATTTTATACATGTCACTATCAAATGTCATCGATCTTACAGTCACTATAGAAGTATTAAATTATTCAGCAAATGTGTACTTTACTTTTCATTATAAATCAGTATACTTATATTTGGACCTCTATAAAATCACATGCATCTTTTTCTTTTTACACGCCTATAGTTCCCAATACCACTATAATTTAACATGATGGGCCCAATTCAGAAACTGCATTTTATAGTGCGTAAAGTTGTACACCTACTTCCTACAAAATAAATTTCACAAACCTACGAGTGCAAATCTCCGCCTGCACCTCTCCAGTTTTTTCTATGGAGACACCCTCACACGTGATTTTGCTACTTAGTACTAAATGCCGGAGCAATCGGGAGAGTGGCTGAAAAAAGGGGAATACATACTACTATATGGGAGGGGTTTAGGGAAGAGTAAGGAGGCGTTTAAGAAGGAGTTTAGGGAGAAACAGACTCTCACCAACAGAAGATTAACCCCACTGCTATTTGAAAATGCACTTCTAAAGTTACTACAGCCCAAAAAAAGCAAAAACAGTAGAAAATCTACTCTAGCTCAGACCTGGAGTACATCTAGTGCCACACGTAGCCAACAAGTGGTACTGCAACACCCTCCCATAGAAAATAATAGAGCCAGGGACATAAAATAGAACCCCAGAGTCAATAATTATTTATGTTGACTTTTAAAAAATATATATAAATGTGATTTAATGTGAAATAAATATAAATATGTAAAAATATATATATATATTATGTTATGATACACTATTGTAATTAAAATTTTTATCTAAACATAAATGTACCATAATTTGTTTTTAAAGAAAGTTAATTCTATACAGAACATTTTGCAATTTTTAATACATAAATGTAAAGATTTTACTTTAGGTGGTATTTTTTTTAAAGAATTTAAAAAACCATTAAAATTAATATATTTAATATTTGAATTAATTATATATGTAATTCAAAATTAAGTTAATGGTGCTGCGCTTTTTAATACTTTGTTCAACATTTGAAATAAAATGCATATACATAAGCTGAGTAAGCCAAAACGCATCTGACGTCGCTTTTTGTTCTGCCTTGAATGCCGCATTGTAACCATCAACAATAAAAGGGTATTTATTGCTACCCAGATTGCCGTTTCATTGGTCATTGACAGCTGAAGATTGTGCAATATATACATATATATATACATATATATATGTATATTATCTACTGGCGGTCGCCAGTAGATAGTTATAGTTTGGACCATGTGTCCATAGGAAATCTGAAAATTCTATTTTGAATAACTTTGGCGCCGGTTGACGAATCCTCGCTAATTTTTCAAAATAGGTGGGGCGCTCCGCTCCGCTCCTACCCTGAAAGACTCGGGGTGATTAGTCAAGCGGGGGCCGAGAAAAAAGGGGGATCCCAAAACGTGTTTTACCCATGCATTTTTCCATAGGGACCTTTAGTCCAAGGTACAGCCCGAACGGCTGAACAGAATTACTTGAAATTTGGCAGAGAGGTAGTCCTCAGGTCAGGGATGTGCCCTTTGAATATCTGGAGTCAATCTGTTCTGTAGTTCCTGAGAATATTTCAGTTAAAAGTACATATATATCTATAAGCGCGCACCGTGCGCGTACGGTAAGCATACCGTACGAGCACGCTGCCGTGCGCGAGCGTAATTCTGATTGGTGGTTACATGACAGTAAACATTCCAGACGGTCGAAATCAGGAAGTGTCGGCCACCATTTTGTGTGTCTCACACTGAAAAACAAAGGTGGACAACGTGAAAAGGGGGCAAGGTAGAGAGTTGCAGACCCCCTAGCCTTTGTCAGGGTTTTTTTTTTTTTAAATCGCGGGGTACGCGTACCGTGCGCCTACGGTAAGCGTACGGCGGAAAAAAAAAATAGAATTAAAAATCAAATAAATACATAACTTAGCATTTAAAAAACCGTACAAATTCACTGAAAAAACCATAGGTTTCACACACGTTATAGTTAGGAATTAGCATTTAAAAAACCTTGCAAATTCACTTAAAAAACCATAGGTTTCACACATGTTATAGTTAGCTGGACATTTCCCTCGTAAAAAAACAATGAAATTCCCCCGTTATAGTTAGTGCAGGCAACTATAACTCACGCGACCGCAATCCTCTGCTGATGACGTCAGATATTACATCACTGATTAAAAATGTGTCTTTCTGAAAAATAAATATTTGTAATATATGTATAGCTAAAGATTAATGGAAGAAGACATGGGTAAATAGGTGTCTAAATACAGTGATGTAATATCTGATGTCATCAGCAGAGGATTGCGGTCGCGTGAGATATAGTTGCCTGCACTAACTATAACGGGGGAATTTCATTGGTTTTTTACGAGGGAAATGTCCAGCTAACTATAACATGTGTGAAACCTATGGTTTTTTAAATGAATATATATATATATATATATATATATATATATATATATATATATATATATATATATATTATCTACTGGCGGTCGCCAGTAGATAGTTATAGTTAGGACCGTGTTTCCATAGGAAATCCGCAACATTCTATTTGGAATAACTTTGGCGCCGGTCGACGAATCCTCGCGAAATTTTCAAAACTAATGGGGCGCTACGCTCCGCTCCTACCCTGAAAGTCTCGGGGGGATTCGTCAAGCGGGGGCTGAGAAAAAAGGGGGGTCCCAAAACGCGTTTTCCCCATGCATTTTTCCATAGGACCTTTAGACACAGCTACAGCCCGAACGGCTGAACAGAATTACTTGAAATTTGGCAGAGAGGTAGTCCTCAGGTCAAGGATGTGCCTGGTGTAAATCTGTTCAGTAGGTCCTGAGAAAATAGCATTTAAATCAATATATATATCTGCAAGCGCGCTCCGTGCGCTTACCGTAAGCTTACCGTACGCGTACGGTGCCGTGCGCGACCTCAATTCTGATTGGTGGTTACATGACTGTAAACATTCGAATCGGTCGAAATCAGGAAGTGTCGGCCGCCATTTTCTGTCTCTCGCACTGAGAAACAAAGGTGGGGAACGTGAAACGGGGGCAACGAAGAGAGTTGCAGACCCCCTAGTGTTTGTCAGGGGGTCCAAGAAGGACCCAAAAGTACGAAAAATAAATTTAATAATTTTAAAAAAAAATCGCGGGGTACGCGTACGGTAAGCTTACCGTACGCGCACGGCAAAAAAAATAAAAAAAATAAAATAAAGAAGTAACAATCACATTTATTAAATAAATTAAAGGACCCACAAGGGAGAAATAAACAAATGTTACTGCGTTAAAAAAGGCGAGGAGCGCACGACATGGACTGAGCAACGTGGGCGCTCGGTGCGCGAAGCGCACCGAGCGCCCACAGCGCGCGCACGGTGCGCAAAGTGCACCGTGCGCGCAGGGTGTGCGCATAATGAAAAACCAGAAAAAAAAATAAAAAATAAATACATAACTTAGCATTTAAAAAACTGTACAAATTCACTGAAAAAACCATAGGTTTCACACACGTTATAGTTAGGAATTATCATTTACAAAACCTTGCAAATTCACTTAAAAAACCATAGGTTTCACACATGTTATAGTTAGCTGTACATTTCACTCGTAAAAAACCAATGAAATTCCACGTTATAGTTAGATCAGGTAACTATAACTTGCGCGACCGCAATCCACAATGTGTAATTTCAGATGTCATCATTGATGTCATGAGTGATGTCACTGACCATGTCATGAGTGATGTACTATGTGACGTCATCAGCAGTTTATTGTGGGCGCGCAAGTTATAGTTACCTGATCTAACTATAACGTGGAATTTCATTGGTTTTTTACGAGTGAAATGTACAGCTAACTATAACATGTGTGAAACCTATGGTTTTTTAAGTGAATTTGCAAGGTTTTGTAAATGATAATTCCTAACTATAACGTGTGTGAAACCTATAGTTTTTTCAGTGAATATATATATATATATATAAACACAAGAAAATCATGCATAGTCCACGGCGTGAAAAGGCAAGCCCTCCAATCGACAACAGGTAAAGCAGGTTTTTAATATCATCAGGTAAACCCAACAGCATGACATGACGCATTTCGATCCTAAACAGGGGCTTAATCATATGCAAAGTAGGAGGGTCAGTTGCACGTGGGTTCAAATACACTGCAACCTTAAACAGTGAGGAAGGACTCAATGTGCAAGCACAATGTTAGCAAGAATGTAAATTGCTTTTAAACTCCACCGTTTCTCATTGTTGAGGATCAGAGAGCACTTAATAGAACAAGTACTCTAACTTTATCTATTTCTAAAGCACTCACTTTAAGCAATGTTCGAGATTGTTTCATACTGATCCAAGTTACCATGTGTTCACAGGACTTCAGTGTCCATAATGCCTTGCAACTATCAAAATAGGCATCAGTGCCCAATATATCAAAAGAAAAATCACGCACAGTTTTTCACTAATATTCAATAAGGCCCGGTGTTATGGCTGGGAAGGGAAGACGCAATTATTCTTATTTTGACAGTTGCAAGACATTATGGAAACTGAAGTCCTGTCAACACATTGCTTAAAGTGAGTGCATTAACAATAGATAAAGTACTTTCCTGGGTTCGAAAATGCTGTGACATGCTTGAAGCTTCTGATGAATCATGACTGCGGGGCCGGATTTCCAAATGTGAACAAATGACAGTGTTCAGAGGCCCCTAGCACCGCCAGGCTCTCTTTGTCTGCCTAGGATCAGGTTGATGCAGGCCTGGTCAGATGTCGGCAGCCATACAGAGTCACTGGCTGGTGCTAAAAGGTCACTGACACATTGTGTGAGAATAGCACACACAATGACTGTGCTTCTAGTCAATGTCATTTTGCTGCACCTGCTGTCTGACCCAATGGCTTCAAAATCAGCTGTAAGCAGTGTCAGCAGGACATGATAGATGCAAAGCCCTGTATGTTTCTCATGCTTCCATAGTCTGTCTTTAAAGTACAGTGGCCATAACAGTAGCTAAGATATACCGAACGTGCGTCCCTATACAACTACATCTCTGTGTTCTTGCAGTGATATTCTGAAATAGTAGCACACATAGACGCAGAACTTCTTGATATTAAACTAACCCTGCACCTCAAATGATATGGTGTCTGCCTGCCTGCCTGCCTACCTGTCTGCAGAACTATAGAAATGTTGCAACAGCTTTGCCCCGCTATCTGATGGTAGTGAGGTCGGCTGACAGTGTGACGAGGGTAACGTCAGGTGAAACTCTTTTAACTTGCCCAGGCTCTCCGCATTCCCCCTACCCTATACTTCCCAGCCAGGAACCAGCCTCCTGCTGAGTTATATATTTTGCTGCGTATACCATGATACATACAGATTCAAAGGCAATATGTGATTGGCAAGCGGCTGTATTTATCAAATGTGAAAGTCGGCCATGTAGTTATGAGTTACATTTTGCAGTGTGCTGGGTTAGGACCTTAGATATAGGTAAGTGATAGGTTTTATTGTTGTTCCCTACCTATTACCACTTAACTAAAGTGGTTAAAAGTAGAGAAATATATTTATAATATCCTATATATTTTTACAGTAGGTTAGGGAGAACAACGCATTTAAAAAAAAAATTAGGTTTCACTGTAATTTGTAGGTATTTTCACGATACGCCATACACTTTTTTGTGCACATTGAAATATTTAAAAAATAAAAAATACACTGTACTATGCTATAGTTGTAAAATATAGTGCAGTACAGTGCATTTTCAATTTTTTGACACATTTTTTAAAATGTATTTTAAGTACTGCATTACTACCTAGGAAGTACTGTAGTGCTCCGTATATTTTTTTAAATATACAGAAAAGTATCAATATTGAACTAAGTATTTATGCCTTATAACTTACAAAAATACTTACCCTACTTACCTAGTACCAAAATGGATCATCTACACACCAAAATATATAATCCTGCTAAATCTCATTCAATTCCGTCTAGCCATTTTTGCACTACATGCCACACAAACGTCTATTGAAAATACATTGGTGTAAAAACCTATTTTAAGACCTCCCTTTTTTCTTCCGCCCTCTCCCTTAACATATCACCGCATAACTTTCCATCCTCTGCCAATGTAGAAAAAGAAATATGTCTGGAAGGTTTTGTGATTCGTCAAACAAGGGAAAAGTTATTAGCACAGAAAAATCTGGGGAATTTCTATTTCTGGAAACCCTAACTATAACTACACAATGGCTACCGCCACTCTGTAATATATTACATATATGTGTGTGTATATTTCTTTGTTCATCTAAAATTCCCGTTCCTTCATGAGATGCAACCTAGAGTTCTTATAACTTAGGGCCTGATTTAGATTTTGGTGGTAATTGTCCCAGTGTCTCTTTTCTGTTGGATTCCCCGTTCACCAACCAGGCGGTCCGTCCGCTCTTTTTAGATACTGGTGGGACCATGGACGAAAGACTATCGGAGGGCCGCCAACTCCGCCAAGTATATTCACCCGCATCTACAACGCCATAGGCAAAAGTGGCTGTCGGAGTGCAGACAGCTAGTTTGTCTGCTGGGCCAATCACGATGTGCCTTCCCACCAACGTGACTTTGGCGGCAAAACCTCCACACCTGAATTGGCGGATTGCAAGGGATATAAGGCAGAAACTGACCTTTTCTCACGTTCACACTTTCTTTTCCCCCATGGAGCCAATCTTCCAAGTCCTGCCTCTGCTGCTCGACCGCGAAGCAAATCAACTCCGCCGTGGCCAAAATCGACGATACCTGGTACTTTTTGACTTGTCTGCTAACATTTGCACTGGACTCGAGCATTTTTAAATGTCTCTTATTAGCAATGGTATATCAATGTGCAATGCATATGTGTGTGATATTAACGTTTAAGAAATGTAACACCGTCGCTGATAGGCCTTCCCCCCTACCCCCCCCCCCCCGTGCTAAGCCTCTTTTTGGCCATTTCGGGTAGTTCGCGTTTAGGCCCCTGTAACTTTTTGGCCACATAAGGAAACCACGTCAAATTTGCATCTTTTTTTTCGATACCATGAGGATTTTAAAAGTACCTAGGGTTGGTGGATTCCCCTGGAGGTGACCCAGAAATTAGCCAAAATACAGCTACATTTTATTTTAATTTTTTAATGAGAAAAAGTGTTGCAGAAGAAAGCGTCTGTTTTTTCTCTGCAAATGGTATCAACAAAGGGTTTGTGGTGCTGAAATCACCATCTTCTCAGCTTTCAGGGACAAGCAAACGTTTGTCAGGAAACCAACATTTTCTACACAGTTTTGGCATTTTACTGGGACACAGCCTATTTTTGCTATTTTTTGTGCTTTCAACCTCCTTCCAGTTAGTGGTAGAAATGGGTGTAAAAACAATAATGGATCCTGGAAAGCTATACATTTCTAAAAATTAGACAAACTTCTAAATTCAGCAAGGGGTCATTTGTGTAGCACCTTCAAGGTTTTCTCATAGACACTAACAGTTGAAAATAAAAAATATTGGAATTGAGGTAAAAAAACTGCCATTTGTGCCAACATTTTCACTTGTAACTTCTTCTAAGTATGTCAGATTTTTTTGGGCTTAGCCGGCTGCAAGATGGCCGTACTTTAAGTGGGCTCTGCTGGCCAAGCTCAACATCCGCCAGAATCCTGCAGACTACAACACTGAAACCGCCTGGCTCTGGTGTATCTACTCTCTCCTCGTCCTGGGGCATCGCCTGTTACCATTTGCGGCCCCCCACGTTGCTCCCGAGCTGCGCTCCACTACTGTGCCTGCTCCGCGAGGTCGGGCCTTCCTGCTGGTGCTACAGGGCCTACTTGCTTCTCTGCTGCTGCGATGACCCGCCTTTGGAGTGCCAGCCTGTGATCCGTCCTTCTTTGCCGCTTGTTTGTGCCGATAAATGCTGCGGTAACCGGGGGCTCGTCCCGGGGCATCGCCTGTTATCATTAGCGGCCCCCCACTCTGCTACCGAGCCTTGCTCCACTACTGTGCCTGCTCCGCGAGGTCGGGACTTCCTGCTGGTGCTACAGGGCCTAAATGCTTCTCTGCAGCTGCGACGACCCGCCTTTGGAGCGCCAGCCTGTGATCCGTCCTTCTCTGCCGCCTGGTTGTGCCGGTGAGTGCTGAGGTAGCCGGGGGCTCTCGGTGGCGGGGCTGGGGGCATGCATGCCGTACCGTCTAGCGTGAGCTGTATTACCACGCGGGCACCGCTCGTCTATGCTCCAGCGCCTGCCGTGACTGCTCTCCCTCACCGGGCTGGGCGGTGTGGGCGGCGCGCCTCTCGTGACTCCTCGCTGCTGCACGCCTCCCGGTCTCGCGGCACTCGGCTTTCTGCACTGCCCAGATGCGGTCTTCGTAACCGGCTCGTGCTGTTCACCGGACCTGGCCTTCCTGCGGTCCTCTTCTCCTTGCTGACCTGCGGCCTGCTCACCAGGGCCGTTCCTTTGCCCAGAACGCCGGCCATGCGCTGGTCCTAGTGGCGCTTGCTCAACCTGCCTGCCATCGGATCCTGCCTTGGTCTCCTTTCTGGCCCAACGCTGACCGGTATCAGCTACTGATAGGGGCCCCTGCTTCCGGCGGCTAGATCTTGGCCGGTCTCCTCCATCTCGTCCTGCACGCTGCTCTCCTGCTACCTGCCTCCTACTGCCAGGGGTAAGTGCTGTTGCTGTGGGGGCTGTCGCGGCTGGGCTGAGGGCGCGCATGTCATACCATGGGGCCTCACTCCTAACTGCCAGTACTTCCTTTGACCTACTGCCCTCTGGCCCCGTGGTCCTGGCCCCGCTTGGGAGGCCACGTGCCCTCTGTGTATCCCCGCTGCCCCGTCTCTGCGGCTGCAACCCCACTGAGTGGGCCTCTCCGGACTGACATTGCTGCGATCGCCCCCCGTGGGTAGACTCCAGGCTCTGCCAGCAGTTTACCCCTACCGGCCCGGTTTGCCGGTGCGAGGGCGCACTTCTCTGGATCACGCGTCCCATTAAGAGTCTGCTGTGGCGGGCAGTTGACGGGGGAGGGCCCCTTCAAATCCCTGGGCACTGCCATCTCACAGCCCAGTCGCGTTCTCCTCCCACTCTCTTCACCGCCTGTGTCTGCCATGGGTAAGACTGACCCCAAACAACCCAAGATTGCATTTGATCAGCGCCGACAAACGCGTCAGGACTCCGCGGTCACCGATGGGGTTGACTCGGTTGCCCCTGCAGAGGTGGCCTCCTCCCAGGAGGACAACCTAAAGTCCATCATCCGGGAAGTCAAGTCTGCGGTCTCAGGCATAGCAGCCCAGCTGGAGCAGTTGACGTCCCGCCTGGATGTTGTCAAGTTACGGGTGGACTCGCACAACACTCGCTTGCTGCACGTTGAGTCGAGGGTCTCGGACGTTGAGGATGCCGCCACCCAGGATAGACAAAAACTCCTCCAAATGGACAAAATATTGGAACTTATATGCAATAAGAACGAGGATTTGGAGGCACGTTCCCGCAGGAGCAACCTCCGCATCACGGATGTGCCCGAGTCCACTAATATCTCGCGGATGGAGGACTTTGTGGAACAACTTGTGCATGAACTGTTTGGCGAAGTGCTCTCTCCGGTCTTTATTGTGGAGCGCGCCCACTGCTCACTAATATCTCATGGATGGAGGACTTTGTGGAACAACTTGTGCATGAACTGTTTGGCAAAGTGCTCTCTCCGGTCTTTATTGTGGAGCGAGCCCACCGCTCAATCGGCCCTTGCCCGGGCCCAGGATTGCCGGCTCGCCCTATCATCGCCAAAATCCTGAATTTTAGGGACCGGGACGCAATTCTCCGAGCGGCCAGGGAGAAAGGTGAGATCCGTCACCAGGGCAACTCACTGTCGTTCTACCCCGATTATACCCTGGCGGTACAGGCTGCCCGCCGCGAGTTCCTGCCTGCGAAACGTATCCTCCAGAAACACGAGGTCCCATACTCTCTGGCATACCCGGCCAAGCTACGGGTCCGGCAGGGCTCCAAGACGCTCATCTTTCCTGATCCTAAGGACGCCCTTGTCTTTGCCAAGAAACTTGATCACACGCATCGTTCCACCCCTGCTAATTCTAAAGACTCTGCCACCAGCAACATGAGTGACAATGACTGACTCTGCAGCCTCCCATGACTTTATCAGTTTGTTCTTTCTCAGTTGCCCGTCCACTGACATAGTCTGGGCCCTATCTACACCTTCTGGCTCCATGCTGGTGTGCCCCCTCACACCATGGCTTGGGGGTAGGCATTTCTGATTTTTGGACACTCTCTACCCCATTGTCTGCTATTGCACCATGTTTGGCCACCCTGCCTTGTCGGCGGGGGTGTATGCCGAGTGACGCCTTGCCTCCGCGGAATGATTCCCATTTTGGTTACAAACTTTCCCTTTCCCATTTGAGGTTCCCTGGGGTGGTCGTGGGTGGTTTCTCAGCCTGTTTGGGTGGTTGGTGTGGGTGGCGGGTGGGGGGGATTGGGGTGTTCGCTGCCTCCTTCAGAGGCGCTTTTGTCCTGCTTTGTATGCATTTTGCTGTTTTCTTGCAAGTCCTACGATGCTGTACCACTCCTGCTGTTCAAACTCAGGTTGGGGGGACCGTATTGTCTGATCTGTTGCTTCCTTATGAGGCCCTTGTTGTTTTTTTGATTGCACTATTTCAATGTGATTCCACAGTTATTACACTGCTGCTCGTCCTCGTTATCCACTGTACTGCTCACTGTATTTGCACACAGCTTCTGCCCTTCCCTTCACCCCTTTTTGTCACTTCATTCCTTCATAATGCGCCATGACTGACACTACACATTGGACCTGGAATGTCCGTGGGCTTAATAACCACAGCAAGGCACGACTGGTCCACGCCCATCTACTTCCACATAAGGTGGACATTTGTTTTTTACTAGAGACTCATTTATTACCTGCCACCTCCTCCAGACTTCTCTCCCAACACTGGGGTGAAATTCACTCTTCCTTCTACTCCAACTATTCACGGGGGGTATCTACACTGCTGCGGAGAGGGCTCCCATGGCAGACCTCGTAGGTGTTCATTGACTCTGGGGGTCGTTTCGTGATTCCTCATGGCACCCTTCGGGCCCAGCCCCTGGCGCTTGTTGCACTGTACGGCTCTAACTGCGACGACCCGGATTTCTTCTCGCAAGTCTGGCACCACATCTCCTCCTTTGGCCCTGCTGCGCTCCTCTGGGGGGGCGATTTCAATGTAACACTGTCCGCTGCTCTGGACCGTTCCGGCTCTCATGCCTCTCACCCACGCACAGCTTCCCTTCTTAGTTCCCTGCTCTTGGACAACTCCCTGTTCGACGTGTGGCGACATGCTCTCGCCACTGAGTGGGAGGGCACATGTGTCACTGGTACCCGCGGCTGCTGGTCTCGTCTTGATTTGTGGATCACTACTCCAGATGCCTTGGTCTGGCTTACATCTGTTGATCATATGGCGCTGACTCTCTCAGATCATGCTCTTGTTCGCCTATGCCTTTGTCATCCACATTCTCCCTCCCGTGCCTTCTCCTGGCGGCTTCGCCCAAATGCGATCCGCGACTCCGTTTTTTGTGACGAAATACAAATCGCCATTGCAAACTATTTTGAGCTTAACGAGGTTTCGGTGGTTTCCCCATCCACGCTTTGGGAAGGGTTTAAAACAGTAATTTGTGGGAATGTATCTCCAAGCAGTCCGGCGTTCTCCGCTCCATCCGCGGCACTCTCGACAGACTGGAGGGGGAGATTAAGGCACTTGATGCCTCTCACGCCAGAGACCTGCACCCGGACACGCTTGCCCAGTTATGCAGGAAACTCACTGACTTCGCCGACGAGGCCAGCAGATAACTTGCATTTCTTGGTAGGGAGGCACGGGTGCGCCGCTTTGGTGAGGGGGATCGCCCTGGCAAAACCCTCGCCACCCTCCTCCGCCGGCCTCGGGCTGCATCCCACATCACCGACCTTCAGGACGGTGGCCCTGCCCGTACTACCTCCCGTGAGGAAATTAAGGCGCGCTTCACCACATTTTACACACAACTCTACACGGCCGGATCTGTACTTTCGCATGAGATACTCGATCAATATTTCGACACACTTCAGCGCCTATGGCTTGGAAATCCCCATCGTGAATTCCTTGATGGGAATTCTAGCGGCAATCAACAGTATGCCCGGTGACGAGGCCCCCGGCTCAGATGGCTTACCGGCCTCATTCTACAAAACTTTTGCCCCACTTTTGATTCCTCATCTTGCCTCCATGTATAATGAATCTTTCGAAACGGGTCAGTTTCCCCCATCGTTGCGCGAGGCTTTATTAACTCTACTCCTGAAGCCGGACAAACCACCCGAGCTGCGAGACTCATATCGCCCCCTATCCCTCGTCAATACAGACAATAAAATATTTGTCAAATTACTTGCTTCCCGTCTCCTTTCTCTCATGCCGCTCATCGCCCACCCGGACCAGTCCAGTTTTATTCCTGGTCGTGCGACCTCTCACAACCTCCGGACCATTTTCTCCGTTCTTCATCAAATTATTCCCGCGCTCCCGGCAGTGGCTTTCCTGCTTGATGCCACTAAGGCCTTCGATAACTTGCAGTGGCCCTTCCTGTTTAATCTTATCCCCCGGTTGGGTTTTAGCCAGGTCTTCTTGCACAAAGTGCAACTCCTTTACACTCTGCCTACTGCCCGTCTCCGGATAAATGGACAGATTTCGGAGCCCATCCCATCGGGCGCGGTACTTGGCAGGGCTGTCCGCTATCCCCATGCTTTTTGCTGTGGCAATGAAACCCCTCGTGGCTCGGCTCCGCCAACATCATACCCAGCGAGGCATTGGTTTTGCAACTCGCGCTCTGCTGGTCTCTATGTACGCGGATGACGTCACTCTGTATGTTAGATTATTAATGCAAATTGGCATATTCTAAACAGTAATCCTGAACATGCAAAATTAATGAAACCTTTGTTTGCACATAGACGCAACAAGAATATTAAGGACCTAGTGGTCCATTCTAGGTTTGACAGATAAACACAAAGTCCAGTTTTTATTCAAAAAAGCATTGATAATTTTAAACCCATTAGAGGAACAATTAAATGTTCATCATTTAAATCATGTGATCTGATCCTAGAAGGAGAAACCTTTACGCATAATGGTTTCACCATACAAGCAACAGAGATGTGGAATTGGAGAACACAGAATACTATATATTTTATTCTTTGTCCATGTCTTCTTGGATACGTTGGAGAAACCTCCAGAGCTATCCAGACTAGGATCACTGAACATCGTTCCGCTATTAGGACAGCTAAACTTTCTGCACCTTTAGTAAAACACTATATTGAAAAGAACCACAAACCCGAAGATTTACAGTGGAGGATTCTGGAAAAAATCAGGACTCCCAACAATAAGGGTGGTGAGACAATACGCAAAAAACGGGAAGTTTTTTTGTATTTTCTCGCTTAATACCTTTAAAAATGGATTAAACAATGAAATACCCTGGGAGAACGCTATTGTCTGAGTAATTTTTCAGGTGTCTACTCCCTGTTTAAATAATTTTTGAGGTGTTTGCTCCCGGGTTTATGACCCTGCTACTGTTACACCCCTCATCTATTATGTGACATAGTTAAAGTCTCCTAAATGTCATACTACTTAGATGAATGATTCTGATTATATGTAATTATGATTAATTTATCTACTCATATATTAGGGAGGCCTTTTTTCCATAATTAATCTATAAATATAACTTCTGGCTTATTGCGCGAATATTAGGAATTAATAAAGTTTGGTTTGTGAAAAAAAGGGTAGAAAAAAATAATATGTACTGTGTGAACAGTCTTTTTTCTATTTTTCCTTTTCCCTGTTACAATAAGAGCGTAACTTCCTGTATAAACAAGTTCGAGCGTTTTTTATGTTACGAAACGATGAACATCGCGAGAGTAGGTCTGTCATGTGACTCGTCACATGACACGCCATAGAGTATTTATCTACAAGGCAAGTCTAAAAGCTGTGTTATCCGTTTTCCATGAATGCGTTAGACGCCGGAGGCCATTTTCAGCCCAACACGGATGAGATCAGGTATTTTTAGCATAGAAATAGTTCCCCAGTAAAATTAACGATTGTATGAATACGTTAGTCGTACTTCGATCTATTAGACAAATTTATTATTTTTTTCTATTATAGAAAAATTATTACTTTTTGGAATGCGGTCGTAAATCATAGCACACCCCAGAGACATCGTGTCATTCTATAGCTGCATATTCGAGGTAATGTTGGTTTTCTTTACCGTTTAGAATATGTGTGCAAATTGGGAAACTATAAAGTCATCCTAATCTCATAATAATTTCCTTGCCCTTTTTCTTGTTTAGAAATTGTTTATCAGTCAATATAATTAAGATATAATTAAAAATACTTTAAAGAAGATACGAAGAACCTCATCCTATTCGGATTACGATTCCTTCCATTTTTTTAAAAGGTATTTACTATAATTATGAAGATCAATACTGGCAACAAAATTAACTTCTCTCTAATTTGAGATAATTGTTTGCATACCACTAGTAATTTAGAAAACAATTTCTCATCTTTAGAAACCTGATATAACCTCAATAGACACAGATCACTTATCGGATGATTCCGTGATACTCATTAAATGTAGAAGTAAGTTTCTCCACCTGAATATAAATTACAATACGATTTTTAACATACTCTAGGGAATTATCATAGATATCTTATAGTGATAATTTTTGTCTTTTCAGCCTTGCAATAAAACATAAAGACTAAATCCTAAGTACAATTTTTTGTTACCCGAAATCATTTTAAGTAAGTCAATAGGCAATTCTGTTCACTCTATTTAATCTAGTTTCTATCTATTCTTTTCCCTTATCCTTTCTCTCTGTTCAGTTGTAACTATAGATGAATAATTTTGTGGGTCTTGAAGAGGTTAGCTAAAAACGAGCACTCAAAAATAATAGACAATTTATCAATGTTTAATATATAGGGAACTTTGAAAATCTTTACTGTTAAGGATTTGCGAGAATGTGAGAAGATATATATTTTGTTTTTAAATAATCTGTTGAAAATGATTATCTCTTGATTCAGATAATGTATTTATACATGTCTTTTTATTATTGTAGATACTTGTGTGGCTACTCCTGATGAAGGCGTTGTGTACGCCGAAACGCGCGTCGATTATCTGATAATTGCCACTTTTTATATTTTTTTATTTCTATTTTGATTATTCACCAATTGCCAATTTTTCATCTCTTTGTTGGATTGGTTTTTAGAATTGTTTATCGATTCGCCTTTTAAAATAAAACTGTATGTAATGTGCTATATGAGTCCTTTGCATAAAATGAACAAATGAAAAAATAAATCCTTATAGTAATTATGTGATTTTCTCTTATGTTTCCCTATAATTTTATGAGAGAATTTGGTTCATTAAACTAAGATTGCCTAGGAATTTTTTCTCATTATATTGTCACTCTGTATGTCCGCAATCCCCCAGGAGAACCTCAGCCCTCTGGTCCGTGAGGTGATACGTATTGATGGCAACTCCGGAATCCAGGTCAACTGGAATAAGTCAGTACTTTTCAACCTTACGGACGCCACAACGCACTTCGTTCCCGACTATCCCTTTGTGTGGGCTTCGGAGCCCACCAGATATTTGGGCATCTGGTTGAGCAGGGACGTGGATGAACTTTGGAAAGTTAGCTTTGGCCATGCAGTGGACTGGTTTGAGTCCAAAATCCTTCTTTGGAACCGGCTGCCACTTTCTTTGGCCGGGCGTACTGCCATCGCCAAAATGGTGGTACTTCCGAAGTTTTTATATCTATTCATCAACGTTCCCATCCCTCTCACCTCTCACTTCTTTCGCAATATTCGCTCTCAGCTAATCACTTTAATCTGGGCCGGTCGGCAACCCCGGATTGCCTACAGCACCCTCACTCTCCCGATGTCACGTGGCGGGCTCGGTGCCCCAGATTTTAAGCTTTACGCCTTCAGCGCGCAGGCCAGTTTTCTCCATTTCTGACTTCACCCCACTCCGTTTCAACCCCACGTTGCGGTAGAAGCTGACCTCGTCGCCCCGTGGCCGCTTACGACTGCCCTATTCGCCCCAGCGAAACTCCTCCACACCGAAATTGACATGGTTGGGACCCTGCGCTGGGCTTGGGATGGGCTACGAAAAATTTCTGGCTCTGATATGCTCTCCGCGAACAAGATGCCAATCACCCATCACCCCGCTTTTCCTCTTCGCCAATCTTCCAGGATGGTCAAGCTCGCCAAGCGTCTGGGACTCTCCACTGTGTTGGACCTCTAACCTGGGGACACATTTTTCTCGCTCGCCACCAATTCTGGCCCCATGGACACCCTGTTATACTCTCAACTCAGGGCTGTTTGCAGGAAGCTTCATTCCACATTCCCTCAGCACCCCCCCTTGGATGGCCACTCTCGATCATCTCTATGCATCCTCCTCTCCCAAAAAACTGGTCTCTAAAATCTAGCTATTCATCACATTATATTGACAACAGTTTATGGAACACAGGGTTCTCTCACATCTCCGGGGACCCTTCACCTTCTTACCAAATTAGTCCCTCCTACCCGCTTGTATAGGCATGTCAGTGTATGTGTAATCAGGCAGCCCTTATACAGTTGAGAGACTCCATACCACTACCACCACTACCATCCCCGCGTAACCCCTGATCAAAGGCCCCTCCAGCCAGGCTCGCACACGTCAGGCCAGCGCCCCCCCCCCCCCGCCTTCAGCATCACCTCGACACCTTCCTCACTGCCGGCTCCATCTCCAGCCAAGGGTTCATGCCATCACACCCGAGTACACTCCCGGAAATCCCCCGCCTGGTTATGGGATGAGTGCTACCCACATGTACCCCTTCGCCCCACACATCATAGCAAACAACGTCTTTAGGAGGAAGCTTCCCGCATCCGAGTACGCGGACCCCTGTCTTTCCGACAATAAGTAGCATGTCAAAGGGACCCATATATCTCTGGGCCTAGAGGCCACAGGCAGCTGTTCAGCA
Source organism: Triturus cristatus (assembly GCF_964204655.1). Lineage (NCBI taxonomy): Eukaryota > Metazoa > Chordata > Amphibia > Caudata > Salamandridae > Triturus > Triturus cristatus. The sequence continues at coordinate 662,572,838 of NC_140583.1, forward strand.
TAAGTGGTTAATCTTTCTTGACACCAAGTCTGCCATCCATGTCTTGAACTTGGGTGCCCGCCCCCTGCCCCAGCGACAGGCCACCCGTCGTTTGGCCATAAGCAGGGCAAGAGCAACGTATTTGCGATGCACCGCCTGCACAGGTTTTACATAACCAAGTAACTCCATCAGTGACGTTGGTTCGATGCGTGTATTCGTCATCAGAGCCAGTGCAGCGAAAACTTGCCCCCAATACTTATGTACCTCAAAGCAGTCCCACGCCAGATGGATAAAATCTTCCCCAGGAGTGTGACATCTATTGCATCTGTCCGAGTCCCTCAACTTAAACCTATGCATCTTGACTGGAGTGTAGTATAATCTATGGAGAAACTTTTAGTGAAGTATACGGAGCCTGCTACTGGCCGATACCCTCTCTGTTTGCAAGCAACAATATTCCCATTGTTCATCTGTCAAAACCATTTGCAGTTCCTCACTCCAGCGCCCTCACGAGGGTGTGACTGGCACTGCACTCTGCACATGCACCGTCCTATATATCTGGGAGACGAGGCGTTTATTTGAAGTATTTTTCAGCATTGAGTGAAGTGGGGCAGCCGCCTGCGGCTCTGCCGGAAATTCCGGAACCACCGACCGGATCCCAAGACGTAAGCGTATGTATAAGAAGACCTCCAGCGGCGTCTGTTGCATACTTTGAAAGCGTCCATTATGAAAGAGGTCTCCCCAATTGACAATGTTGGTGCGCTTTTGAAGATGTCGAAATACTGTCTCCTGAAGCAGGGGCACACTCGGGTGGTAACTAAGGGGCAGCAGAGGGGAGTAGAGCAGCGCTGCACCCAGCAGGCGTCCTATACGCTGCCAAGCCCTTGCAGTGCATGTGATTGTGGTCGGATCCCTGTGTCTGGGCGCGATCGGGTCGTGTATCACTCCCTCCAATGGTGTAGGGTGTGCAAGCCAGTGTTCAGCCGCCACTTGCGGCATGTATCTCGGCTGTTTCACCCAAAACCATACATAGTGAGCCTGCGCACTAAGGTAATAGAGTTCAAAGTTTGGTATTCCGAACCCATCCTGCGCATATGGTCTTATAAGTATCTTCCATTGCAGCCTAGGCTGTTTTCCTCCCCACACAAGACGAGTCAGTTCTGATCTCAATGTCTTGAAAAAAAAAAGCCCTGGGTAATACGGGATGTTTAAAAACAAGTAGAGTAGTTGCAGGAGTATTATCATTTTAATTAGGGAGGCTCGTCCCGCCATGGAGAGGGGAAGCGCTATCCAGCAAGTGATATTCTCCGATATGCGGGCCATAACAGTCCCCTAATTTAAGCGCATCAGTTCTTCCCTATCTTTGGTGACTCGAATACCCAAATACCGCAGGTCATCCTCGCACCACTCCAAAGGGAAGTCCAGCGGGAATCGTATCGTTGCCGCTGTCAGCGGAAACAAGCAAGACTTTCCCCAGTTAATTTGGATTCCCGATAGTACCCCAAATGTTATGAATTCTCTCAGTACCGGAATCAAGTTCTGCTGCGGGTTACGTATATATAGTGTGATATCATCTGCGTACAGTGATATGAGGATCTGCCGCATGTTGCATCTCAAAGCCTTGTCATTATGATGCTGTCTCAGTTTTGCCGCCAGGGGCTCCACTGCCAGAGCGAACAATAAAGGGGATAGGGGGCACCCCTGCCGGGTGCCTCTGGTAACCTGGAAGGCAGGTGTTGCGTATCCATTGATAAGCACCTTGGCCACTGGCATGTTGTACAATAGTTTAATCCAGGATAAGAAAAGAGGTGGAAAGCCCATCCGCAACATCACTCCAAAAATATAATCCCATTCAATGGAATCAAATGCCTTAGTGGCATCTAAAAAAAACGCAGCTAACGGCAAGTCAGGCTGCACATTATTAAGGACGGCAAAAAGCGTTCTCAGATTGTGTGAGGTAGCTCTACCGGGCACAAAGCCCGATTGGTCCGGGAGAACCAGGTTCTCCATCAGCAGATGTAGGCGTGTAGCGATAATTTTAGCCAAAATTTTGGCATCACAGTTGAGGAGAGAGAGCGGCCTGTAGGAGTCGCATTACCGGGGTGACTTCCCAGGCTTCAGAAGAGAGACGATAATAGCTTCCCTCATGGATGTGGGCAATCTGCCCTCCTCAAAAGATTCCTCGTATACCTCTCGCAGTATAGGAGCCATTAGATCTATATATGTTTTGTAGAATTCTATCGGGAAGCCGTCCGACCCTGCGGCTTTCCCGGATTGCATACTCATGATCGCATCCCTGACCTCATCCAGCTCAAATGGCGCGCATAGGAATTCCCGTTGTCTATCGCTCAGCCAGCCAGCGTCACGTCCCCCAAAACATTCTCCAGGTCCAAGTTGTCCCTCCCACTAGTGGTATATAATTGCTGATAATGCTGCATGAATGCCTCCCGGATGCGGTAATTATCCCAGTAGACCATGCCGTCCTCATCCTCCAGTTCCATAACGTAGCCAGAATATCGAGTCCTTCTTACCATCTGCGCCAATGCCCTACCAGGTCTGTCCCCCTCCCCGTAACATCTTGCTACCCAGTATTTGCCTCGGAACCCGGTCTCCCTCTGTGCCATGTCCATATATTCCGTGAGTGTCTCCCGAAACTGGAGTTGGGTATCGGTACTTGGGTCTAGGGCTAGCTGCGTTTCCAGGGACAGGAGTTTCCCCTCCAATGTGTTTAGCGTACGTAGTATGTCCTTCAACACCCCAGACCCTTTTGCGATACAGAAACCCCGGATCGTGGCCTTAAACGCCTCCCAGATAGTCTCCACGCTATCCACTGAACCTTTGTTCCGAACAAAAAACTTCTCTATCTCATCGCGCAGTTCAGTCTGGAACACTGTATCTAGCAAGATAGAGGCATGCATGCGCCAAGTCCCGCGAGGTACGCAGAATGCTGACGAGGCCAATGTGAGCCTAACGGGGGCATGGTCCGAATAGGTGTGGGCCAGATGTTGCACCTGCACTATCACTGGCGCTACCCCTCTGGACACCAGCCAATAATCCAGTCGCGCCCAAGACACGGCCTGTGTCGTGAAGTGAGTCCCCTCCCTGTCATGTGGATGGGTGTGCCGCCAGGCGTCAATTAGCTGATAAGCTGCTATGGTGTCCTGAATAACAGCCCGCACCCTAGTGTAGTGGTGCGGCGCAGAATGTTATCTATCAATACTGGGATTATACACTACATTAAAGTCCCCACCCCAAATTATGTGACTGGAGCCTATATCAAATATCTTAGCCCATAGTGAGGTGAAGAAGTCAGGTGCATCCACATTTGGGCCGTAGCAACAGGCGAGTGTGACTGAAGTTGAACCCAACCGCCCCCACGCCAGACAGTATCGCCCCTGCGGGTCACAAGAGGTTCCAGCTAAGTGAAACAGTACCTATCGTTTAATAAAAATTGCCACCCCTCGCGCATACGTGGAGTAGGAGGAGAAAATCCTATGCTCCGCCCACCTAAGCGCAAAGTGGCTCGGGCGCTGGGGAGCAAGATGCGTTTCCTGCAGCATGGCAATGTGCACTTTGTGCCTATCCAAATAGGCTAATATTTGTCTCTTCTTCCTAGGGTCCCCCATGCCTCTGATATTCCAAGTGATGATATTTAACGTCCCGGGGTCACTATCCATCTTAGTACAGGACAGTCTCTTCTACCCAGGGCAGCGCTTACTAAGTAGTCAGCTATGCTCTGCTCCCTATTAGTCTGCAATCTCTGAGAACGTATACCATGCTCACATTTCAATATATCTAGAAAAAACTCCAATGTCTCCAAATGGGGGTCTTGCGTAAAGAACAACATACGAATAACCCAATATATCCCAATCCCACCCTCCCCCTCCCACTGAAGCAACCCCAACCTGCCAGAATTAGTCTCCCTCCCGCCCCTCCCCAAGTCACCCTCACACAAAAAAAAACCTAACATCCCCACATACATCCAGTAATGTACATTCCCCGGGGTACGCCCATAGGGGGACATTGCCAGAGGGCTGCACAGATACCTCCCTCCCGCAGAGCCCATCCCTGGACACCTTCCAGGCTCATGCAGGTGGAGGTTGCCCGGTGCAATGTTGGTAGTGCTCAAGAAGTAAAGTCCCTGCCCCAAGTGCAGGAAAAAAGAGAAGCACAAAAACAAAACATATTCTTGTCTCTGCCTGAGAAATCACTCCCCAATGTAGCTTACGTTTCGCTCTCCGCACAGGGTACCGACATGTCCCACAAACCGCTGTTCTCATTAGGTCTCTCCCGCTCCGGTCTGCGAGGAACGCTGCTGTGCCTCCCCACTTCCCTCCATGTGGATCCTTTGCTTTAGTCTCTTGAGGAAATCCTCCACCTGCTGCGACTTGGTAAAAAAAAATTGTTTCCCTTGGTGAGTTACTCGGAGCCGTGCAGGCTAGAGTAGTGCATAGTCGATCTGTGCGTTTCACAGCTTAACCTTCACCTCCATAAACTTGCGACGCTCCTCCTGAACCAATGGCGTGAAGTCAAGGAAGATAGTAAACGTGTTCTCTTCAAAAGTTAAAGACTGTTTGTTTCTCGCCGCACTTAGAGCTACGTCTCTGTCTCTGTAGTTCAGTAGGCGCGCTATAATGGGTCTTAGTACGCTGCCGGGAGGAGTGCGAGGCCCCAGAGCCCGGTGAGCTCGCTCCACTATGAACTGACTGGAAAAGGACTCCGCTCCAATAGCAGACACCAGCATTTTCTCCACGTATTCTTCCATTTTCCCTATGTTGGTGGACTCTGGAATACCCATTAAGCGAATATTGTTACGTCTACTGCGCACTTCTAAGTCCTCATTTTTTGCTGCAATAAGTTTGAGGAGCTTGTCCATGTGGGCCAGTTGCGTCGTGTGGCTTGACGTCGAGTCCTCCGCTTCAGAGATCAGCCGCTCCGCTTCCTTTAAGCGATCATCATGTCCCTCCAATTTGTGTGCTATGGCGTCCATCTGGGATGACATCCTATCCACCTTGTCAACAATGATGGCGAATCCCTGCCGCACCTCTTGCAATATACTCTGCACGTCCGAATTCAGGGGAGCAGACCCTCCCTGGGCCCCAGCTCCCCCGTCGACGTCACCGTCATTTGGCAACGCTCGGGGAGTCTTTTTCGCCGCCTTGAAATTCAGCTTGGGCTGCTTGGTATCCGACTTGCCCATATTTGCGTGGGGCTACGAGCCTCCACAACAGCGCAACATCCTTCCGCTAAGTCCGGCCTCGTATCTCACCGCCTCCCACGCTTTTCTTCTCTCAGCTCCAGGGGGGGACCTACACCTCCTCCGTTCCCCAACTCCTGGCGTTCAGGAATCGTCCTCCGAATGTTTCTCACTCCGCGCTCCGTGTCAAGGATGATCGCTGGCCGTCGGGCGCTCCGCCTCCCCGGGCCCCTCTGCCAGGCCCCCCGACCCCTATGCGCACCCAGACACTAGAGAGGCCAATGGAGCATCCGCAACCCCCTCCACTTCAGGACAGTCCCGGATCCTCCTGGGGCCTGGGGTAAAGGCGCCAACAGACAGGTAGTGGTCGCCAGCTCTGCCACCCTCAGAGGGCCTCCAGCCGCAATCCAGGGGGGAAGCATAGAAATCCCACACCGCAGCTGCCCACGCGTCGCGGACCGGCCCTGAACATTCTGCTGCCCTGCTGCAAAGCTCTGCGGACAATATGCTGCAGGGGAAGGGTTTGGTGGGCCGCTCCGTTGTCACAGCAGCCTGGTGGGGGCCCCTCATCTATTCCTCTCCGCCGCCTGGCCCCAGGCTGTTGGTCCGCTGTCCTCTCCGGCTGCTATCACCGTCGCTCCCCGCTGCCTCCTCGTAACTCCGCACCTGCTGGGGGAAGGTCAGCGCCTCCTCATGGGCCCCACATCGGCGCGTGCATCTCCATCGTGCCTTGCACCCGCGCGGGTCACCGCAGCACCCGCCCGGTGCCGATCTGCTATCGCCTCACAGTAGGCCTCTGTGCTCCGTTTCCCCCCGACGTCCCAGACAGCCACTCAGCGCTCCTTCCCACCCGAGACGCAGCGCGGGTTGATACCTCCCCCGCCGAAGCCACGGCCAGCAGGAGGAACTCACCCCCGGGAAGCCACCTCTCGCTCCTCAACATGCTCCTGTGCGCCGGCCTGGTCTCCATGCGTGCGACCGCAGTCTCACGTTACAGGCCGGCGCTCCGATCTTCCGCACGGAGGAATGTTCCCGAGGTCCGTGCGGGGGGAATATCCGCCCCAGAGCTCCGTTATTCTCACCGAGTCTGCAGACCCTGCAGCTCCTCCGATGTCTCGAATTTCCGGGCAGGAAGAGCCCTTCTTAAGCAGGATAAATGAAAAATAAGGCACCAGACCGTAAGAGCCTCACATTAGTGTGGCCATTTTGCGTGCGCGCCCTCTAGCGCCCCTCTAAAATCTATGCTTACACGCTATCAATGTCTTCCATCTCTTCCGACCGGGCGCGTGGGGTGAGGACTTGGGAGACGAAATTTCTCAAGCTGACTGGCTGTATTGTTGTAACCAGATCAAACGTCTCTCCCCTAACTATCGTTTGCGTCCTATTCACTTCAAGTATATACATCAGTTATATTCGACTTCTGCCCAACTTCACAAGCTGGGACTTATTGCCAGTGATAGATGCCTACGCTGCTCCACGCCCGCAGCTGATTTCTCTCACCTCGCCTGGCTATGCCCCTGGGAATCTGCATACTGGCGCGAGGTCTGCGCTGCCATCTCTGAAATCACTTCGTCTCTGATCCAACCTGACCCTCTGATTTGCCTCTAATTTGCCTCTTAGGCTTCGTTACATTTTGCCCGGACGCCACCCGCCGTTTGACTGCCATGCTGCTGGTCCTTGCGCGGCGTAGAGTCTCCATGTGCTGGGGGTCGCAGGCCTGCGCATAAAGCTTCTCTCTGGCTTGAGGATGCCTCCCGCTGCCAAACTCTCCTATCCGAATTCCTGGGACCTCCAACCTGCCAGCGCGCACCCAGTTGACATTTGGGGTCCACTTATGACCTACCTCTCAAATCATAATTCACAGTGCCCTGCGACCTCTCCCGTGATCCCCGCCGGCGCCCCGCCCGCGGTAGCCGCCGGTGCAGGTCCTTGAGCTGTTTCCTCTTTGCTCCCGCTTCCCTCCTGCTCCCTCCATCCCTCCACCCAGCTCTTGGTGCCTCTTTCTGAATATATGTTTCACCTCCCCTGTGGCTACATGCTATTGTCTCCGGATTGTGCCACTAGTGTCCCAATGTTTATATTGCCTCTGATGTGCTTTATTGTATTGCTGTGCTTACTCCTTTACAACTGTGGAATCTTGATATCACACGAAACGGATTAAAGTCCCTGGTGGATAATGGCGCTCACCCTTATCAGTGCTGTACTGAATCTATAGTATCTTGTAGGTGCTCAAAGGGAGAAGAGTCACCCACCCTTCCCAATTCGTGATCCCTAGAGATCACACTCAATGCTAAATCGAAACCCGAGCACAACTGTTATATCACACACTACTGTGTTATCCGCAAATACAGTACAATATCAAAATATTAGACATTTGATTGGCTCTTCTCTTTATTTTCTCTTTCGTTGGTCCAGCCAACACGTGATTCGTCGCCCGGGAGTGCCCGCGACTTCCTCAGGGCACTACCTGAGGAAGTCGCGGGCACTCCCGGGCGACGAAACACGTGTTGGCTGGACCAACGAAAGAGAAAATAAAGAGAAGAGCCAATAAAATGCCTAATATTTTGATATTGTACTGTATTTGCGGATAACAGAGTAGTGTGTGATATAACAGTTATGCTCGGGTTTCGATTTAACTGTGGAATCTTGTAACTGTGCTGTACAATTTTTCTCAATAAAGATTTTTTTTTTTTTTTTAAAGTATGTCAGATTTTTTAAAGCAATATACCGTTACATCTGCTGGACCCTTCTGGTTGTGGGTATATATAGGACTTGAACCAAAGCAACCCAGAGCCACTAACTGAGCTGCGCCTTGCAATGTTTTTTCATTGTTTACCGGGTATATAGCAAATCATTTGGTAAAATACAAAGAGTGAAAAATAGGTATCTAGGAAATCTATATATTTCCGAAATATAGAGTTTAGAATCAGTGGTTATTTGCACATCTCCAAAATTGTGGATACCCATAAAAGCATGTGAATTGGAGGTCGGTTTTCAAAATGACTTCTTTTTTTTTTTACAAACTGTCTTACATTTGGAAGGCAGAAATGCAAAAAAGTCAATCGGTAATAACACTTGTTCTACTATTCTGTGTGTTACCCTAAGTCTCTCAATAAAAATGCTACCTCACTTGTGTGGGTAGACCTGGTACCCGCAGCAGGAAACTGCCCAAAACACAACGTAGACACATCAATTTTTTACAGTGAAAACTGACCCTTTTTTGAAATGTGCCTAGTTGTGGAATTTGGACCGTAGCACTGCCGGCACCTAAGGAAACCTAGCAATCCTATACATTTTTTAAAACTAGACATCCAGGGGAATTCAGGATGGGGTGACTTGTGTGGCTTTCATCAGGTTCTGTTACCCAGAATCCCTTGCAGACCTCAAACATTGTATAAAAACTAATTTTCCTCACATTTCTGTGATGAAAAGTTCTGGAATCTGCATGCATCCACAAACTTCCACACACCCATCATTTACCAAAGTCTACCGATAAAAATGGTACCTCACTTGTATGGGTAAGCCTGGTGCCCACAGCAGGAAACGTCCCAAAAAGGCAACATGGACACATAACAATTTTCCAGTGAAAACTGAACTTTTTTTCAATGTGCCTAGCTGTGAATTTCAGGCACTAGCTCAGCCAGCACCTATGGAAACCTAGCAAACCTATACGTGTTTGAAAACTAGACACCCAGGGGAATTCAGGATGGGGTGACTTGTGTGGCTCTCACTAGGTTCTGTTACCCAGAATCACTTGCAAACCTCAAACTTTGTAAAAAAATAACACATTTTCCTCACATTTCTGTGATGGAAAGTTCTGGAATCTGCTGGGAGCCACAAACCTCCAGTCACCCAGCATTCCTCAAAGTCTCCTGATAAACATGGCACCTCACTTGTGTAGGTAGGCCTAGTACCCGTGACAGTAAATGGCCCAAATGCAATCTGCCTAGCTATTGCCCCCATCTGCCTCCGGGGGGGGACAGAAAGACTGTGGCAATTGTTTTGGAGTGGAGGCCTTGGCATGCCCATTCTGGGAAGCCCCCAACCCTATGTATAAAATCCATGGTGCCTAGTGGGCTTTCTGAAAGACTGTGGCAATTTTGTTTTGGGGTGAGGGCATTGGCATGGCCATTCTGGGCAACTCTCACCACCACGTATGAAAAAAAAACTCCATGGTGCCTAGTGGACTTCTACCCAGGCAGATCACGGGCTACTGCCACCATCTGTCCCTGGGGGTGGGCAGAAAGACTGTGGCATTTGTTTTTTTTGGGGGGGTGTAGTGCTAACAGCACTCTTATGGTTTGACACTGCATGATGACCTTTGACTCTTGCTTGACTTGCTTTGCTTTGACTCATGATTTTAATTGTCTTTTGATCCTTGTCTGAATGTATGACATCCTGTATATGCCTTTTTCCCTTGAAGGGTTCTTTCATGTAATCTTGCAGTCTTAAAGTGGGAGCTCCTCACAGAGTAGAACTGCTTGCCAAGAACAGAACGTGTGGGATGTGCATTTGAAAGCATGAGAGAGAGAGAGAGGTGTGGAATGTACTTTTTGGTCTCGAAGTGCAGTGTTATGAGCAGTGGGGCTCAAATGTGCATTGTGTTGTACATTGAGAGATGAAGTATGTGATGCTATGGGCAGTGGTGCACAAATGTGCATTGTGTTGTACATTGGGAAGTAGTATGAAGTTCTTACTATTGGCTTTGACATGGCCTCGTGTCATCCTGAATTCTGACTCTGTCTTGCTCTGCGTGTACAGGCAGGCCCCCAGATTACTCAAGTTGTTTATCCATGTTCAAGGTTGTTCTGTTTTCTGCTGGATGGAGGCTTTTGTAAGCTTCACTGTGATAATGTGTGGTAAGTGTGCTTGGTGCCTTTCAGAGCAGAGATTGTTGTTAGCAGAGAAATGTTTGAAATGTACAGCTCTTTTCTTGGAGTCAAAATTCAGGGGCCTGGCCAGCTTCTGTCTTGACCTTGACACAGACCAGTATGGTCAGCTCGGTTTTTCGTAACAGAAGAAAGGGGGCGAGGTTTCTAGAACCTGCGCCTTCCGTTGAGTAAAATGTATTAAAGGCTGAGAATCTTGGCAAGCAGCTTAGGAGCTCATTTGTGGGGCAGACGTGTCGTCACAAAAGAACAGAACTTGAGTCCCGGTCGCGAGTCCATGCCTCGCTGTCAAGAGGGCTCTCCAGCTTGAGTTGGCAAGGATGGCTATTGAACGACCAATGAGGGGATTTGTTTCTGACTAGTGCCATTGTGATGCGTGGCTGTTTTTGCAGTTTGCCGTGTCTGGGGTCATTTGAGTTGTTTTCTTTGTGATGTGTGAGTGAGTCAGAGTGCACATCCAAAGTAATCATTTTATGTATTAAGTGTATATATCTTTCTGATTTCTTGCAGGATGCGCAATATTATTTGCAGCTTGTTTATTCATTATTATCATTCATGCATTCAACAGTTACATTTGCCAAGTGTGTTATTATTGCTTGTATATACATATATATCTCTATATACATTTGAATGTTGTTAATTTGACATCTGGGAAAGCCTTTCTGTTAGAGAGCATTGCATAAAGAAAACCCCAAACCTTATTCTAAAAAGAGAGTCTTTGATGTGTTTCATTTTATAAAGTGAAACCCCATTCTAGGTGTTGTTGTGTTATATGTCTCCTGCTTCATTGTGTTTGGGCCATCGTGTGGGAGTGGTATTTTTGGAGGGCGAAGCAGGACAGGGTGGGGGCATTGGCATGCCCATTCTTAGCAGTCCCCACCCCTGAAAGTAAAAAACAAATCCCGGGTGCCTTGTGGGTGTTCTGCCACCCCGGGGGCATATTAAGGGCTATTGCCTCCATCTGCCCACCTGGGGGAGGGGGGGGGGGGGAAAGAAAGACTGTAACGATTGTTTTTGGATTGGGGGCATTAGCATGCCCATTCTGGGCAGCACCCACCTCTATGTATAAAAAAAACCAAATCCCTGGTGCCCAGTGAGCTTGGGGTTATTCCCCCATATGCCTCCTGGAGGGGTCAGAAAGACTTTGATATGTTTGGGAGACGAGGGTGGGGGCACTGGCATGTCCATTCTGGTCAGCCCCCACCCCTGAACCACAAAAAAGAATCCCTGGTGTCTAGTGGGCTTTCTGCCCCCTCCCCCATCGGGGGCAGGTAAGGGGCTATTAACCCCATCTTCCTCTAGGGTAAGCAAAAAGACTTGCAATTTCTTTCGGAGTAGGGGCATTGGCATGCTCATTCTGGACAGCCCCCACCCCTACGTATGAATAAGAAAAAATCCCTGGTGCCTAATGGGCTTTCTGGCCCCCCCAGAGGGTAGATCAGGGGCTATTCCCCCATCTTCCTCCTGGAGGAGGGGCAGAATGACTGTGGCATTTTTCTGGGGGGTGGGGGCATTGGCATGCCCATTCAGGGCAGTCCCCACCCCTGAACGTTGAAAATGTATCCCTGGTGCCTAGTAGGCCTTCTGCCCCCAGGGGGCAGATAAGGGACTATTGCTTTCATCTGCCTCTCGGGGCGGCAGAAAGTCTGTAGCAATTGTTTGGGGGGTGGGGGCATTGGCAAGCCCGTTCGGAGCAGCACCCACCCCTACGTATAAAAACAAAATAAATCCCAGGTGCCTAGTGGGCTTTTTGCCCCCCCCAGAGCAGATCAGGGGCTATTGCCCCATCTGCCTCCTAGGGGGGCAGAAAAGATGATATTTTTGGGGGGCAAGGGTGTGGACATTGACATGCTCATTCTGGGCAGCCCCGACTCTGAACTACAAAACAAAATACCTGGTGTCTAGGGTGCTTTCTTTCCTGATGGGAGTTACTGTCCCATCTGGCCCCTGGGGTGGGGCAGAAAGACTGAAAGGCTGAATGCACCCATTTTTAAATGAGGTGAGCAAAGGCCCTTGCCCAAGGGGCCGTTCAAACCTCCCTGGTGTCTTATGGGTGGATCCCTGCTTGGGGATTGCTCTCTTGCAGTGATCCCCAAGCAGGGATCCACTAGGGAGAGGTACATTTGAAAGGGGAGATTCTCCCCTTTCCAACGATACCTCTCCTGGATATTTCGGTGCTCGGGGGCAGAAATAGCCCCACGAGCACGAGAAACAATGAAACTGAAACTAAGTTTCAGGTTTGTTTTCAGTGTAATGACGTTAGCGCGCCATCGTCATTACAAAGAAAACCAAAAACATTTTTGGGGAGATTGGGGAAGCTCTTCCCCACCTTCCAAGGCAAAAAGAAAAAAAGGAAATCCCTCTGCTGTTTATAGCAGAAGGATTTTGTGCAAGTGTGCACATGACAGAATGATTTTGTTATGAGCACACGAGCACTGGTGCTCATGACGGAACCATTCCGCCATGAGCACTTAATGGGCTAAAGAAACATACCTGTATGATTACATTGTATTTTAAAATTTGGTGCAAGCTGCCTTAAAACAATGGACACTTACACAACAAGCATTTACAATGCAATGGTCTCGGCTTTGTTAAAGTTAGAGCTATGGGCATTGCTCATGACATTTTTGTTTGTTTTTGTTTTTAAAACAGTTAACCTCTTCGCTGCGGCGCAAATTCCGCCACAGCGCTACCGCAGTGCTGACATTCCAATTGCGGGCGTGGTCATGACGTCTCCCGGCCGTCGTCCGCACACGCCCATCGTGACTCATGACGGCTGGGAGACGTCATGAGCATGGAAGAGGTTAAAGAAATGGCATTGTTATTTACAATGTCAATAGCTTAATCTCTCCCAAATGTGAGACCTATTGCATTTGCACCCACACACAGAGCCACCCACACACAGAGCCACCCACGTGTCACACCACATCGCCAAGATCGAGAATGTACCCTTTGATGTCAGCACCCTCCACGAGTCGACCGCCATGGCTGCCCAGCATGGGATGGTGGACGATGGCACGGGCAAGAAGCAGGTGAGACTGGGGCATCTTTGCTGCATATCCTGGAGCAGTCAGTCCAAGCGTGGGGAGGGGAGGTCTATGGCTGGCTGCATTATAGTCTAATGTATCCTCGGCAGGTCCCCTTGCTTGACTGTGCGGTGACCTATTCGATTCCTGGTCGACTTGCTCAGCCTTTTATCCTTTCCAGGCTGATTAAATTAGCATTGAGTTGCGTAATGATAAATGCCAGCGGTAACAAAAAACATACTATTTTGTTATGGTACTGGAAGGGCTATGATGAAAATGTGAGGATAGCAAGTGATGTATCTGTTCAGATCTTCCCCATGCCTTAAGAGTCTCTCAACTCAAACGGCAGCGAGTGTGAGAATCAGCAGCATCACTAGAATTTTCATTTTTTCGGCCCTGTGGTGGTAACAGAAGAGGCTACAGGTGTGTGTATATATATATATGTGTCTATATGTATAGAGCCTCAAACGTGCAATCCTATTCTAAACAAATTAGGCACACATTGTATAGGGTGGAATAATCTGTGCAGGCTTGAATAAAAAAATATTTAAAAATTGCATTGTGATTTCAGGGGAAAAGAGTAAATGTTCAAGAAACCAGGGTTCAGTACTGCTTGAACGAAGTGTGTGCTCCTATGCTGTCTTTTTCTCCCAACTTGCATGGTAGCGCCGGCTGCCACTGCTATTGGGGTGCATGCACTGTTAGGCGCACACTGCATCTTTGTGCATCAGCAATCCAGTCTGCATCGTTTATTTCACCGCAGCTCCGAGCTGCTCGCCTTCTCCCTGCCAAGGATGCCGACAGTCTTGTCGCCCTCGGCTGCAGTAGCTCTGCTGCACGCACTATCAGTCACAGCGCAGCATTCTGCGTGGTGCTGCTCTCCGCTGCCTCGTTATTGGTGCAGGGAGTGGAGCAAGGTAGGAGCGTTTCCGGAAGGTGTCGGGGGCTGGGGTGCAGACGCCGAGGAATATTCCAGTCTACGGAGGTATATGCTAATATCTGGTGCCGGCCCACGCCCGTTCAAACTGTGGGTTTCGCGCGGCATATGATTAGTAATTAAAGTGGTTAGGCAAGTTTCGTTGTTAGTATTACCAATGGAAGTTCTTTTTCTTTAGATTCCAAGTATAACATTGAACAAGTCATACGTGCTGCCCCGGCGAGCGAGCCCAGCTGCCAGTCGTTGAAGGAATCGCCATGAACACCACCGCCTTTCTCCGAGGTCAAGCAGAAATGCCTCGGAGAAACGCAGCGGCATTTTCAGATTCGGGGGCGTGTTTTTCTTTCTCTCCTCTTGCCATTAGCTGGAATGTTTACATTCCAGAGGAGAGAAAGAAAGTAAAAAACACGCCCCCGAATCCGAAAAAGACGGGGCTTGTTTGGAGAGACAAAGCTCTTCTCCAATGGCTGACCAGCATTTAAGAGGCCAGCCAATGGAGAAGAGGGAGAAGAGGGGCGGGTTCAAGCCCCTCTTCTGAAAAACATTAAATCTCGCGAGCGAGACTGCGCAAGCGCAGCCTTCGCTAGCCGAGGCCTAAAAAAGGACATCATTCCAAACATCTAAAAGTGACCCATACAGATGTGCTTAAATAAATTAGGTAAATTGTCAAATTAAAAACATATGCATTACACATCATCGGGATAAGTGAAATGTAACATGATGTAGAAATTGCAGTAGACAAGATGTAATGTTTACTTTTTGAATACCTGTAAAATCAATGTCAGTCCCAAACTTCAACCAGTTAACATATTAATGCATGTAACATTTCCCTTTGTCTAGTGCAATTCCTGTATTTTATCAAATTTCAATTGTCATATAATTTATTAAGGTCTAATCCATACTTTTATTCTTATTTCTTATCAAGTTGAAATAAACACCTGTATTAACACTTTAAAATAATAAAAGATCTATTGTCTGTGCAAGTGTCCATTATCATGATGAATCCTTGCACCTAAATTCATATGACCATGCCAAACTATTTTAATCAGTGTATGCACTTAACAAAGTAGACATTAAAAATATCAGTTGTATTTCCTGCCATAATTTTAAATAAAAATACTTCACATTTTAGTCATACACATTTCTAGGTAACAAACAATTACAAATGAATATTGGTGTCAGGACAAACTTGTAAAATAAAAATATTGGTTTATTCACCATCAAAAAAGTTCATGAGCTGCACTTTTGTGCTGTAGCACCAAACTTGCCTCCTAGGAAATTGCCAAAGGAAACCTCCTCAGGAAGGGGCATCTAGCGGGGACAGAGCAGGCACCTCAATGATCTCCCTTGGGAGGGGTGGGTTTGGAATTTGGAGGGATGAGTTTGTGTTTGGTAGGGGTGGTATTGTGTTTGGAAAGGGCGAAGGTGAGAGCAGAAATAAAAGCAGAACTAGGACTAAGGGTAGAAGGGGTGGGAGAGAATTGTGTTTTGGAGGTGGAGGGAGCTGGAGTGGGTGATGTGTGTGTGTCTGTTGTGCAGTTGCACACGGGTCTGGTGTATATTTTGTATGTTTTGGTGTGTGTTTCTTGGCTGGTGTAGGTGAGTCGGGGGAGTGTGTGCGTACGTACATATGTGCCTAAAAATGGCCGAACTGCCGGGGGGGGGAGTGAACGCCCACTAAACCACCAGGGATTGTTTTCTTGTTTATAGTGTGACACCTTAGACAAGGGCTGCACCCTTGGGGGAGAATTCTTTTTGTTATTCCACCCCACAAAGGCTAGATCGGCCATTTTTGGGCCAATCTGCACTTTATTGGTGGGGGGGTGGAAGGCCATTAAACCACCAGGAATTGTTTTCTTGTTCATGGAGCAACCCAATGGGCAAGAGTTGCTCCCCTTGTGGGAGAATCTTGTTAGTTATTCCACTCCTCAGAGGGAAGATCAGCCATTTTAGGCCGATATGCTCTCGGGGTGGAAGGCCATTAAACCACCAAGAATTGTTTTCTTGTTCAGGGAGTAACCCCTAGGGCAAGAGTCGCTCCCCTTGGGGAAGAATTATTTTAGTTATTCCACTCCCCAGAGGGAAGATCAACCGTTTTTAAACTAATCTGCCCCCTGGGGTGGGAGGGGTGGAAGTTCACTAGACCACCTGGGATTGTTTTGTTGTTCGGGGAGCGACCCCTTGGGCAGGGTAGATCCCCTTGAGGGAGAGTTCTTTTGATTAGTCTACCATCTGACGGAAGATCTGTCCCGGGGGGGGGGGGGGGGTGTAGAAGGCCATCAGACCAGGAGGGATTGTTTTATTGTTCGGAGAGCGACCCTTTGGGCAAGGGTCGCTTCCCCTGGGGCATTGATTTTATATTCTGCCTGCTCCCCAGAGGGCAGATCAGCTGTTTTTAGGCTGATCTGCCCTTTGTGGGGCAGAAGCCCACTAGACAACAGGGAACTATGTTTTGAAGGGGAACGACCCCATAGGGAAGGCTCGCTCCCCTTGGGGGGGCATCTTTATTTTTATGCCGCCCTCCCCTTGGGGTAGATTGCGCATTTTTAGGCCGGTCTGCCTTCTGTAGTGTAATTTTGCCCCCTCAAGAGATTTGTGATTGGATTGAGCCTCAGGGTGTTTGGTAACTCTTGAGTCACCTGGAAATATTGTTATGTATGTGGTGGGAGATCTGCTTCTGGTTTACTTCCATCTGGTGGTGTCACGGCCTCTTTGGGGGAATATCAGTGTCTTTTGATATTTTATCCTTTTTATTCATGTTTTAGATTCCTTTTTTATTGTAGAGCCAATCGTTTCCTTTGTCTTGTTGTTGAATCCTGTTTGCGGGTGCAGCTTTGGCAGATCTGCAGTTTGTGGAGTTGTGGTTGGTTCATTTGTATCCTTTGCCTGTTTGTATCATTTGTTTTGTTATCTTTTTGTGTGATTGTCTTTCAAAGTAACATATGGATTTGTTCACATTCTTTACTGCCTTTAGTGTAATGTTGTTTTTATGTTTTTTATTTCCACTGGGACTTCCTTAGTGCTTGCTGTGTCTGTGCAGAGGAAATGCAGTTGACCCTCAGTGTTGCTATCTCTGGCAAGTGGGCGGTATAGTTTTAGAGTAGATAGGTCTTTGTGTGCTTTGTACTGATTGACTTTTCCTTCTAGATTTTACTATATGCCAGTAGTTTTACTATCCATTTGATAAAGCCACACTTTGTTGATGAATTATTTTAGACAGTGTTGGGTGATGTTGACTTATTTGTCAAGTTACTTTTCTTAGTAAGGAATATGGCAGCTCAGCAGGCTGTTGATATGCTTTTTCGAGTCTTCCTCTGACCATGATTATGAGGCTGACTCTGCATCTGAGGCAGAGAAGACAGGCCAAGATTCTGGCACTGAATTTTCTGTCCGAGAGGAATCATCTGATGATGAAGACACTCTCAGTGCAGAGGAAGTGTCTCTTTTAGAGGAGGACACTGCTGTGCCTTTATGTAAAGCAAGAGGCATCTGGATTACAACCTGGGGCTGAAAGGCTTCCCGTTGGAAGAGCTGAACTCTTTGTTGCCCCAGACATGGGGCCTATAAATTTCTTTCAGTTATTTATGGATGATGTATTTTTGGATGAGATTGTTTATCAGACTCATTTGTATGCTGAACAGTATTTGAGGGAGAACAGTGCCAGACTTTAGCCCAACTCTAGAGCTACGTGGAGGACTCCCACACATCTGGATTAGTTGAAGAATTTCTTGGGTTTAACTTTTTTGATGGGCCTGATAAGGAAGCCATCACAGTCTTCATATTGGTCTACTAGTCCATTGATGGCAACTGCTATATTTCCTGGAACCATGAGTCATAATCGGTATTAGCTTCTTCTTCGGATGCTGCATTTTGTTGATAATGCTTTAACGTTGCCAAGAGATCGGCCTGAATGTGACCATCTTTTTAAGATTCGGCCTTTCCTTGATCACTTTGTCGACTGATTTTCAGATATTTATGTTCCAGGGAAAGAAATATCTGTGGATGAGTCTTTGGTCCTGATCAAGGGGCAATTGGTTTTTAGGCAGCGCATTCAGAGTAACAGAGGTATGTTATGGAATAAGAGTTATATTCTGTCTGAGAGTAGTACTGGATGTATCTATAATTTCAGGTGTACACGGGTAGGGATTCCAATATTGACCCCCTGGTTGTCGGTCTACTTCTGGAGTTAGTGAGGTAATTGTGTTGGAACTTGGTATAGGATGTTTTAACTAAGGTCACCATTTATACGTAGATAACTTCTACATTGGTGTGCAATTGTTTAAGGAATCGTTCAGAGTGGACACTGTTGCTTCTAGCACAATCAACTCTAAATGTGAAGGTTATCCAAAAGAGCTTGTTGGTAAAAAAAAACATGAGAGGGGACAGTGCAGTTTCTTGCGTAGCAATGCACTTCTAGCTGTGAAATTTTCTGGCAGGAGAGATGTCTACTTGCTGACTACTGTCTATGATGAAAGTACTTCACCTGTGGTTGTTTGGGGTCAGGTTGCTGAAGAGGGCAAACCTTTGTGCATTTTAGACTACAATAAGCACATGGGCACAGAGCATCTCAGAGGTTGTAATCTTACACTGCTGTTTGGTATAAGAAGTTGGCTATTCATTTATTCTATTCATCAACCTTCAATGCTGTTATATTCAAGGATTGTTCCTCAGAGTCAAAGATGACATTTGTTCAGTTTCGGCAGTCTGTGACAGGCAGCCTTGTTGTAGTGGAACAGGCAAGAGTTCCTAGAGCTGTAATGGTTTAGGATTTGGCTAGATTGAAATGCATCACATTCCTATCAGGGTCAAAAAAGACTTTCCCAGTAAGAGATGTAGAGTCTGTTTCTGAAGAATTGTGCATAGGGAGAGTTGTATACACTACCCCGATTGTCCTTCTGATCCTGGGCTGTGTGTGCCCACACGTTTTAAATTGCACCACACGCAATGGAGTTTTTAGGTGCAAATTTGAGCGTAAAAGTAAACTGTAAAAGTAAACTGACTGGCCTGTATTGTTATATATTTTTTGTTCAGGTTTCACGGTTGTCATAAGTGTGATGTATTTAGTTAGAGCTGTTGTGTTTGTAGTTATAGTTTTGCATCTACTTCCAATTGGTTTGTGTTTTAGAAAAATGTGATGGTGGCATGCATGGACTTGTGTTTAGTTAGCGGTGTGCGTAGACTGGCGTTTGGCTGGCGGTTTGCGTGGACTGGCGTTTAGCTGGCGGTGTGTGTGTTGTGACTTGCTTCTGGTCACTACACACACTGCTAACCAAATGCCAGTGTACACACTACATCAACCACCAGCCAGTGTGATTACTGTGTCAGTCATGTGGGCGTATGAAAGTGATGGGGCCTTGAATGGCGCTGTCTGCTGTTGTGAGTGTTGTAATGTTCTGGGCCCATGGCTGGCGGTGTGAATGGTCTTGTGTTTGTCACGTTTGAAAGGTGTGTGAATGGCCTGTAAAATGGTTGGTAGCTTGACGCGCTTTACAGCTCATGAGCTGTGAGTCATTAATTCAGGTTTTTGACCTTTCAATTATTAACAATGTATTTCATTCTTGTGAAATCTCTTGTTAATAAAATATACATTTTGAACCTTTCACTCACCCTCATACCAAACCCAACCAGTATGTGTGTGTATTTGAGGAATATATGGATGTGCAGTTATATTTGGCTATTCTGTCTTTCTTTGACAAGGTGTACATTGTCTCTAGGGAAAAAAACACCAACCCTAGATAACTAAACACCCAGGGGAGTACAGGGTGGCATGCCACTTGTGGATCCCAACAAGTTTTCTTACCTACACTGACCTGCAAACCTCAAAAAGTTACTAAAGTCACACTTTTTCCATGCATCACTGTACCATATTCTTCCAGAATCAGAAAGAAACCACAAATGTCCTTCACCCAGTGTTCCCCCAGGTATCCCAATAAAACTGCTCCCTCACGTGTGTGGGTGGGCAAAGTGCCTGCAACAGGAAAGGGCCCAAAACTTATTATGGAGACATCCAAATTATTTATCACAAAATGACCGGGGATCATCTGCGTTTTTGGTCCCGGGCTCGGCAGCCAACTAAGGAAACCTACCAAATCCAGACAGTTCTGAAAACGAAACACCTGGGGGAGTCCAGGGCGGCGTGACTTGTCTGGATCCCACAACGGTTTCCGCCCAGAATCCCATGCAAACCTCAAATGAAGCTAAATAAAATCACATTTTCCTGACATTTCTGTGTGGGAAGGTTGTGGGATCACCGAGCAGACACAAATATCTTATCACCCAGTGTTCCCCCTGGTCTCCCGATAAAAATGATGTGCCCAAAGCAGAGTCAGCCTTAAAATGAGTTAAAATATTGCAAAAATGAACACACTGTGATATCTCCTCAATCTCTACAGATTTTGGGCCCTTCCCTATCATAGGCACTTGGGCAGCCCACACAAGTGAGATAAAATTTTACACTGGAGACCAAGGGGAATGCTAAGTTGTAGGAAATTTGTGCTGACACAGTGAGCCCATACAGCAGATGCGGCCAGCATAGGTAAGAGCGGTGAGGAGGGCCAGGGGTGGGGCAGGGGAGTGTCAACTGACGACGGGATAGCTAAAGTAAAATTAAAAAAATAAATAAAACCACTTCCCTCGCGGTTGCCACATCGCCGACTCCACCTGGGCCCCGCCCACACCCACCCTGCCCCACTGCCCAACAGCTCTTAACTGTGCCGGCTGTGCCTGCCACACAGAAATGTGAGCAAAATATGATTTTTTTAGCTAAATTTGTGGTTTGCAGGAGATTCATGTAAGCCACACCTTCATAGACTCGCCTGAGTGTCCAGTTTTCAGAAATGTTTGGGTCTGGTAGGTTCTCCAGGCCGCCGAGCCTGGGACCAAAAACGGAGGTTACTCCCTGGTAGTTTTGTGATAGAGCATTCTGATGTCTCCACAGTATGTTTTGGGCCGTTTCCTGTCGCGGGCACTAACCCTACTCACACAAGTGTACCATTTTTATTGGAAGACTTGGGGAAATGCTGGGTGGGTGAAAGGTTGTGGTTCCCTGCAAACTCCATAACTTTCCATCGCAAAAGTGTGGGGAAAATGTGTTTTTTTAGATGAATTTTGAGGTTTGCCAGGGATTCTGGGTAAAAAAACTTAGAGACAGACACACAAGTTAGCCCATCCTGGATTCCCCAAGGTGTCTAGTTTTCATAAATTTACAGGTTTTCTAGGTCTCCCTGGATTCCAGCAGAGCTAGGGCCTAAAATCCACAGCTAGACACATTGCAAAAATAGGGTCCGTTTTTTGTGGAAAAAACGTGATGTGTCAATGTTGCGTTTTGGCCCGTTTCTTGTTGTGGGCACTAGGCCTACCCACACAAGTGAGGTACCAATTGTATTGGGAGTCTTGAAGAAATGCTGTGTGGAAGGAAGTTTGTGGCTCCCCACAGATTCTAGAACGTTACATCACATAAATGTGAGAAAAATGTGTTTTGTTTACAAATTTTGAAGTTTGCAAGGGATTCTGCGTAACAGAATCTGATGAGAGCCACACAAATCACCCCATCCTGGATTTCCCTGGGTGTCTAGTTTTCAAACATGTACAGGTTTAGTAGATTTCCCTAAGTGCCGGCTGAACTAGGGCTCAAAATCCACAGCTAGGCACATTGCAAAAAAAGGGTCCGCTTTCAGTGGAAAAATGTGATGTGTCCACGTTGCGTTTTGGGCTGTTTCCTATTATACACACTAGGTCTACCTAAACAAGTGAGGTACCATTTTTATCAGGAGACTTAAGGAAACATAGAATAGTAGAACAAGTGTTATTACCAATTGTCTTCCTCTGCATTTGTGCCTTCCAAATGTAAGACTGTGTGTAAAAAAAGAAGTAATTTTCAAAAAATGCACTCCAATTCACATGCTAGTATGGGTACCCACACATTCAGAGATGTGCAAATAACCACTGCTACTCAACTCCTTATCTTGTTTTCATTTCAGAAAAACATAGGTTTCCTTAATACCTATTTTTCACTCTTTATATTTGACTAATTGAATTGCTGTTTACCCGGTGCACAATGAAAAGCCTTTGTACGGTGCAGCTCAGTTATTGGCTTTGCGTACCTTGGGTTCTTGGTGAACGTACAAGCCCTATATATCCCTGCAACCAGAAGGGTCAAACACATGTAACAATATATTGCATTTGAAAATCTGCCATAGTTTGAAGAAGTTACGGGTGAAAACGTAGACACAAATGGCTGTTTTTTTCAACTCAATTTCAATTATTTTTTATTTTAACTGTTACTTTCTATGGAAAAACCTTGAAGGTTCTACACAAATGATCCCTTGCTGAATTCAGGATTTGATTTGCTTTTCAGAAATTAGAGCTGTCCAGGATCCACCATTGGTTTCACACCCATTTCTACCATGAACTGGAAGAAAGTTAGAAGCACAAAAATAGGAACAATGGGATATGTCCCAGTAAAGTGCCAAAACTGTGTTAAAAAAATTAGTTTTATGACAAATGTCTGCCTGTTTCTGAATGCTGGGAAGATGGTGATTTTAGCTTCACAAACACTTCATTGATACCATTTGCAGGGAAAAATACCAGATAATTTCTGCTGCAGCCCTTATTTCCCAATTTCCTCCCCAAAGAACTAAATTTTGCTGTATTTTAGTTACTTTCCTAGTCCCTACCAGGGAAATACACAAACCCTGGGTATCTTTAGAATTACCCGGATTTTGGGGAAAAAGGGACACAAATCTGGTGTGAATACCGTATGTGGAAAAAACGTTATGGGGGCCTAAGCTTGAACTACCCCTAATAGCCAAAAAAAGGCTAGACATGGAGGGGAAAAGACCTGGCAGCAAAGGGGTTAACATGTTAAACTCAAACAATAACTTACCCCCTTGATGCTGCTGATGTAGCGCTTAAAAGTTTGAAAATTGTAGGGGTGCGTTATATTCAATGTTAGTTGGCACCCGCATATAACCAAGTGTGTACTCAGGTATTTTTGTGCAATGTATTACGAATTGTATAACCTATATCGATTTTAATAGAAGTGTTAGCTATGTACAAACATCTTATGTATATATTGAAGCAATGCATAGAGCTTAGTCCTTTTGAACAATGTGATGTTAAAACGTGTAGATTAGAATTCGTGTCTGTAGACTGTTTAGTTTGACCACACATGAAAGAAAGACGTAAATGTCAATACTGTGATTTAAACCTGCTTGTGTAACCGAAGTAGTGGCCAGAATTCGCATATATCGTTGAGGCGAAAGGCCTGGTATTTTCTTATGTTAGCCAAGGGCAATAGGCCAAAAAGGATTTATTCCAGTAGAGGTTTTAGGCTGTAGTAAATTGCAACTTAAAAGATGTGAAGAATGTCTGCCTTGCATGATCTCACCCCAGGTGCAAGGACAGTTGCTCGTTAGTAGAGAAGCTCTTTGTTCACAATTTGACTTATGTAGTAAAAGCCAGACATGGGAGTGTATTGGAATGTGCCAATCGTAACTCCTAGTGCGGATGGCGTCTGGGACTCAAGGCCAAGCGATGGACGATGGAACTGGACAGCGCTCTGTGGAAAATTTCTGAAAGTCGACCCCGCAGAAGAGGAGGCGCAAAGGGCGTGTTCTGGGACTTGGGGTTCTGTATTAGGGACAGCGCCCCGAGGGTGGAGGCAGAGCAGAGCAGCCCAGAGCAGAGGAAGGCTAGGCGAAGAGATAGAGAGGGCAACTTAGATCAAGCTCTCTAAGTGAAGACTTCTTATGAAGTTTCACTCTGACACCTTTTACTCGATGAGGGTCTCAAGGGATTGCTAAGTAGGGATGTCATCTAGTGCAGAGTAGGGACAGAGATGGTATGGTTCAGTGTCCCTAGTATCGACATTTGCTTGGTGGTTTTCTACCTCATGCTTTTAGAGATTGTGCTTTTAGTTATTTTTAGCCGTATGCGGATTCTTCGTAGAGTAGCATTTGTGTTAGTGCCTATGTACTTGTTGTGCCTCGTATTGAGGACTTTGTATCTTCAAATCTTTATGCTGATAATAAAAACCAGAGAGCCAAGAGATTAAGTCTCGAGTCCTTGATTATGGCAAGTTGTGGACAGAAATTTTGATAATTGTGTTTTCCCTCCACGCTATTGGGCAAGTAAAAAGTTCCATCTGACCAGAGTGGGTTCCAGTAGATAATTGCGAGATACTAAAATGGGCCGGAGCACTGCTGTTGGGCTCCCAACTGTCCATCAAGCTCCGAATAGGCTACCGCTTGTATGCAGGCCTTTAGGTGAGTCACAGTGCAGCATATGTGCTTCCCATGTTGGGAGGACTGCCCGAGCTGGACTTCAGATTTTTAGTCAGTCGCCGTAGGTCCTTTCACCTTTTGCAGCAATGTAGGCTGTGCCGGTTGTAGATGGCCATTGACCTGTATGGGTACAAGAAATGAAAGAATGAAAAATTATTTTGTGACTTTTTGTTTGTCTGCATTGATGTAACACACTTTTCAGTCAACAATCACAAACATTAGTCAAAAGTTAGAACACAATATTTTGTTTCCTGATTCTGATACAATAAATACAAGCACATTTGTAGTAACCTGTTGCGTACCGTTATCCCTTCTCATGTCCTAACGTATCTAACCCAGCTCAGTCACATCATCTAGGCCAAGAGTCTTCAACATTTTCTACAGTGAAAGCTACTTCTGATCAGTCAAAATCATTGTGAACTACTTAAGGCTAAACAACGTGTGCATTGTAACCAGACACCCCCACGCCCACCTACATTGACTTGAAGCCTAATGAAGGAGTGGTAGCTCGTATTAAGATGTGGTGGGGTGGGGGGGAAGGGTTTACACAAAAAAAGAATAAACATATAAAAAATTAAACTTACCGGCTCTGATGGACGCCGCCTTCTTCCCAATCCTCGCTGCCCAGACGTCCAGGAACTGCTACACACTGTGCAGGCTCCCAGCTCCCAATCCCAGCGCTGCTCACATGCTGGGAACAGTATTCCCAGCATGTAAGCAGCGCTGGGATTGGTCAGTGCGACTCGGTTTGGTGCTCAGACATGTACTGGGAGCCAGTGTTGGTTTCTCCACCTAGCTTAACAACACAGCTAGGTGAAGAAAGGCTAAGTGCACATGATGGTTTGGCCGGCCCCAGAGGGCCGGCCAAACCATCATGCTCACTTGACAGTGCCCACCACTCCCCCCTCCTCCCTGGTGCTGCAGCGTTAGTATGGGAGGCCACATCCCTCCCTCTGCTCGCAGCCTGCAGGGCTAAAAATAAAATGATAACAAAAATGTTTTATTATCATTTTATTATTGTGGGTTGCCTCTGCTGACTTTCAGCAGGGAAGGGGGCTATGCTCCTCTGCCATAACGGGGGAGCCGCCCATAGACTAATGTCCATACAGCCAGATACTAGGGCTCTATGAAAGGGCAGCCATGTGTGTCAGTGAGAGCATGGTCTTTGGGGATGTATGAACATGTGTTAGTATGAAGGAGCTATATTTGTATGGGTGACTGAGAGTCTGTGTCATATGTACTTGCAGCACAGGACATACCTTTTGCCATTTGTGGCACCATTACATGAGTGACACAAACTAACAATTGTGTGTTCTTCCTAATTTTGAGAAATTAGAAGAGCAGATAAATATTAAACTAAACTCTTCATGTCATGGAGCATTTTTCTGCAATTCGAATTTCCCTCAAGTTAAAAAAGGGCTGTATTGTTCCTATATACTTATGGCACAGTATATACTGCCTATTGGGAGTAAGGTGCCTGCTGTATGTAAATGTAACATTTTGAAATTGGAGGAAATTGGATTGAAGTTTAAAGTCAATAATTAAGGTAACTCTCCATTTTATTTTTCATCCATTTAAAAGCATTCTGAAGCATCATTTGGTTCACAACTCTTTTTTGAGTTGACAAGGAATTATTTTTATGCTTAAATTTGTTTTTATTGTTGCAGAAGAAAATACAGAAGCGGAGACACTCAATAAAGCTGTGACATCTCATAGGTTCAGCTTCACCATGACAAGTAGAAAAATGTTCAATAAAATCCCCCTGACCCCTCCCCAACACACTCCCTTCTCCGGGTGCTCATCCAGCCTAAAGCTATAAGAGAGATCATGATTTAGCGGAGGTTTATATAGATGGATTATCAGGGTAGCTCATTCTGCCGGACTAGTCAGTCAGAGCAACCTCAGATATCTGAGACAGGTCAACTCCATAAACTCCTGGGAGAGGAGCATGGTATATGGTCGCCAGATATCCCAGTATGAATCCCCTTGCTGCATGAGTGTTAATGAGAGCCTCTCCATCCCCAGGAGATGCCTAACACGATGCAGCCAATTCTGCCGGGACAGCAACTTGTCTGTTCATCAGTAGTCTAAAATTGACTGGTGAGCAGCTCCCAGGCCCTGAGCTATATGTCGGCCTCTTCGGGATTTAAGTGGGTATTCCCACTGAATATGTACCAAAGTTCCAGAGAAGTCACGATGCATCCAGCACCTATTCCTTCTATGCAATGAACCAGGGTTAGGTACCAGTACATGGCAAATTGTGTTCCAGTCTCCATGCTGTGTCGTGCACGGCAATAAACATGCTGCCATTCCTGAGGGGACAATTGTCTGCCAAGTTCCTATTCCTACCTGACCTGTGCAGGGGACTTCGACCTAGTGATTCCGATGATGGGGTATTGCAAAGATTGCTAGACGAGAGACCACCTCCTTATAACCCAGATGAAGCGGATGATAGGTGGGATGAGAGGGCAGAAACTAGGAGGGTAACAATCCAGCCTGAGACCCGAGTGGAAGGGTTGGTTTCGTTTGAAACAGCGAGTTCACAGGGTCAGTCTGAGGCTAGTGGGAGGATTGAAAGAGAGATGAGGTTACCGGATGCCTTGAGGGTACCGGTCACCATTGGACCGATTGTGTCGATATACAGTCCGGAATCAGAGGAAAGAGAGAGGTCAGAACGAGTGGCAGAAAGAACGAGGAGAGAAAGCGGGGAAAGTGAGTTGGAAGGGGCAACGGCCCGACCTCCAAGCCCTGTACAATGGAGTACACCATTAGCAGCGGTGTCAGACACATCTAGGGGCGAAGAGGACGAGAGACCGGTGAGGCCGAGGACTCTGATGGAGTCGAGATCAGATTTAAGGTCATGGGTACCGCCAAAGAAGCAAATGAGCTGGAATATGGGCCAAACGGGGACAACTCCAGTTGGCTTTCAGAACCCTTCTGCTCCCATAGAAACACCAGAAGAGAGGAGGGAGAAGGAGCCAGAATGCGAATATGATGAGGGACGTGGAGCAAGTTGTCAGGTGTTGAAAGGAGCCTTGAAGGCCGGGATGATAGACGTAGTAAGGCTTAAGGCAGAGGCAGATGAAATTATATATGGAAGTTTACCTCTTGAGAGGATAGTATCCTACAATCCAGATGACCTGTTTTTCGTGGCGAAAGATGTGACGCGGAAAGCACGAATGGCACACGAGAAATTGAGGGGATTGGCGAAGGAATATGGTGTGGATTTGTCCAAGACTAGAGCGTTGCAAGGAAGTCATAGGATGCATTATACTGAGCGGGAGTTAGAGGAGAAGAGGGTTGTTGGACTGAGGTCACATACTAGAGAACTGGTTTTAGCCATGCGGCCATGGTTGACGCTTGATAAATGGGAAGAGAAATGGTCAAAGAAAAAGACCTCAAGGGGAGCGGACGGAGGAACTCCGGCAGAGGGGTTGCTATTAGCGAAGACCTTTCCCCTTAGGGAAGTGGCGAATGGAGGATATGTGCATGTACCATGGAGCAGGGGGGATTTGGCATCATTTACGAATGATTTTCCCCGGCTCAGGGAGAAGCCTGCAGAGTGGTACAAGCAAGTTGAGCGTTTTGTTAAGATTTCGAAGGTGTTGTGGATAGACCTGAACACCTTATTCGATATTGTGGTTCCAGGAGATCTGTGGAACGCATGTAAAATTGCTGTTGATTGGCCGGACTATGAGCCTGATAGGAACCTGATTACAAATGGTCCGTCGCCCGTAGTAATGAGGCTGTACGATAAAGTAATTACCTGGTTGAAATCGAAGGTTTCACCCCAAGACATCGATTGGGTGAAGATAGACAGGACAGTGCAGGAGCCAAAGGAGACAGTACATGAATTTTATGAGAGACTTTTGAAAGCTTTTAAGCAGTACAGTGGCCTAGACGAGCTGGAAACGAAGAACATGGGACAGTTTGTGTCTAAGTTCGTGCTGGGTTTGAAGCCCGAGGTCAGTCTCATGATACAGCAGCATTTGATTTGTTGGCAGAATAAGCCTGTAGATGAGATCTTGCGGTACGCTAGGTACTGCACGGATGAGATTGAGTCAAAGCACAAGAAGATGAAGGATAACCTATTGCTCATTCAGATGCAAGCTGCTCAGGGACCGCCGAATGGGGGTCCAGTGGTGCGGAGACAGGGAAACTATCAGACAGGGAATCAGAATATGCAGGGTCAGGGAAGGCCGAGGCCCGTTGACCCTAGGACAGGCATAGATGTAGCGATCTTGAAAAAGACGACTGCCTGTCACCAGTGTCACCAGGTGGGACACTGGAGGCGCGAGTGCCCCTTGAACCCCTATAATCAGCCGCAGATGGAGGGAGGAATGGGTCAGGTCCCTGGGGCGGAACAGGTACAGACGGTGACTGTACCGAGAATGATGCAAGGGGGGACCGGCATCTCGCAGGTGCAGGTTCCCCAGCCACCCAGGATGCAGAACATACAGCAGGGAGCCCGGACTTATTTGCAGATGCTCATGTTCGAAGTGGGAGAGGAGAGGGATGCAGATTTGCTGGCGCAGTTAAGTTTAGGTCAGGATGATGATTGCATACTTAGGGCCATTCTAGAGGTAGATCAGAGAGGACCCTTTGTGGAAGCAGAACTCGATGGACACCCTACTACCTTTTTGGTAGATACGGGGGCTACCAGGTCAACTATAAGATCAGCAGTAGTTCCGGGGGTAGCCCTTTCTGGGGAAAGCATACAAGTGGTTGGAGTGGCGAACAAGAGGCTAGTGAGCCCCTTAACGGAACCGATTCCAGTCAGGATAGGAAACTTTAGGGATCGACATCAGTTCGTGGTGTGCGATTCTAGTCCTGTTTGTTTGTTGGGAAGAGACTTGTTGTGTAAGCTCAATTGCACCATCTACTGTACCCCGAAAGGAGTAGAGGTACAGACAAGAGATGATGACGCGACCTTTAAGGTTGCAAATCAGCGGGTGTGCGTGGAAATGTACCCGGCTTTGACAGTGGAGGAGCTTCCACAGGATTTGAGGGAGTCTGTATCGACCGATGTGTGGGATCTAAGCGGAGAGGAGATCGGTTTAGTCAGGGGAGTGGAACCAGTGAAAATACAGGTTAAGCCGAACGCGGAATTCCCGAGAACACCCCAGTATAAACTGTCGCCTGAAACAATTGCAGGGATTAAACCTGTGATTGAGTCTATGATTAGGCAGGGAATACTGGTGGAGATCATGGGTAGTCCATGTAATTCACCCATTATGGGACTGCAGAAACCAAGTGGGAAGTTCAGGATAGTGCAAGACCTGCGGAAAATAAACGACATAGTTGTTCCATGTTGTCCAGTGGTACCGAATCCATCTGTGATACTGTTCCAGATCCCATGCGAAGCTGGATGGTTCACAGTGATTGACTTGTGTCAGGCATTCTTTTCGATTCCCCTACATGAAGAGAGTAGGTTTCTTTTTGTATTTAGGCTAGAGAATCGTATATTAACGTGGTGTCGTATCCCACAGGGGTATACGGAGAGCCCGTCAATTTTTAATCAGCTCTTAAAGAAGAATCTTGAAGGCCTTGTGTTGCCGAAAAACTCTGTTTTGGTTCAATACATTGACGATCTGCTTGTCGCGTCAGAGACAGAAGACGCTTGCAGGGTCGATACCATTGCGTTGTTGAATTTTCTGGGAGAGAATGGTCACAAGGTGTCTCCCAACAAGCTGCAATACTGTTTACCTGAGGTCCAGTATTTGGGGCACAGGATTGAAAAGGGTAAAAGGAAAGTGTCTCCAGATCGCATTGATGCGATTCTGAGAATGCCAGTTCCCTCGACGCAGAGGGAAGTTAGAATGTTTTTGGGAATGGTGGGTTATTGCCGCCAATGGATCCCAAACTTTTCCTTTGAAGCGAAGCCTTTACAGCGGCTGACGCGAAAGGATGTAAGTGATCCGGTACCATGGGACGACGACTGTTTGAAATCATTTCTGAGGCTGAGAGAAGCCTTATGTAGCGCTCCTGCGTTGGGAATGCCGGATTATAACAAGGCATTTGCATTATTCTGCTGCGAAAGAGAAGGTTGCGCATTAGCAGTGTTAACCCAGAATCATGGAGGTGTCCGTAGACCAGTTGCCTATTTCTCAGCTACTTTAGATCCAGTAGCTTCTGCGTTGCCCGGATGTCTCAGATCCGTTGCGGCAACAGGTGTCAGCATCGAGAGATGTGAGAGCATTGTGATGGGTCATCCTCTTACTGTACATGTGCCACATTCTGTTGAACTGTTGATGACTAGGACTAAAACACAGCACCTCACAAATAATAGGCTGACTCGCTATGAGCAAGTTATTCTTGCAGCCGATAATGTGACATTGAAGAGGTGTGCTGTTTTAAATCCTGCTACATTGTTACCTGTCCCAATTATAGATGATAATGAAGATTGTGAGGACCATGATTGTCTCGACGTTACGGAACTATGCACCAAACCGAGACCTGACATTGTCGATGAACCACTCCCAGTGTCAGATGAGATTTTCTTTGTGGACGGTTCATGTTTAAGAGACAGTGTCGGTCGATTGAGAGCAGCTTTTGCTGTATGCACCATCACGGGTGTGGTTGAAGCCGCTTGTTTAGAAGGAGTACACTCCGCGCAGGTGGCTGAGCTCATTGCTCTGACTCGTGCCTGTTTGGCAGCGGAAAAGATCCGTGCAACTATTTACACGGACAGCCAGTATGGGTTTGGTGTGGTTCATGACTTCGGACAGCTATGGTCCCAGAGAGGGTTTATGACGTCTTCAGGTTCTCCTATAAGAAATGGTGAACATGTACGGAAACTGTTAAAAGCATTGCAAGGTCCTGATGAAATTGCTGTTGTTAAATGTGCTGCACACACAAAGGGAAATGATTTTGTTTCGTTGGGAAACAACTATGCTGATGAAGTAGCCCGATTTTGTGCAGAACAGGGATGCAACTTCACTGAGATCCACATTGAGGAAACTGGGGAGGAAGTGGTGTATGGTCAGATGTTAGCAATGGCAGACTCATGGGAGGAACTGAAACAGCTTCAGGAAGGGGTCTCGGATCAGGAAGGTGACAGCTGGATACGAGCAGGATGTGAGAAGGGAGATGTGGATATATGGGTTTCAAATGATGGACGAGCGGTGTTGCCGGAGAGTTTGTTGAATCCCATGGCGAGGTTGATACATGGTGCTGTACATCTGGGTAGGGATGCCATGATGAGAGTGTTTCGTCAGACTTGGTACAACCCGAAGTTTCGTGCAGTGGCTGAAACTGTGTGCCAGAGGTGTGTCACCTGTCAACAGATGAATGTAGGGAAGAGAACTGCTGTGACGTTGAGTCACATAGGGAGGTCAGGTGGACCTTTCAATAGGATGCAGCTCGATTTTGTTGAAATGCCGAAGTGTAATGGGTTGAGGTACATATTAGTGATAGTATGTGTCTTTTCCAGGTGGGTGGAGGCATACCCTACACGCAGATGTGACACACTCACAGTAGCGAAACTATTATTGAGAGAACTCATTCCAAGGTACGGGTTCCCGACGTCCTTTGAATCGGACAGAGGAACTCATTTCCATAGCGAAGTTATGAAGTTGCTTTGCGCTGCTTTGAATATAGATCAGAAATTACACTGTAGCTATAGACCGGAAGCTTCAGGGATAGTGGAGCAGGTGAATGGAACTCTGAAGGCTCGGATGGCGAAAGTGTGTTCGTCTACGTCTCTGAAATGGCCTGACGCATTACCTTTGGTCCTTATGAGCCTCCGAAGTGTGCCTGATAGAAGGACTGGGTTGTCACCCCATGAAATCCTCATGGGAAGAGCGATGCGTTTGCCTGCAATACCTGCTACTGCTCTGATAAATATCACTGATGATATGATCCTGGACTATTGTAAAGGCCTTGCTGACGTGGTCCGTTCTGTGTCTCAGCAGGTGCAGACAGCAACGGTTCCAGCTGCGAGTGACCGGTGCCACGACTTGGACCCAGGCGATTGGGTCCTAGTCCGAAAGCACGTGAGGAAGAGTTGTTTGGATGCTAGGTGGCGCGGCCCTTTCCAAGTGATCCTTGTCACGAACACAGCTGTCAAGTGTGGAGGTTTACCGAACTGGGTGCATGCTTCCCATACCCGTAGAGTTCCAGCACCCTTGGAAGATACAGCCCCTCTCGAGAACAAAGATCCCGGTGAGCCGACCGAGCCTCCTGAGAGGGCCAGTCAAGCTGTAAGGGTTGCTGAAGCGGCTGATGGTGCACTGAATCGTATTGGGGAAGAGCGTGAAAGAAGTACTGACCCAGAAACCGGCGAAAGAGCAAGAGGCGCAGTGGGTAGTACAGAATCAAGTTCTGCCGAAGAAGAGGAGGTCAGTGCACAGGGTATCGAAGGGAAGACCGGAGGTGTTACCGAAGCAGAAAGGGTTTGGCCCGCAAGACAGAACCGGGTAAACCTGAGGTTGGCTCCGGACACAGACCTTGCACCGGTTTCGGAAGAGCCAGAAGAAGAATCAGGTGACGAGGAGAATCCTCAAGGTGGTGTGAGAAGGTCCAAGAGAACTAGAGTGCCAAGTCGGAAGTACGCTTCACCAGAGTGGGCATATCAAGTGACTGATGCCAGGGTTACCGAGCACGGGAAGATTGAGGTCGATGACATTGGTCAACAGTGTCCCGCTCCAGAGAGTGGAGGTGTTGCTGAAGGTTCCGGGATTGGAGATCGAAGGAATTTTGACAATTCATATTCCGAGTCCGCCATTCCTGAGTGTCATTCGAGGCATGATCTTGGACAATTTAGAGTTCCCGACGTTCACAACTGTGCCAGACCCACAAGAACTGATCATTCTTAAGCTCGAAATATTGCAGGGAGTCTTGGAGCTGTTGGGACCAGCGCTTATGTTAGATTGATTTGAGAAGGTTGCAAGCAGAGAAGAAGATAACCTAGATCCGAGCGGAAGAAGAACAAAATTAGGGATTTTTCCGTTATAGAACGAAGAAAAGTTAGGGAGGTTTGCCTAAGTTCACGAAAGAGACATTAATGAGAAAGAGACTTACCCTTTCAGAGACTGTATTGGACACTGAGTATATTCCGAAGATGGCAGATCCTGCAAACCCACATCGTAGGGCTAAATTGATAATAGGCACATTGGTAGGAGTTGTGATAGTCACCATATTTGCGGTAGTGATAAGTTCATATATGGTGGCTCACAGGCAAGAGGGGAAGGTTCAGGGAGCACCCACACCTATTACCCCAGGGCAGAGTGGTGTCAGTATTAGAGAACAGGAAATATCGAAGTTGAGGGATGATCGCAGACTCCACATGGATTTGTTCAAGGGTGATTTCAAGCTTAACGCGTATGCAAGGTTGCTGTATGAGTATGTTGATGCGATGGATGTGAAGGATTGCTATGTGTGCATGCAGTTGCCTGCTTCAGTGGATGAGGGTTTCAAGTATCATCATCTCCCATTGACCTATGGAATTTCTTGTAGTTTATTGCTCAGTTTATTTTATGACAGGAGACAGTTCGAGTATTTCTTTTCAAATTTTGACACAGTACTTCCTGAGGTCCCAGCAATCAAGCATTTGAACAAATATGATTCTAATAGGAAAGAGGACAGACTCCTGAAGTATTTTAGACCGACTATGAAGTTGGATACGGCGCATGCTCACAGGAATAACCTGACATGTGCGTTATCTGAGACAGAGAAGAAATTCATAGATCAGGTAGAGGACAGATACAGAAAGTTGACCCAGATACACCGGAGATAGTCCAGTAGATTGGACAGACGAGGAGAGGGCTCACAGATCCAAGGGAAGTTATGGACCAATAGCGTTAGATGAGGTACAGAGAGGGAATTTGTGTATTGGACGGCCTCAATCCGATACGGATAAGGTCGCAGTAGGACATAGCACTTGTTCTCAGACTTTCACAGTGGAAGCTTCTGCTAAGAATTTTATGCAAGGTCCAGTAGAGGTAATTCCGACAGTATATTATGTATGTGGAAAGAATGCTTATGTCAGGCTACCTGCGAATTGGTATGGCATATGCTATTTGGCTATTATATTCCCGAAGATTTATCACACCGAGGACTTGGAGTTGTTAGAGATGAAGCGACAGTCTAGGAAACGTAGGGCTACAAACGCCGGTGCAGTGATTGGGGACATATACGGAGCAATGATACCTAGTATGGGTGTGGTGTTGAATGATGTGAAGATCAGGAGGTTGGCGACTGTGGTTGATGAGTTGTCTATGAATACGGCGAGGTCCTTGTTGTTGGTGGCTGGAGAGATGTTGTCGATACGGAATATGGTTATGCAGAATCGCCTTGCTTTAGACGTGTTATTAGCCAAGGAAGGCGGAGTCTGTAAATTATTGAAGGTTCAGGAATGCTGCACATATATCCCAGACAACACGAAGGAGATAGGGAAGTACATAGACAACATCACGACTATTCACAAGGAGATTATGGATTTGACAGAGGAGAATGTGTGGGAGAAGATTGGATTAGGATTTGGAAGAGTGGGAACTTGGTTTGCGAATCTGGGAAGAGGATTTCTGAGATCAGTGTTGAAGCCAATTATCATTGCTGTGGTTTGCGTGATTTGTTTGTGGGGATGCGTGAAGGCATGGAAGTGGTATCAAGGAGGCAAGGTTGAAAGGGCTCTTAGGGCAAACGAGAAAAGGATGGCGAAGCTCCAGGAGCAGCAATATGAGAGTCTTAAGAGACTGGAGGGAGTTCGACATGGCAATGTTATGACTAGCGCGGTTTAAATCAGTCCTAACGAAGGGAAATGTAATGGTGTGATGACGGATGTCATCAAAGGGGGGAACTGATGTAGCGCTTAAAAGTTTGAAAATTGTAGGGGTGCGTTATATTCAATGTTAGTTGGCACCCGCATATAACCAAGTGTGTACTCAGGTATTTTTGTGCAATGTATTACGAATTGTATAACCTATATCGATTTTAATAGAAGTGTTAGCTATGTACAAACATCTTATGTATATATTGAAGCAATGCATAGAGCTTAGTCCTTTTGAACAATGTGATGTTAAAACGTGTAGATTAGAATTCGTGTCTGTAGACTGTTTAGTTTGACCACACATGAAAGAAAGACGTAAATGTCAATACTGTGATTTAAACCTGCTTGTGTAACCGAAGTAGTGGCCAGAATTCGCATATATCGTTGAGGCGAAAGGCCTGGTATTTTCTTATGTTAGCCAAGGGCAATAGGCCAAAAAGGATTTATTCCAGTAGAGGTTTTAGGCTGTAGTAAATTGCAACTTAAAAGATGTGAAGAATGTCTGCCTTGCATGATCTCACCCCAGGTGCAAGGACAGTTGCTCGTTAGTAGAGAAGCTCTTTGTTCACAATTTGACTTATGTAGTAAAAGCCAGACATGGGAGTGTATTGGAATGTGCCAATCGTAACTCCTAGTGCGGATGGCGTCTGGGACTCAAGGCCAAGCGATGGACGATGGAACTGGACAGCGCTCTGTGGAAAATTTCTGAAAGTCGACCCCGCAGAAGAGGAGGCGCAAAGGGCGTGTTCTGGGACTTGGGGTTCTGTATTAGGGACAGCGCCCCGAGGGTGGAGGCAGAGCAGAGCAGCCCAGAGCAGAGGAAGGCTAGGCGAAGAGATAGAGGGGGCAACTTAGATCAAGCTCTCTAAGTGAAGACTTCTTATGAAGTTTCACTCTGACACCTTTTACTCGATGAGGGTCTCAAGGGATTGCTAAGTAGGGATGTCATCTAGTGCAGAGTAGGGACAGAGATGGTATGGTTCAGTGTCCCTAGTATCGACATTTGCTTGGTGGTTTTCTACCTCATGCTTTTAGAGATTGTGCTTTTAGTTATTTTTAGCCGTATGCGGATTCTTCGTAGAGTAGCATTTGTGTTAGTGCCTATGTACTTGTTGTGCCTCGTATTGAGGACTTTGTATCTTCAAATCTTTATGCTGATAATAAAAACCAGAGAGCCAAGAGATTAAGTCTCGAGTCCTTGATTATGGCAAGTTGTGGACAGAAATTTTGATAATTGTGTTTTCCCTCCACGCTATTGGGCAAGTAAAAAGTTCCATCTGACCAGAGTGGGTTCCAGTAGATAATTGCGAGATACTAAAATGGGCCGGAGCACTGCTGTTGGGCTCCCAACTGTCCATCAAGCTCCGAATAGGCTACCGCTAGTATGCAGGCCTTTAGGTGAGTCACAGTGCAGCATATGTGCTTCCCATGTTGGGAGGACTGCCCGAGCTGGACTTCAGATTTTTAGTCAGTCGCCGTAGGTCCTTTCACCTTTTGCAGCAATGTAGGCTGTGCCGGTTGTAGATGGCCATTGACCTGTATGGGTACAAGAAATGAAAGAATGAAAAATTATTTTGTCACTTTTTGTTTGTCTGCATTGATGTAACACACTTTTCAGTCAACAATCACAAACATTAGTCAAAAGTTAGAACACAATATTTTGTTTCCTGATTCTGATACAATAAATACAAGCACATTTGTAGTAACCTGTTGCGTACCGTTATCCCTTCTCATGTCCTAACGTATCTAACCCAGCTCAGTCACATCATCTAGGCCAAGAGTCTTCAACATTTTCTACAGTGAAAGCTACTTCTGATCAGTCAAAATCATTGTGAACTACTTAAGGCTAAACAACGTGTGCATTGTAACCAGACACCCCCACGCCCACCTACATTGACTTGAAGCCTAATGAAGGAGTGGTAGCTCGTATTAAGATGTGGTGGGGTGGGGGGGAAGGGTTTACACAAAAAAAGAATAAACATATAAAAAATTAAACTTACCGGCTCTGATGGACGCCGCCTTCTTCCCAATCCTCGCTGCCCAGACGTCCAGGAACTGCTACACACTGTGCAGGCTCCCAGCTCCCAATCCCAGCGCTGCTCACATGCTGGGAACAGTATTCCCAGCATGTAAGCAGCGCTGGGATTGGTCAGTGCGACTCGGTTTGGTGCTCAGACATGTACTGGGAGCCAGTGTTGGTTTCTCCACCTAGCTTAACAACACAGCTAGGTGAAGAAAGGCTAAGTGCACATGATGGTTTGGCCGGCCCCAGAGGGCCGGCCAAACCATCATGCTCACTTGACAGTGCCCACCACTCCCCCCTCCTCCCTGGTGCTGCAGCGTTAGTATGGGAGGCCACATCCCTCCCTCTGCTCGCAGCCTGCAGGGCTAAAAATAAAATGATAACAAAAATGTTTTATTATCATTTTATTATTGTGGGTTGCCTCTGCTGACTTTCAGCAGGGAAGGGGGCTATGCTCCTCTGCCATAACGGGGGAGCCGCCCATAGACTAATGTCCATACAGCCAGATACTAGGGCTCTATGAAAGGGCAGCCATGTGTGTCAGTGAGAGCATGGTCTTTGGGGATGTATGAACATGTGTTAGTATGAAGGAGCTATATTTGTATGGGTGACTGAGAGTCTGTGTCATATGTACTTGCAGCACAGGACATACATTTTGCCATTTGTGGCACCATTACATGAGTGACACAAACTAACAATTGTGTGTTCTTCCTAATTTTGAGAAATTAGAAGAGCAGATAAATATTAAACTAAACTCTTCATGTCATGGAGCATTTTTCTGCAATTCGAATTTCCCTCAAGTTAAAAAAGGGCTGTATTGTTCCTATATACTTATGGCACAGTATATACTGCCTATTGGGAGTAAGGTGCCTGCTGTATGTAAATGTAACATTTTGAAATTGGAGAAAATTGGATTGAAGTTTAAAGTCAATAATTAAGGTAACTCTCCATTTTATTTTTCATCCATTTAAAAACATTCTGAAGCATCATTTGGTTCACAACTCTTTTTTGAGTTGACAAGGAATTATTTTTATGCTTAAATTTGTTTTTATTGTTGCAGAAGAAAATACAGAAGCGGAGACACTCAATAAAGCTGTGACATCTCATAGGTTCAGCTTCACCATGACAAGTAGAAAAATGTTCAATAAAATCCCCCTGACCCCTCCCCAACACACTCCCTTCTCCGGGTGCTCATCCAGCCTAAAGCTATAAGAGAGATCATGATTTAGCGGAGGTTTATATAGATGGATTATCAGGGTAGCTCATTCTGCCGGACTAGTCAGTCAGAGCAACCTCAGATATCTGAGACAGGTCAACTCCATAAACTCCTGGGAGAGGAGCATGGTATATGGTCGCCAGATATCCCAGTATGAATCCCCTTGCTGCATGAGTGTTAATGAGAGCCTCTCCATCCCCAGGAGATGCCAAACACGATGCAGCCAATTCTGCCGGGACAGCAACTTGTCTGTTCATCAGTAGTCTAAAATTGACTGGTGAGCAGCTCCCAGGCCCTGAGCTATATGTCGGCCTCTTCGGGATTTAAGTGGGTATTCCCACTGAATATGTACCAAA
Source organism: Triturus cristatus (assembly GCF_964204655.1). NCBI lineage: Eukaryota > Metazoa > Chordata > Amphibia > Caudata > Salamandridae > Triturus > Triturus cristatus. The sequence goes on from NC_140583.1 coordinate 662,611,509, forward strand.
GTTCCAGAGAAGTCACGATGCATCCAGCACCTATTCCTTCTATGCAATGAACCAGGGTTAGGTACCAGTACATGGCAAATTGTGTTCCAGTCTCCATGCTGTGTCGTGCACGGCAATAAACATCCTGCCATTCCTGAGGGGACAATTGTCTGCCAAGTTCATATTCCTACCTGACCTGTGCAGGGGACTTCGACCTAGACCCCTCACTCATCAGTATCCCAAATAGTTCAGAAATAAGGGGCCTACCTGAGTCCTTGCTAAGAGGCCAACGCTCGAATTTTGTCAGTTGCAATTGTGCAGCCTCCCTTATTCCCGGATGCATTAGCCTGTGTCTGATCTGCGTTCACTGAAACAGTTCCCCTTTGGAATCGCAGCCAGCATACAGAGATGCAAATGGGGTGGGGCCCTCCGTATCGACAGAGTGGCCTATAGACAGGTATCCCGCCTTTTGCCAAGCTCGGAACAGTGTGCTATCTAGACCTGGGTAAACTCTCCATTTAAGAGAGAAGGAAATTAAGTAAGGCCTCTCTGAGTTGCTAGACTATCCCACACACTCAAGGTAGGCGCGGTGATCAAGGATAAATAAAGATTTACAGGGCGGTGAGTGTGGGCCAGAAATGGAACTTTCCATAAAACTGTTCCCTCCAGTGTTCTATGTGGGACCCTTTGGGATTTCAGTGGGTATGTAAGTGGGTTGGGAAGTCCCAATATGGTATATGAGGGGAATCTGGGTGTCTGGGTATTAAAGTGAGTGTCCATGTCAGTCGGGATCTCATTCAAAAACTGTGTTAGTCTAGGCCTAGGGCATTCCCGCAGGATATGTTCCAAAGTTCCAGAGGTGTAACAATGCCTACAGCACCTATCACAACACGCTGGGTTCCCTCTATGCCAGCGAACTGGGGTTAGGTACCAGTACATGGCAATTTGCTATCTAGACTGGGGGTAAAGTCTCCATTTCCCACAACCCGAGTTTAAGGGAAAGGAAACAACTAAAGGCCTTCCCGAGTCACTATACTATCCCAAACCCCCAGGGTGGGCGCGGTGATTAAGGACAAATAAAGATTTACAGGGCGGTGAGTGCGGGCCAGAAACGGAACCTTCGATGAAAATCCGTTCCCACCAGTGCTCTATGCATGAATAACCATGCCTGTTCTGACTCAGAGGGAGACCACTCCACCAAATACTGAAGCTGTGTCGCTAGAAATTAATATACAACTTTCCGGATGGCATACATGGAGGCAGGCGCGCAACACCCATTGGACTCACAGGGCTTCAGCTCCCCCCCCCCCCCCCCCCCCCCCTCCTGTGTGGCAGCCCGGGATGAGACACCTTCCCGGGCAAAAAAGCAGCCGCACCCGAGCACTTCACAGGTCTTTAAATGACCATTCGCATGTTAATGAGGCCTCGCTGTTGTTTCACCCCTTCTAAGAGCCCCTGCAGCTCCACTCTGCCTATTGCTTAAAGTTCAGCCCCCCCCCCCCCGAAATTTTTGCTCAGCCCCCCCCCCCCCCCCCCCCCCCCCCGAAATTTGGCTCTAGTTGCGCCTCTACATGGAGGCGCGCTGCCCCTAGCTCTCCCCTGACGAAAGGCTCGCTGCCCAAAATGCATCGGGATGGAGAAACAAGAAATGTGGATTCCATTTTCCAATGTAATGGATCTGCTTGTTGTTGCTGAATCTATGCAATGAATGGAATTTAATCATAAGAAACTTAATACAATTAAAACATCGTTTATACATTGAACATTTCTGGTTCAATCATTTATGTTCTATATTCGAATATTCACTCAACCCTGAAATCGGGGACTTTGGCAGTGCTAAGGGGGACGGACCCTACCTAGGGAACGCTACAGCTGCATTGGATCACACAATCTTTGGTCAGAGAGTAATACCCCGCAAGCAAAAATGTAACACTTCTGAGTAAAAGTCGTGCGTGTTCTCCAATGTATGTTTGTCGTAGGCATGGGACTCCCAGGCCACCCTTGACCGGGGACACCAACTGCGATCACTTTTCATCCGGGGTCGCTTACCAGCCTACAGGAAATGCTGCAGTGCGTCTTGTAGAGTCTTGAGCGTCCCTGACTGGGGCTGCAGGAGGAATGTTTGGAAGATATATAAAATCTTGGTTAGAACCTTCATTTTAAGGGCAGTAACCCGTCCCAGCCACGAAAGGGAATATAGTTGGCATCATGCTAAGTCAGTCTTTACCTTCCTAGTGCGATCCTGTTAGTTAAGAATCATGACCCTGCCGATAGTAGGTGCCAGGTATGGGATAGATCCCGAAGCCCACTGGATTGAGTAATTCTGGGTTAAGTAGTCCTTTACGGTGGGTGGGACTGTGAGGTCTAGGGCTTGTGATTTAGCAACGTTCATATGAAATCCAGACGCTGATCCGAAGTGTTGCATCTCATCCAAGAAACAGTGAAGGGAGTCTCTAGAGTTGTCATGGGAAACAACAACATCAAAAACGTATAGTGTAATGACATGTTCCTCACCCCCAAAGCTTACCCCTGTGATGTTCGGGTTATCCCTCACCCTCTGGGTAAATGGCTACATATAAAGCGCAAATAGTAGGGGAGACAAGGGGCACCCCTACTGCGTGCCGTGACATATGAGATATTGGGCTGCTTTTCTCCCATTAACTGCGATGGAGGCCTTCAGTTCCCCATAACCAAGAATCTAGGCTCGGACCCATTCACCTAAGCCAAAGTGTGCCAGCATCTTGGCTAAGTTGGGCCAGTGAACGCGATCAAACATCTTTTTAACATCGATGGAAAATAGCATTACTTCTCTCTGGAAACGAGTGGCTTTGTCTATAAGATGTAAAATCTGTTTAGTGTTGTCTGCGCAGTAACTGTTAGGGATAAAACCTGCTTGATCAGGGGCCACCAATCCGGGCATTAAAGGTGCGATGCGGGCTGCCAATATGCCAGTGAATAATTTTGCATCAACATTTAAGAGGGAAAAGGATCAATAGGACCCACACTGCTGCTTAACTTTGCATGGTTTCGCTAGGACCAATATGGAAGCTTCCATCATTGAGGGAGGAAGCAAGGCTGAACTTGTGATGGAGTTAAATACTTTAGTAAGAAGCGGAGCAATGGCCAAAGAGAAGACCTTATAGAAGGCCACCAGGAAACCGTCTGGACCAGGTGATATAAGGGGTTGCTGCCTCGAGATCACTGATATGACCTCCTCTATCCTTATCGGACTGTCTCATCTTCTGTCAAACGGGTCCCTCTAGATTCTCCTAAATAAGTAGTTATGTTAGGGGCGGGAAGAGCCTGTGTGGAATAAAGGTCTCTATAGAATCTTCCAAACAGTGACGCCACAGGCATGTCCCCCTCAACAGGGGCTCCCTCCTCCGTCAGTAAGGTGTCTACTGTGGTGGCTTGACATTGGGTTTTTTCGTCAATAACCTCCCATATTTATTCCCCCCTACATAGAAGGAGTTTTTGAGATAGAGAATGGAGTATTCTGCGCTATCTAGATCAAACCCTGTTAGTTGTTTTGGGGCAGACGTTTGCTAATGCCACACTCTAGGGGCCCCTGTGCGGTGATGGATGCGCTCCAACTCCTGAACCTGCTGCTGTAATTGACGCCCCTATCCTTCCTTATTTTAGTGTCTGCAGCTGCCTTGAGCAAGTCTCAGACAATTGAGACAAGGGGACCAGGGTTGAAGTAAATCCTCAAATAATCCCCGATTGCCTTCGCTACTTGCTGGACCACCTCTGGTCTACGCAGAAGGGTCTATCGCAGCCGCCAGGTATGGGTGGTAGTGTCTCGCACGAGAGTGTAAGATCCAACAAAATGGCAGAGTGATCAGAAAGTGAGCTTGGTTCTATTTCCACCGAGTTGACTGCCATCTGCACCTCTTGAGAACCCAGGAAGTAGTCCAATCTGGCATATGATTTATATCCTTGGGAATAAAAGGTGTATTCATGCGTTTGTGGAGGTTCATCCTACCAGAGATCTCTCAATCACATCTCCTGGAGCCTGAGGCCGCCCCCTGCGGTAACAGTTCCCGTCTCACCCTGCCTCTGGGCCGGGTAGTCCAACTCAGTATGGAACACCAGGTTAAGGTCCCCTAGAGCACCACCCACCGGTCCTGTGTTGTCATGGTGTCCATTACTGCCCTGCAAAAGAACTGTTCCTGTCCCTCATTGGGAGCATACAGGGATCCTATTAACAATGAACGTGGTCTGAAATGGATGCGAAAAACCAGAAGGCAGCTGCAAATTTCTGCTATTTTGGACCCCACTTTCCCTGAAAAAGAGTGACAATAATATTGCTACTCCTGCTGCCTTATGTGCTGAGGAGGAGAAATATTGCTGGGGAAGGAACTTGATCTTAAGCCTATGCCAATCACTCGCTAATAGGTGATTCTCCTGCAACTAGCAAATATCAGCATGTGTATGTTCTAGATAAAAGAGGCTAGCTTGTCTTTTAACTGGGTTATTGAGCCCTTTGACATTGATAGTTAGAACCCTCAGTCTGTTTAGTGAGGATGCCATCCTATAATTCTCTCACATGGGAAACCTGCATCCCAGCCCCAGAGTATCTCCGTCCCGTCTAGCAGTAGTAATGACATGTTCGCACCGGGTGTAGATAACCTAAAATGACTAAGACCTAGTGATGAGCACCCCTTAGGAAACACCCCAACAAAAAGTTAAATGATCCAGTGTCCCTGGAACAAGGACGGGACTGAAACATTAATTCCAGTGGTGAAAAGACAGAAGAGGATTATGGCCATCACCTCAATGCACAATGTGGCCCCCTGAACTCCAACACAGCCCCTCTTCCCCCCAAGATTAAGCTGCAACACACTCAGGTGGGGTCTCTGTACACAGAATCCTCAGGGAGCTTTTCCAGCAGAGCCTTTCTCTCTGAGGCAATCATGGCAGAGGCTTGTCTTCTTCTCGGGCGCCTTTCAGCCCTGCACCCCCAGATGACGACCCTGGCTTTGACTCCTCCTGCACCTCAATCTGCAAGAGCTCACATCCTGCAGTAAGGGAGCAGAATTGCTGAAGCTGGTCATGCTATTGAAAGATGATTCGGAAAGGATGGCTCCTGGAGTATGGAATGTTTTTGGCCCTGAGGAATGCTGTAACAGTGCGGAACTCCCGCCGCTTCTGAAGTGTGGTGGCTGAGAGATCCTGGAACAAATGCAGTCTATGACCATGAAACTATATCAGTGGCGATTCTCGCGCTGTGTGGAGAATCCGTTCCTTTAAGGGAAAGTTATGAATGCAGGTCAAGATATCTGTAGATCGTGTCTCTCTTGGACTCTGGCAACCCACCCTGTGGGTTCTATCCAGACAAATCTCAGGGGCTTGTGTGTCCTCAAGGATCTGAGTGCATAGAGCAGACACGTAGGCTTCGATATCTTCTCCTTCAGCCGCCAGTGGAGCCCCCCTTATTTGTCTATTGTTGCGTCTAGATCTATTTTCCAAATCCTCCGCCTGGGCTAGTAGGTCTATCTGCTGATCTGAGAGACTGATTATTTCCTGTTGCAATTGCTCTATTTCTTCATCCCAAAAAGTCTCATGGTTTTCTAACGCATCCACTCTGTCTACAATGTCCATTACCTCCTTTTGAACCTCTTGCAGTTCACGCACTAGGTCTTTCTTGACCGCCAAGAGGTCCTCTTACAGTGAGGCAAAGAGGGTCTCCAAATATGGGTGCATGACCGGGGCCTCCAGTTCCTTCTTATCCACTCAGGCTGCTCTACTGTTTGCCATCTGGCCATCCCCAGTCTGGGGACCTGCAGACTTCCAAAACATGCCCTTGAGGGTGCCCCCCTTCTAATTGCGTGCGGACATCATCTAGCTGCCCCAGTCTGGGTCGATAATCAGATGTCAAGTGTCCTCAGGGCCAGCCCCCAGGTCTGCACCATCCACTACTCCAGCCTCGACCAGTCGTGCTCTGCCCTACTAGGGAGTAGGCCCTCTCCTGTTGGCGGGCCGCTTGGCCCCCATCCTGTTGGATGGCAGCGGGCCCCCCCACAGATTCCCACTGGGGCAAAGACTCCCGTTCGAAAGGGTACCCAGGCACCTGATAATCCAGTGTCTCTCGACACCGGCAGCCAGCGCGCACCACAGGGCCTCCTAGCCTCTGTAATCCAGGCTTCAGGCATGTTCACTTGCTGGAGACACTACAGAGGCCATTCTTTACCCCAAAATCAGCCTCCGAGGTATAAGAAGACTTCACTCTGGGCCCGCCTCAACTCCAGGCCCTCTGCTTCACACGGCACCTCTTCAGGCCTCCAAACTTCAGGGCACGAGGTCACCCCCAGCACAGAGGGAGGCCCCCAGCCCAGACAAGGTGGCCCAATCGCAGGTCCCGCCGAGCGCAGCCCAGGAGCACTGCTGCCCGGGTCCTCCACCAACACCGAGAGGCTGCCCCTGCTCCCCGGGCAAAATCACATCAGACTGCCTGCTGCCTCACCAAGCGGAGACCGCTGCAGCTCTATGTGTCCTCCAGGGGGCAATTAGGGGAGAACCAGCCCAGGCTTCAGATGACCGACCACTCCAGCTGGTCGATCACCACAGGGGGTTCCACTCAGCGACATTAGTCTCGGCCGCACCATCTCAGCCAGTAACCTCGGCCCCGTACAGGGGTCGTGGCGGCTTTCAGCTTTCTCCAGAGGACAATGGGGGAAGAACCAGCAAGGGCCTCAGGCTGCCGACCACACCGGCGAGTCGTTGTGCTGATGGGCGATGCACGGGGCCACCTCTGGAACTTTTCGCCGCGGGGGACTCCACCCCAGCAGGCCCAGCAGCCTTCAGTCCACGCCGCACCATCTCCACCTAAGACTCAGCTCCGCACGAGGATCGCAGCACCCCAGCAGGGAGCTCTGCTGTCTACAGCAGCAGCACTCTCTCAGCCTCTTGCCTCGGTCAGACTGAAGGGCAGGCGGGAAGGCCGGGCAGCAGCAAGCACCGAGGGACCAAGAAACACATACTATCCTCCCGCCATCTTGGCCACGACCCCCAAAGAATTATTTTCAAGATTCACATACCAAAGTGCTTCATTCGTTTACCTCTGCCCCAGCCTGGCTTATAAATCTGACTGAGCACTGCTCATTGCTATCTGCAGCCTGATGATCATGATGTCAAATGAACACAGCCTTCCTTTAACTTTGAAATGAAAATATGACCTTGTGCACATTTGAAGTTGAACTCAAGGCTGTGAGCTACTCTGAAGGTGTCTGGGAGCTACTGGGAGCTCCCAATCGACTGGTTTTTGACACCTGATCTAGACTGAGTGATTTGTGGGATAATATACATAGCAACCTTCATTTCTATTTGGTATGTAAAAAATAAATATATGTACAGCTGTAAAGAAAATATAGTGTGTTTTCTAAATTCACATGATGTGAAATTTCTACATTTCACAATAAATTCATACGTATACATAGATATATCTCTAAATACACACCAAATGAAATGTAAGGCTCAAAACACACAGCACATATAAATGTTGTTGTTTTCTTTAATCACAAAGTGCTTAAACATTCACATCACCATTGTCCTGTGTATTGTAAAATAAATGTACACTACGCTTCAATTACTACACTTCACTCAGGAACTCAAAAGGACATTCTAGCCTATGTTTTAAATAAAACACTTAGACCGATTTACCAATACATCTTAAACATGTAGCGGTTTCTGTGATGATGGACATGACCTCCTTTTCCAACAACTTCAGCTCCTCTGGCGAGAAAACTGGGGCCCTGTCACCTGCTCTTCCTGGCCTTGTGGCTCCCAGAGGTCAGAAACAGAAGCAAAAGTGGAGGTCTTGTTGGCTGCAGTGTGAGGAGGAAAGTGGGCTTTTTTTTAGAAACGCTGCATACATGTACACAACGTAAACGATCGCCAACAGAGACGGACACAGCCATAGGCTTTCGTATGTTGCTTTCACACATGTTAGCCTATAGCAGTGTTCCGTCGTGGTGTTTCCAACCCATAACTCGGTCAACTTCTGCCGAGGATGTCTAATTCGAAATGTCCTGATGGTGAGGTCAGGCGCCCACCATTTTCACAGTGAAACTGTGTGTTTGCAAACGTTTAGTGTGTCACCACCACTCATAAAGGTGACTAGTGTGTTTACATATTCAAAATGCTAATGGCACTCAATTTGAAAATAAACATGAGTAGTGCATTACTGTGGTTAAATGCGATAGTTGCGAGGTGTTTACACTTCTGTCGACGGTGTTTCGGTTAGAACTTTTGTTTTATAAAATAGATTGTGTAAGTAATACATTTGAAATGTATTGTTTACACATTTTTCCCTTTTTAATCAATAGACGGGTAAAATTTATTTAAAAAAAAAATATGTTAGACTACACATGGTGTTAAATCATGTTAAGAAACCATATACATTTTTTAGCAAAACAGTAAGTTCCTAATTACGATGTCGGGTGGACTCCGCCCGACACCGTTGCAGTCTCAGGATCGACCAACCTCAGGTTGGCGGTCCTGACACCGCGATTACAATGCGACCGCACATGGCGCGGTTGAATACTCCCATTTCTAAACTGGCAGCAGCACAAGCGCCCATAGAAAAATGGGATTTTTTTTTAATCTCTGCACCATGTGGCAGGCACCTCAGGGTGCCTGTCACATGGTGCAGAGATTAACAGGGTGGCGCCATAGGTGTCCCCTCAGACCCCAACCAGAGGCCGCAGGGTGAAGAGGGCCATGCTAGGGGCCCCTCATGTCAGTTTCTGACAGACTTTCCATGTCGGAAAGCCTGACATGGAAAGACTGTCGGACACCGACATCGTAATCCCTTCAGCGGAAACGCCGTCCATAGGGATTACGGGCAGGCCCCTGACTGGCCGACAGGCTCCTTGAGCTCATTGGAATCCAGCCAGAATGATCAGCTGGTTCCACCTTCGACGACTTTAATGCAGTGGTCAAAACTGAAACCGCGATGAGACTTGGAAATCCTCCGACCTGTGGTCGGAGGCTTTCCAACTCTCATCGTAAATATGCCCTAATGTGTGTTCTATCAAAATAAAAGGCTTGTTAATGTTTTAATAAATTAACCATTTTTTATTGCATACATGTGAACCAAGGGAGTGTAAGGAGACAACAGCCTGAAATGGTCTGACCATTTCCAGATCTTGTCACCATGGTAAAACAGGATATAATCAAAAAATTCTAACTATAGTGGATTTATGTCATTAGCTGGAACAAGATCTTCTGCCTCAAATTAGAAATCCCACATTATTACACCAATTGTCAAACTCATGGCAGTGCTTCATTTTGTGGCTACAGGATCATTCCAATACGTTGTGGCAGTATCTGGTGAAATGTCAGTGGTGTGCTACAAGAAGTTGATGAGGCGCATCGAAAGCTTCCTCCAGTTTCCACAACATGAGGATTTGGCAAATGTGAAGGGAGAATTGTATGCATTGGGTCGCATACAACATGTGTTTGAAGCAATTGAGGCCATACATATTGTCTTAGTGTCACCACAAGCCAGGGAACAAGTCTACTGGAATCGGAAGCACTTTGATTCAATCAATGTGCAAGTTGTCTGCTTACCTGATCTGTACATCACAAGTGTCTGTGTGCATTTCCCGGGATCAGACCATGATTCCTTTGTGCTATGGAATAGCAGCATACCCCTGCAAATGGTACAAATTGGCCCTGAGAGGGACTGGCTTGTTGGTAAGTGCAATCTGTCAATATACATTTTTTGGTAAATTTCATGTTTCATTATCTACAATAGTAATATTTTTTGGGCTCTTTATTATGCCAGTTTATCTTAACCACCAATGGTTGTTGCCACAGCAGAGGAATCCACCAACGCCAGGGGATGTCTGCTTCAATGAGGCCCATGGAAGAAGACGGAGGTCAGTAGAGCGGGCTTTTGGGCTCCTAAAGGCCGATTTGCTGTCTGGATAAGACTGGTGGAGCCCTCCTCTATTCACCCGATAAGGTGTCCCAAATCACCATGGCCTGCTGCATGTTGCACAACATAACCCTTTGACGAAACATCCATTATCGCAGAGGATGGAGATCATGGAGAGCTACAGGGTGAGGATGCTGAAATGAAGATGATAGTGGTGAAGAGGAAGGAAATTCCTTATATCAATATATTATTGACAACTTCACGAGTGTGATTATATATTTAAAGTTTTAGAAAGATAATGGATGTTAAATCCAACTTTTAATCTAATGAGGATGACAGTCTGTGATTGATTTTTTTTTTACAAATGGCAAGTTAAGGAAAATCCAGAGCAAGGCTGTTTGTTTTAAAACTGTGTTCATTTGCATTGTTTATTTTTGATTGTCCTTAAAATATGTGTTTATGCTTTCCTGTTTTAGGTTCCTTCACCATGTCATCTTCATTTGGACATTTCATAGTTGGGACATTTGCTGTTGTTGTGAAGTACAAAGGGAACATGGGTTGTTCCTGTGAAAGACATACAGACTATTGGTGTACATATCTTGTACAAAGACAACTTGCACAGTGATTGAATGGAAGTCTTGAAGATTGTATTAGACTTGTTTTCTGTTGAATGTTGCCACCAAGGCAATATGTGCTGCTTAAAATGCTCTAGCCACATGTGGTAGTCAAGCCAAAGCATACTAATCTCCCTTGGCATTGGCAAAAACCTCTTTTTGTGGTAAGTGTATGAACCTGTTTATGTATCTCATCATTGTAGACAGTAGTTCTCGTATCACACCACTGACGGTTGTGACATTGTACCAGATATTGCAACAGTTTATAGGAATGATCCTGTGGCCTCAAAATGCAGTAATGGCACAATTTGGAGTATTGGTGTAATTGGTGTGGGATTCCTATTGTCAGCCAGAAGATTTGGCTCCAAATAATGAGATAAAGCAATCAATGTTTGCCTAGTGAATCTGTTTGTTTTTAATTATATCTCGTCATTCCATGGTGGCAAGGTCAGAAACTGTAAATGTAAAAACGTCACTGAGTATTTGGGTTATGCATGTGTTGTAATGTTTTTGGTAAACTATGACAAACAAATATCTATCACATTTTCAAAAAATACTAATTGTTGATTTGTGGTTTCTGTTCTTTTTTGTCATTTTTGACAGATATGAGGAACATTACCTACATGAAAATTATTTATGAATGAACATTCTAATATTTGTTTACATTTTAAAATGTATGATGGAAGTAAAAATATAAAATAATTGAGAAAAGTAATACAAAACCAGTGTTTGAATTTGTTAGTTTTCCATTTATTAAACAAAACCAAATAAACTTAAACTGGATAAAAACAATAAAGCACACAAAAAAAGTTAGTCATAGTGAATGCAACTACTGTTGAAGAGCCACATTTGTTTGAAGTCCAATGTGCAAGATACAACTGGAATCAGAAAGGTAAATGTGTCCAGAAAATAGACCACAGAGTGAATGGTAGTCACACACTGGAGGAAATTAGAACTAGTGTCTCTTGCTGGTGGTGGTCTTGCCATCCTCTCCTGGTGGTCAGGATTAACGTGTACTCCGGGGGGGGGGGTAGAGGGGGAGGCTGGCGGATCTGGCAGGGACTGAGGTAGCTTCAGGCGTTGTTTCTTGTGGCATTGCCTCCTTTTCTGTGACTGAGGCAGATGTAGTTGGCCCAAATGTTGTTGGAACACAGAAGGTGGAAGATGGTCCTGGTAAAGCCCTGCACTTATGGCTGAATACTTCATGCAGCATCCCAGTCAGAGAACCGATATTGGAGTTGTGATTTTCTATCTAAACATTGAGCTCCCTCTTCATCTCCCGGAGCTCTGTAAGGATAGAGCCCATCATGTCTTGGGACTGATGGAGGGATCCCAACACTTGATTGATGGTGGCCTGGGTGACAGTTAACCCAGTGGCCTCACTTTGTTGGCTCACAGGTTTCTTTAACAATCCCTACCGCCACTACCCTGTGACCTTGAGTTAGTGCACCCCATCCCACACGTTCCTGGCTGAACTTGAGGTGGTGGTGGTGGTGTCGAGTGACTAGCAGCCAGGAGTGGGGGCACAAGATTGGGGTGATGTTACTTTGGACACCGGAAGAGGAGGTATCCATGGCCTGAGATGTTGTAACAGGTGTGGTGGGAGGAGTAGGTGTGGCCCGAGTGAGACTCACTGGAGTCGTCTGCCCAGGCAGACCATTTGGGCAAGCCATCATCATCCAGACTTCCAGGAGTTGAGTCCTCACCGAAGGCTTGTTCCTGGTGTGGAGTGGAAATCTCATCAGTGGCAGGTATTTGCCCATGTTCTCTCGGTGTTGGACCTATCATGAATGAAATTTTTTTTATTAAAAGTCTGGATTATACATCAAATGTGTTTGAAGCTAAACAAATTTAGCATCCTAAAAGGAGAAAGATATTTAACATAATGATTGTATGTTTCAGGACTGCCTATGGACTTTTCTTGCATGAAGCTAATACTTGAACAATTAATTTGTAAATATTGTAAACTAAGGTGCTCCTTTTCAGGATAGGTTATGAATTTTTGATGATGAACGCCCAGTGGCGGTGGGACCATTGAAAGTTGAGCGTGGATGAACTACCTAAACGACTAAACCAGTATTACACACTAGTGTGCACACCTCCGAGCCTTCACCGTCTGTCAAGTTGGATAAATACAAAAAAATACCACTTATATTCAGCATACAAATTTACATACCTTACAATTTTGAGGTCAATAAACTTTGCTTTGTGAAACACATAAAATCAATTCTATAGCATAACAAGGATGGTACAACATAGAAATGTGAACCTTACAACATTTCTATACTTAGCATGGACTATTGCTTGATAAATACATTATACTTTAGCATATGTGAAAAAGTTGGAGAAAAGAGAGGATGAGCAAGATAACACATCAATCTTATTTTCAGAAAACCAAAGCAAGGCATCATGGTAGTTGTAGTCCTTTCAATTATATATTAACAACATTTGAAACATTGAAAGTTAAATATACCTAGTGAAAAGATACAGTTAGAAATAGACATTTACTATATAAGACTCATAAATGAAATATGTTATGTGGTTTACAAACACCTAAAAGGACCATTACATCATGGGAAATGTAATGGAGGTTGAAACCTGCAATTTTAAATAAAAGATGATACATTGAACACACAAAAAAGACAAAAAATAGATTGATGCAAATATATATATATATAGGTTTCTATGTTTGCAAAAGGTGCAAAAATCATTAGAAACAGCTAAATGAAAAGTAAATCGGACATTTAGGTTTACTGACACATTCAACAGTCTAACTTAACAGCCTCCACCCCACGAGGGATTCCTGTCAAGCCTTCAGGATGTAGGATCTGCAAGATCTTCTTCTCCAAAGGAAAAAGTTGTAAGGGGGGTCTGGGAGAACCACCACCAGTCTTCTGGGCCTCCAGGTGATGCTTGGAGGCCAGGGAACACACTCTCCCCTGCAGGTCATTTCACCTCTTTCTAATTTCCTCCTGTGTGCACAGGTTGTTAGTTACAACAATCACTCTGTGAACTATTCTGGCCCACATTTACCTTTTCTTAGCTATGGTTGTATTTTGTACTTGAGCTCCAAACAATTGTGTCTCTGCTCTAATAATTTCATTCTCCATGACTGACAATTCTCCCTCTGTAAAACAGGGATTTTTCTTCCCTGCCATTATCTAAATTAACAGAATTGAAATAAATTATATCACCAACAAGAAAATAAATGAAAGGCAAAAAGGAGAAGAAACAGAGAAAACAAAGCAAGGCCCCGACTTAACTGACTAAAGTTCAGATTCTAAATGTTGTGCTGCAGTGGAATGGCAAGGATCATGGTCTGAAATGGAGTGTGCTTTATAGTGTGGTATGCAGGTGTTAACAATTGCCAAAACACATCAGGTGTGTGGAGCTAGCATCTATCTCATAGCCATTGGAATGGTACATTGTTGAACGATGGAACCCCTTCTGTTGAGAAACCGCAGCTAGGACACAGCACAACTGTGTAATCTAAATAGACTTGGTGCAATTCCGCCGTCCTGACGGCGACAGTGTACTATTTGCCAGCATAGGTTTCACCCGCATCTGCAGCGGTGATCCAGGTACGTGACAGTAAACACTCTGTCGACACGGACAGAGATTCAGCCTGCATACATCTAAATATGGCAGGCGGGATTCCATCAGCTTGCCAGAGTACTTGGAAACTCTGCTGCGAGTGACGATAATAGTGACACCACAATCTAAATCAGGCCCTTAGTCTTGTTAATTCAATATTAGTTATGTTACATTTTCTAAATAGCTCAAAGTTTGTTTTCTTTAACACAACTTTAGTACGGAGTGCCTCTCTGAATCACAAATTGTCGTTGGGTAAAAACCATGGAACTTGCAGAAATTTATACCCAATGATCAAAGATTGCACCACCATAGCTAAGTAACATCAGAATTAATTAATTAATAGGAAATGTAGTTGCCTTGTCAAGCACTGTAGCACAAATTTTGAAGACTCAATGTCTTTGTAGTATTACACCCTCCGCCTACCCCACCGTGACTAGTAAGCACATTGAAAAGGGCTTACAATTGTCTGTTTTGAAACATCTCAAACCTGTCTGAATCCCAAGAGATGTTAAATGTTGCGGCCAGCAGTAGAGTGGTGCTTTATACTTCTAATGAGATTAAATGAGGGTCAAACCCAATATAACCTTGAGGGCTTGGGCAGATAAATGCGGAAGGGTAAATATGCCAACAAGGGATTTTGTTTAGAATGAATACATTATTTAGAAATTTCAGTGAACTAAATCAATAAAAATGTTAAGATGAAATAACACCACTGTGAAATCAATCCACTGATCTGAAAATCAATAATATATGATAACAACACACACGGGGGTTCTTTTTGTGATTTAAGCACAATGATTTTTATATTTTCATCAACAGTAAAAAGAGTACAAAAGAGACATAAATTGGAGCAATATATCATGAAAACAGGGGACGAGATTAAGTCCTCATTTCATCCAACAAACACATCTATTCCTAATTGGTTTGAACAGAGACAGAACTCTTTGTTGAGCATATGGTCTACTGTACATAACAAATAAACTGGAAGTAGATGGTAAAGTCGACGTTTCGGTCTTGGGTGGTGTCAATCCGTCAGACCATCTTCAGGACGATAATTGCGTAAACAAGACTCCTAAACAAACATAATGCAAATAGTTACATAGATGTAAACATATTTTGCGCTAACGAACTAATGTACATGATCTAAAACATAAAATCCAACCCGTGTGCGAGAAATGGAACTGTCAATATTGTTATCAAACGAATCTGAGCTATATCCATCATCTATTGTTGAACAAGCTGTTGCCAATAATTTATATCAAAAGATTGCTTTTTTAGAAACAAATAATTTAGGTAGGAGAACGTGCTTACTTTGAAATCTCAATAGTGTTCTCACGTGACTTTGATTAAAATCGTGAAGGTATTTATACTGCAAACGAAAAAAGACGGAAACTTAGCATTTATTTAAAAAGTTGTATTGTTATATCAAGGAGATAGCGAATTCATATCCTACCAGGTAGTGCTTGGTACCTGCAACTGCCAATTCATATTTATATGGGAGTCAATCCTGCCGTAATTTCACAGCTGTGTAATAAAATAAACCGGAGGGTATTATGTATTCATTAACCTGTATGTTTTACACATCATTCTTACTTCGTTTATAAATCAAACTCGCAGCCATAGTTCATTTGTTTTATCTCTCATCATAGGAACCTAATCAACTGCTAAGCGATATCAGGTTAGCAATATATGTTATTGTTTAAGAAATAGATTGCTGGATCCAGCATAAAATTGGATAAGCATGGGTGAGCTTTAATAATTGGACATATAGCGCAAAGATGTTGACGCTGCAATTTGAGGATTGGTTTAGGCGTGAATGTATTGCTGGTCTACATCTAAATGGGACATTGGAAATTAAGATCAGTGAATTATGTCCGAACGTGATCTACTATCCCAAGATTAATTTACCGCGTTGGTCGTTGGTATATAAAGAACCTCGATTTATATAAACGTATTGTGACTTATTTAATCAATTGGACTAAAAGGTCATAGAGATACTATTATTTAAACGTTTACAACAATCAGTGCGCGTCGCAGACTAGCCTGTGAACAGTGCGTGGATTGCAATCTACTTACATTTCTGACGTTAGTCTCCAGAATACAAATGGGGGTCCGCCTGAGTCGAAACAGCCTAATTTTGCATTCAGCTATCATGCGCTTTTAAAGGCTGGCCGTAGCTACAATTCGGCACAGCTGAGAACTCAGAAATAGACAAAGTCTCAGTGTTAAACTACGGCGGCCATCTTAAAGTATCCTGAATACACTAGATTGCTGTGTTATTACTATGGCGTGCCGATTAGTGTGACAATTCTAGATGTTCAAGCTAGATAACTGATAGTTGTGCATTTACTATGAGAAAAAAAGTTTTTTAATCTCAGTTAACCTGCGCTTTCAAAGGCTGACCGATGTTGTAATTCGGCACAGCTGAAAGCTGAGATGCAGCAGGAGTCTCAACATAAAACTGCGGCGGCCATCTTGGAGTGTCCGAGATACACCAGATTACTGTGTTATTAATACATCGTTAATCCTATTGCGTACCAACTATTAAGACAATTCCTGAAGTTGGAACTGGATAACTAATATTTGTGTATCACCAGAAAAAAAGGGGGGGGGGCCTATTAGTAGTTTTTTTGATGTGAAGCAAATATAGAGATGGTATTTTCTATTTAGCGCCTGCTAATGTTATAAGTCATTTTGGATTGCTCAACATCTAGATGGTGACATTCGACATGGTATATGCTTACAAGATAAAAAATAAAAATTACTGAATGTGTGTCGACATTTGCAAGAGACATTTGTCAACATACGTATTAATCAAATCATATGTGCATTTTAAACAAATCGTGTATTTACATCAGTGAATATTGAACGAAGTTTCTTGAACCAATGCTTTATATATCCTGCCTATATACATTCTATTTGTACAAGAATACTTAAACAACAAGTCGCTGTCTATGTTTATGATATAATGTACATTAAACATTGATATCAACATTTTAAAGAAAGTCTTTCTCGATCAAACATTAGTGCATCAGGTTAATATTGGTTGCACATCGCCATCATATGAAGGTCAAATCGTGAGCAATATATATGTGAAGGAAAGGCCACATTGATATTATCTTCCTAAAACACATAATCAACTGAACATAGCCAACTTAATGTATATTACAACAGCAAGGGTCTGTGAAATGTAAAACTACAGAGACGTATTTAAAACTTCACTACACCGTGCGAACCTAGATCAGAGGTCTTACAACTGAGAGAACATAAATGGACAACCACTCTTAAGTTAAGTATCTACAACGCAGTCTCAGTGCTATTCTGACATCAACGGCTAATACAGGCCAGAGAATGCCACTCAGTGGCTGAGTTCAGACCTTGTCTAATGTTGTCAGTGCGACAAATCCAACGGTTCTCCCTTAATGTCAGTATGTGCTCAACATTGGTCTGTCTTATCGTGGGTTTGACCACTTCGATGACCCACCAGAGCATTTCCTTCTCAGTATGTTTCGATTTAATATAGTGCTCTACTAGTGGTGCAGTCTCCACTTTGCATCTGATTCTAGATTGGTGTTGTAGGATGCGTTTTTTTACCATTTGTGTGGTCTTACCTATATACTTTAAGTTGCATGGACATTGTATACAGTAGACCACGTTACTGGTATTGCAGTTTGAGAAGGATTTGGCCGTATGATTTTCACCAAGGAGTTCAAAAGATTTAGTAGTCCTTGTAGTGGGACATGCTGCACACTTGCCGCATTTGTAGTGACCAATTACTGGTGCTAGTTGTCGCATGTCATTGACTATATTTTGATCTGCCGTATTGTAAGCATGTACAAGTCGGTCTTTGAGGTTAGTGCCTCTCTTGAATGCAAACAGTGGTTCCTTAGTGAACTCAGGTAGTGCGGCCAGAAGTGACCAATGTTTTTTTACGATTTTCTTAATTCTGTTAGTGGCCGTGCCAAATGTAGTGACACAGACGAGCTCAGGTTCGTTATTTTTAGCTTTCACTTCTAGCAAAGCGTTCCGGTCGTTGTACCATGCCCTCTTTAGTGATTTTTTCAGTAATTTGTTCGGATAACCACGTTGGTGTAATTTTTCTTTGAGCTTCTTAGCCTCCAGAAAGTAGTCGTCTCTCCTGGAACAATTTCTCCGAAGACGGAGAAATTGACCAAAAGGTAAGCCGTCCTCAAGTGACTGAGGGTGATGGCTTTCATACTTCAAAAGAGTGTTACGGGCTGTTGGTTTCGTAAATAGAGTGGTATAGAGTGTGTTTTCTGTGCCTACTTTGATCGAGATGTCGAGAAAGTTCATCTGTTGATTATTGTAGTCAATAGTGAATTTCAAATTAGGGTTTTGAGAATTAATCCAAATATGGAACTCAAGCAGTAGTTCTACGGTGCCTTTCCAAATAAAGAACACGTCATCTATATACCGTAACCAGCATGAGATGTTAGCTGTGTACGGATTGGTAGAGTTTTGGACATGTTTCTTCTCAAAGTCGGATACATAGATGTTGGCTATATCCGGTGCGTAGACAGCACCCATTGCGACTCCCTTAAGTTGTTGAAAGAAAGTTCTTTCAAAGAGGAAATTTTTTTCGCATAGGGATATCCTAATGCATTCCACGATAAAATCTGTTGGTACCACATGCGGTCTGGGTCTACCTTCTAGTAGATGCTCAATGATCTCCAGAGCTTCTATTTGTGGGATGTTAGTGTATAAACTCTCTATGTCCATAGAGACTAGAAGTTGTGAGAGCGGGTCGAATGCGTAGTTGTCAACCACGTTGATGACTGCTGTGGTGTCTCTAATATAGGTGGGTGTTTCTGTAGCGAAAGGTCGAATGAAAAAGTCTGCATATTGAGCCAAAGGTTTCAAAATGGAATTGCAACCGGAGACTATTGGTCTCCCGGGAGGCATCTCAACATTCTTATGTACCTTGGGTAAAATATATATTACCGGTACTGTGGGAGATTTGTTAATTAGGAAAGATGCTTCTTTTGCGCTGAGCCAGCCACCATCAAAGCCTTGTTTGCTGAGCTCACTGATGGATTTCTCAATACGTGAAGTAGGATTCTGATTTAGCTTCTTATAATGTGTCAGTACAGAGAGCTGTCTGGTCATTTCAGTATTGTAAGCTGTCAGATCCCAAAGAACGATACCCCCGCCTTTATCGGCTGGTTTGATGATTGTTTCTGATAGAGATTGAAGATTCCTTAGAGCCTGATGTTCCTCATGCGTGAGATTAAATCTTGTGTGTGTAGGTTTCTGGAACAAGTTATCTATCTCTGTCAGGATAGCATTTTCAAAGGTGATAACCTCTTTTGCTATCATTGTATTAGTCGGGAAAAAGGTCGACGGTTGATGTAAACCTGTAGTATCAGAATCATGTGCAGTGTTTTTATTTGCAAAAAAATTTTTTCGTCTGACAGAGCGAAAGAACTTGTACAACTCCAATTTCGTTTGGAACAAATCGTTTCTATTGGTCGGCACAAAAGACAGCCCTGTTGAAAGCACCGATATCTCAGCTTCAGAGAGGTTGTGTTTGGATAAGTTGAAAATGGGAATGGTCTCATTGAGGTTTACCATTCGTAATACTGGTTCCGGGTTTGTCGAAAACCCGGTGTGTAATGGTTGCGGGACCACCCTCTCCTTGCACCTCGTTGTCTCCGCGTTTGGCCGGATCCTCTCCGATCCTGCCCTAAAAAAGACTGCCGTGATGTTGAAGGCTGTTGGTCAAAAACTTGACGATAGTTCTTTTCAGATGTCTGATCACTATCAGTGTCAGAATTAGTGTCTGAAAATGTCACTTTTTTGCGAAAATCTGGCCTTAAATTGTGATCTTGCGGTTGGTAAAAATCTTTCTGTAGATAGGGATAGGTTCTCTCTTTGCTATATCTTCGAATATCTTTATGTAATTTATCTGTTTTTTTGTGAGAGTTAAACTCTTCAAAATCTTTTATTGTCAGTGCAATTTTATCCAATAATGCTTTTGCATTGACTATATTGGAGTCAGCGTTAATTTTGTTCTCTAGACTTTCGATCTCCTTTGTGAGTTGCTTAATGTGTTTGATGGCTGTCTCTATGCTGAGCACCATCCATGTACGGGAACATTTGTTAGATGCAAAACTAAACCCAATCTTGAATTCTTCATCATCGACGAAGATAATTGGGATGTTTCTAATTTGTAGACCGCCTGGTATGATGTTAGCATTCAGGCAGTCAGTTAGAAATTTAGCGTGCAGTTCAGTTCGAACCAATTTCTTTTTAAGTCTCTCTAAATGATTTAAATCTGATTCATAGGGTAAAGATGCTACTGAGCCTTTGGTGCCTAACAAAGAGGGGCCTGCAGCTATCTTTAAAACATATTCATCTGAATAAGACAATGTCTCTGCTTCAGACATGAATCCAAATAGGATTAGGTGTTGGGGAAGAGAAAGAGGGGAGACTAGAACACAATCTAAAGTTCTTTCAAAAAACCACTTCAAAGAAAGAGGGGAGACTAGAACACAATCTAAAGTTCTTTCAAAAAACCACTTCAAAGAAGTGACCCAAAACAGACATCCGTCTGCGCAGAAATGAGATTAAATGAGGGTCAAACCCAATATACCCTTGAGGGCTTGGGCAGATAAATGCGGAAGGGTAAATATGCCAACAAGGGATTTTGTTTAGAATGAATACATTATTTAGAAATTTCAGTGAACTAAATCATTAAAAATGTTAAGATGAAATAACACCACTGTGAAATCAATCCACTGATCTGAAAATCAATAATATATGATAACAACACACACGGGGGTTCTTTTTGTGATTTAAGCACAATGATTTTTATATTTTCATCAACAGTAAAAAGAGTACAAAAGAGACATAAATTGGAGCAATATATCATGAAAACAGGGGACGAGATTAAGTCCTCATTTCATCCAACAAACACATCTATTCCTAATTGGTTTGAACAGAGACAGAACTCTTTGTTGAGCATATGGTCTACTGTACATAACAAATAAACTGGAAGTAGATGGTAAAGTCGACGTTTCGGTCTTGGGTGGTGTCAATCCGTTAGACCATCTTCAGGACAATAATTGCGTAAACAAGACTCCTAAACAAACATAATGCAAATAGTTACATAGATGTAAACATATTTTGCGCTAACGAACTAATGTACATGATCTAAAACATAAAATCCAACCCGTGTGCGAGAAATGGAACTGTCAATATTGTTATCAAACGAATCTGAGCTATATCCATCATCTATTGTTGAACAAGCTGTTGCCAATAATTTATATCAAAAGATTGCTTTTTTAGAAACAAATAATTTAGGTAGGAGAACGTGCTTACTTTGAAATCTCAATAGTGTTCTCACGTGACTTTGATTAAAATCGTGAAGGTATTTATACTGCAAACGAAAAAAGACGGAAACTTAGCATTTATTTAAAAAGTTGTATTGTTATATCAAGGAGATAGCGAATTCATATCCTACCAGGTAGTGCTTGGTACCTGCAACTGCCAATTCGTATTTATATGGGAGTCAATCCTGCCGTAATTTCACAGCTGTGTAATAAAATAAACCGGAGGGTATTATGTATTCATTAACCTGTATGTTTTACACATCATTCTTACTTCGTTTATAAATCAAACTCGCAGCCATAGTTCATTTGTTTTATCTCTCATCATAGGAACCTAATCAACTGCTAAGCGATATCAGGTTAGCAATATATGTTATTGTTTAAGAAATAGATTGCTGGATCCAGCATAAAATTGGATAAGCATGGGTGAGCTTTAATAATTGGACATATAGCGCAAAGATGTTGACGCTGCAATTTGAGGATTGGTTTAGGCGTGAATGTATTGCTGGTCTACATCTAAATGGGACATTGGAAATTAAGATCAGGGAATTATGTCCGAACGTGATCTACTATCCCAAGATTAATTTACCGCGTTGGTCGTTGGTATATAAAGAACCTCGATTTATATAAACGTATTGTGACTTATTTAATCAATTGGACTAAAAGGTCATAGAGATACTATTATTTAAACGTTTACAACAATCAGTGCGCGTCGCAGACTAGCCTGTGAACAGTGCGTGGATTGCAATCTACTTACATTTCTGACGTTAGTCTCCAGAATACAAATGGGGGTCCGCCTGAGTCGAAACAGCCTAATTTTGCATTCAGCTATCATGCGCTTTTAAAGGCTGGCCGTAGCTACAATTCGGCACAGCTGAGAACTCAGAAATAGACAAAGTCTCAGTGTTAAACTACGGCGGCCATCTTAAAGTATCCTGAATACACTAGATTGCTGTGTTATTACTATGGCGTGCCGATTAGTGTGACAATTCTAGATGTTCAAGCTAGATAACTGATAGTTGTGCATTTACTATGAGAAAAAAAGTTTTTTAATCTCAGTTAACCTGCGCTTTCAAAGGCTGACCGATGTTGTAATTCGGCACAGCTGAAAGCTGAGATGCAGCAGGAGTCTCAACATAAAACTGCGGCGGCCATCTTGGAGTGTCCGAGATACACCAGATTACTGTGTTATTAATACATCGTTATTCCTATTGCGTACCAACTATTAAGACAATTCCTGAAGTTGGAACTGGATAACTAATATTTGTGTATCACCAGAAAAAAAGGGGGGGGGGGCCTATTAGTAGTTTTTTTGATGTGAAGCAAATATAGAGATGGTATTTTCTATTTAGCGCCTGCTAATGTTATAAGTCATTTTGGATTGCTCAACATCTAGATGGTGACATTCGACATGGTATATGCTTACAAGATAAAAAATAAAAATTACTGAATGTGTGTCGACATTTGCAAGAGACATTTGTCAACGTACGTATTAATCAAATCATATGTGCATTTTAAACAAATCGTGTATTTACATCAGTGAATATTGAACGAAGTTTCTTGAACCAATGCTTTACATATCCTGCCTATATACATTCTATTTGTACAAGAATACTTAAACAACAAGTCGCTGTCTATGTTTATGATATAATGTACATTAAACATTGATATCAACATTTTAAAGAAAGTCTTTCTCGATCAAACATTAGTGCATCAGGTTAATATTGGTTGCACATCGCCATCATATGAAGGTCAAATCGTGAGCAATATATATGTGAAGGAAAGGCCACATTGATATTATCTTCCTAAAACACATAATCAACTGAACATAGCCAACTTAATGTATATTACAACAGCAAGGGTCTGTGAAATGTAAAACTACAGAGACGTATTTAAAACTTCACTACACCGTGCGAACCTAGATCAGAGGTCTTACAACTGAGAGAACATAAATGGACAACCACTCTTAAGTTAAGTATCTACAACGCAGTCTCAGTGCTATTCTGACATCAACGGCTAGTACAGGCCAGAGAATGCCACTCAGTGGCTGAGTTCAGACCTTGTCTAATGTTGTCAGTGCGACAAATCCAACGGTTCTCCCTTAATGTCAGTATGTGCTCAACATTGGTCTGTCTTATCGTGGGTTTGACCACTTCGATGACCCACCAGAGCATTTCCTTCTCAGTATGTTAAGAAAATCGTAAAAAAACATTGGTCACTTCTGGCCGCACTACCTGAGTTCACTAAGGAACCACTGTTTGCATTCAAGAGAGGCACTAACCTCAAAGACCGACTTGTACATGCTTACAATACGGCAGATCAAAATATAGTCAATGACATGCGACAACTAGCACCAGTAATTGGTCACTACAAATGCGGCAAGTGTGCAGCATGTCCCACTACAAGGACTACTAAATCTTTTGAACTCCTTGGTGAAAATCATACGGCCAAATCCTTCTCAAACTGCAATACCAGTAACGTGGTCTACTGTATACAATGTCCATGCAACTTAAAGTATATAGGTAAGACCACACAAATGGTAAAAAAACGGATCCTACAACACCAATCTAGAATCAGATGCAAAGTGGAGACTGCACCACTAGTAGAGCACTATATTAAATCGAAACATACTGAGAAGGAAATGCTCTGGTGGGTCATCGAAGTGGTCAAACCCACGATAAGACAGACCAATGTTGAGCACATACTGACATTAAGGGAGAACCGTTGGATTTGTCGCACTGACAACATTAGACAAGGTCTGAACTCAGCCACTGAGTGGCATTCTCTGGCCTGTATTAGCCGTTGATGTCAGAATAGCACTGAGACTGCGTTGTAGATACTTAACTTAAGAGTGGTTGTCCATTTATGTTCTCTCAGTTGTAAGACCTCTGATCTAGGTTCGCACGGTGTAGTGAAGTTTTAAATACGTCTCTGTAGTTTTACATTTCACAGACCCTTGCTGTTGTAATATACATTAAGTTGGCTATGTTCAGTTGATTATGTATTTTAGGAAGATAATATCAATGTGGCCTTTCCTTCACATATATATTGCTCACGATTTGACCTTCATATGATGGCGATGTGCAACCAATATTAACCTGATGCACTAATGTTTGATCGAGAAAGACTTTCTTTAAAATGTTGATATCAATGTTTAATGTACATTATATCATAAACATAGACAGCGACTTGTTGTTTAAGTATTCTTGTACAAATAGAATGTATATAGGCAGGATATGTAAAGCATTGGTTCAAGAAACTTCGTTCAATATTCACTGATGTAAATACACGATTTGTTTAAAATGCACATATGATTTGATTAATACGTACGTTGACAAATGTCTCTTGCAAATGTCGACACACATTCAGTAATTTTTATTTTTTATCTTGTAAGCATATACCATGTCGAATGTCACCATCTAGATGTTGAGCAATCCAAAATGACTTATAACATTAGCAGGCGCTAAATAGAAAATACCATCTCTATATTTGCTTCACATCAAAAAAACTACTAATAGGCCCCCCCCCCCCCTTTTTTTCTGGTGATACACAAATATTAGTTATCCAGTTCCAACTTCAGGAATTGTCTTAATAGTTGGTACGCAATAGGAATAACGATGTATTAATAACACAGTAATCTGGTGTATCTCGGACACTCCAAGATGGCCGCCGCAGTTTTATGTTGAGACTCCTGCTGCATCTCAGCTTTCAGCTGTGCCGAATTACAACATCGGTCAGCCTTTGAAAGCGCAGGTTAACTGAGATTAAAAAACTTTTTTTCTCATAGTAAATGCACAACTATCAGTTATCTAGCTTGAACATCTAGAATTGTCACACTAATCGGCACGCCATAGTAATAACACAGCAATCTAGTGTATTCAGGATACTTTAAGATGGCCGCCGTAGTTTAACACTGAGACTTTGTCTATTTCTGAGTTCTCAGCTGTGCCGAATTGTAGCTACGGCCAGCCTTTAAAAGCGCATGATAGCTGAATGCAAAATTAGGCTGTTTCGACTCAGGCAGACCCCCATTTGTATTCTGGAGACTAATGTCAGAAATGTAAGTAGATTGCAATCCACGCACTGTTCACAGGCTAGTCTGCGACGCGCACTGATTGTTGTAAACGTTTAAATAATAGTATCTCTATGACCTTTTAGTCCAATTGATTAAATAAGTCACAATACGTTTATATAAATCGAGGTTCTTTATATACCAACGACCAACGCGGTAAATTAATCTTGGGATAGTAGATCACGTTCGGACATAATTCACTGATCTTAATTTCCAATGTCCCATTTAGATGTAGACCAGCAATACATTCACGCCTAAACCAATCCTCAAATTGCAGCGTCAACATCTTTGCGCTATATGTCCAATTATTAAAGCTCACCCATGCTTATCCAATTTTATGCTGGATCCAGCAATCTATTTCTTAAACAATAACATATATTGCTAACCTGATATCGCTTAGCAGTTGATTAGGTTCCTATGATGAGAGATAAAACAAATGAACTATGGCTGCGAGTTTGATTTATTAACGAAGTAAGAATGATGTGTAAAACATACAGGTTAATGAATACATAATACCCTCCGGTTTATTTTATTACACAGCTGTGAAATTACGGCAGGATTGACTCCCATATAAATACGAATTGGCAGTTGCAGGTACCAAGCACTACCTGGTAGGATATGAATTCGCTATCTCCTTGATATAACAATACAACTTTTTAAATAAATGCTAAGTTTCCGTCTTTTTTCGTTTGCAGTATAAATACCTTCACGATTTTAATCAAAGTCACGTGAGAACACTATTGAGATTTCAAAGTAAGCACGTTCTCCTACCTAAATTATTTGTTTCTAAAAAAGCAATCTTTTGATATAAATTATTGGCAACAGCTTGTTCAACAATAGATGATGGATATAGCTCAGATTCGTTTGATAACAATATTGACAGTTCCATTTCTCGCACACGGGTTGGATTTTATGTTTTAGATCATGTACATTAGTTCGTTAGCGCAAAATATGTTTACATCTATGTAACTATTTGCATTATGTTTGTTTAGGAGTCTTGTTTACGCAATTATTGTCCTGAAGATGGTCTGACGGATTGACACCACCCAAGACCGAAACGTCGACTTTACCATCTACTTCCAGTTTATTTGTTATGTACAGTAGACCATATGCTCAACAAAGAGTTCTGTCTCTGTTCAAACCAATTAGGAATAGATGTGTTTGTTGGATGAAATGAGGACTTAATCTCGTCCCCTGTTTTCATGATATATTGCTCCAATTTATGTCTCTTTTGTACTCTTTTTACTGTTGATGAAAATATAAAAATCATTGTGCTTAAATCACAAAAAGAACCCCCGTGTGTGTTGTTATCATATATTATTGATTTTCAGATCAGTGGATTGATTTCACAGTGGTGTTATTTCATCTTAACATTTTTAATGATTTAGTTCACTGAAATTTCTAAATAATGTATTCATTCTAAACAAAATCCCTTGTTGGCATATTTACCCTTCCGCATTTATCTGCCCAAGCCCTCAAGGGTATATTGGGTTTGACCCTCATTTAATCTCATTTCTGCGCAGACGGATGTCTGTTTTGGGTCACTTCTTTGAAGTGGTTTTTTGAAAGAACTTTAGATTGTGTTCTAGTCTCCCCTCTTTCTTTGAAGTGGTTTTTTGAAAGAACTTTAGATTGTGTTCTAGTCTCCCCTCTTTCTCTTCCCCAACACCTAATCCTATTTGGATTCATGTCTGAAGCAGAGACATTGTCTTATTCAGATGAATATGTTTTAAAGATAGCTGCAGGCCCCTCTTTGTTAGGCACCAAAGGCTCAGTAGCATCTTTACCCTATGAATCAGATTTAAATAATTTAGAGAGACTTAAAAAGAAATTGGTTCGAACTGAACTGCACGCTAAATTTCTAACTGACTGCCTGAATGCTAACATCATACCAGGCGGTCTACAAATTAGAAACATCCCAATTATCTTCGTCGATGATGAAGAATTCAAGATTGGGTTTAGTTTTGCATCTAACAAATGTTCCCGTACATGGATGGTGCTCAGCATAGAGACAGCCATCAAACACATTAAGCAACTCACAAAGGAGATCGAAAGTCTAGAGAACAAAATTAACGCTGACTCCAATATAGTCAATGCAAAAGCATTATTGGATAAAATTGCACTGACAATAAAAGATTTTGAAGAGTTTAACTCTCACAAAAAAACAGATAAATTACATAAAGATATTCGAAGATATAGCAAAGAGAGAACCTATCCCTATCTACAGAAAGATTTTTACCAACCGCAAGATCACAATTTAAGGCCAGATTTTCGCAAAAAAGTGACATTTTCAGACACTAATTCTGACACTGATAGTGATCAGACATCTGAAAAGAACTATCGTCAAGTTTTTGACCAACAGCCTTCAACATCACGGCAGTCTTTTTTAGGACAGGATCGGAGAGGATCCGGCCAAACGCGGAGACAACGAGGTGCAAGGAGAGGGTGGTCCCGCAACCATTACACACCGGGTTTTCGACAAACCCGGAACCAGTATTACGAATGGTAAACCTCAATGAGACCATTCCCATTTTCAACTTATCCAAACACAACCTCTCTGAAGCTGAGATATCGGTGCTTTCAACAGGGCTGTCTTTTGTGCCGACCAATAGAAACGATTTGTTCCAAACGAAATTGGAGTTGTACAAGTTCTTTCGCTCTGTCAGACTAAAAAATATTTTTGCTAATAAAAACACTGCACATGATTCTGATACTACAGGTTTACATCAACCGTCGACCTTTTTCCCGACTAATACAATGATAGCAAAAGAGGTTATCACCTTTGAAAATGCTATCCTGACAGAGATAGATAACTTGTTCCAGAAACCTACACACACAAGATTTAATCTCACGCATGAGGAACATCAGGCTCTAAGGAATCTTCAATCTCTATCAGAAACAATCATCAAACCAGCCGATAAAGGCGGGGGTATCGTTCTTTGGGATCTGACAGCTTACAATACTGAAATGACCAGACAGCTCTCTGTACTGACACATTATAAGAAGCTAAATCAGAATCCTACTTCACGTATTGAGAAATCCATCAGTGAGCTCAGCAAACAAGGCTTTGATGGTGGCTGGCTCAGCGCAAAAGAAGCATCTTTCCTAATTAACAAATCTCCCACAGTACCGGTAATATATATTTTACCCAAGGTACATAAGAATGTTGAGATGCCTCCCGGGAGACCAATAGTCTCCGGTTGCAATTCCATTTTGAAACCTTTGGCTCAATATGCAGACTTTTTCA
The DNA here is from genome assembly GCF_964204655.1 of Triturus cristatus. Classification (NCBI taxonomy): domain Eukaryota; kingdom Metazoa; phylum Chordata; class Amphibia; order Caudata; family Salamandridae; genus Triturus; species Triturus cristatus. The sequence continues at coordinate 662,640,247 of NC_140583.1, forward strand.
TTCGACCTTTCGCTACAGAAACACCCACCTATATTAGAGACACCACAGCAGTCATCAACGTGGTTGACAACTACGCATTCGACCCGCTCTCACAACTTCTAGTCTCTATGGACATAGAGAGTTTATACACTAACATCCCACAAATAGAAGCTCTGGAGATCATTGAGCATCTACTAGAAGGTAGACCCAGACCGCATGTGGTACCAACAGATTTTATCGTGGAATGCATTAGGATATCCCTATGCGAAAAAAAATTCCTCTTTGAAAGAACTTTCTTTCAACAACTTAAGGGAGTCGCAATGGGTGCTGTCTACGCACCGGATATAGCCAACATCTATGTATCCGACTTTGAGAAGAAACATGTCCAAAACTCTACCAATCCGTACACAGCTAACATCTCATGCTGGTTACGGTATATAGATGACGTGTTCTTTATTTGGAAAGGCACCGTAGAACTACTGCTTGAGTTCCATATTTGGATTAATTCTCAAAACCCTAATTTGAAATTCACTATTGACTACAATAATCAACAGATGAACTTTCTCGACATCTCGATCAAAGTAGGCACAGAAAACACACTCTATACCACTCTATTTACGAAACCAACAGCCCGTAACACTCTTTTGAAGTATGAAAGCCATCACCCTCAGTCACTTAAGAAATTGTTCCAGGAGAGACGACTACTTTCTGGAGGCTAAGAAGCTCAAAGAAAAATTACACCAACGTGGTTATCCGAACAAATTACTGAAAAAATCACTAAAGAGGGCATGGTACAACGACCGGAACGCTTTGCTAGAAGTGAAAGCTAAAAATAACGAACCTGAGCTCGTCTGTGTCACTACATTTGGCACGGCCACTAACAGAATTAAGAAAATCGTAAAAAAACATTGGTCACTTCTGGCCGCACTACCTGAGTTCACTAAGGAACCACTGTTTGCATTCAAGAGAGGCACTAACCTCAAAGACCGACTTGTACATGCTTACAATACGGCAGATCAAAATATAGTCAATGACATGCGACAACTAGCACCAGTAATTGGTCACTACAAATGCGGCAAGTGTGCAGCATGTCCCACTACAAGGACTACTAAATCTTTTGAACTCCTTGGTGAAAATCATACGGCCAAATCCTTCTCAAACTGCAATACCAGTAACGTGGTCTACTGTATACAATGTCCATGCAACTTAAAGTATATAGGTAAGACCACACAAATGGTAAAAAAACGGATCCTACAACACCAATCTAGAATCAGATGCAAAGTGGAGACTGCACCACTAGTAGAGCACTATATTAAATCGAAACATACTGAGAAGGAAATGCTCTGGTGGGTCATCGAAGTGGTCAAACCCACGATAAGACAGACCAATGTTGAGCACATACTGACATTAAGGGAGAACCGTTGGATTTGTCGCACTGACAACATTAGACAAGGTCTGAACTCAGCCACTGAGTGGCATTCTCTGGCCTGTATTAGCCGTTGATGTCAGAATAGCACTGAGACTGCGTTGTAGATACTTAACTTAAGAGTGGTTGTCCATTTATGTTCTCTCAGTTGTAAGACCTCTGATCTAGGTTCGCACGGTGTAGTGAAGTTTTAAATACGTCTCTGTAGTTTTACATTTCACAGACCCTTGCTGTTGTAATATACATTAAGTTGGCTATGTTCAGTTGATTATGTGTTTTAGGAAGATAATATCAATGTGGCCTTTCCTTCACATATATATTGCTCACGATTTGACCTTCATATGATGGCGATGTGCAACCAATATTAACCTGATGCACTAATGTTTGATCGAGAAAGACTTTCTTTAAAATGTTGATATCAATGTTTAATGTACATTATATCATAAACATAGACAGCGACTTGTTGTTTAAGTATTCTTGTACAAATAGAATGTATATAGGCAGGATATGTAAAGCATTGGTTCAAGAAACTTCGTTCAATATTCACTGATGTAAATACACGATTTGTTTAAAATGCACATATGATTTGATTAATACGTACGTTGACAAATGTCTCTTGCAAATGTCGACACACATTCAGTAATTTTTATTTTTTATCTTGTAAGCATATACCATGTCGAATGTCACCATCTAGATGTTGAGCAATCCAAAATGACTTATAACATTAGCAGGCGCTAAATAGAAAATACCATCTCTATATTTGCTTCACATCAAAAAAACTACTAATAGGCCCCCCCCCCTTTTTTTCTGGTGATACACAAATATTAGTTATCCAGTTCCAACTTCAGGAATTGTCTTAATAGTTGGTACGCAATAGGAATAACGATGTATTAATAACACAGTAATCTGGTGTATCTCGGACACTCCAAGATGGCCGCCGCAGTTTTATGTTGAGACTCCTGCTGCATCTCAGCTTTCAGCTGTGCCGAATTACAACATCGGTCAGCCTTTGAAAGCGCAGGTTAACTGAGATTAAAAAACTTTTTTTCTCATAGTAAATGCACAACTATCAGTTATCTAGCTTGAACATCTAGAATTGTCACACTAATCGGCACGCCATAGTAATAACACAGCAATCTAGTGTATTCAGGATACTTTAAGATGGCCGCCGTAGTTTAACACTGAGACTTTGTCTATTTCTGAGTTCTCAGCTGTGCCGAATTGTAGCTACGGCCAGCCTTTAAAAGCGCATGATAGCTGAATGCAAAATTAGGCTGTTTCGACTCAGGCGGACCCCCATTTGTATTCTGGAGACTAACGTCAGAAATGTAAGTAGATTGCAATCCACGCACTGTTCACAGGCTAGTCTGCGACGCGCACTGATTGTTGTAAACGTTTAAATAATAGTATGATGACCTTTTAGTCCAATTGATTAAATAAGTCACAATACGTTTATATAAATCGAGGTTCTTTATATACCAACGACCAACGCGGTAAATTAATCTTGGGATAGTAGATCACGTTCGGACATAATTCACTGATCTTAATTTCCAATGTCCCATTTAGATGTAGACCAGCAATACATTCACGCCTAAACCAATCCTCAAATTGCAGCGTCAACATCTTTGCGCTATATGTCCAATTATTAAAGCTCACCCATGCTTATCCAATTTTATGCTGGATCCAGCAATCTATTTCTTAAACAATAACATATATTGCTAACCTGATATCGCTTAGCAGTTGATTAGGTTCCTATGATGAGAGATAAAACAAATGAACTATGGCTGCGAGTTTGATTTATAAACGAAGTAAGAATGATGTGTAAAACATACAGGTTAATGAATACATAATACCCTCCGGTTTATTTTATTACACAGCTGTGAAATTACGGCAGGATTGACTCCCATATAAATACGAATTGGCAGTTGCAGGTACCAAGCACTACCTGGTAGGATATGAATTCGCTATCTCCTTGATATAACAATACAACTTTTTAAATAAATGCTAAGTTTCCGTCTTTTTTCGTTTGCAGTATAAATACCTTCACGATTTTAATCAAAGTCACGTGAGAACACTATTGAGATTTCAAAGTAAGCACGCTCTCCTACCTAAATTATTTGTTTCTAAAAAAGCAATCTTTTGATATAAATTATTGGCAACAGCTTGTTCAACAATAGATGATGGATATAGCTCAGATTCGTTTGATAACAATATTGACAGTTCCATTTCTCGCACACGGGTTGGATTTTATGTTTTAGATCATGTACATTAGTTCGTTAGCGCAAAATATGTTTACATCTATGTAACTATTTGCATTATGTTTGTTTAGGAGTCTTGTTTACGCAATTATTGTCCTGAAGATGGTCTGACGGATTGACACCACCCAAGACCGAAACGTCGACTTTACCATCTACTTCCAGTTTATTTGTTATGTACAGTAGACCATATGCTCAACAAAGAGTTCTGTCTCTGTTCAAACCAATTAGGAATAGATGTGTTTGTTGGATGAAATGAGGACTTAATCTCGTCCCCTGTTTTCATGATATATTGCTCCAATTTAGGTCTCTTTTGTACTCTTTTTACTGTTGATGAAAATATAAAAATCATTGTGCTTAAATCACAAAAAGAACCCCCGTGTGTGTTGTTATCATATATTATTGATTTTCAGATCAGTGGATTGATTTCACAGTGGTGTTATTTCATCTTAACATTTTTATTGATTTAGTTCACTGAAATTTCTAAATAATGTATTCATTCTAAACAAAATCCCTTGTTGGCATATTTACCCTTCCGCATTTATACTTCTAATGGCAATCGTTTAAAAGTAGAAAAGCTTGGAGTTTCAACTTCTGACCAAGACGTGTGCTGTCACACAAATACATACATCTTTAGTGGCCTTACAAATATTTAGGATTTTCTTATTAAGTAGTGAACAAGTTATTGCACTACACTTGGGTGGTAGGTTTGTCAGGGTTCTTGGCTACTGGGTAATTTAAGTCTGAGATACCCTCAAAGAGTTATTTAGCTTGGTGTGAAACTTCTGAGAGGCATTAAAGAGGCATTAAAGAATATGGTGTTACCTTGCCACATGTATGTGTTCTTTATAGTCTTTCTTATGTCTGTTTTGTGTTTATTCTCCATGTGACAGTAAGATGTTCACAAAGTGATTGTTGTATGTGAAACCTCTGGTGGTTGTATAACAGTTGACAATTATATTTTACAAGATAGGAAGATGGTTGGAGTCACTACACAACTAAGTGCAAAGAAGCTGGCCCTGCTTGCAGCACCCAAAGTGGTTTACCGGTTGCCAAAGCAGATGCCCCACTGAAGTAAAAAAAGGAAGGTATTGAGTTGTTGTAAACTTAGGCCTGATTGTTGGCATGTTCATCCAGTGAGAAAACTGTGATTGGGTGACAAACAGATCCAATGTTGTCTGACCTTTTGCCAGAAACCACTGAGGATGATGTTGTGCCTACTGTAAAAGTGCTACTAAAAGTACTACTTGGAATGGAATGTAGCCCATTGAGAATCTCTGGTGGTGCCCATAACTAGTGTGAAAACCTTTTTAGGGATCAGGTGGAGCACCCCTTAATATCATGAAATACCAGATAACAGAACAGAGATTTGGTTGTTTGATAGAAAAGAGGAGGCAATAACATACAACAGGTAAAAACAGACCCATAAAGGGTGAAAGGTGGAAACACAACAAAGATGATAGTGTAACCCTTATGTGTAGAGAATGGAACAAACCATCACATCTACAAACACACTGGGTTACCATTACAGTTGTACACGGGTAAGGCCCAGAACATCCTACAGTGTTAGGGAAACTCAATATTTCGGTGCAGGGTGTTCATACAGTCATCCTGCAACATGCATAGAAAGCGGGCATCACTTGACCCTAGGGCACAGGCCAGCCTTGCACTTAGATATACAAGATGGGTCACCTAGTGTCTAGCTGGAGATATATTGGAGATTCCTGAGATAACAAATCACACTGTCACATGCACTTAAGACTAAAAGTAACACAAGACAAAGGATGAACATTTATTTTCTCCTAGAATCCAGAAGCCAGTCCCTGTATGAAAGAAATTCATTTATAGCCAGATGAGGGCAAAATAGAACACTTCCCAAACACTAAGATCCCAAGAGATGTACAAGGCAAGTAGCAGAGAGAAACTGCTCTAAGTAATCAGACACAGACATGGCACAATAAACTGGAACCAAGCATGAAACTAGAGAGACAAAAGGGCAAAACTAGAGTCGGACTAGAGCAAGGAAAGCGCTAAGGAACCTGAGAACTGTAGCAAACATAGAGAAAAGTATCAAAGAAAACTGGAGAAAGAACAGGGTAGGAGAAGCACAGGGATACGGGGGAAGTGTATCAATCTAGCAGGGCAAAGCTGGAGACTAAATACATCAGAACAATAACAAACAGACTTAAATTCGCAACAAGCAAGAGACAGCGACTGCTACATGAATAGAAGCTACAAGAGGGGAAACACAAGGAATGGGAAGATCAAACAAAGAGCCAAAACAAGGAAACAATGAGACTGGGAAGAGAAGACAAGAGCAAAAAACAAAAGAAATAAGCAAAGGGACAACTAGATCAAAACAGTGGTACAAGACAAGAAGCAAAACGGAACGGTAGCAGGAACAGAAGAAACAAACTATAGAAGCAAATGAGAGGAATCAGCCAAAGGGCTGCACTTGACTGGAGACTGAAGGGAGAAAAGAAAGTAAAGCAAAATGCAATGCAGTCTGAGAGAAAGCTGCAGCAAGCTGCTTTGGAACAGGACAAAGGCTTGAGGAGAAGAACGACAGGAATTGGTCTGCAAACGGACAAGAGTTTTGGTACACAAAGGTTCAAATAACAATGCATGAACAAACAGCTTTAGGCATTGGCAGCGTAAATGAAGCAGCCAGCCCAGAGTGGACTCATGTGACTAGTCTGTATAACAAAGGACTAGTAATACTGAAAGCATTGCACAGTAGAATTTTGGAAATACTTGGTGATGAATTCTGGGATCTGTAGTCAATGGAAGCAAATATGGGTTTTCCAATGAGGCCAGGGTTGAAATGGCAGGGTGGCAGACGTCATATAGGGACTTTTCATCCATTCTATTGGTGACTGTCCGGCTGCTGCTGGTCTCTGCATGTGCCTCCCGTTGGTAGAGAGATGGAATTGTAACAGTTTAGGGCAAACGGGGCTACTGGGCTCGGACCGTAACAATCAGGGTCTTTCACCATTCCTGTTTTGGAGCTCTACATTACTGGTGAGCTCAAAACTGACCACTAAGTCCATCTCTTTTGTTTTTTATAAACCAACTTGATTGATTTTAATGTTTGCACTATAAGATACAAAAACACCATACAAGGCATCTTGTTATTGCATCACTGCTACAAAAAAGTGTGTCTCTAGACATAATTTCATCGGACCTCATAGTGCTCATTAAGCAGCCCAAAGTAATCCCACCAACGCTCCAGATTTTGGAGTGTTTACAGGCGCAGCCCCTAACTCAGTAGATGGGCTCTTCATATTTTTCACACCAGTGCATGGCTGCCTGTCATTCTGATATTTGGGGGGGGGGGGGGGTGGAGATTTCCAATTGCAAGCAAGGTCTCTTTTGGCCAAGATTGTAGCTATTCCCACTAGAGTATGTTCCCTTTTGGTTCCTCCAAAGACATCTACGATACCTAGTAGAGCTGCTCCTGGGGGCATTTCCATCAGCCTCTGCAGCACACGGGTGAGAGCCCTCTCAATAACCTGCCAATATTGAGCAATAAGAGGGTACGACCATACCATATGAAAGAAGTTGGCATCGAGGTCTGTACAAAAAAAGCTGGCCCGAGTAGAAGGTTTGCGGGCATGTCATAAGTGTTGAGGAGTGAAGCAAGTCACATTAAATACTTTAGATGAATCGGTTTGAGACGGGAGGACATGGGGGACCACCCGAGCATCTCTCAAGTCAACATTGTCCAACTGTCCGACCCAACCCTCCCATTAATGCTTGTGGGTTGTGAACCTCTCAGGGGTATTGATCTCTAATGATCAATATATTTGGAAAATCCCACATCTGACCATGGGTCTCATCCGAAGTTTGGTTTCAAGTGGGTTGTGCTCTGGGGGTTCTGATAACACCAACTGGTGGACAGCAAGTATGTGGGGGTAGCCACAAGTATTTATGGAATTGAGGTTTAGAGAGTGCAAATCAAGTGCATCACTTAAGCACTTGACCCTTACGCTATCAAGGTCAAGCAGTCCATGGCTCACTCAGGGGGGTGGTGTGAGGTAGAGACTCCGAATTCAATCTGACATGTACAGCCAGTGCTTTTTAATATTTTTTTTAAATGTACTTTACCTCTTGCATACAATGTAATAATGAACAAATAAAATACACAGGGCAGATATATGGTATACAGTATTCAGGGTAACAATTTCTATGAGTGGGGCCAGCTGGTATTAGTTGGGACTACTCCCCTACAATCAGGTCTTACTCCCCTACTCCCAAATGATCAAGTTTTCCAGTAAAATATAGTCAATGCAAAGTATGATCAATTGCTCTCCTGTGGAAACATGGATATGGTGCGCTTGAGACACCCTCAGGAAGGAATCGAAGTGACGCTCCAATATAAAAGGACCAATGTTTTCCAAACTGTCTGGTGGACAAGATGGCAGCCAAAGCCACTGCCTGCCATTGCTTTCAATGAATGCCAGTGCCACTCATCAACAGCCAAACGGACGCCACAGCACAATCTTCACAGGGCAGCTGCTGTTCACCAAAGAGGAGCCACCAGTGGCCATGTGGGATGAACAAGCTACACTCAGCGGGTGTAGAAACAACATTCCCCATAATTGTACCACGTAGCACACAGGCAGGAAACCATGGGGGCAAATGAATGAAACACAGGACTCCCTAATGCTGCCAAAGAATAGCAAGTGGATGATCCCAGCTCACCTGCACCAAAGATGCTGGATCCTGTCTGAACTAAGGGAAGAGGTGTGGCGGCGTGGCCAGGGCGACTGACTCAGGAATCTGGGGATCACGGTTTGATCCCCGGCGCCGGAGGCAGATTAGCCCAGCACCATGTGACTCTGGGAAATAGCTTGCTTGATCTTCCTGACGGCCCCCAGCGCCTAGAGACCCTTATGGGTGATTGTTCGCGCTTTACAAATGTGGATTATTATTATTATTATCACAACTGCACTGGCTTGCTACTCTTTTCCCCATTATTGTGTTGTGAGAAGTACCAATGCAGCTTCCTCCTTTTCTGCATCCATGTACTACGAACCACCAAAGGGACAAAACATCTCAAGACCTCCTCAAATTCTCCTTCAATCTGCTCGCCCTCTCACGCATCTGAGACACTCCTAAGAAAAGACATCCTAAACTGTAAAACATCTGGGAGGGTAAACAGGAAGAAGATACTGCAATAAACATTTTATTCAATGTGAGTCAAGATTTTGTAAACATAATAGGGATACAACAAATAGCATACAGGTGTGATGATGACTCCATGAGAGCAATTTCATAACAAACATAACTATCAAATACTTTTTCCTGTGGGTGAGATATTGACCTCTGTGTCATTAATAGCATGTATACTGGAGCAGAGTAATTTAGGCTCCACGTCACAGAAGTGAAATTAAAATTTGTGCACCTGACATCATATTTACTGTGCGATTTAATCTTATTAACGAATGTATGACGTTACTACGCCATCCATCATCCCGCAGTAGGTTACAACGCGGACATTACATCGTCCGCGTTGTTACCACGCATGGCTTTACATCGCAAGTCGTTTCTACAACTTGCGCTAGATGGCACGCTGGACTTAGGAATCATATAAATTACTATTCCTACTTCAGTTAGCGCAACAGCAGGGATTGTGTTGGATTTAAAATCCAACACATTCCCTGGTGTTGCGCGCCATCTAGCGCAAGTCGTTGAAACGACTTGCGATGTACTGCTATGCGTGGTAACAAAGCGGATGATGTAACGTCCGCGTTGTGACCTACCCGCGTGGTATTACCTGCGTTGTAAACGCTGTTTCCCCTTATTAAAGTGTGTGACCCATTTAAAAGCATTCATGAACTGTATTCACTGTAGAACTTGGAGATTTATAAACGTGTGCACTAATGATAAACATGACATGAATCATGTATTCTTTATTTATGCTTTACACTTACACTTCAAGTTATAATTGCATATGTAAAACATGTATTCTTTTGCTCATGTTTTGCAGTTTATTAGAAGTTCCATGTGTGCATGTGTAATCATAAAATTTAAGTGCACATTAAATGCATAATTAAAGTTAGCCTGACTAAAGGCCTTGTTTTGAAATGCATTTTGCCTGGTTAGCATGTTCTTTCCTTTACAGTTGTGTTTTCAAGCTTTCATTAGCTAGAGAAAAGAGTATTGTTTTCTATATTAGTTTCTTAGCAGCAAGATTTAAGAAGAAAATCTTTGCCAAGAACGTGGAAAGCTAATAAGCAGATGAAGCTACCTATTCATCATGTATCAGGAACGGAAGGATGTTCAAGGTTGCAGTAACTGTCCAAGTTTGTGGGATGGGAAAGTCTGGTAATGTTGCAAATGAGCAATATGAGGTTTGACACAATTAGTTCCTGTAGGGGTGGGAAGAGATACCGCAAATGTTGGAGTTTCTGTATGTTTTAATTAATGTTCACACTGTTAGGAGTTAGAGCAGATTCCCTTGGACTTTGAGGGGTACAGACCTCTGCTTCCTTTATTCTTGCAAGTGTGAAGCTTCAGAATAAACACATTCTAATTCTGGAAGACTTCCACTGGAGTCTTTACTATGCTGACACCTCCTCGCATTTCTGAATTCCCTTCAGATCTCACTCTAGAAACAATCCTTATGCTAAACCTAGAATCTTGAATTAGATGATTTTAGAACTCATTTGTGTTTAGGAAGGAATATCAGAGTTTCTTAAGGGAATACCTATTCCTACTTTTTGTTTTCTGTACTGTTGTGGCTGTGATTATATTCTACCTAATCCTTCTGAGACTGAATTTACTGCCAGATTTCAGTTTGTCAACTGTTATTCTGTATCTTTTTAATATTCTCTTGATATTTGTATATATTGGTTTGATTATTTATTAGAAATAAATCCCTTAACTTTAGTCATTGGTTCCTGGTCCTTATTGTGTGGCCAAATGGGTTTCACAAAGATTGAACTGTTTTATTATTACTAACTCTATTGTCATCGTAGCCAATTAAAAAAAATCCACCAGAGGGCAGGTTGTAAACCACGCTACTACGAGCTCGCAATACTTTCTTTAACGTTGTCTGGAAAATGGTAATTTCATTGCATGCCACAGAAACATCCACCGCAGAACCCTCAATAGGTTTTGAAACAAGATTCCTTTAAAAATTCTTGCCTCTTGCTTGTCAAATATTGTGCTTGTCTTTATATGCCATTATTTCAGGTCAAGAGCAGTGGCGGCTGTTTGGAATGCATAATGGTGAGGAGCACGGGGAATAAAAAATAAAAAAAAAGACAAAAAATGTTTAAAAAAATATAAAACAGTACTTACCTGCTGCTACGGCTGCTGCCTTGCTCCTCTCCAGATCCTCGACTACCACGGGCTGGTTCACACTGCGCAGGCTCCCAGATGCCAATTCCAACATTGCTTTCATGCTGGGAATACGTTTATCCAGCATGAGAAAAGCACTGGGATTGGTCTGAACGGCCTGGTTTGCCACTCAGCCAGGGCATGGGAGCCTGTGTGTTCTACACTCGGCTGTGCAGCACAGCTCGGTTTGGTGAAATGCTAAGTGTGCATGTCGGTTTGGCAGTTCTAAGACAGACGGCCAAACTGACATTTGCACTTACAGTGCCCACAACTCCTCCTTCCTGTTGCTACTGCCACCAAAAGGTGGCCTCGCCACACCCTAGGACTCGACTCGCTGACAGCCTGCAGGTCAGATGAAAAATAAAATATTACAATTATTTTATTATCATTTTATTTTTCATGTGTTTGAATCTGCTGGCACTCAGCAGTGGGGCGACGCTCCTCCACCATAACGAAGGAGCCGGCCCTCCGCCATAATGAAGGAGCCTCCACTCTGCCATAATGAAGGAGCCACCCCTGGTCAAGAGCCTGCCCGACTGTCATGCCTGCTGCGGCTCATAGCCAGCAGCTGCGGGGAGTATAAAACTCCCACGATCCCGCATTAGAACGCTTTGCTTTCTAGTGTCTCGGCCCTATTCCCACACTTCCGGTTACTCACCTTTGCTTCCGGTTAGAGCGACGACGTCTTCTTCCCCTGCTCTTCTTCGGCGTCATTGGCCTCTCTTCTCTGGGGATTTCGGGTTACCCTGCAAGACATTGCGGCGTCCCGTCTTCGTTTCCAGCCTCAGCTTGTTTCCCTCAGCTTCTCCTGCCTGACAAGTATCTTCCTTCTGTCATCCACTTGCGGCTGCGTCCGCAGTCTTGCCCCTTCCCACTTGGAGGAACTTGGATTGTGGGAAGGGCTAGTTGGCTCTTGGGACCAGTCTACCTAAGAACACGAAAATAAAAGAATAGATATCATTATGGATGGTAATTTATCTGCATGAAATTGGCCATGATATAAGGCCATATATAAAAGATAGTTATCTTTGCGTGTTCCTCCGCCTCTGGGGATCTGCCTTGTTCTTTTTGGTAGTAATAAGAATTACACTTATGTTAGTTGTCCTGAAGGAAGGAACCACAAGACCAACCCAAGGTGACATTGATAGTCTGATTTCTTTTGTGAATGGATGTTCCTAGATTGGGTGAGTGATTTATGTCCTTTTCTTTTCATTGTTATCAGAGTTTTTTGGGGGGCATTTAAGTCAATGATAACTTTCCTTTATGCAGATAAGCACCTTCATATAGTACCTGGGCTAGTGTTTAAAAGACAGAAGAGGGGAGACGTTCATGTAGCTATATCTTACACTCTTTTTGTCTTTTGTACAATCCCTTGGAAGATAAGACCCAAAACTCACTTTCTCCCTTGTTGCCTCATATAGGTATTTTCCTGTGTGCTGGGCTGGACATCCAACTAGGGGTCATCGAGGGACATTGTTTCTCTCTCTCTTCCCTTCCCCTCTTCCCCTACTTTACCTTTGTGCTTTGACGTAGTTGGGCACAATTGGTGAATAGGGGATGGTGGTATTTATTCATCTTGCATGTTGTTCCTGCGGAAATCTAGGTAAGAGCTTGACACCTACTCGATGATTTGAAGCAGCGTGGCATGATCACTTGCAAGGAAACCCCAGCACCTTAGGTAGAGGCTTTTCGACATACACAGTAGATTTGTACGGGTTCTGCTGGCCCACTGCTGTTGTTAGAATTCTATATTGATAACTGACAGACCTGTGCAGAGGTCAGAAATGCAGCGAGAGGCCTACTTAGAGACAGTCTACCCACGCGCACTGGAGCATTCTGCTCCTTTTAGCAAACTGATTTACAGCTGAGATGTCTTCTTGTGCTCTGATCTCCCTCCTTGATCTCAGGCAGTAAGAAATGTGGATTTGTCAGTGAAGAGCCTGCTTGCTCTTGTATAGCTATGGGGCACAGTATATTTATTGAGCAACTCTGCCCTCTAGTGATCCCTTTGAAATATATACCTGAGAGTACCTTTCCTGGTGATCCAATGAGTGTCTTGAAGTACCACGAATTCTCATACTTCCAGGAGGTTGGGGAGGAGGAATGGTCCCTATCCAGGGCTGTTAATGAGGGTTTAAGGCCTATTAATGACCAACTCTCCAGGTTGGCTGCTAGACTTCTTGAACCTTTAGGATGGGAAGATGTGACCCATGACCAGATAGACACGGAATGAGCAACACCAGAGCAAGACTAAGCCTAATAAGGCACCAAAACAGTGTGACATTAGTCTCCTGGAAGAATTTAACAAATCTAGCAAATTCTTCTGCAAGACAGTATGCATGTTGAAAACTGCACCCTCCCTCCTAGAGGCTGATAATGCCTGAATAAAAAGCAACTTAGTTGTCCTGGACATTGGTCTTCACAGGAGGGGAGGGCAGATCAGATGATAACATATCATCTGAAGAGGAACCAGGTTGCAGTAGACCCTGGAACCCTGGACCTCCTTTGACCAGAGGGGCTGATGAAGAACTCAATCAATCTTATATGTTTGAACCAGTCTAATTGTACCAACCAAGATCTTTGCTCCCATGTGGCAACAAAAATTATCAGACACCCTCTTAATAAGGAGGTCAGGGCACCACTGATGGATGAAAGCCCCATCCCTCCTTGGAGGGCAAAGTGTATGCCACTTCCATTAACACACTAAGATGTGTATTTTCCTTGCACAATACATGAAAGAGCCTAAGAAAGGCATAGATCACTCCTTGAAAGCATGCTAAGACAAACGTCTGGATGTGGTAGGCCCAATCACATACTTTGGAATTGGCAGAGGGATCCAAAGTGCAGGAGTTTCCATGTCAGGTAATATTGTGTCAACTTGTGCTCAGTAGGTAGATTGTATATTAGGGAACTTCAACTGCGCCCTTTCTACTAAGAGATCACACTGGGCCTTAAGTTGGAAGATTTAGCCAATTTGGAGGCGGGGTACATAGCACAACGTTTGGTATTTGGAGACCTCTTTGTTAAGGAGCTTGGATCATTTGTGGCACCCTTCTCTGCCCTATCAAAGGTCAGACTTCAATAAAGAAAATTTTCAGGGTAAAGATTTTCCCTGGAGGTAGAGAAGGCAGGGGATGCTGATCCAGCAGCCTCCTCCAAAGGTCGCAAGAGAGTGCAAGGTAGAAGGAACAATAGAGGGCAGGATGAAAGGCAAGCCAGGAGCTTCTTCCCCTCAAGGTGTGGCTGCAGAGCCAGGGGAGGCATGGGCAGTGCAGGGTGGGAGCCTATGGCCCAGCAGATTATTCTGGTAAGGTTTATGTATTTCCCCTTCTAAAACTAGGGGGGAGGCAAAGAATGTTTAGGGAAAATTGAAGGAAGCTTACAAGGAACCCTTGGATTCTGGAATCTATGCAGACTTTTTAATTCTCCAGTTCAGGAGGTGAAACCTAAATTGCTGATGTGTTCACCTCAGTAGTCATTCCTGAGAGACATGGAGGTGTTGAAGAATGAGAGGAAAGAAGCCATTTCGACGCCGTTACTATACCCTAGAGGGGTTTTGAGCAACCTCTTTATAGTGGTAAAGAAAGATGGAGGTTTGAGGCCTGCCATAACTTTGAGAGAGTTCACTGATTGTCTGGAACACTGCCACTTCAAGATGGAGGGCATCCATCTTTTAAGGGGCATCCTTCCACCAGCAGATTGGATGGTAAGACTGGATCTGAAAGATGCCCATCTGTCCATTCCCATAGTTGCTCCACACATGAGAATTCTTCAGTTTACCCAGAGGGACCAGATTTATGAATTTCTGGCTCTTCAATTTGGACTTTTGTTGGCCCTGTAGTGCAGCACCAAGCTGCTAAGGATGGTAGTGGAGCATCTGAAATTTCAAGGCATCAGTGTGATCATTTATCTGGGCAATATACTACTGACTCAACACTGCCCTCTGAAGCTGAAGTGGATTTGGAATGCAGCTACTGCAATGCTTCAGAACCTAGAGGTTGTGCTCAATCAGAAGTTGGAACTGATCCCCAGTCAGTGGAGATTTTTTTCTGTCAGTTGAGGGTTTTTCTGGATTTTATAGTAGATTAATTAGTAGCCAATATAAGTCTCAAAGCAATGAACTTGGTGGGGCTCAGGAAAGAATTGAGGAAGACCCTTAGAAGGGACAGGATTTCTCTCAGGCAACTGGTAAAGATTGTAGGACTACTGTTAATGTCCATACATGCCATTTTGTTGGGGCCCCTTAAATACAGGACATAGCAAAGGTTGAAGGTCTCCCATCTGAAGATAAGGATAACGTATTCAGAGCTTATCGTATTTGGCAGTAAGCCACCACAAAGATATTGTGGTGGCTGGATCACATGGAAGCTTGGAATGGAAGGGTGATTTTCAGCTTGGCCCCAGATCTAGCAATCAAATCAGATGCCAGTTGTGGGATAGGAAGCCTGATGTGGAGATATTCCTTGGAAGGAAGGTGGTCAGAAGCAGAACTGAATCTTCACATCAACTGTCTAGAGCTACTAGCAGGATATTTCATGATCGGGTCACAGATGAAGGATAGAGCTGTAGTCTCTTAACCACAGACATCATTTTGGCGATAAGGTACAACGACATACTGGAGCTTGAGTTCCAGGAGTTGAGGGGAAATGTTGAAGGACTTTGGGGAGTTTTGCCTGGAGAGCCAGATTTTGGTCACAGTATCACTCCTGGGCCACTAGAAATATGACAGTGGACTGGAACGCCAAATTCATTCAGGAAGCAAGTGACTGAATTCTGGATTATTTTTTTAGAGAGTTTTATATAGCGCAAACTTGACCCGAATCGGGTATCAGAGCGCTTTACATAGCACCAGTTGTGTTACATTAGGATACATTCATTTTGGTTAGGCACAGGGAGATTAAGTGATTTGCCCAGAATCACAGGATGTTCAGCGTCATTGCTGAGACTCGAACCCAGTTCCTCAGATTTGAGGTCGACCCCCTAGCCATTAGGCCAACTCCTCTCCCCAAATTACAGGGTCTTTATGACTCTCATGCAAAGGTGAATTCATGTGAGACAGATCTCTTCACGTCTAGATTGCTGAAGGTGTATTTTCATAGGAGACTGTATCAGGAGATGCATTCGTATAGGATCAGACTGGTGCTCAAAGGTACACTTTCTCTCCCTTTTGCCAGAATAGCCAGGGTCTTTGCTCCGATAGCAGATCAGATTCGGGTGACTCCGATTTGGAGGTAACAGATGTGGTTCCCATTCATGCTGTAACTATTGTGGGATTTCTCAGAAGCTCTACCACAATTTCCACATATCCTGACAGAGCTTCATGGAGGGACCCACCGTCTGGTGTTGGAGGGTGCAGAAGATTACAAAGGACAGTGGACGATCAACTGCCTTTTGAAGTTTGCTGCAGAACTCGATCAGCAATTAGAGGCAGAAGGTACTGCAAAGAGGTCCAGATCTGTATGGAGAGATGTCTTCGTTAGTGTTTGGAGAGGAACTGGAATTCAATGAGAACAAGATTTGGGCTCATCATACATTTCTTATCGGAGTTGGTCGAAGTTGGACTGGCATACACAACAGTGAACACCTTCGGATTGGCTATTTCTTAAGGGCATTTTCCGGTGAACGTGTTATTGGTTGGAGAGCACCCTAGGTCTGTAACTTAATGAGAAATATTCAAATTTCTAGACTGTCTGAGCCTAAATACTCCAGTTTATGCAATGTTAGCAGGCTCTTCATTCTGCTTAATTATTTGCAGGATAACTAATTGTTATTAGGAAAAGATATTTTTGAAAAGCTGGCTATGTTAACATATTTACTGTCATGTAGAAGAGTAGAATGTTTACCCCAGACAGAGGTTATGTTTACCATAGCCAGGTGAACAAAAATGAATACTAGGTCGCTTTCTTACCATGCCTTCGAAGTAAAGTCAAAATTGTGTGTGACCTGGTGTATAAAGGATTATGAAAAGATTATGGCTGATTGAGACTAGCAGGGGAGAAGCAATTGCTGATTGCTTTGAGTAAAACTTTCAAGGTTATTTTGTCTCCAACTAGTGCCAAGTGGGTAAAGTGGATTATGCAGGAAGGAGGAGTGGATTTATCTAATTTCGCTGCCCATTTATCTAAGGGCAAAAAGAACAATTCATGAACGGAATGCTGAACAATGTCAAACATTCATCCCCGGTACAGAGATCTGGGGATAAATCCATCCTTTTTTTGCACACAATGCCATTCCAATTTGTTCCCAACCACACGCAAATCAGTCTTGACCCTGCTCCCCACGGGGACAGTCCAGCCGGAACTGCCAGACCAGGTCCTCCCTGGACCAGAAACAAGCATACTGGGACTGGTTTCGGGGTATTACCCCTCTTCAGCTAGGATAGCTTGACTCCAGTGACATGGAGAGCATGGAACACATGTCCGGGCATACCCGTCCCACTCGGGGTGACATATGCAAAAAGAACAATTGACGGATGAAATGCTGAACAATGTCAAACATTAACACCAGTACAGAGATCTGGGTCTAAATCCACTGGTTTTTTTTGCACACAATGCCATTCCAGTTTTGTCCCAGCCATATGCAAATCAGTTGTGACCCTGCTCCCCATGGGAACAGTCCAGTCTGAACTGCCAGGCCAGGTCCTCCCTGGACAAGAAACAAGCCTCCTGGGACTGGTTTTGGGGTTTCACCCCTCATCAGCCAGGTTAGCTTGACTCTAGTGACATGGAGAGCATGGGCCCCACTTCTGGGCATACCTGTCCCAAATGCTGAACAATCTCAAACATTCACCCTCAGTACAGAGATCTAGACCTAAGTCCATCATTTTGGTTTGCTCACCATGCCATTCCAGTTTGCTCCCAGCCATATGCAAATCTGTCTTGACACTGCTCCCTATGGTAAAAGTCCAGCCTAAACTGCCAAGCCAGGTCCTCCATGGCCCTAGAACAAGCATTCTGGGACCGGTTTCAGGGTATCATCCCTCATCAGCCATGTTAGCTTGACTCCAGTGGCAGGTAGACCACGGGACCCACATCTGGGCATACCCGCCTCACTCGAGGTGACAAATGCAAAAGAGCAATTGATGGACGGAATTCTGAACAATGTCAAACATTCACCCCAGTACAGAGATCTGGGCCTAAATCCATTGTTGTTTCCTCTCACCATGCCATTCCAGTATGTTCCCAGGAATATGCAAATCAGTCTTTACCCTGCTCCCTATGGGAACAGTCCAGCCCAAACTGCCCGGCTAGGTCACCGGAAACAAGCATCCTGGAACCAGTTTTGTGGTATCACCCCTCATCAGTCAGGGTAGCTTGACTCCGGTGGCATTGAGAGCACAGAATACTATAAACCATCTATTCTTGTGCTACGATACTGTTAACTCTAGGGGGATTCTACAACAACACTTCTTCAAGGAGGATTTGCTGTCATCGATCTTTGTGGTCCTTGTGTACATTCTCCATGGTAATTATTGTAAGAGGCCCCATTGGAACGGTATTATCCAGTACATATAACTATCCAGGAGTGAATCATTGTTTTAGTTTTATCTGCATTGTTCTAGCAGTTAACTTCTAGAGCTTCTATGATGTGTGCTGTGAAGACTGTGAGGGGGTTATGTTTGTGTTGAGGTAGGTAAATGCTGTGGCTGGTTGGCTAATTGCTGGGACTGGGCAATCCTCAGGGGTGAAGTGGGAGGTGCAATGCTGGCAAGCCCTGATGTCAGCTACAGTGTTTTGGCCAGTGGGCCAACAATGCACTCCTCCTAATCTAGGTCCTCCTCCGAGACCAGCACCAGCTCATTTTCTTCACTGTTTTGGTTTCACCGTAATACTTTTTCTGTCTTCTTGGGTGTGAGTACACCCATTCTAATGTACATGGTTAGTTGTTGTGCAATTTGTAATTTGAGCTGTAAGTTTAAATATTCAATTTCCTTGTAGGGTAAGACTTCCGGACAATTCACCCTGCCCCCATGTATCTGGTTTTTACTTTTGCACCCTGAAGAAGGTGGTGACCACAGTAGCGTTTAGAAAATCAAAAGAAGATCTCCATTGCAGTAGAGTGCTAACTGAAGATCCATGAAAATGTATGTTATTTGCAAACTATGCTAGTATCAATTTAAATTGTAAACAGCAAAATCGGAAAACTATATATATATATATACACACAACCACGGGGTAGATTTTCTTAAGTATAGATCCAATATACAATAATCACCTGACAAAAGCTACTTGTATATATCAACGTTTTTGTTGGATTAGGGTCTCTAATTGGACATTTTAACCTGTTGTGATCCTTTTATACAATGTTTGAATGGATGAAGTATGATTGGGAATTGATTTTGTGTGTGTTCAGGTTTGTGCAGGCCTGGTGTGTAGGTGGAGTTGTCTTGAGAGAAGCTCTGTATGTTTAGACTGTTGATTCATATTTTTTGTGTTTATAAATAACGTAGAATATATGTTACAAATACATGTTTATGTGAAGTACAACATTAACATATGCCAAACACATTTTTTTATAGAAAAATCAATATTACTTGCAATAAATGAATCTTTTTAAAATAATATATATGTAGCTGAACAGTATGGCTCTAATGTGATTTTGGAAATATTATTATATCTACAAGTTATATCATTGTTTAATCAATCGAACAGGCAGCTCGTAGGTTTTTTCCTGGCCAACGTCAACCTGCAAATGAGGGTTATGTACAACTTTTCACATATTTACTCAATTGTATTTACAAGACATGAGGGTTGCTAATTCATGCACATTTTCAGTTCACTGACAAAATATAGAAGCCCAAAATACCGTGGTTAAAAATATTGTGTCAAAAATATCAAGCACGAAAATATAGTTTTCTTATACTTATAATGCAAATCACAAAAATATTGAGAGAAAATATTGTTTTACACTAATCTCGAAAAATATAAAGGAAAATATTGTTTTTTAAAATATATAAAGTTAACCATAGTAAACATGAAATATTTCAACATATAACAGTAATATAATGTAAATTAAATATATTTATACAATATATATATACTTATTTAAACAAACACACATATGTGTATGTTTATTTACACATATAAAATGTAAAGCTATTATTAAAATAATAATTTTCATTGATATTATAATTGACTATTTTGTTCATTTAATTATATATATTATATATATACACATATATAGATATATATACACACACACACACACAAAATAAATTAAAAACTGTAATAGATAAACTGAAAAAGAAAAAGTGGCAATTTTATTACATGTAAAAAGTACGCAATATAAAAGAACACTTTTTACTAGAAATAAATTATATATAACAACCATTTCTAATTAACAAAATATAATTTTAAATACACAAAAACATAATATTGAAATTATGAAATTGTAGGAATAATACATTTACTATTGCCACTCCAGTCTCAGTGCAACAGTAGGAAAAGTGTTAGACTCAGGAGGGGTAAAATTTACTATTCCTACTTCAGTCTGTGCAACAGTAGGAAAATCTTTGGACTCAGGAGGAGTAAAATTTACTATTTCCACTCGAGTCAGTGCAAAAGTAGGGAAAGTATTGAACTTCAGGAGCTGTAAAATTTACTATTCCCACTCCATTCGGTGCAACAATAGGGAAAACATTGGACTCAAGAGATGCAGCCCGAACTGCCAAGCCAGGTCCTCCCTGGACTGGAAACAAGCATCCTAGGACCGGTTTCGGTGTTTCACCCCTCTTCAGGCAGGATAGCTTGATTCCAGTGGCATGGAGAGCACGGGACCCACGTCTGGGCATACCCTTCCCACTCGGGGTGACAAATGCAAAAACAACAGTTGATGGACAGAATGCAGAACAATGTCATACATCTCCCCCAGGACAGAGAGCTGGGCCTAAATCCATTGTTTTTTTTGCTCACCATGCCGTTCCAGTTTGAACCCAGCCATATGCAAATCAGTCTTGACCCTGTGACTCATGGGTACAGTCCAGCCTGAACTGCCAAGCCAGGTCCTCCCTGGACTGGAAACAAGCATCCTAGGACCGGTTTCGGGGTTTCACCCCTCTTCAGCCAGGATATCTTGATTCCAGTGGCATGGAGAGCACGGGACCCACGTCTGGGCATACCCTTCCCACTCGGGGTGACAAATGCAAAACAACAGTTGATGGACAGAATTCAGAACAATGTCATACATTCACCCCAGTACAGAGATCTGGGCCTAAATCCATAGTTTTTTTTGCTCACCATGCCGTTCCAGTTTGAACCCAGCCATATGCAAATCAGTCTTGACCCTGTGCCTCATGGGAACAGTCCAGACCGAACTGCCAAGCCAGGTCCTCCCTGGACTGGAACCAAGCATCCTAGGATCTGTTTCGGGGTTTCACCCCTCTTCAGCCAGGATAGCTTGATTCCAGTGGCATGGAGAACACGGGACCCACGTCTGGGCATACCCTTCCCACTCGGGGTGACAAATGCAAAAACAACAGTTGATGGACAGAATGCAGAACAATGTCATACATCTCCCCCAGGACAGAGAGCTGGGCCTAAATCCATCGTTTTTTTTGCTCACCATGCCGTTCCAGTTTGAACCCAGCCATATGCAAATCAGTCTTGACCCTGTGCCTCATGGGTACAGTCCACCCTGAACTTCCAAGCCAGGTCCTCCCTGGACTGGAAACAAGCATCCTAGGACCGGTTTCGGGGTTTCACCGCTCTTCAACCAGGATAGCTTGATTCCAGTGGCATGGAGAACATGGGACCCACGTCTGGGCATACCCTTCCCACTCGGGGTGACAAATGCAAAAACAACAGTTGATGGACAGATTGCAGAACAATGTCATACATTCACCCCAGTACAGAGATCTGGGCCTAAATCCATCGTTTTTTTTGCTCACCATGCCGTCCCAATCTGAACCCAGCCATATACAAATCAGTCTTGACCCTGTGCCTCATGGGTACAGTCCAGCCCGAACTGCCAAGCCAGGTCCTCCCTGGACTGGAGACAAGCATCCTAGGACCGGTTTCGGGGTTTCACCCCTCTTCAGCCAGGATAGCTTGATTCCAGTGGCATGGAGAGCACAGGACCCACGTCTGGGCATACCCTTCCCACTCGGGGTGACAAATGCAAAAACAACAGTTGATGAACAGAATGCAGAACAATGTCATACATTCACCCCAGTACAGAGATCTGGGCCTAAATCCATCGTTTTTTTTGCTCACCATGCCGTTCCAGTTTGAACCCAGCCATATGCAAATCATTCTTGACCTTGTGCCTCATGGGTACAGTCCAGCCCGAACTGCCAAGCCAGGTCCTCTCTGGACTGGAAACAAGCATCCTAGGACCGGTTTCGGGGTTTCACCCCTCTTCAGCCAGGATAGCTTGATTCCAGTGGCATGGAGAGCACGGGACCCACGTCTGGGCATACCCTTCCCACTCGGGGTGACAAATGCAAAAACAACAGTTGATGGACAGCATGCAGAACAATGTCATACATTCACCCCAGTACAGAGATCTGGGCCTAAATCCATCGTTTTTTTTTGCTCACCATGCCATTCCAGTTTGTAACCAGCCATATGCAAATCAGTCTTGACCCTGTGCCTCATGGGTACAGTTCAGCCAGAACTGGCAAGCCAGGTCCTCCCTGGACTGGAAACAAGCATCCTAGGACTGGTTTCGGGGTGTCACCCCTCTTCAGTCAGGATAGCTTGATTCCAGTGGCATGGAGAGCACGGGACCCTCGTCTGGGCATACCCTTCCCACTCGGGGTGACCAATGCAAAAACAACAGTAGATGGACAGAATGCAGAACAATGTCATACATTCACCCCAGTACAGAGATCTGGGCCTAAATCCATCGTTTTTTTTGCTCACCATGCCGTTCCAGTTTGAACCCAGCCATATGCAAATCAGTCTTGACCCTGTGCCTCATGGGTACAGTCCAGCCGACCTGCCAAGCCAGGTCCTCCCTGGACTGGAAACAAGCATCCTAGGACCGGTTTCGGGGTTTCACCCCTCTTCAGCCAGGATAGCTTGATTCCAGTGGCATGGAGAGCACAGGACCCATGTCTAGGCATACCCTTCCCAATCGGAGTGACAAATGCAAACACAACAGTTGATGGACAGAGATGGTCCAGGGAGGACCTGGCTTGGCAGTTCGGGCTGGACTGTTCCAATGAGGCACAGGGTCAAGACTGATTTGCATATGGCCATGTCTAAACTGGGGTGGCATGGTGAGCAAAAAAATGATGGATTTAACCCAGATCTCTTGACTGGGGGAGAATGTTTTGATTTGTTCTGCATTCCGTCCATCAATTGTGTGTCTTTTGCTTTCTCGCCCTAAGTGTGCCGGGTATGCCTAGATGTAGGTCCGGGGCTCACTGTGCCACTGGAATCAAGCTATCCTGGCTGAAGAGGGGTGAAACCCCGAAACCGGTCCTAGGATGCTTGTTTCCGGTCCAGGGAGGACCTGGCTTGGCAGTTCGGGCTGGACTGTTCCCTTGAGGCACAGGGTCAAGACTGATTTGCATATGGCCAGGTGCATGGTGGAGAGGATGCCCTTCTCAAATAGGGTGAGATGGAGACGGGATCCAATTTGCCCACCAGAGAGAGCTCTAGTCACCTCTATCCTGGTGAACTTCTTCTTCACCCGCCTTCTCTCATCCTGCCACTTCTTTTTGAGATCTGTGACAGACCCGACATCATCTCCTAATGCACTGATTAATGTAGCCAACTGCTGCCATAAGGCTGCCTTCTGTTTTGCACTGCTGATGTATGGAGGAAGTTTTTTGAAGTTCCTCACTACAAAAGTAACAATCAACTGGGTGTTCTCCTCAAGAACGTTCTTTTTCCTCCTCACATTTAGCATGCTGAGGTCAAGGCAAGATGCAGAGCAGGTAGCTGAATTGTGGATGTGGAAAAATCAGAGTCTTGGATGTGTGGTTCTTTTATGTGATTGGTAGTGCAGGGGTTTTAGGTGGTATTAATTATCTGCAGGTTTTTAAAATCACACTTGCTCTACCCCCAGTGTGGAGATTCTGCCCCAAGTGCGGAGATTTCGCCCGAGTGTATAATCTCCCAGTTGTAAATATACTACTCGTGAGTCTCTTAGTGAATACTGAAAAGTAGTAAACTTAGGGACTGATTAGAAGTTTGGCAGGGTGGGAGCGGGCTACCACACCACCGCCTCACTCCCACACCACCAAACTCGACTACCGACTGCCCGCCAGATTAAGGTTTTTCTCCTGGTCAAGCAGGCAGTCTCACAGCGGTCCCATGGCGATGCCCTGCTAAAACTCATATGTGAGGTAAGCAAGGCAGCACAGTGGGAGTGACAAAGCCCGTTTCTGCACAGCATGGACTGTGAAGGCCATGCCATGCAGGAACAGTGAGTGTGAGCACACGGGGGGCACACCATGTGTCCCCCTGCATGTATCCCCTGGCCTTGAGGCAACAGGGGGCCCCGTAGGTCCCGCTTTCTTTCCTCACCACCAAACTTTTCATGGCAGGCTCACAGCAATGAAAACAGTGCCATTGAGGAAACTCGTAATATGCTTGGCGCACAGGCACTGCCAGCATATTGCAAGCCTCTAATTGCCAAGCCACCACCCAGGGGTCATTGATCCCCGGCAGTTGCAGCGGTCTAATGGCATTCCAAACGCCAATCTCCTAATAGGGCGGTCGGACCGCCGGTGTTGCGGTTGCCGCACTGCCACCTTGGGTTTGGCAGCCCATCGGACCGCCAAACTCATAATCAGGCCCTTAGCCTTTTGGTCTGTCTTTACTTTTGTGAATCAATCCCTCTGTATTTGCTCTAAAAAAAATAGCCCTTAACTGTAAATTCTGCAATTTACACGATAAAGTCACAAAGCACCAAATTATAATGAATGTAATAATGAAGCGGTTCAGGAAGGGTTGTGATAACCATTATGTGTAAGGCTCAAGTATCCAGCAAGTGTGCAAGGGCTATTGTAAATGACAAGAGCAATAATAGTAAATCTGTTGTAATTAAAGAAGAGCACAAAAAAAGTAAATAAAGGGAGGAAGTAAGAGTAAAATATGATTCTAAACTGCCATTCAACTACTAGAAAACCAAAGAGGTATGGAAAAGTAATGATGATTTTTTTTACAGATTCGGGAGTAAGGAACTCCTAGCCTATTCAAAAACGTGCCCTGCTGTAAATCAAAATGTTCATATTGTGGTATTAAAGGTCCTTTTGCCGGAGTTTATAACCGCAATCAGGGTAAGGTAAAAGTAGTGACGGAATGTGAAACACCTTCAGACTCTGAAAAGGATAATACAGGTTCTGATGCAAACAATGACTGTATCCTTAGTATTGGTAATGATAAAGTGTGTGAGCTTAGCACTAAGTGCCTGATTATGATGGCGGTAGTACCATCACCGTCAGGCCGTCGGTGGAGATCCCACCACTATCCAGCCCATTGGTCTGACTGCTGCATTAGGATGCAGGCAGTCAGAGCTCGACTGTCGGGGGTAAAGACCGCCGCGTCCGACAGGATCAAGGATTCTGTCAGTGTGCCGGTCGGACTCCCATTCCCTGCAATGAGGGCGGTGCCTGCTCAGGCACTGCCAAAGGGATTACAATTTCCCTTTCCACCTGCCCTTCCATAGCGGTTCACCCACCATGAAAAGGCAGGCGGAAAGTGACTTTGGGAGGCCCGAGTTGAGCACCCTTCCCGCCAGGCCCTCTGCTATGGTGCCCTCCTAAACATCCCTGCATCATGTGTCAGGCACGCTTTGTGCCTGCCACGTAGTGCAGGGATGTTTTAAATGTGTACATTTTGTATTGCGCCGTGTGCTACAGAACAAAGCACATGACACAATACAAAATATACACATCGCGACCACCTTGAAGGCGGTCCCATCGTAATGCGGGCAGCGGGACCACCGACTCCTAGTCGAGCGGTCCTACTTTCGCCACGGTGTCCGACCGACATCATAATCAGGCCCTAAGTCTCAGAACAAACCAGTTTGTAAAATCCAATTGAGGGGGGTGGAAATGTTAGTTGCTGCTGATCAATTATTTTCTTCAAGTTCTTCTAACGGAGACAAAAAGTCCATTGGTACTCGCAAAAGCAAATTTGGGTGTGTTATTGTAAAACCAACTCACTTGAATGACTTTGTTACTGTTTAGAGTAGTGTATCAAGTAGTCATTTAGGAAACGTAGCAACTTTGCACTGCTTTGTGTAGTTAATCTTAGTAAATATTTTTATTTTGTTTTTAATTTATTAGTGTGTTTTTATAGAGGTTTAAGATGTTTTGTGTTGGGCATTGCTTAAGGAGATTGTGCATGAATTGCTCTATGTACATGTTCTGAACTCTATATGGATTGTTATAATTTGAATGAACACAGCAGTTTGCTTTTGGTAGCCTCAGGTGTGGCTGCATCACTCCGGGACTACAATAAAGCTTCATTAAACCTCGGCATGAGGGTCCATTTTTACATCGACATTCCAAAAGTTTTATTTCAAGCCACTTTCAGAGCTGGCATTGTTGATGTTAATTAGGCTACGTACATGCATAATGCTCGCCTCCAGTCCTGCCATAGAATGTAAGCTCTTCTAGTTAGAGAAAGAGTGTTTTCATTTCATTAAGGGCAGACAGGTGAGAATTATATGGATCTTTGGAAAAAGATATTCCATCAAGGATGGAAACTGTTATTGATGTAAGTAAAATTATTCTTGGCTACTGCTCTTATGATCGAAATCTATTGATGAGTAATGGAAGTTGATGTTATGACATATGATTTGACATATGTGGTTTACTAAAGAGCATGGTAAAGTCAGAACCAGCTCTTGCTCGTATAGCACACTGGGGAGAAAGAAATTAGGGGCCTCCTTTTGTAGTCACAGGTCAGTCCATGGCTGATTACATCAGAGCAGTGGCGAGAGTTGTCACCTGTCCCGGAGAAAGATTGACATTTTAATCTTCAAAGACATTAGAAGAAGATGGCAGTCTGGCGGACTATTTGTCCGAGGTTAGCATGGTCTGGCTATTCTGTCTGCAGCAACAATTCCTTAGCAAGCCCATTGCTGTGAAGGAGATTGCATCTGCAATTGAGTCCATGGACGGTTCGAAGGCCCTTGGCTCGCACAGGTTCACAGGCGCATTCTATAAAACTTACAAACTTTTGCATACCCCCTGCCTGCTAGAGCTCTACGCTGAATGTCTGGAAAAGGGAGTGCTCCCCTCCACGCTCCGTGAGGCAAAATCTGTTAAAGCCTGGCATAGACCTGTCATACAGACCATTGTCTCTCCTGAATTTCAACAAAACAATTCTTGCAAAGGTATTGGCAACTAGATTATCGCTCCTTCTTGAAATCATTATCATTCTCATCAACAAATGGCGGAGAATCAACGTTTGACCCTACAACTCAGTTCCAAGTAACACTTGACTTCACACCACTCTACAGTAGCATGCCACAAGGCCAGGCTCTAGAAATAGTACACAAGTTTCTGGATAGAATAACATGTCCTTGTTGGGTCCCTACGGACTTCATATTGGAACTGCCAGATTTTGCTATGAATAAGAACTATTTTGTTTTTCAGAATGAGTTCTTCGTTCTACTGAAGGGGTAGCCATTGAAGCCTGATACACTCCTATTCTGGCTAAGTTGTTTATGGCTAGATATAAGGATCAGTGGCGGTGCGTCCATTGGGGACGTTGGGGCGTTGCCCCACTACGACGACCACAGTCACACAAAAAAAAAAAATTATAATTCCCCAATTATATTTGCAATAAATGCCAGCGCAGCGCACTAGTAGAGTGACTGTCAAGTGACAAGCGCGCGCCGCGCACTCACTCGCAGTCTGTGGGTGTGTGTGGGGGCGGGGCTGCCGCTGACGTGGGAATAGCGCAGCAGACATTCAGTGCGCATGTCACGTTTTGGGCTATTATTGTTGAATCCTGGCCCGAACATGCGCACACGTGTGTGTGCTGTAGTGCTATAGCACCATCGACTTCAGTGGCGACTGGGACCCGAGGGTGCTTCTCATAACGCAGCCCCCCGGGTCTCATTATGGGCAGGGAGTAACCCTGCTCTTAAGCCAATCCTGGCGCTGCTGGCGCAGTGGCACTGGTAATGCAGCGCCAGGATTGGCTGAGTCTTTCACCGCGCAGCGCGCAGTACAGCAGCATGGTCATCATGATGACTCATGGTGCCGCGTATGGCCAATCACACTGCGGCAATGTGAAGCCCTGCAGTAGTGATTGGCCATTCCTACGCTGTCGGCGCACCACGTCACCGCACCAGTGCGCCTGCTGCCGCACGAGTCGACACGAGATGACACGCGACACGAGGAGTCAGATCAGACTGTCAGAGAGTCACCAGTGAGTCAGGCAGTCACGAGCACGAGTCGTTGAGAGAGAGAGTGAGACAGAGAGTCAGAGCAGAGGGAGGAAGCTCAGTCAGGCAATCGTTCTCCCTCCCATTATCCATTCATCTTTCTTTCCATATAATGTAAGTTTTTATTAATGTGTGGCCAGTAACATCAGACTCAAAGTTTTGCGGGTTGCGTTTATTTAGTTTCTCCTAGAATTATCCTGCGAGGGAGGGAGGGGGCCTGGTGGAGCAGCCTTTGTGCAATTAGGGTGACATAAGTAGTGCTCCATAAAAGTGCTCAGTGGCATCGGCGTGACACGGAGCCAAGCGCCGGGAGCATCTCCCGCTACAAGATCTTAACCTTTCATGGGATAATAATTAGCAATACATTGTGGGAAGCGGGAGCAGCATTGCGGCTTACCCTAGGTGAGTCGGGGTCTCCTAGAAGCGGGGAGCGCTCCTGAGGTTCTGGGACGCGCTCGCGGTTCCGTGCCCGGTTCTGGCAGTCTTTGATTTCGCTGTTCGCTGTTCTGGGGTTTGGGCCAAACGGTTCTCTCGGTTTGCGAACCGCCTTGATTGTGATCTTGTTAAACTATAAAATAACAAAACACAGATATCTCTGGAGGTCGGAGCTATTGTGTGCGTGTCACGTGTGTCTCTGTGAACCGAGACGCTGCTGATCAGTGGTTATTTATATGAGAAATGCTCCCAGCGGCTTAGGAATTTGCACATTTTGACTCAATTGAATGCTTGAAGTGAATGTAAGTTTTTCCTGCTGTAAAACTGGAAGCACGCGCGGCTACGCAGGTTCCCCGTTCCCCCCTGGTTCCGTTAGTGACGTGTTGTGGCCCCAGGGCCCAGCTATAATGAGAAGATCGCCACTGGTAAAACTGGAGGCACGCGCCTTATCTTTTACTTTTATTGATGGAGGCGCGCGCCAGAGGGGGCCTTGAATTTGAACACAGCCTAAATGACCCCGAGCTAACATTGGGTTCCCTTGTGATCACAACTCGAAAAAACTGCAAAAAATGTGAAATTTCATTGTAAACTTCTTAAGTGACAGAAAACCCGTCTCTCGAGAGTGCCATTCATTTCTTTTCAACCGCTCACGTCTGTCAGAGGTGACACGTCTCTGTGTGTTTTTAACAGGAAAACAAGTAGCAATCGCTTGTACAAAGCTACTAAAATAATAAAATTGTACTGTACACGTACACGTGCCTCCTGTATTATGGCCCACTGTGCACAGTGTAACCTTATGAGATAGCAGATTATGTAAGCACAATTGTGTGCTAATGTTGAAGTATAAGTGAGTCAAAAGGTTGATTAAACTACAAATTTACAATTGTGTTTTTTGAATCAGATACGCACCTCTATAATGTCACTATGTTGTTTAGCATTACAAATATGGAAAAAGCTTGCTCGTTTTAATCCCTGCAGAAATAATAGAAGGAGAAATTCGTGTAGAGGAAGTTCAAAATCTACTGAGAAGAAGTTTACAGCAGAGTCATGGTAGTCTGGTCTTTTTATCACCTCTGTTGAACTGTGGGACTTTTCAGTGTATTCAGGTTAACAGCTATTCCTACTGGATTAATGGAAGAGCCGCTTATGTGCCGTTTCTGAGTCTAAGTTTGCACCGAGTCACTTTGATGTGAGTTTTGTATCTGAATGAGTGAGAGAATGAACTGTGCCATTTCTCTTGTTTAGAAGCATTACTCAGTAGTTTGAATTGAGTTGTCGTTTTAGAGGGCATCCTGCTGCCCACTACATGGCACTGGTGATCTATTGTGTGTGAGGGTGAAATGGACTATCTAATAATGTCTGTAGTATCTTTGGGTGTTGGTGTGCATGAGGAGCATATTGTGAGGATATTGTTAATGTTTTTCCAAGAGAGAGATCAGAGTTTTGTGTAATGGAAGTTTTGACTCATGGAAAGGTAGCGCAGAACTTCAGAAGGTTAATGTGCCTGCTGCAAAGAACATGTACCTGATGCAGATCACAAAATGCACATGATGTAAATAGGTCAGTGAGTCACTGCATTTGTCAGAGAGATCATTTTGTTACTTGCAGTTTGTAAGTTGTAATCCTAACATACAACAGTGAGCTATTCTTAACTGTCATCTAAGAGCTGCATGCAAACTGCAAGCAGGTAAAAATTGTAGCGTTATGTTTTCCCCCCCCCCCAGTCTTTGTTTTATCACCCTAATGTTTCAAAAATAAATTGATATATTTTTATTTTCAGCACCTGGTAAAGCCTGAAACATTAACTGAAGAACCACTACCTAATTTTTGGGCAATTTTTGGACAGAGAACAGGAGGACCCAACCTCCTTTGCTGCTCTTTCATCCCGTCTACGACCCAGCAAACAACAGTGTTAAAGGTAAGGAAACTGATGATATCTTTTTTTAGATTGGAATTAGGGCTATGTTTGTGGTCACTGGTCACTCTAGATGGTGGTTGGGGTGGGTGCACATTCTGAAGATTGTTCTCTCAGTGGATAGCATTTACTAATACTGAGCCTTAGCCCTGTGCTTTGGGCAATAACGGTTGTTAAAGGCACTATCTATTCCTTCCTTGCCTTGTTCAAGGCCCTCAAACAGTCTATTTTGCAGTGTCTTCAGCAACCACTATGGCACACAGAGGCAGCAGGCAGTAAGGCTGTATTTTTAGCAGTCCTGTTGTCCAAAGGGGAGCTTTGGAGATATATTGCGATAATGCACATGATAGATGTACTTATACTGAAATTTGATATTATTGCACCAAATCTTATACGTTGTACTTTGACTATTGACAGGCTTCTTTCATATTGGTAAGGACAGCATCGACATCCATGATGAATACGGTAGAACAATTAATTACACGGTCATTCCATGCACGGCCACTAGAAGATAAACTACATATAAAGAGATTAGGACCTGATCGGCCAGACCTACAACTACAACAAGTTACCCAGGACAGAGGAAGATTTTACACACGAACATTCTCAAACACCTGGTACACAAAAGCTGATTGGCTTACAGGGTGTCCGTCAAGAAACAAACTGTTCTGCTTCCCCTGCTTGCTGTTTAATGGTGATTTTCCTTGGACAAGAGAAGGAGCGATAG
Source organism: Triturus cristatus (assembly GCF_964204655.1). Lineage (NCBI taxonomy): Eukaryota > Metazoa > Chordata > Amphibia > Caudata > Salamandridae > Triturus > Triturus cristatus. The sequence continues at coordinate 662,671,686 of NC_140583.1, forward strand.
ACTTGAAGCATCTGTCTGAAAAAATCAAAAAGCATGCACACACAAGAAAGCATATGGAAAACGTGACAAGACTGGGAATGTTAGGAGACACACCGATTGAGCAGCACATAAACAATGCATACCGCCAAACAATACAGAAACCCAATGAAACAGTTGATCGGAATAGGCACATACTATCAAAAATAATTGATTGCATTAGTTTCTGTGGTGCTTTCGAACTGGCATTGCGAGGCCATGATGAATCAGAAGATTCCACAAATCCAGGAATATTCAAAGGTCTTGTGGATTTAATAGCAAGCATAGACAAGGAAATGGAAGCACATTTAGCAACTGCTACAGTCTTTAAGGGCACCTCTAAAACTATACAAAATGAACTCCTTGAGTGTATGCTCGAAATTAAGAGAAGCCATATTGTCCAAGAGTTGCAAAACACAGACTTTGTGGCTATTCAGGCTGATGACACCACTGATGTGGCCACACAAACACAGTCCGTATTAGTCTTTCGGTACCTGGACAATGACAATAATGTTGTGGAGAGGTTCTATGGTTTCACTCATTTAAGAGACTCTACTGCAGAAACCATTACTGCAGCTATACTGCGTCAACTGAACTTCATTTTTCCAGAGGTGCACCAAAAAAAAAAACTTATTGCACAAAGCTATGATGGTGCGTCCGTAATGAGTGGAAGCCTTGGTGGAGTACAGAAAAGAATTAGAGATGTGTACCCTTATGCTCATTACGTGCACTGTTACGCCCACCAACTTAATCTTATTATGCAGCCGGCAGTATCAAAGATCTCCGAGACACAAATTTTCTTTCAGGATGTAGGAGGCATGGCAGCATTCTTCTCACGTTCCCCAAAAAGAACGGAAGCACTTCAGGAGATTGTGGACAAAAGGGATCCTAGGGGATCCTCAACTCGTTGGAACTTTAACATACGTACAGTCCAACTAATATATCAATATAGGGAAGACCTTGTGAAATGCTTTCGTAATATAAAAGTCAATGAAACCTTTGATTTCAAAACTCAAAATGAAGCCCGTGGCTTTGCTAGAACACTAGAAGATAGAGAGTTTCAGTTCTTTCTGTTTTTATTTCAAGACATAATGTCAGCTGTCGAAAATTTATACAATCAGTTACAATCACGAGAGATCGATACTGTCTCTGTGAAAAGAAATACCGCTATGTTTGTCGCGCGCATAAGCATAGTGAGAAATGAGGTTGACAATTTAGACAGCAAACTGCCAGAGGCTTCAACTTTTGCAAACTACAGGAAAAACATCACCACTCTGGTCCGAAATGCAAAGGAGATATGTGACATTGTAATTGTGCATGCACAAGAACGTTTTGCTTTCACAAAACATTTGGTGAGTGCCGCATTATTGGAAAGTCAAAACTTTGCAAAATATGGTGAATCCTTCCCTGAGCATGCTCTGCATGAGGCTGTGGAAGCTTATCCTATGCTCAACCAAGAGGACCTCAAAAGTGAGTTGACTGTACTGTACTCAATGCCTGTGTACCGAAAGGCCAGAGATGCCAGGTCTTTGCTGGCTTTAATTCATAAACTTAATATGGAAAAGACATTTACAGAGACCGTGGCTTTACTTAAATTTGTCATAACCACTCCTATGACAACGCCTTAAAGAGGATTAAGACATTCCTAAGAAACACCATGCTTCAGGAAAGGCTGAATGCTTTGGCAATGCTCTCTATAGAGAGCAAGTTAGTTCAAAATATCTCAGATTTTAACGTTCAAGTAATTAAAAAGTTTGCTGCTCTTAAAGACAGACGTGCTGATTTTAGATACAAAAAGTAAACATATGTATGTTCAATGCTGCTAGTTTCCGACCACCTGTTTAGTTGTTTGTTAAATAAAAAACACCTGTGAGGTACTCAGAAATGCATTATATCTCAAAGTCTGTTATGAAGCTCTGTGGTTATACTGACTAAGCAGCTACCTATGTTATATGACATGATCTCTTTATTACTGTAATAACTGCACTTTCTTCATTGCTTTATTAACCTTTCTGCTTTCTCAAATTTGCTTGAAAATGCACCATTTTTCCACTCTTTTTTCAAAAAGATTTCGGGGGGAGTACCCCCCCGAACAACCCTTAGGTTGTTTGGGCTCGCTCGCTACGCGAGCTTGCTATGCTGAAGTATGACAAACATTATACGCCTCACCACTTTCAAATGTCACCGTCCGCCATTGATAAGGATAGGTACATATAGAACCTGGGCACCCCTTTCTAGGATAACATCATGATGTTGAAACGCTACATCGATGATGTTTTAATGATTTGAATGGGCAGCAAGCTGAATTTGGTTGATTGTACGGTGTAGCTTAAAGGCAGGTCCCCAGAAACAAAAATCACCATGTCACATGACAAAGAGACCATCAGTTTCCCTGACCTATCACCGAAAGTACAAGATGCTAAGATATATACCATTCTCTTTGGGAAACCTACTGAACGTAACAGGCTTCTTAGATACAACGCCCACCACCCCAGGAACCTTCGAGATAATCTGCCTTATGGGCAGTTCTTAAGGTTATGACGTAATTGCACACTCAGAACCGATTTCTTTAAGGAAGCAGATACGCCAATTACCTGACTAAAAGAAAGTGGTTATCCTAGGGATCTTCTGCATAGGGTGCGGAAGAGAGTGTGGTATTGTCCACGTGGCACATTGCTAGAGGTAAAACCTAAGGATGACTCTATGAACAAATTAGTGTGTGTTACCACATTTAATATCAGGAGCCAAGACATTAAGGTGATCATTAAGTATTGGAACTGAATTTGGCAAGACTGACAATACACTCTTTGCGTTCAAAAGAGGCAGGAATATAATGGACTTTATGGTTAATTCCTTCCTAGAAACTACACGTACACCAGACATTTGAGCTGAAGGGAGCCTTAAGGCATGTGACCTGACAATAGAAGGAAAGGAATTTAAACACCTGGGTCGCACCCGTACGTTGCAACATCATTCGAATTGCAACAGTTCGGAGGTGATTTATGCCATCAGATGCCCCTGTGATAAAATATATGTAGGGCAGACAAGATAGAAAGCCAAAGTGAGGATCCTACAACAGTGCAATAGGATCCGCTGCAAAGTACAGGGTGTCCCTTTGGTATAGCACTTCCAGAACACAGGCCATGGTGTAGAAAGTCTACAATGGGGGATACTTGAGAAGATATTCCACAATCCTAGGGGTGGGAATATCTCATCTACACTTAACATCAGGGAATATAGATGGAGACATATACTGGATGGATACATACCCTGGATACAGTGAACCAAGGTTTAAATGAATTTGCGGAGATCAACAGACAAACTGGTCTGCTTGGGTATACTTAATCCTTCACCTCACACTGATTGTTGTTAAACACAAATGTACTATGAATCCTATTTTCCATTTTCCCTGATTTGTGATATTGCTGCATACATTGCCTATGATTATCTAATGCTGTTAATAAGTCAACTGCATTGCTATGCTTATTATAAGGAAATGTCTTTATATATGTGTGACAATGTATATGTATATGCTCAGATTTTGGAGTAAATCTCATCCTATACATCTGTTATACTTATTGAACGGTATTGGATATAATGTGTTATACTTCATAACTCACATAGGGGCTGTTTACGATGTTGGTCAGAAAGGCTCCGAATGGCATTTGAATTCTCCTAAACTGTTTCAGAACCCATGTTTCCGAATGACTCAGAAACATTTCCGACTGACCGATTATGATGGAAAGGTAACTGTTTAGTCAGTCTGAATTGGTTCCGACCAGCATTCGGAGACTATTAGTTGGTTGAAGCCGAATCGTACAGCTCTATGGACCTCATTTACCACCGGCACATTACGATGTCGGATTCGGACAGTCTTCCAAATCAGCCTGTCTGACACGAAACAGCTGTCGGAATCTGACTTTGGGGGCCCATAGCAGGCCCTCCTTCACCCTGAGGCCTCTGGTTGGGGTCCGTTGGGGTACCACAAGGGACCCCCCTTTAAGATCATGCACAATGTGGCAGGCACCATGGGGTGCCTGCGACAGGGTGCAAGGTTTTCCGGAACCACCCCTTTTTTCAATGGGAGCCTGTGTTGTCGGTCGGAACACAGGCTTCCATTGAAGTCAATAAGAGACTTTCCGAGCAGTGTTCGGAACCATCGTAATCGGTTGGTAGGACCCGCTGAATACGATTCAGTCAGAACCAAATCCGAGAGGGTGTCAGTCAGAAGAGTTTCTGACTGACATCGTAATGAGGCCCTATAGTACGTGTTTATTCTGAATATACCTCGTTATCATGCAGTCTTTTTCCCCGCAGGGAATTACAACACGGTCATTACAGCGACCTCGTTGTAATTCCGCATACCATTATCCCGCAAGTTGTAACAACGATGGATGTTGGAATAGTATAATTTACTATTCCAACTCCAGTCTGTGTGGACAGTGGGGAAGGTGTTGGATTTTAAATCCAACACCTTCTCACCCCCTCCGCAAGTCATTGTTCTGACTTGCGGAGTAATGGTATGCGGAATTACAACGCGGTCGTTGTAACTACCATGTTATAATTTACTGCGGGGAAAAAGTTTTGTGGTAAACGTTGTTTACCGTTTATTCTCCTTGGTTTAACAGTTTCCTCCTTTTCACATTCTTTGTAAAACTATGAAACCTGTTAAAAGCTTTTAGTTAATTAGAAGCATGTTTTACTTCGATCTTTTTCACTCAGGTAGTGTTTACTGACCCGCTGATGACCAATATTTTCATGTGAATAACAACAATGCCAAGCTCAGTGTACTTTTGACCTCTATGAGCCGTGGATGCATAACGCAAACCGAATCCATTCACTTTTCGGTGTGTTTACCTTCTACACCTCTCTTAGAATTGTTTATGAATTTCACTAAGGGTTTTCCAACTGTCGATTGTGACCTATTTTACCAAGTTGTATGGGGCTTGTTTGTGACGATTCTCTTTAAGCATAGCACCGTCAGGAACGTGCGTGCTTACGTATTATGAGCGGCCGGCCACTGTACGTCAGCTGTCTTCTTCTGACAGTAATTCCTGGGATTTTCTGCTCTGATGTGCGCACTTACGCAGCGGCCATTGCAGATTACTTAATGATTTCATTTCCTGACAGCGTTCGTCTTAGTCGCACAAGTGAATTTCAGCATTCCCTGCTACTCTCTAGTGAAGGTAAGCCATGACTTCGGCTCGCTCGATTTTAGGATTTCCACACCGGGATTCCTTTTTTCCCCTGCGCTTTCATTTGTATATTACACACAGAGAACAAAAGATTGGATGGCTAGGATTTCTTCACCTCTACGGACAATGTAACCAGGGACAGTTTCACTCTTCACTCAGGGTGAGTTCTCTTTACGTTTTGGCTTACTCAACTAATAGAAAGGTAACATTACACAAACTTACAACTCAATATCTATCTTAGATTGTAGATACATTACTCTATCACAATGAGTTGACTCTGGAATTTTTGATTATCGTATATGTAAAGACTCCAGTGGCGGACGATGACATTTGAAAGTGGTGCGGCGTAAAATGTTTGTAAGGGGGGTTCGGGTGGGTTCTCCCCCCGAGAACATTTTGAAAAAAGAGTGGAAAAATGGTGCATTTTCAAGCAAATTTGAGAAAGCAGAAAGGTTAATAAAGCAATGAAGAAAGTGCAGTTATTACAGTAATAAAGAGATCATGTCATATAACATAGGTAGCTGCTTATTCAGTATAACCACAGAGCTTCATAACAGACTTTGAGATATAATGCATTTCTGAGTACCTCACAGGTGTTTTTTATTTAACAAACAACTAAACAGGTGGTCGGAAACTAGCAGCATTGAACATACAGATGTATACTTTTTGTATCTAAAATCAGCACGTCTGTCTTTAAGAGCAGCAAACTTTTCAATTACTTGAACATTAAAATCTGAGATATTTTGAACTAAGTTGCTCTCTATAGAGAGCATTGCCAAAGCATTTAGTCTTTCCTGAAGCATGGTGTTTCTTAGGAATGTCTTAATCCTCTTTAAGGCGGAAAAAGATCGTTCTACCTCTGCTGTTGTCATAGGAGCGGTTATGACAATTTTAAGTAAAGCCACTGTCTCTGTAAATGTCTTTTCCATATTAAGTTTATGAATTAAAGCCAGCAAAGACCTGGCATCTCTAGCCTTTCAGTACACAGGCATTGAGTACAGTACAGTCAACTCACTTTTGAGGTCCTCTTGGTTGAGCATAGGATAAGCTTCCACAGCCTCATGCAGAGCATGCTCAGGGAAGGATTCACCATATTTTGCAAAGTTTTGACTTTCCAATAATGCGGCACTCACCAAATGTTTTGTGAAAGCAAAACGTTCTTGTGCATGCACAATTACAATGTCACATATCTCCTTTGCATTTCGGACCAGAGTGGTGATGTTTTTCCTGTAGTTTGCAAAAGTTGAAGCCTCTGGCAGTTTGCTGTCTAAATTGTCAACCTCATTTCTCACTATGCTTATGCGCTCGACAAACATAGCGGTATTTCTTTTCACAGAGACAGTATCGATCTCTCGTGATTGTAACTGATTGTATAAATTTTCGACAGCTGACATTATGTCTTGAAATAAAAACAGAAAGAACTGAAACTCTCTATCTTCTAGTGTTCTAGCAAAGCCACGGGCTTCACTTTGAGTTTTGAAATCAAAGGTTTCATTGACTTCTATATTACCAAAACATTTCACCAGGTCCTCCCTATATTGATATATTAGTTGGACTGTACGTATGTTAAAGTTCCAACGAGTTGAGGATCCCCTTGGAAACCTTATGTCCACAATCTCCTGAAGTGCTTCCGTTCTTTTTGGGGAACGTGAGAAGAATGCTGCCATGCCTCCTACATCCTGAAAGAAAATTCGTGTCTCGGAGATCTTTGATACTGCCTGCTGCATAATAAGATTAAGTTGGTGGGCGTAACAGTGCACGTAATGAGCATAAGGGTACACATCTCTAATTCTTTTCTGTACTCCACCAAGGCTTCCACTCATTACGGACGCACCATCATAGCTTTGTGCAATAAGTTTTTTTTTTTGGTACACCTCTGGAAAAATGAAGTTCAGTTGACGCAGTATAGCTCCAGTAATGGTTTCTGCAGTAGAGTTTCTTAAATGAGTGAAACCATAGAACCTCTCCACAACATTATTGTCATTGTCCAGGTACCGAAAGATTAATACGGACTGTGTTTGTGTGGCCACATCAGTGGTGTCATCAGCCTGAATAGCCACAAAGTCTGTGTTTTGCAACTCTTGGACAATATGGCTTCTCATAATTTCGAGCATACACTCAAGGAGTTCATTTTGTATAGTTTTAGAGGTGCCCTTAAAGACTGTAGCAGTTGCTAAATGTGCTTCATTTCCTTGTCTATGCTTGCTATTAAATCCACAAGGTCTTTGAATATTCCTGGATTTGTGGAATCTTCTGATTCATCATGGCCTCGCAATGCCAGTTCGAAAGCACCACAGAAACGAATGCAATCAATTATTTTTGATAGTATGTGCCTATTCCGATCAACTGCTTCATTGTGCTTCTGTATTGTTTGGCGGTATGCAATGTTTATGTGCTGCTCAATCGGTGTGTCTCCCAACATTCCCAGTCTTGTCATGTTTTCCATATGCTTTCTTGTGTGTGCATGCTTTTTGATTTTTTCAGACAGATGCTTCAAGTCTATCACTCTTGTCCAAGGAAAATCACCATTAAACAGCAAGCAGGGGAAGCAGAACAGTTTGTTTCTTGACGGACACCCTGTAAGCCAATAAGCTTTTGTGTACCAGGTGTTTGAGAATGTACATGTGTAAAGTTTTCCTCTGTCCTTGGTAACTTGTTGTAGTTGTAGGTCTGGCCGATCAGGTCCTAATCTCTTTATATGTAGTTTATCTTCTAGTGGCCGTGCATGGAATGACCGTGTAATCAATTGTTCTACCGTATTCATCATGGATGTCGATGCTGTCCTTACCAATATGAAAGAAGCCTGTCAATAGTCAAAGTACAACGTATAAGATTTGGTGCAATAATATCAAATTTCAGTATAAGTACATCTATCATGTGCATTATCGCAATATATCTCCAAAGCTCCCCTTTGGACAACAGGACTGCTAAAAATACAGCCTTACTGCCTGCTGCCTCTGTGTGCCATAGTGGTTGCTGAAGACACTGCAAAAGAGACTGTTTGAGGGCCTTGAACAAGGCAAGGAAGGAATAGATAGTGCCTTTAACAACCGTTATTGCCCAAAGCACAGGGCTAAGGCTCAGTATTAGTAAATGCTATCCACTGAGAGAACAATCTTCAGAATGTGCACCCACCCCAACCACCATCTAGAGTGACCAGTGACCACAAACATAGCCCTAATTCCAATCTAAAAAAAGATATCATCAGTTTCCTTACCTTTAACACTGTTGTTTGCTGGGTCGTAGACGGGATGAAAGAGCAGCAAAGGAGGTTGGGTCCTCCTGTTCTCTGTCCAAAAATTGTCCAAAAATTGGGTAGTGGTTCTTCAGTTAATGTTTCAGGCTTTACCAGGTGCTGAAATAAAAATATAACAATTTATTTTTGAAACATTAGGGTAATCAAACAAAGACTGGGGGGGGGGGGAAACATAACGCTACAATTTTTACCTGCTTGCAGTTTGCATGCAGCTCTTAGATGACAGTTAAGAATAGATCACTGTTGTATGTTAGGATTCCAACTTACAAACTGCAAGTAACAAAATGATCTCTCTGACAAATGCAGTGACTCACTGACCTATTTACATCATGTGCATTTTGTGATCTGCATCAGGTACATGTTCTTTGCAGCAGGCACATTAACCTTCTGAAGTTCTGCGCTACCTTTCCATGAGTCAAAACTTCCATTACACAAAACTCTGATCCCTCTCTAGGAAAAACATTAACAATATCCTCACAATATGCTCCTCATGCACACCAACACCCAAAGATACTACAGACATTATTAGATAGTCCATTTCACCCTCACACACAATAGATCACCAGTGCCATGTAGTGGGCAGCAGGATGCCCTCTAAAACGACAACTCAATTCAAACTACTGAGTAATGCTTCTAAACAAGAGAAATGGCACAGTTCATTCTCTCACTCATTCAGATACAAAACTCACATCAAAGCGACTCTGTGCAAACTTAGACTCATAAACGGCATATAAGCGGCTCTTCCATTAATCCAGTAGGAATAGCTGTTAACCTGTATACACTGAAAAGTCCCACAGTTCAACAGAGGTGATAAAAAGACCAGACTACCATGACTCTGCTGTAAACTTCTTCTCAGTAGATTTTGAACTTCCTCTACACGAATTTCTCCTTCTAATATTTCTGCAGGGATTAAAACGAGCGAGCTTTTTCCATATTTGTAATGCTAAACAACATAGTGACATTATAGAGGTACGTATCTGATTCAAAAAACATAATTGCAAATTTGTAGTTTAATCAACCTTTTGACTCACTTATACTTCAACATTAGCACACAATTGTGCTTACATAATCTGCATTCTCATAAGGTTACACTGTGCACAGTGGGCCATAATACAGGAGGCACGTGTACGTGTACAGTACCATTTTATTATTTTAGTAGCTCTGTACACGGGATTGCTACTCGTTTTCCTGTTAAAAACACACAGGGACGTGTCACCTCTGTCTTCCCTGGACCGGAATCAAGCATCCTAGGACCGGTTTCTGGCTATCAGCCATCATCAGCCAGGATAGCTTGACTCCAGTGGCGTAGTGAGCACGGGTCCCACGTCTGGGAATACCCATCCCACTTAGGGCGAAAAGCGTTACAACAAACAAATGATGGACGGAATGCTGACAATGCAGGCATTCTCCCCCAGTCAAGAGATCTGGGTTAAATCCATCGTTCTTTTGCCCAGACATGGGACCCGTGCTCACTACGCCACTGGAGTCAAGCTATCCTGGCTGATGATGGCTGATAGCCAGAAACCGGTCCTAGGATGCTTGATTCCGGTCCAGGGAAGACATGGCTTGGCAGTTCGGGCTGGACTGTTCCCATGAGGCACAGGGTCAAGACTGATTTGCATATGGCCATGTCTAAACTGGGGTGGTGTAGTGGGCAAAAGAACGATGGATTTAACCCAGATCTCTTGACTGGGGGAGAATGCCTGCATTGTCAGCATTCCGTCCATCATTTGTTTGTTGTAATGCTTTTCGCCCTAAGTGGGATGGGTATTCCCAGACGTGGGACCCGTGCTCACTACGCCACTGGAGTCAAGCTATCCTGGCTGATGACGGCTGATAGCCAGAAACCGGTCCTAGGATGCTTGATTCCGGTCCAGGGAAGACATGGCTTGGCAGTTCGGGCTGAACTGTTCCCATGAGGCACAGGGTCAAGACTGATTTGCATATGGCCATGTCTAAACTGGGGTGGTGTAGTGGGCAAAAGAACGATGGATTTAACCCAGATCTCTTGACTGGGGGAGAATGCCTGCATTGTCAGCATTCCGTCCATCATTTGTTTGTTGTAACGCTTTTCGCCCTAAGTGGGATGGGTATTCCCAGACGTGGGACCCGTGCTCACTACGCCACTGGAGTCAAGCTATCCTGGCTGATGACGGCTGATAGCCAGAAACCGGTGCTAGGATGCTTGATTCCGGTCCAGGGAAGACATGGCTTGGCAGTTCGGGCTGGACTGTTCCCATGAGGCACAGGGTCAAGACTGATTTGCATATGGCCATGTCTAAACTGGGGTGGTGTAGTGGGCAAAAGAACAATGGATTTAACCCAGATCTCTTGACTGGGGGAGAATGCCTGCATTGTCAGCATTCCGTCCATCATTTGTTTGTTGTAACGCTTTTCGCCCTAAGTGGGATGGGTATTCCCAGACGTGGGACCCGTGCTCACTACGCCACTGGAGTCAAGCTATCCTGGCTGATGACGGCTGATAGCCAGAAACCGGTCCTAGGATGCTTGATTCCGGTCCAGGGAAGACATGGCTTGGCAGTTCGGGCTGGACTGTTCCCATGAGGCACAGGGTCAAGACTGATTTGCATATGGCCATGTCTAAACTGGGGTGGTGTAGTGGACAAAAGAACGATGGATTTAACCCAGATCTCTTGACTGGGGGAGAATGCCTGCATTGTCAGCATTCCGTCCATCATTTGTTTGTTGTAAAGGATTGGCTTAAGAGCAGGGTTACTCCCTGCCCATAATGTGACCCGGGGGGCTGCGTTATGAGAAGCACCCTCGGGTCCCAGTCGCCACTGAAGTCGATGGTGCTATAGCACTACAGCACACACAAGTGTTCGGGCCAGGATTCAACAATAATAGCCCAAAACGTGACATGCGCACAGAATTTCTGCTGCGCTATTCCTACGTCAGCGGCAGCCCCGCCCCCACACACACCCACAGACTGCGAGTGAGTGCGCGGCGCGCGCTTGTCACTTGACAGTCACTCTAATAGTGCGCTGCGCTGGCATTTATTGCAAATATAATTGGGGAATTATAATTTATTATTTTTGTGTGACTGTGGTCGTCGTAGTGGGGCAACGCCCCAACGCCCCCAATGGACGCACCGCCACTGAAAGACTCTATCTGGGGGGGGGCGTGGCTAGCAGCCGATGAGAATAGCCGAGTCAGCTCCCGTGTCCCCGCAAGATATCCTTCACAATCCTGAGCCATCCATGCTGCAAAATCCCTTACAATTGAGGACTAGGTAGTGTTCACCTGGCGGTGGGCTGACGGGTTGAATCGCGCCCCGGGAAGTGGGTGTACGGAGTCGATGGAGGAGACGGCGGCTCTGTAATGGCTATCTCCCGATAGCCAGTGTCACAAGCTCCCTTAATCGAGGCTCCGGCTTGACGGGCCTTCCGGACCTGGGCCGGGACTGATTGAACCGCAGACCCGACAGGCAGCAAATCGGCCTGGAAGTAAGGGCGCTCACCTGAAGCAGCGGGAAGACACATCAAACAGCGGTGGCAGGCTCCAGCTGGTGGCGGGCGGCCCAGCATTCAGCCGCCTACACCTAGAGGTGAGGCGTACTGAGGGTAGCGACAGCCCCCATCACTCGAGTCCCTGGCTGAGGGAGGCCTGCTAGGCCCGGAGAGGCCCTGATTGACTGCGAAGAGTCACGGGGGCCAAAGTGCAGCCAGACAGGACCTGACCCCATAGGGAGACATCAGCGTGTACATAGCGTTGGCAGCTGCACAGATGGGTGCCACTTCACACTGCCTCCAAAGCCGGAGACCGGATGAAACGACCGTAGGGCCTAGAGGTACCCACTTATTTCAAATAAGGTGACTGGGAGCCACATTAGGAGATAAAGTGAACTCTTCTCCTTAATGCACCTGATGGCTGACACTGCTGATTGGACACACAGCAGGGGTATCGGCTGCTTTACGGCTACAGGTGTATGAGGCGTCTCCGGATTTTGCTCACAGAACATTGATGGCCCAAAGGCCCTGGGTGGAGTGGACGGAAGAAGTATACCGGATTCACGCAAAGAGGGGCTAGAGGCTACCTACAGCAGGAATTCGCAGTGCCCCAGACCCTCATCGGAGGCGCTAACCACCTCCTACTAGATAGTGTGAACTGCCTGTGCAGGAGTAGAAGATAGCCGCATCTGAAGGGGTAAGTGCAGTGAAAGAGGCAAGCCGCCCAATACGCTACGGAGGTGACCGGCGCGGGTGGATATAGTGCTGCCACAGGACCATCGGAGTGCGAAGAGAAGATACACATAAGAACACCTCACCGCGAACTAAAGGAAACTGCAAAGAGGCGGCCCGGATGGAAACCCAACAGGCCGACGGTGGGATTACTATACCCACTGGGCAGGCGGCGGGCATTGTCCGGTGCCATACCAGACCTTCCGCTGACCCCGAAAACGTCGCATTGCACACATGGCATCTGGCAGGGGACCTAAGGCCAATGCACAAAATAAACTGGCCAAGTTTGCTTGGAATAGGGCGGGAGAAAATAGCGAATCACGCCAAATGGAAACAGAGGAGACACAGACTGGCCCTAAACAGGGGTCAGAGCCAACACTACACGACGTCATGGTGGCTATCAATGGAGTGAGGACCTCGTTGGACTCAGTAACGATGGAGGTCTCCCCCATCAGGGCGGATTTTTGCAAAATGGATGAGAGGGTAAAGGAACTAAGAATTGTTACTACGGCACTGCAATATGATACCTCCCAGCTCCAAACACAAGTGGCCGACTTGCAGAAAAAACAAATGGCACAATAGCTTGATGATTATGAAGGTCGCGCAAGACGCAACAATATATGCATTTTGGGGGTCCCGGAAAGAGCAGAAGGGCCAGCAGCAGACCTGTACATCGAGGAACTTATAGCCACACACCTACAACCTAAGACTCTGTCCAGATACTTCTCAATTGAGAGGGCACACGGAGCGCCGGGTGGTAGGCCGAAACCTGGGGCCCCCCCGCGACCCCTCATAGCCCGGGTCTTTAATTATCGAGACAGAGATATTATACTCCAGACGGCAAGGTCCAGTACCCCACTAAAGGTCGTCAACAGTGAGATTACTTTCTTTCCAGACTTCACGGCCAGGGTTCATGCCCAACGTCGAAGTTTTCAGGCGGTGAAAAAAGAGCTTCGAGATCGTGAAATAAAGTATGCAATGCTATTCCCGGCAAAGCTGAGAGTTGAATCGGACGGGAAAACATGGTTCTTTACGTCACCAGAGGAATCATGGGACTGGATGGAGGGGTGGCGTAGGGTGGGGAGCCAAAGAAGAGACCGTAATGGCAGACCCGGACAGCAGAGAGGTGACCTGACTGAGGCTGCCGGGAGCGGCTTGGCTGAGCAAGGAGAGAAGATGACAGAGCCGGAATAGACCTTGGGAAGCAGAAAGAAAACTGGTGACTCAACGATAACGCAAGTATGGGGGGGTAGGGTTAGGGCCCGTGGGACTAGCAGGCAAATGTGACAGACGGAGGGAAGGGCCGTGATCTGCTCGAGAACTGCGAGTCCACCTGAAGGGACTACACCTGGGACATGAATATACTCTGATAGTGGATGGCTAGCAACGGACACATGTAATATGAACCAGTGGAGAGGGGGACTGACTGCGCCTGCGCTTTTTCAGCTTTTCGGGGAGGGGAAGAGGCACTCTGCCTAGTTGGGGAGTGGGTAGTTTTAAATCCACGGGCAGGGGGCGGGGGGGCACAGGGTGGTGGGACATGGGGTGTTTATTTTCTTGTGGTTTGGCTGATTGGCAAAGTGTCAGTTTGAACTTGCTAGGCAAAAGGGATGAATCGAGGTTGAGAGTTACTCAGAAATGTCAGATAATGCATAACCTCTATCCGTCAGACGTAAATTGCTGCATTGTGAATTTTAACCTGGAATGCCATGGGGGGTGACAGGGACCGAACACTATCTGTACTAACCTGGAATGTCAATCGGATGGGCGATAAAATTAAGAGAGGGATAGTACAACAATATCTGAAGAGGCATTCCCCGGACATTGTACTATTGCAAGAAACGCACCTGGTTTTTCAGAAGAGCTAGGCCCTCGCTAGATGGGGGTACAAACTCCTAGTGCACGCTGACTATACTACTAGTTCGAGGGGGACTGGCATACTAGTGAAAAGACTACACCCCTTATGGTACTTAAGACCAGGGCAGACCCGGGGGGACGATTTGCAGTGGTGGAGGCCCAATGAGAGGGAAGGGCACTCAATGTCATCTCAGTATACCTACCACCAGCAATAGGTAAGACTTCGCTAGCGGACCTCGGTCACATATTGACAGATCTCCCGGCGGGCTCCCTGATAATGGGGGGTGACTACAACATGACCATGGACAACACCATTGACAGACACCCACCAAGGCCAGGGGCGAAGCCTGATGGGCTAATGGCAGAATTCACAACGGCTATGGGACTGATAGACGTGGGGCGAGCAATGCAACCAACAGAGACATCATTCACGTACTTCTCTAATGTACATAAAAGCTTATCTCGCATTGACTATTTCCGTACACACATGGATTCAGTGGGGAACTTTACACATTCTCAGGTAATGCCGAGAGGCTTTTCGAATCATTCCCCGGTTAAGGTTGATTTTACTCATTGGGAGAGACAGACGCGCACCACCATTGCCATTAGCCCGTGGCTCCTGACCATACCCAACATCAAAGAGGAACTCTGTACGCAATCAGAACAATACTTTACAGAAAATTTGGGTTCGGTCGACTCCGCACAAACTATTTGCGAAGCATACAAAGTAGTCCTGAAAGGGCAGGCTCTTTCTTTAAAAACTGGGTACATTCAGAAGAAGCATAGATTGCTGGTCCAGGTAGAGGAGGATCTCCAGGGGTTGGAATGGGAGCATGCACAAAATCCCTTGGAAGATACTTACCATAGGCTTACCCTAAAATAAGATGAGTACCGAATTAAAACAAGGGAGCATATGCTAACCAAGTATCATAGTACCCAACACAGAATATACGAATTGGGTGATAGGGCAGGAAGAACATTGGCGTGGTTGGAAAGGAGAGATCGAGAGGTGAGATGGGTGCCCAATCTGACACTGCCAGGAGGCGTGACAGTTACCCACCCTAGGGACATAGCGGAAGCATTTGCAGGTCACCTAGAAGAGATATACACCCCTTCTACCTTATACACGGCAGAAGACTCGCGCCAGCTACTTCTAGATCGCGATGTGCGGGTCCTTTCAGACTCCGATAGAGACGCCCTTGAGGCAGATCTCTCGGATGAGGAGATCAGTAAGGCCATGTGTCAGATCAAATCCGGGAAAGCGATGGGGCCAGATGGAACCCCCATTGAGTTTTTAAAGGTCATGGCCTCTCGGATAGTGCCACATTTACGGGCCATGTATGAAGAAAGCTACGAGGAGAGACGGCTGCCGGCAGACCAACGTCTGGCTACTATTGTAGTAATCCACAAGCCTGGGAAACCTGCAGACAGTTGTGGCTCATACGGGCCTATTTCGCTGATTAACGCTGAAGCTAAAATCCTAGCGAAAATCCCTGCCAATCGGCTAGTTGCAGTCATTTCCTCCCTGGTTCATCTGGACCAATCGGGATTTATGCCAGGGAGAAATACAGCCCTAAATATACGTCGTCTGCACAATGTACTGGCACGCAGGGACATCATGGAGGAGGATGCAGTGGTGTTGTCTTTGGATGCCTCTATGGCATTTGATTCGATAGAATGGCCATATTTGTTTGCAGTCCTTGAAAAGGTGGGATTGGGCCCCAAATTTATAGGTTGGGTAAAACTATTATATACCGATATACAGGGACAAGGGAGAGTAAATAACTACACGTTCCATGCGTTCATGTTGAAACGGGGAACCAGACAGAGTTGTCCTTTGTCCCCGCTGCTATTCTCCCTCATGCTGGAGCCCCTAGCAGCATGGGTGCATCGAGATGTGATGGTGAGAGGGCTACGATGGGCTGCAGATGTGGAAGATCGAATATCTTTGTATGCCGATGACATACTATTGTACCTTGCCTCCCCCTATAAGTCCATTCACGCAGTGCTTAATATATTCACAAACTTCGGGAAATACTCGGGCTATGCGATAAACTGGGATAAGTCAGTGCTATTTGTGCTCCGAGGCCAGATGCCTCGTCTTCCAGCAAACTGTACGATAGCGGTGGCAAAGGAAGGTTTCCGATACCTGGGGGTCTTCGTTACACCGTATGAGGATCTTTTCTATAACTCCAATCTGGCTCCCCCGCTGAATAGGCTATGAACGGATGTGAAACACTGGAGGTCTCTGCCTCTTTCCCTAGTGTGACGGGCTGCCCTTTTTAAAATGCTCGCCCTCCCGCACTTCCTATATATCCTGCATAGCTGTCCATATCGAGTCCCGGATTCCTATTTCAAAGCAGTGGAGTGTGAGGTCCGAACACTACTATGGGACGGTGGGGCCCCTAGGGTGGCTCTGCAGAAACTGGTACAATGGAGGCATAGCATTGCCGGACCTACAACTCTATTAGCACAGCTGGTGGCTGTTAATCACTGGTTGTATCGTCCCCCTACTGACCTGGCCTATGCCCTAGAGAGGTACCAAACAGACCACTCGGGTTATTTAGGGGCCTTGTACTCGCGGGATAGGAAAAAGGGGAAGAACTACGTTGGACCCACTTCACACACACTGGAAATATGGCACAAAGCGAACTCTCGATTGGGATGGGCAGGTGTCCTCACTAAAGCGACACTATTGTGGTATGCACAGAAGCTGGGCATGTTGTGTTACCAGCCTGGGTTTGACAAATGAGACCAAATTGGTATTTCAGTGGCAAAGGACGTGGTTAAAAAGGGTGCTATTCTTACATTTGGAGATCTCCGGACTCAATACCAACTAAATCAAGGGGAAGCATATAGGTACCTGCAAATACGACATGCACTACAAGCGGCCTTTTTGAACCTCGCAGACATACCGGAATCATCACCACTGGAAGACTGCTTGCTGGATGGGCCACTATACTCCAAATCCATATCCCTGACATATAAAAAACTCAGCAATAATCTGCCAGATACATTTAGCAAACTTACGGAGAAGTGGCAGAGAGACCTGGGTCCGATTGATGACGAAGATTGGCAATTGGCTCTTATGTCCCCTAGGGAAGCAGCCATCACACTTAGATTTAGGCTGATACAACTGAGGATTTTACACCGATCATATATGACCGGGACACTATTGGCAAAAATAGGATCTAGACCTGACGATCTTTGCTTGAGAGAATGCCAACAACAGGCCACATTCTACCATACTATCTGGAGTTGCCCAGTTATCCGTATCTTCTGGGACGAAGCCACACACCACATGCAGACAGCTTTGGGGAAGGAACTGGTCCTGACACCACAACTAGGGCTACTTAATATCTGGGCCGCAACTGACCTAACCGACATTGAACAACAGTTAGAGACACTAGGATTTACACTGGCTAAGCGGGAACTGGCGAGAGGTTGGGGAAGGGCCGCTCCGCCCTCCACTATTGTATGGGCCAAAGAATTAGACAGATGCATGGTGGCGGAGACGGAGGTGTTTGTAGCCAGGGGTTGCCCTAGAAAATTGGATAGGAAATGGTCCAAATGGAATGTGTATCGTGGAGATATCTGTGTGTCCCCAATGGTAGAATTAGAACTGCGCAGAAATGCGGGCCGAGATGGGGCCGATTGATGTATATCTGACAATGTAACATACAGAAAGTGCAATGATGTGGGTAACTTGAAAATCTGATGTTGAATAACAAGTGTATACTTGCGATTGAAATCAATAAAAACATATTTAAAAAAAAAAAAAGACTCTATCCAGCACTGGAGGAGTCTCCATGAATAATTTCTGTTTGGGGAGTTGCCTTGCGCCCCCCTTTTTATATAAATATATTTCTCTCTTGACACACCATACTTACTATAGATTACCCTTTTCCATATAGGATGTCTATATGCAATGGACTTTTCCTGAGGAAAACCCACTGTGATGTATACTGATTAACGCATAAGCCTTGGGTGGAAACGTCAACGCTTTTTTGATCAGTCCATATCCGTAGTCTTATTACCCTATATTCAAAATGAAGGGACTCAAAGGGTGGCTGCTGAACCTTCTGCACTAAAAGAACGGACCTCTATACCTATATGTAGTATATTTATGTGTTGATTAATTTTAAGTTCTTCTATTATTTCTGTATATAGCACCCATGCAATTTATGTCACATGGCTCACTAAAGTCACATATTTTATAATGTTTGTTCTGTTATTGATATATGTGACAGTCATATACAAATTAACCATTGCTCAAAAAATATAAATCATATATATACTGAGTAAGACATTTGTGTGGTGTTGTTTACTTACATTCATTGTCAGTATAATTATTAGGAATTGTTTGCGCTACACAAATGAATTTGCTGTGTTTTTTATTGATTAATCCCCTTTTTTCTGCAAAGCAATTGCATTACCCAACAGAACACATTGTAGATTATATTACAGAAGCATGTGATTGCCTATTGTGACAACAGCGCTGGGGGTTTCTGCAGCAACATCTTCTTGATTCAGAAATGGGAAGGTGGCCACATGTTGGTTCTGAATTTAAGAGATTTCAATCAGTGCATAGTGTACAAACATTTCAAAATGTAAGGCATCCATCTTTTAGCAGATCTATTGTGGAAGGGGGATTCGATGGCCCGGCTGGACCTCGTGGATGCATATCTGACCATTCCCATTTTCCCACAGCACTGGAGATTTCGTCAATTCTGATGGAGGAGCAGGTGGTTGGAATATTTGTTCCTTCCTTTCGGGCTTTCTTCGGCACCATGGTGTTTCACCAAGGGGGTGATACAATCAAAGACTCCCTCACGACCTAAATTTCTTTCATCACAATAGAACTAAATTCAGCATGGGCTCAACAACAATGTAGTCATCTCAACACGACTAACAAAATAGAATTGATTTTATCATAGTTGTTTATTTAACTTCTTTTTGACTTTGAAGATATATGTATCAAAAGATTTAATTGTTTTTTTAATCCCTTCCTGGCATTATCGCAATTGCCTCATTGCTTGCCCCCTGCTATTACGCTTGGCTAAAATTCCCTTAGGCATGTAATTTTTACATCCTGATGATGATCCCAATATTGTTTCTACAGGATCGAAACGTCGTCGACCTTATATGCATCGTAAACGCAAATGAATTGAAGTGATAATAGTGTCAGTTGCCAGCCAGTGGGGCTGGGTAGCACAGATATCTCCACCAGCAGAATGTGGTCTATCCTAGAATTATCCTTTCATATCAACTGTCTAGAGCTGTTGGCGTGGTCTTCTGCGATCTGGACCCTCTTACCCAAGAAGATATCTTGTTGCATTCTTCTCAAGATGGACAACATATCAGCAGTGAGGTACATCACCAAGTTGGGGGGCACAAGATCGTCCCTCTTAGTGGAGATAGCCAAGGACTTTTGCCACTATTGCCTGAGTCATCAGATATCAGTGATAGTGGAGTACATTCCAGGTCAGTCCAACGCTGTGATGGATTGGAACTCCAAGTACCTGATAGATTACAGGGACTGGCAGCCCCATCCTTGTCTGTTCCAATGGATACAGGCCCTCTGGGGTCCTTGCACGATATATCTGTTCATCTCCTGACTGAACTCCAGTTAGAGACTTTCTTCAGCTGGAGGCCAGGTCTGTTAGCATAAGCAAGGGTTGCTTTTTTGCAGGATTGGCCTGCGACTTTGAATTATACCTTTCCTCCATCCTTTATCATCCCCAGAGTGGCAACTCAGACCAATCCTCAACTGGCACCGGTAGTATAAGCTCAGTCTTGGTTTCTGATTATGTTGGAATTGGCGGGCTATTATCCCAGCATCCTGCCTTGGTCTCAGATGATGCTCCAGGGCCCTCATGGTGAAAAGCATGCACTGATATTGTGGGGGCAGTTGTCTATGATGGTATGGAGGCTTTCAGGCAACAATGGGAATTGCCAGAATGTGCGGACATGGCTTCAAACTTCATACTACAGGCCTAGACTCCTCCCACCAGGAAACTCCTCAGCATGGCGATGCTGGATGGGTTGGTGCCTGGAACGGCATGTAGATCCCTTGGGGGCAGAATTATGCCACATTGTAAATTTTCTGTCCTATAATGCTTAAAAGGGTTTATCTTACAGATCTGTGAATAATTTTCGATCTGCCATTTCAGCTGGTCATACACAGGTTGATGGTAATCTGGTAGGTATGCACCCAGTTGTGTGTACACTTCTTAAGGGTATGTGGTTTTCTGCATTTTGTATTTGTGCTGTCTCTTCTGTTGTATATTCTATGGTATGGAATGTTGGTATTCTCTTGGTGCTTCTATCAGGTGTAATGTAATTGGAATGTGGTTGAACAGTGGAACAGTGAATTGGAGCACCTTCATCAGTTGGTGCTGATCCTCGGGGCCTGTTAGACCTACATTCCTTTATTTAATAAAATACAAAGAAAACTACGCTTGCTGTGGACTACGTCTTTTCAATTTGGCGACAAGCATGGGATCTGGAGCTGATCTACTTAGCAAGTGTTTCTTTCTCTAAGCGACGCTTCTAAGGTACGGTTTTCTTTTTTTCTTCCGACTACGGGCCCAGGTTTTGATTTCTTTTTTTTATTACGTGGTTACTAACCTTCCACTCTCCGTACTGTTCCCTGGTGTTTTTGTTTATTCGCAGGACACCTGTTTTTGATGTTTTCCTACGTGTTCAAATCGTTGGATTTGCACGAGCGCTTGTTCATGCGCCAACGTTTTCGTTCAATCTGCCTTCGCTCAACTGCCTTACTTACATCACAAGCCTTCATTGCTGTGGACATCGAGTGTTCACCTCCTGGCTCTGACATCTGCTCTATTCCTCTTCGCTGTGTCCTTAGCCGTGGGAGATCGCTCCGGCCATTCTGCGTTTCAACGCACTGCTTCGTTCTTGCTCCTGACTGTGGGAAAATGATTCCTCTAGGCTTCTTCAAGTTTGAACGCCACGACGACAACATGCATTCTTTTTTTTTTTTTAAAACATTTTATTAACACATACAAAAACAAAAATGCACCTTTCATCATTACAGAATATTCCAACGCAGTACCTCTGGTAGCATAGTGGCCTTTCCAGACAAGCCACAAAAATCAGTATCCATACACACCCCTCCCGTGACAACCACCCCCGCCTCCCCCCGCCCGCACATCCATCCCACATCACGTCCCTCCCCAGGCCGCGAGAATGGCGCAACTTCGGTTTCAGTCACTCAGCTCGGACTCTGAGTCCGCCACCGGGGGTTCACAGATATTGCCTCTAAACGTGTTCCATTTTCCCCAAATTCGTTGCCAGCGCCTGGGGCAGCCTCTGTTCGCACACACCACCCTCTCCGCTGTCATGGCACTGTCCATGTCGCGGGCCCATCTCCCATGTGAGGGGGTTGCCTGCGCCCCCCCAGTATTGCGCAATGGACCTCTTCGCCAGCGCTAGCCAGATAGTCACCCAGGTTTGATCAGCCTGGTTAAGGTCAGTAGCATCCCACACATTCAATAAACACATTCGGGGTTCCAGTGTGACCACGTGACCGGTAACCTGTGAGATCGTCCCCATGACCTCCCCCCAGTATGCAGCTATGTTCGGGCAATCCCATAGAGTGTGGTAGAAGGTGCCCGGCAGTCCACACCCCCGTAGGCATAGCGGGCTGCAAGCCCTCCCTATTTTGTGGAGTGTAGTTCTGGTGTAGTATATCCGGTGCAGTATTTTAAGCTGCACCAGCTTTAGTTTGGACGGGATGGCCACCTCCCGGGGAGACGCTAGCGCTTCAAACCATTCTAGTTCGTCCATGGGCCCCACTGCCGCCTCCCAGTTTTGTTTGAGGAGCTCCGTGGGGTCTTTTTGATGATTCACCAGTTTACGGTAGGTCAGTGAGATAGCTTTCTTGGTGAGGTGGTCTGCGAGTAGCTGGTCCTCTGGCGGGGAGGGCTCTGGTGGTGTGGTCCCTTTGGGTATAGCTTTCTGTAGTGCATGCCTGATTTGTAAGAATTTAAAGTGCTCGGTCTGTCTCATCTGGTAGTCTGCTTGCAAAGTCTCAAACGGTATCACCCCGCCCCTCCTCCAGAGATCTCCGACCTTGGAGATGCCTCTGCGATCCCACCCCTCAAATTCTTTACGCAGATGACCTACACCTATCTTAGGGGAGATCCATAACGGTGTTTGTCTCGTGATCACCCCCTCCCATCCCAGCCTTCGCTGTGCCGTGCGCCAGATCTGTACTGTGTGCGCCGTTGGGCCCTGCAGCCTGTTCGTCCCTGACCTAACATAGAGGGCTTGGAGGACTCCGTGGAGGCCCAGCTGTGCCTTGTCCATTCTCAAAGCGGGTTCATCTTGCACTGCGTGCATCCAGTGATTAACTATGATAAGTTGGGACGCCCAATAATATAAACGGATGTTGGGCAGCGCGATCCCCCCATCGTACCAACTCCGCATGAGCTTGCAGAGCGCTATTCTATGAGGTTTACCCTCCCACAGCAGATAACCCACCTCTGCGTTGATAGATCGAAAGTAGGAGTCTGGGACTAGAGCGGGCGCATTTTGTAGCGCGTAGAGGAAGCGAGGGAGAGCCATCATTTTGAATAACGCCGCTCTCCCCAGCAAGGTCAGCGGCAGGGAGTGTCAATATTTGACATCACTTTTCAATCGCTTGAGGGAGTGGCAGCAAGTTGCGTTCCAGGAAAAGCGCTGGGTCCGACGCTATGTGAATACCTAGATATTTGAAACCATCCTCCGCCCTTGGTATTAATACTCCGTCAGGGAGTTGCGGCGGAGGCCCTTGTAAGACGTAGAGCACAGACTTCGCCCAGTTAATCGAGTAGCCCGAGAAGCGACCATAGGAATCACAGATATCTAGCAATGCAGCTATGGACCGCTTTGGTTGCGTCAGATAGACCAAGATATCATCCGCATAGAGGGAGATACGATCATCCCAGCTCTCTGTCCAGCAAAGCCCGGAGATAACTGGATCTTGCCGGATCCAGGCCGCCAAGGGCTCCAGAACCAGAGCGAAGAGTAGTGGGGAGAGAGGACACCCCTGCCTAGTGCCGCGTCCCAGCGCGAAGTCTCTCGACAGTCGGCCATTCACCGTCACCTGTGCCAGAGGGTCTGTATAGAGGAGCCGCACCCACACGCAGAACTTGGGCCCAAAACCAAAATGCACTAGTACCGCAAACAGGAAGGGCCACTCCACTCGGTCGAAAGCCATAACCGCGTCCAGCGAGAGTATAACTGCATCCTCCTGGATGTGCGGTCCACTGGCCATTATGCCGTACAACCTTCTGATGTTCATTGCCGTGTTACGCGCCGTCATAAAACCGGACTGATCGGGATGAATAAGTGTATGCAGATGCGACTGGATACGGGTCGCCAATAGCTTCGCCAGTATCTTGGCTTCCACATTCAAGAGTGAGATAGGCCTGTAGGAGGTGCACTCGGTGGGGGGCTTACCAGGTTTCAGTATTGCGACCAGCGTCGCTACCCTGACATCTTGTGGAAGCATCCCCTCCGCCAGACTGGCCTCGTACATCTGCAGCAAGTGCGGCACTGACGTGTTTGCCTCACGTTTGAACAGCTCCACTGGGATCCCATTCGGTCCCAGCGCCTTTCCCGACTGAAGGTCGCGAATAGCGAGGGCAATCTCCTCCGCCGAGAGACTCTCTTCCAGCGTAAGCGCGTCATCCGGGGCCAGTTTCGGAAGTCGGATGTCTGCAAGGAATTTTAGATTATCCTCTACAGTGGTCGTCACTGCGGAGGTATAGACCTGCTCATAGTGGGCCGCGAAGGCCGATGCTATGTCGTCCGGGTTTGTCACCTCCTCCCCTGATGGTAGGCGCAGCCGCGCCACCCAGCGGTTGGCCTTCTCTTTTTTGTCAAGCCACGCGAGCAGGCGACCCGCCTTGTCCCCCAGCTCGTATATTGTGTGTTGTGTTTTCGCCAGGCGCAATTTGGCCGCCTCCCACTGATGGTCTCTATACGCTTGTTTCGCTAGATTGAGTGTATGAGCGTTCGCCTCAGTGGGGTCTTTGGTGTGCTCTTCTTCCGCCACCCCCACCGCCACCTCCAGGGTAGCCACCTGCCGTGACGCCTCCCGCTTATGAGCTGTGATTACTGCAATGGCCTGCCCACGCAGCACTGTTTTGTAGGCCTCCCAGAGGACAATCAGCGAGGCGACCGAGTGCAAGTTTTCCGGAAAGTACTGTTTCGTAGTTTTATGCAACGTCTTTCGCACGCCAGGGACCTTAAGGTAGCCAGGCTGTATCGGGAAGGTGCGCCTCCTACCCGAGAGGCCCGAGGAATAGGTTAGCAGCATCGGGGAATGGTCGGAGATGCCCCTGGGGAGGTGCTTAACCTCCTGTATGCGGGTGATACACGTAGGAGAGGCGAGGAGGTAGTCAATACGCGAGAGACTGTTGTGCGCGCTAGCATGATGTGTGAATTGACGGTCAGTGGGATGTCGCATGCGCCAACAATCAATCAGCCCCATGGCATCCAGGAAGCCTCGCATGGGTGTAGGGGTCGCGCCAGGCCCTCTTGGGGGGTGCTTATCCCAGTTCGAATCCACTATGGCGTTAAAGTCGCCCCCCACTATTAGTTCTCCTTGGGGTAGGCCCAGTATGAACTTTCCGAGGGCTGGAAAGGCTAGTGAGTGAAGCGCAGGGGGGAGGTAAACCGTGACGAAATTAAAATTACAGCCCTCCCATTGGCCCGACAGCGCTGCAAAGCGTCCCTGGTCATCTGCCCAGGTCCCAGTCACCACCAAGGGACAGCTTTTTCGGAGGAGGATCCCCACCCCTCTGGAGCCGGAGGTGAACTCGGAGTGCGCTGCCATTTTGAACCCCCATCGATCCAGCGCCTTCACGGCCGTGCCAGCCAAATGAGTCTCCTGTAGGAGAGCCACCGATGGTGTGTGTCTCTTAATATGTTGCAGGACCAGACCCCTCTTAATCTTATTACCCAGGCCATTTACATTCCATGACATCACTGTCAGCGGGGCACCCGGACCCTGACGATCACTCACTGATACATTCGCCATTATTTCGCTGCGGTGCGCGCCGTGGGTGTGTGGTAAATATTCTTTTTACCTTGACTGAATTTCATACGGAATCTAAAATAAAGTAAAATAGCTCAGAATAACAAGAGGCAGAATCCGTGGTATAAGAGATTTTCTGAATGGGCTTTATTCCAAAATGGCCGACTCGAGTGGCGGCCTTCAGGTTCCGTCACCACGAGGGTTCAGGAAGTGAAGTACAATACTTTATTGACAAGAAGTAACTTTTATAGGTCATACATTACAATGAAACGAATGCAAAAGGCGTAACAATTGATAAGAGAAATGACATAGTGGTACGTAATCGAAACTAGGCGTAATAAGGAGCAGAAAGAAACATGATTGGCTCTGATTATCATGCATAGGTGGATCTATAAGATAATACTTAACATAGATGCGCGCGCAGCAGCATGACGTGTGATTGACGTGCAACTAGGGGGTGAAGGGGACTTGACATTTAGCTCTACATGTGGAGACGAGAAGTCTGGGGGGTCAAGTCAACCTAATCCCAAATCATATCTAACATCCTATGTTTAGAGAACTATGTTATCCACAAGAAAAGACTCTCGGACAGGAATCTATTCTATACTGACTGTGTGCGTGTACAAGCGTCTAAGTGTCTATATGAGATGCGAGGGACAGAAAACTTTCCATGGCAACAGGGCTATGAATTACTTGCAGGAGGACGGAAAGGCCGAGTCCTTTGCTTGTGAGCTAAAGGAAATGTTTACCTAAATCACTAGACAGGAATGCATCGGCTGAAGAGCAAAGTAGATAATTCGAAGGTGAAATACAGCTTCTTGGCAGGCAGGCAAAACTGGCCGAGGCAGGCACCGTTAGCTGCACAGGGAGTAGGACAAAGTTCATGGATACAGATGCGAGCTCAAGCTGAAGCTGTCAGAGACAGAGAGCAGGGAAAGGCTTTGAGGACAGAATCGGGCCTACTTGCCTGAACTGTAAAAATGGAGTAACTTAGCCATATAAAGTCGGTGGCCTTTCATACTTAGGAATCGAATATCCAGCCCATTGATGGCGGATCTGACAGAGAACATGTTGACGGTGGACGCACATATGTTTGCGTTTGGAAACTGGAACTGGAGGGATCATACATGTACTTGTGACATGCACATAGAACCGTTGGGGTCCAAGATAGGGGACATAACTGATCAGGAAAATCCATATTTCCACATTCCCTCCTTGTCCCCTACTTGCCCTTCAAGAGATATCAATCTTCATTATTCCATCGATTTGCTCATGGAGCATCATTTCTTCTTCCTTCTTCTTCCGGCATTTTGAACGAGAACCTTGATATGGAATGCATGATGTGGCACACAGACCACAAATCGCTGGTCCACATTGCAGGCATAAACAACAACTGAAGAGCATAAGAAGGCCAATACCTAGGAAGGATAGAACTCTCCATCCCCAGGCTGATATCACACTCCAAAACCACCCGGACCACGTCCAAGTGCCTGGATTCTCGTGTATCTGGCTTACAATCTTATGAAGGCGTGTTATAGCTTTATATACAGATGGCGAATTTTCTGGTATGAATATGCAGCAGCTGGATCCGATGACCCTGCAAGCTCCGCCCCTATCGGCCAGGATGACGTCAAGGACAAGACGATTCTGGAGAACAACAATTCTCATCACTGATTGTTCCTCTGTCAGATTGCCTAGGGCGGCTATAGTCTCGTTTACTACAGCTTCAAGAGTCTTGGTTAGTCTGCGTATCAGCTTACTATTTGATATTGTACCTATATAGGGAAAGATACCTTTATTGAAATCTACATACTTGTCCCATGCCGTCTCAGTATAATCGACAACTGGGAGATCTCTTCGCTCTCTATTGTGTACTAAATGAACATTTCGATGATAATCAGGGGGAGCTAGGAAAACAGGTGGCAGAAGGAATGCTATGTAACAGGTACCATCCCAATCTAGAGGCAGACGCATATATGCCGTCTGACCACATATAAAGTAAGAATGGCGAGAAGCTCTAAATGAAGATTTACCTTGATCACTATATTCTACTGTAGTAATGCATTGGCTGTGGCCCATATGTATGGAACCAACTTTTCTTACACATAATTCACCCTTAACTGGAAATACTGACATAGTGGGCAGAATTAGTTCAACTTCGGATTTGACATTCAGAATCATAAGATTAGGTGTAAAATTACCTAATTTATACACTTCATTTTCTAGATCAGTTCCTGTTCTACTGGGGTGACCCTCCTTATTAGGATGACAGACTTTGAATAAAACTAGATTCAGATTTCCCCATATCCAATGTTGTTGATAAACTGCTGTGTCTGGGTCTATGGAATTTAGTAAACTAAACCATGCTCCACAGGAGCCATTGTGTGTGAACGGATGTGGAAAGAAAGGCAGAACTCCTTTGTTATTCTGATAGGGAGGGAGTCGGCCACACACCCAACAATTGGTGGCATTACTAGTCTGATGGGAATGATGTAACATACTAATGAAGGTGTTATTGCGCAGCGCAAGTCTATAAGATAATTCATGTGGCGGTAGGTCACTAAAAGAATGTTCAGCAGCAACATTATAAACATGTCTAGAAATAGGATGATATATGTGCAAAATCACACTCGTAATAATTATTAAAACACTCAATAAAAACAGAATTAATAATGTCCTCATACAGTAGCTACGCAGTGATTTACAATACGCCTGTCGTTTCAACATTTCTCCGGTATTTTCTCTACTCAGGTCCAAGGGATACATGTCAGAGACAATTCAACCGCTTCACCTTGGAGAGGACTTAAACAATCAAATTGCTCGACTGTTTGGGCCTAAGCTTTAATTTATAGCACTGAGAGTCATTCTTTTCAACAAAAGGAAGTTTTGAATCAGTCTGTGAGGGAGTGCAGGGCACAGTGTCTATATCCGAGGATAGTCCATGAAATTTCCTTATGTGGCTGGAATGTATCCATCCCTTGCGGCCCTCAACTTTCACGGCTGTTCTTGTGGTCAGCAGGACTAGCTTCGGTGCTTTCCACCTGGGCTCCAACTGGGTCTTCCGATCAAAATTTCTCACAAGCACCAGATCTCCCGGAGCAACGTCATGGGGTTTCACCTCAGTGTTGTCAGGAAAAGCTGCAGCTACCTGTGAACGACAAGATTGTAGTGCAGACATCAAGGAAGCCAAGTAATCTGTCAGCATATTACAATTAACATCAGTTATTTTACGTGGTATTGGCGTCCCCCACATATTTGGTGGTCTTCCGAAGATCACCTCATACGGGGATAGCCCTGTTCGAGAGTGTGCTACCATTCTTATGTAAAATAGTGCAACTGGTAAGGCTACTATCCAGTCAACACCTTTCTCCTTACATATTTTAGACAATCTGATTTTCAAAATTTGATTATGTCGTTCCACGAGACCTGCTGCCTCGGGGTGTCGGACACAGTGGAATTTCCACTGATATCCCAACAAAAGTGAGACATGTTTCATTAATTCGGATGAGAAAGGCTGGCCGTTATCTGAATATACAACACGTGGTAAACCGTACCGTGGGAAGAATTCTCGAACTAACTGTTTGGCAGTAGTCGGGCCGTGTAATCTGATACTGGGTACGCCTCAGTCCATCGGGAGAGAGCGCAGACAACTACAAGAACATATTTGAATCCTCGACATCGTTCCATCTGGATATAATCCATTTGGAGCACTTCAAAAGGATGATTAGGAGTCTGGAATCCACCCTGTTCTACGGGAACACTTTTTCCTGGGTTGAACTGACAACATATCATACAGGTACGGACTTTTTGTTTAGCTGCTGCTCGTAAATGTTTGTTGAACCAAATGTGTTGAATGCTATCTAGCATAGCTTTCTCTCCTAAATGCGCTGGGCTGTGAATTGTAGCTATAATGGCTTGGACCATGGAGTCAGGAAGAAACCATACAGATTTCTCCTTCGTCATCCATCCCTGATCTGTCTGGATCCCTCCTAGTTCAGTCCATTTCTTTAATTCTTCTGCAGTAGCATGTGTCTGTATGTCAATTACGTCAAGTGCGGGATCCTTAATTGTCATACACTGTGTTGGTGTCTGAACTATTGGCTTTGTCATGTCTAATGTGCGACTCTGAGCAGTCTGTTTAGCTGTTCTGTCAGCTAAATCATTGCCTTGAGAAATGATATCAGTAACCTTCGTGTGTGCTTTACATTTCATAATCGATATGGCAGTTGGTAGATGTATTGCGTCTAACAAGGCATGAATGAGGGTTCCGTGCTGAATGTGGGCACCATGGGAGGTTAAATAACCTCTCTCTCGCCACAGCACGCCGAAGTCGTGTACAACTCCGAATGCATAACGTGAGTCAGTGTATACATTAACTTTCTTATTTGTGGCTTGAATACAGGCTTGTGTTAGAGCAATAAGTTCTGCTGCTTGGGCTGACAAAGTATCTATACAATTTGTCTCAATAACTTCAGTGTCTGTTGTGACTGCATACGCGGCCACTAAGTCTCCTGTACTTGCTCTCATGCACGATCCGTCTACATACAACGTCAGGTCTGGATCTAACAATGGAACGTCTGTCAAGTCTTGTCTAGGTTTCGTCTTTATTTCAATAATTTCAACACAATCATGAGCTAGTGGGTCTGTTCCAATTACAGGTAATAGCGTAGCAGGATTCAATGTATTACACCGTCGGATCTCTATGTGTGGCTGAAACAATGTCAGTTCATAACCGGTAAGTCTTGCTATGGTCAAGTGTTGTGTTTGTGTTCGGTTCACAAGAACTTCTACTGCATGTGGTACTTGTACTGTCAATGGATGTCCTAACACTATGGCATCGCTTTGTCTGATTGCTAAAGCTGTTGCTGCCACTGATTTCAGGCATGCAGGCAAAGCCTGAGCTACGGGATCTAATGTACTGGAAAAATAAGCACATGGCTTGCGTGATCCTGCTTGATCCTGAGTGAGTACTGACAAAGCAGTACCTTCGCGTTCTGTAACAAAGAGTGTAAAATGTTTGCTATAACATGGTGTTGCTAAAACAGGTGCTTGGCATAAAGCTTCCTTTAGGCTTTCAAAAGCTTGTGTATGTTCCTGAGTCCAAGGGAGAACAGTCGATGTGGCTGCCTCCTGTGTGGTTAACTGAATGAGTGGTTTTGCTAGAAATGCGTACTGAGGGATCCACTGCCTACAATATGAAGTGAGGCCTATGAAAGCCCGCACCTCCTTTTGTGTCTGGGGTATTGACATGTTAGCAATTAACTGGATGCGATCTGGTGTAAGCTGCCTTCCCTCCTTGGACAGCGAGTGACCAAGATAAATAACTCGCTGGACACAGAATTGCAGCTTAGAAGGAGACACCTTGTGCCCCTTGTCGGCTAGAAAATGTAAAACTGTCAGAGAAGCCTTTTCACATTCAGGTTCGCTTCTCGCGGTGATCAGCAGATCATCGACATATTGAAGCAGTGCAGTGTTGACTGGCATGTGGATACTGTCAAGTTCTCGTTTCAGTGCTTGGCTGTAGATGCTGGGGCTTTCTGTGAATCCTTGGGGAGCGCGTGAGAATTTAAAGCTGCGCCCATTTAAACTGAATCCGAACAAATATTGGCTTTCCGGATCTATTGGGACGCTGAAAAAGGCATTCTTGAGATCAATTACAGTAAAGAATGTTGCTTCGGAATCAATTGCTGTCAATAATGATGATATATCGGGGACCACAGGAAATTGTGGCACAATGCACTTGTTTAGTTCACGCAAATCAATAACCAATCGGTATACTGGCGGAGCAGTAGGGTCAGTTCGTTTAAGAATCGGAATTATCGGCGAATTACATACATTGGAGTCTGTTTCTACAACTACTCCTTGGGCAATTAACTCATCAATGATTTTCAGCAAAGCCACTACAGCATCTTGCGGTAACTTGTATTGTCGCATTCGTGGTAATACCACTCCTGCCTTGAGTGTGACTCGGTATGGTGTAATGTTCATACAACCAACATCAGTAGGGCCTTGTGCCCATAGATGTGCTGGTAAAGTCTGTAGTCGGAGATCCATGTCTCTAGACACATAGTGACCTTTAAAATCACGTAAAAACAACCTTACTCCTTCCGGAGAACAACATATTATGGCTCCTAGGGCTTTCAGAGTTTTAATTCCTAACAGATTTTCTGGGCATGATTTAGTAAGCAATAAATCTGTAGTTCGTGTCAAAGGTCCTATCGTAAGTGGAAGAGGCTGCGATACTTCATTAACAATAGGTTTTCCTGAAAAACCAAGGGAAACATTTTGAGAGCCTGAGAGGGGTGCCCCTGGAACTTCACTACGTTTTATAGTTGTTCGACTTGCCCCTGTATCGAGTAAGAATTTTCTATCTTGACCTAATAATTCACTATGTACATAAGGTCCTTCTTGATCTACAGGAATCTCGATAAGCGGTAAGTCAACTTCCCTCTCTAGGCTGGTTCATGCGTAACGCTGATACTCAGGATATTCATACTGTGCAGTCTGATACATTTGTTGTGTTGTGGTTTGTGTGGCAGTAACAGGCAACGGTGGTGCAGCTGGCACAAACTGTATTGGCTGTTGTGCGGCTGGCATGGCCTGGGAATGCGGCATAGCTCCTTGTACATTCTGATCTTGTCTGAGTGGCCGTGATCTTTCTTGTGTTTTACCTATGGCGATATTATGTTTTAAAACTGGACAATCGTGTACGTAATGACCTGGCTTTTTGCAATAATTGCATGTCCCTTTTACCGGTCCTGCTGAATCGGACTGTGTCATACCCTTTTTATGTCCTTCAGCCGGTACTGTCTGAGACACTAGCATTTTCATTTTTGTATCTTTCATACGTCTTTGTTCGTGTTCTTGTTCATCTCTAATTCTATTGTGATGATACTGTAACATTTGTAGCATTTGTGACGGAGTGTTACTTTGCCAGGTACTCTCGAATTTCAATATTCTATTCTTTACTGGAGGTAAAGCATTTTCTACTAATTTTGTCACAAATAAGTGTGGATACGACTCACTACTTGTTTTTATACCACTATTTATTCCAAAACATTTTTCAAATCGGGCATAATAATCACTTGTGTCTTCATCATGCTTTTGTTTACAGGCCGTGATTGCACCCCAATCTTCCTTTTTCGTAGTTAATAAACGTGGCAGTACTTGTACTAGTAAACCTGGTAATGCTTTGACTTTATCCCCGAGCCCTGAACCTGCAGTTCGGTCCTTTTCTTCCGTTTCTAATGCTGTCCAATCTATTTTTTGGTCGCCCACTTCCCACTCTTTTTCTTTCAGTTTTTCATAAATGCCAGCAGGTAATAGCACCTTTAATATCGTCATAATATCAGGATAGGTATACTCTCCCATCAGTAACATGTCCTTAATTTCTCGGTGGAAACCCGCTGGGTCTTTGTCATGACTTGGTACTACTTTCTTCATTTCTAACAATTCAATTTTTGATATGGGTGTGTATACAAATACACGGTGAAACTGATTGTCCTCGCCTTTTATTGGGTGCACTTCTCGTAAGGGATTTTGTCTATCTATACAATACGGCGTTCTTTCTCTGCGGGGCAGCGGGAAAGAATCCGGACTTACAAAAAGGGCATACTGTTTACGTGACACTAATATTTCCTTAATTAACTTGTTACTAGAACCTCTCCATCTGTTCGTGAGTAGTTCCGTTAATATATCAGGTAAAGGACCAGGGTCAGCATGTTGGCTCTTATATAGTATAAGGAGTTGCTGAATCATATAGATTCCAGCTAAACGTTGTTCATCTGCACTGAGGTAAAAAAACGTGTGTGCTACGGTCTCATCACCGTATTTTTCAGGACTGTCAATCCAGTGAACGGCTGATCTGGCTAATTCTTGCTCATCCATGGAATCGAGGAGATGGTAACCCCTTCGTTCTCGTAGTATTTTATCTGCGGCTTGAAACAAATGTTCAGGAGACTTCAGATTTATTACAGGCATCGGATACGTTCTGCTATTATTTGGACATACAGAGTGTATGGGATCGGAAAAGCATCTAGTATTATCACAGGATCTTCCTCTGCCTACGTATGCTATGGTTTCTGACTGTCTTGTGGAATTCCCTGATTCGGATACTTCATCTTGCTCGAACTCGTCTGTTTCCAATCTTTCTTCGTGAATACGTTCTATTTCTCTACGGATTTTTCGGCACATGGCTATTATACAGTTTTTCTTATCGTGTCTCCCTTCTGATATATTCTGGCTCCATCTTGTAAGAATAAGCATTGTATTCGGGTCTACCCCCGGACGGTCTTGATTTCTGATCACACAGTTTATGAGGAAACGTAACAGTTCCCCCTGTATCTCTACTTTCTGGAATTCCATAGCTCTGTTAATACATTCTGGGTCTCGCCCTGTTTGGACAAAATGATATATTTTATCTAGATGCGTAATCATTCCTGGTAACCTCGCTAAATACTCTGCGGCTCGTCTGATACGTAATGATGCCAGGACCATTTCGTCCTCTTTACCGACCACCGGGTCATATCTACAATCTATAAGGAGTTCCTTAAGCGTACGTTCACTTACGAATTTGGGTGTACGTGAATGCGCTGATTCTTGAAAAACAAGTTTATTTATTCTAGGTGGCGTAAAAGTATTGCTTGCACCTCCCGTGGCCCCTTCAGGGGCGTCGGGTGTGAATGGATTCGTCGAACGTGATACAGCAACTATAGGTGTCGATACCACTGTAGAATCGATTGCGGGGACAGATGCGGAAACAGATGTGCTTGCCGGAGCTCGTGTCGGGACTTGCTGTTGCACGGGGACAGATACCTGATCCTGACGTTGAACCCCTCCGCCAGACGGTCTATGTGGTGTAGGGTTAGCATACTCGGGAGCTGCGTCATCTAGATATGAGGAAAGAAAAACATCTTCTGCGGTTCGGGGATGCCCTTTTGGATGTACCTTAATTGGAAATAATGGGGGTGGCAAGTCTTTTGGTATCTCTGGAACAGCCTTAGGTAGTCCTTCGGCTAGGAGGGGATACATACCACTCATAAGAGCGTTTCTTTGTCTATCTATTTGTTCTGATTTCACTCGGATACCTTCCTCAATTAATATATTTTCTTGAACCTCCTTTGAACTCTCTTTACTCCTCTCTTCTTGTCTACGTGCTTTTTCTGTACGTCTATGAGATTCTTTACGCCATAACTCAACAGCGTCTTTCTGTGACTGTCTGACTTTTCTTTTCCATAACTCTTCCTCCACTTTCATGATGCACTCTGCATCCCAGGTTCCCGCTGCGGGCCACCTTTGACTTTCCGGCAATCCCTTGGTATAATCTACCCATAGATCAAGAAACAATATGGCATCTAAGCCATGTTTGTGATACATAAAATGCCCTGGAGTGTCCCTAGGAGGAATAGGAACTGCTTCTTCAAGCACCCCTTTTCTGGTAGTAATCTGTCTTAACTTCGAGAAGAGCGGCATCTTGACAACTGATCTGATACTTACTCTTGAATTCACTTAATACGACAAACACAATAATGAACGG
The DNA here is from genome assembly GCF_964204655.1 of Triturus cristatus. Lineage (NCBI taxonomy): Eukaryota > Metazoa > Chordata > Amphibia > Caudata > Salamandridae > Triturus > Triturus cristatus. Next base: position 662,706,796 of record NC_140583.1, read on the forward strand.
TGAACAATGAACAATCATTCATACCACAATATGCAAGACATTTGAACACTTTAAACATTAAACATTAAACATTTAAAAATGACCGACAATGATGACAGTCTGCATAACTAATCACCAAGCTGAATTCTTGATAATAACTGAATACTTCGGAATACTTGATATACTGCTAAACAGTACATATACACTGCTAAACAGTGCAGACCGGATTTGTGTACCCAAATCCGTCTTGACCGGCACAACCTATGTGCTGTCAACACGCCTCCCCGGCGATGGTACTCACCGAGTAGCTCCTTGAAACGGAAGGCCTCAGAGAATGAACGGGACTCGATGACTGCGGACAGCGGACCCTCTGGACATCGGGATTTCGAAAACCTGGTGGGCCTCTGTATACCTCGGATCTTGCTCTCTCAGCTAGGCTCTGGTCGGGATACTTCGCACTTCTCACCGCCTCGTCTGGGTTGATCGCAGCCTCAGTCGCCCCCGTTTGACCGGAGGGAGCTTACAGGAAATCCTGCTGGTACGCGTTTATGGTCCGTCCAGCTGTGGCAGGAGACCGGGCCTGCAACGCACCGCCGGCGCGTGAGATGAGAAAGTGTCCCTATTCGGGCGCCATTATGTGGTAAATATTCTTTTTACCTTGACTGAATTTCATACGGAATCTAAAATAAAGTAAAATAGCTCAGAATAACAAGAGGCAGAATCCGTGGTATAAGAGATTTTCTGAATGGGCTTTATTCCAAAATGGCCGACTCGAGTGGCGGCCTTCAGGTTCCGTCACCACGAGGGTTCAGGAAGTGAAGTACAATACTTTATTGACAAGAAGTAACTTTTATAGGTCATACATTACAATGAAACGAATGCAAAAGGCGTAACAATTGATAAGAGAAATGACATAGTGGTACGTAATCGAAACTAGGCGTAATAAGGAGCAGAAAGAAACATGATTGGCTCTGATTATCATGCATAGGTGGATCTATAAGATAATACTTAACATAGATGCGCGCGCAGCAGCATGACGTGTGATTGACGTGCAACTAGGGGGTGAAGGGGACTTGACATTTAGCTCTACATGTGGAGACGAGAAGTCTGGGGGGTCAAGTCAACCTAATCCCAAATCATATCTAACATCCTATGTTTAGAGAACTATGTTATCCACAAGAAAAGACTCTCGGACAGGAATCTATTCTATACTGACTGTGTGCGTGTACAAGCGTCTAAGTGTCTATATGAGATGCGAGGGACAGAAAACTTTCCATGGCAACAGGGCTATGAATTACTTGCAGGAGGACGGAAAGGCCGAGTCCTTTGCTTGTGAGCTAAAGGAAATGTTTACCTAAATCACTAGACAGGAATGCATCGGCTGAAGAGCAAAGTAGATAATTCGAAGGTGAAATACAGCTTCTTGGCAGGCAGGCAAAACTGGCCGAGGCAGGCACCGTTAGCTGCACAGGGAGTAGGACAAAGTTCATGGATACAGATGCGAGCTCAAGCTGAAGCTGTCAGAGACAGAGAGCAGGGAAAGGCTTTGAGGACAGAATCGGGCCTACTTGCCTGAACTGTAAAAATGGAGTAACTTAGCCATATAAAGTCGGTGGCCTTTCATACTTAGGAATCGAATATCCAGCCCATTGATGGCGGATCTGACAGAGAACATGTTGACGGTGGACGCACATATGTTTGCGTTTGGAAACTGGAACTGGAGGGATCATACATGTACTTGTGACATGCACATAGAACCGTTGGGGTCCAAGATAGGGGACATAACTGATCAGGAAAATCCATATTTCCACAGGTGTGTGCAAATATGTGGCAGGAGTAAACCCTGTGGTGGACTCTGGATCATCAATACCTTGGTGGTACGCAATCGGGCTGCGAGTGGGTGTACCCTCTCTCCAAACCTCAGGTGCATAAGAAAAAACATCAAAGCAGGGAACAATACAACAGCCCCGCAAACCAGCAAAACAGAACCCCCCCAATCACCACCCCCCTCCCTTCTTCCCTTGCTTCAGTAAGGCTGCATTCTGCCTCCATTCATTTTAAACTGTTTTCGTTTTGGCACATACATTGCTTACTTGTGGGAATAGCACGGGGAGAAATTGATGTTTGTGTTTTAAAAACTGTGAGAATTTTGTTTACGCTGCTCATACGAGGGAATTGTTAGGGGGGAGAATTTTTAGATTTCTATGCTTATAACGGCGGGAATTTTGTCCTACTTACTGTAGAACTTGCCTTCCGATCGTGCCTTGGTCACGGGGCATTCGCCTGGGACACGCTCGTCTGGTATTCTTAGCGGCCATCTTGAGTGCGACGCGCGTTTTTCGCGGTCAGCACTCTAGATGTTGCACGCTGTTCCCTCGGCCCAGCCATGCCCTTTAAGTGGACGGCCTGACAGGAAGCGCAGCGGACGAGCGCAGCGGGCGCGCCGACAGTGCGCTAAGGCGCGCTAAAGGCAAGCCCGTCTGCGCCCGTCAGCGCACTGTCAGGGCACAGGGCATGTCACTCTGCTCGTTCATCTTCTGAGGCGTCCTGTCCCCTGAGTTACGCGGCCGATATGCTAAAATCCTTTCAGCCCCCCCGCTGCTCTGAGGAAAATATCTGCTCCAATCTCCCCTCCTTCGATTATGTCTGCGGCGGATGCGCGTTTCACTTTACCACGGAACGCGTTTTAATGGACTCAGGTGCTGCTCCTTTCAGCCCCGGTTCCATTAGCGCCTGCCTCATCAATGCCAGATCCGTGAAGAAGCACCATTTGGATGTGTTTGACCTGATCATTGATAATAATCTGGATATCCTGTTTGTCACTGAGACTTGGCTTGATGCCTCATCAAATCCTCTAGTTAATATGGCTACTCCTACAGGATTTAAAGTCCATCGATTGGATCGTGGTTTAGGCAGAGGTGGCGGTGTGGCCATCTGGTATAGGGAAAATTGGACCTTCCGAAGTGAAATTTCCACTCTTTGGGGTAACTGCGAGGCATTGCACTTCAGCTTGCAACTCTCAGCCCACTTCACCCTTGGCGGCTCTTTAATTTACCGACCCCCTGGCTCAGCTGCGAACTTCTTAGCTCTTTGCAGTGAGGCGTTAGCTGAGCGTGCTTTGAGATTTTCAAAATACATTTTTCTTGGGGATGTCAATATCCACCTCGATTGCAGTAAAGAGGTGGATTCAGCTGCTTTTCTTGATTCTTTACATCTCGCTAACTTATCCCAAATGGTCGTATTCCCTACTCACCAGGGCGGTCACACACTTGATATGATCTGTACTAACTTCCCTATTTCTGTTCTTAAGCCGCATCCTGTGTCATGGTCAGATCATTTTCCCATCTTTTTCACCTGGGCACTACATGAAGCTGGGAGACTAACCAGCTGTTACCGGCCGCCTCTTTCATTGAAGATGGCTTCCACCCAGCTTAGCCTCACTCTTGCTGCGTCTCGACCCACTTTCGGCTCAGCTCTAGAGGCCAATCTCATTCAATTCAATGAGTGGATCACAGGTGCTGTTACCTCAGTCTCGGCGGCTGGCCAACCCAGGCTGAGAAGAGAGTCCCCCTCTAAGCCTTGGTTCACCCCTTTGTTACGGAGTCTTAAACACAACTGCAAAGTTGCAGAAAGGACCTGGCGTGCCCGTGGCTATCTGCTCCACGACAAATTGCTTCTCAGATCTGAGCAAAAACATTATTACAGAGCAATTGGGGAGGCCAAGGGCTTGTACTTTGCTACGCGCATTGAACGAGCCAATAACAACGCCAAGGAGATTTTCGCCATAGTGCAGTCCTTCCTTGCCCCGAGTGCTCAGGTAGCTGTAGCTCCAACAACGGACTCCTGGTGTAACACCCTGGCTTCCTTCTTCAAGGATAAGATCATTAGTATCCAGGAGACATTTCGGCCTCTGATGAAGTCGCCCAGCACTGAGCTGGTTTCCACCTTGCCTAAGATCTCTCCACTTTCCCGCCTTTCTGATTTTTGTCCCATTGAGTTAGTTGACTCTCTTAAAATCCTTAAAGCCCTCAAGTCTGGCTCTCCGCACGATCCTTGTGCCGCCCGATTACTTTCCGACCTGGCAGATACCATCAGCCCCGAGGTCAACCATTTGGTCAACCAATCACTTAGGGAAGCTTCTGTTCCCTTGGCTTGGAAACATGCTCTAATTCTGCCACTTCTCAAAAAACCCTCCCTTGACCCTCTGCTCCCAGAGAACTATCGGCCTATTTCACTCTTGCCTAGTTTGGCCAAAGTGTGTGAGAAGGCAGTCACATTTCAACTGACCAACCATGTTGAGGCGGCTGGCGTGCTTCATTCGGCGCAGTCTGGATTCCGGGCCTCCTACAGCACCGAATCCGCTCTGCTGGAGGTCTCGGAGTCGATTCGTGAGTGTCTGGACGCCGGCGGGAGAGCAGCACTTATACTGCTGGATCTCTCTGCGGCGTTCGACACGGTGCCCCACGCCAAGCTCCTCGACCGCCTCCTGGACATTGGAGTGTCTGGGAATGCGTTGCTCTGGATCAGGTCTTTCCTGGAGGGCAGGCTTCAGCAGGTCTGGCTCCCTCCGTGCACTTCGGTTCCCCTGAATGTCAACACGGGGGTCCCTCAGGGGTCGTCACTTAGCCCTCTGCTTTTTAATATCTATGTGACTCCACTGGTTTTTCTGGCGGAGTCTCTGGGGGCTAAAGTGATGGCCTACGCTGACGATACCCAGCTGCTGTTTACCTGGAGCAAAGCAGATAACTCGGTGGTTAAACCTCACCAGTGTCTGTCCTCGGTATTTCAGTGGCTGGCTAATGCACAGCTAAAATGCAACGAGGCTAAGTCAGAAGTCCTGCTGTTCGGCTCCTTCCCCCCTGACTTTAGAACTAGACTTTGGCCCGTGGGCTTTCCATGCCCCCCAGCGATCATTGGAGCCGTTAAAAACCTCGGCGTTTGGTTTGATGACAACCTGAACTTCGCCTCACATATAAAAAAACTTACCGGAACATGTTTTGGGCTTCTGCGGAGCCTGAGGAAGTTTCTTCCCTTGCTTCCTGACAGGGCTAGAGAAACGGTGGTGCGTGCTTAGCTCTTATCCCGTTTAGATTATGCCAATGCCCTTCTGGTAGGAAGCCCTGGTTACCTTGTATCGAAACTAAAGGTGGTCCAGAATTCTGCAGCCAGACTTCTGGGCGGACTCTCCTCACGGCAAAGTGCCCGGGACCAACTGCGGGCACTCCACTGGCTTCCCGTTCAGTCTCGCCTTAACTTCAAAATGCTGTCTATTGTACAAAAAGCCCTCTATGGTTTCGGCCCCAAGTATCTTCAGGCCAGATTCTCCTTTTACATTCCTAGGAGACAGTTGAGGTCTGCTTCTTTGCTGCTTATGCAGACCCCTAAATTTGAGCGGGCCCGCTTGGGGGGCAACTCCTTCGCCCGTAGAGCTTGCCTGGCCTGGAACGCTCTTCCCCTGTCTTTGAGGGCCATTCGTGATCCTCTCTTGTTCAGGAAATCCCTGAAGACCTTGCTGTTTTGATGAATGTCCTGGGATGGTTGCCTTTTCTGCTGTCAGCGCCGGGACACTCCTGAGTATCTGTGCGCTCAATAAATTCAAATAACAACATAACATAGACGGATCCCCAAGTACCCGTCTCCCCAACCGAGCAGAGTGCTTTCTGTAAAACTGAACCCCGAACAAAACACACCAATATTTTTTTCCCTCTCCCCCACCCATCTCCCTACCTCCCCGCTCCTCCAAACCAAACTTTCTCTGACATGTAGTGGTCCCTCTGGTACGATACATAGCATAGCCAACAGTTGTTGCAATAAAGACCCCAACCACTGCATCTGTAATTGCATGTTCATCATCATTCGGCTACCCCAAAAAAACCAGAACAAACCATACAAAACCCAAAATGAAAAACATTCCCCCTCTCCCACCCCCCTCCCTCCGTCCCTGCCAGACGGACCCCCAACTATCCGCCACCCCAACTTAGCAGAGTGCTTTACTCCCATTAACAGTACTTGCGTGTGGGGGAAAAGAAGTCCGTGGAGCACCGCCGCTCATCCCCTCCTCAAATAAAGATTGACAACAAGAGCGTGCCACAGCCCCTCCTTCCGTCTCGGCGTTGTAGTTCTGTACCCGCCACAGTCAAGTGGGAGGATCATGCTGAAGACATTTGAGCCCCTGTAATGTTTACCTCCTCCATCTTGATGAAGCCATACAACGTCTTTGTGGAGGTGCTACCCAAATAGGCCATAAGACCTGGTTTAATTCCTCGGTCTTAGTCTGTAGTGAATGGCCGACCCCCCGCTCTCCTACTTGGTCCTGGGTGTCACCATCTTCCCTGCGTTGCTGCTGCCGCCTCTCCGTGCCTCCGGGTCCTGTCACACGCCGCCACCCCTCGAGCCACTCATGGGCCTCCTCTGGGCTTTCAAAAAAACAGGTTTTTCCATCCGCCACTACACGCAGTTTTGCCGGGAATAACATAGAGTAGGACAGTTCCCTGCGTCTGAGTTCTTTCTTTATGTCAAAAAAGCTCCTGCGACGCTTGGTTACCGCTGCCGTGTAGTCCGGGAAGAATGACACCACCGAGTTCTGGATCCGCAGCGTCGGGGCCACCCTCGCTGTCTGCAGTATAGCATCCCGATCCCGGAAGTTGAAAATGCGAGCTAGGACTGGTCTAGGGGGAGCCCCTGGCTTGGGTCTACCCCCGGGACTCTATGCGCCCTCTCCACAGAGAAGAAAGTCGAAAGTCCTCTGGGTTGGAGTTTGCGTTTTATGAGATCTTCAATGTATAAATCCATAGCTGGACTCCCTTCATTTTCGGGAATGCCTACGATACGGACGTTATTGCGCCGAGAGCGCCCTTCCTGGTCGTCCAGTTTTTCCATCATAAGCTTATTTTCTGCTTCCAACTGACCCACCCTTCGAAGCAGTGCGGTGGTGTCCTTCGATAGCGATTTTGTCACCTGTTCAACCTCCGTTACCCTGGCCGTCATCTTCTGAAAATCTGCCCTCAGGAAAGAGATATCAGTGAAGATGGACCCCACCGTGGATTGCACTTTGTCGAGAGCCGCCATAATATCTTCTAGCGTCACTTTCGACGCTCCCTCTGGCTCAGAGCTGTTGGCAGGTACGTCTTTGAGCTCGGGCGGAGCGGAAAGGTCTTTATTGTAGGCGTATTAATCCAATTTGCCCTGCGAATGCGACCGAGGACCCCTGCCCCCCATGTTCGCCCACTTGCACCCTGCGCTAACCGGTAGTCGCCGCCGCCTGCCGCGGGGGTATAGTCCACGCGCGGCCTGTCGGGTTTCCCGGCGCGCTGGTAGCTAAACCTAGGCGGGGCCTCAGACCCTCGATGTGTCTTCAGTAACTGCGTCTAAACACCGCTACACGAACGCTACGGCCAATCATACAGTGCTGCTGGTGCCTTTAACAGATAAGCGTGGGTCCATGGGCAAAGTTCATCGGCTCACTGGACATCCTTCCTCTGCATGGGCTGCCAGGGTAGTAGTGCGCGCTCCACACCAGTCAATAAAGCAGGTATAATGCACACCGCCACCTGCACGAGGCCCGCCTCTGGAAGTCCCTTGGAACTCGCGGACCAGCCCCTGTGCGTCTCTTACTGGCAAGATGTTTGAGCGCTTCGTAGTGCCTAGATCCCGTTCCTTGCCATGTCCATTTCCGCGCGCTCTTCAGCACGGGTCTCGCCGCTCACCGTGTGCGTCAATCCGCCTTCCACACAAGTGCCACACACATCCTCCACACTAGCAGCAAGGGGCGCCGGGTCAGAGGGTGGGGACCAACATCCAGCGCCCCCCCGCAGCCTGGGTCCTGTGAAGTTTTCCCGTGCGTCTCCGCTCAGCGATTGTCACTGGGGCAGTACTGGCCGCCACCGCCACCGGCTACCCACCTCCCCGAGCGCTCACCACCTCCGAGTCTTCTTTCCCGCCTCGCGGGCCGAGGCAGGTCCGCAGACGCTTCGGGGGGACAGAGATGACCCTTCGATGTAGCCGCTATGCGCACTCAGGCACCAGATCCAGTCACCGCCTCCGACCCGCGCGCCACTTGTATTCCGCGCCGTCTCACCGCACACGTCCGCTCTCAAGGGGTCCACAGCGTACGCCAGTCCACGGCTGCCGGCATGCGCTTAGGCCACAATCTTCGGTGCGCACCCGCCTGGGATCCGTCCGTCCGTTCCTTCCGGAGAGCAGCGCGATCGGCGTCCATCACCTCCGGCTGCTGAGAAATGAAGTTTGAGGTACTATTAATGTGCAGATTTATGATCGGATTGATCGGGGATTCGGTGTCACCGCCGGAGCTCCTCTAAGTTGCGGCCATGTTGATCGACTGCAGGCCTACAACATGCATTCTTGACCGTGGGAGTTCGATCCGGTTTATTTCAGTTCTGACTTTTTGCTTGCGGATACTTTTCCCAAGCGCTCAACAGCTGGCATGCTAACTTTCTTGCAGTTTATGTGGATTCAGTGATTCACACACTTGTACTAAGACTGCATTTCTTCATCCACGAAAATTTTTTTTTAAAAAAATCCATTACATTATTTTCCATGTTTTTTTAGTGGATCCATATTTCTACAATTGTTCTTGCTTCATTTGTGCTACTGACCTTTATTGGCATTTTTTACTTATTTTTGTTTCTCTCTCTTCACTTATTTGAATCTCCAATTGTTTTACCATGCAATCTGTTACACCTCCTAGTTACTTTTTACAAAATCCAGGTGAACCACTTTTAAAATTGTGGTTGTGGTTTCGATCCTTTAATGCATATCTTGGAGCAATCAATGGTATGAAGTTCAAACCTGACAGAAAACGCAGTCTTTTTTAATTATTATTTAGGTATAGAAGGCCAGAATGTTTTTGACCATTTACCGGTTTACACTCGTCATGACAGTGGTGACATGGATGAATACCAATTAGCACTTAAACAACTAAGTACATATTTTGAGGGTAAGATAAATCTAGTTGTGCATAGACACACATTTTTCACTTGTGTGCAAAGTTCTAATGAATCTATTGATACTTATGTTACTGCTTTGAAAGTGTTAGCTATCTACTGTGATTCTGAAGATTTTACATCTCGATTAATCAGAGATCAAATTGCTTGCAGATGTTATTCTAAGAAAATTCAACAGAATCTATTATCTTGCAAGAACCCCTCTTTAGATGAAACCATTGACATTGCTAAAAGTATTGAACGCTCAGAAGTAGATTCCAAACAATTAGAACCCAATACTACTTCTACTCTTGCAGGTGTTAATTTATCTAGTAGTAATTAACAACCTTCCAATTTCAGTGATTTCAAACCAAAGAAGAGTAAAGACGTGCCTGATAGAAGTGGTAAAAGTATGGTTCCTGGACAAACTTTTTCTGGTTTACAATGTTTCAGATGTGGTTCCTCTTCTTATTTATCTAATTCAAGAAATTGCCCAGCTATCGCTCAAGAGTGTTGGAGGTGTAAGAAAATAGGTCATTATGGAAAGGTCTGTAGAGGTGGCAAACGTTTTCTCATTAGAAGTGTTCAAGAGCATGTAATTATGGAAGGTCCTGATAATTTTGAAAAAATAATGGGAGAATTATCTTTATCTGTCATTTCTGTGGAATTTTTAGAAATCAACAATGTACACACAGAAAAGAAATATGGGGATCCATTAGTTCAAGTAGCAATTCAAAGTCATGATATTTCCTTACTCATTGACTCTGGAGCTAGAATCACCATTATCTCAATCAATAGATACAAACAAGCTTGGTCACATATGGTTTTGTTACCTCCTGATGTTATCAAGAAAGAAAGCCTCTGAGCTGACCTATATTACTTTTCAGTACTACCCCAAAAAGGTTCAAACTTTACAACCAGAATCATGTAGAATGCATTTATGTACAAATGATACAAATATCTTTATTAATTTTTTACTTTAAAGATGTACATTGATGATGAATTATGTCTCATATACAGTTGTCCTAATAGTCACAATGCAAGAGAGTATATTCATACATTTGAATATCCAACATAGCTAATTTAAGCTTATCGATATATGTTGGAGCACAATTATCATATGCATTATCTCACATTATAATCAGATCTCTATCTGTGACTGTAGGGCAAAAATAAGCAACAATTGTTTACAGACAAATAAATACAATGAAAACACCCCACACAGAACCTCTCTACTATATACTCTCCTCAAGTGAACTCATACAACCTGACACTCATACACAAACTCTCAACATTCTTTTTAGGAGATCCCAGACAATTTGATAGGGACAGATGTGAGCGAATACTATTCCACGCTCAGCATGATTATTGTATCTATCTCTGAGGGGACTCTCCATACATGTAGTGATGGTCTACGCGCGTTTCGGTGGGATTCACAATGGCACCACCTTCTTCAGGACCAAGACATACTCAAAGACATCCCATTTGGGGTAGACGAGGGGTGTCTACAAAGGCTAGAACAGCGGTAAAGGAGGCATTGGGGCATAAATGCACCCAACATCCATGCCGTTGAGTATTTATGTTTTCCAAGATTCTTTCCCGATGAGATGTATCCAAGTCAATAGCACATATAAATTATAGTTGGATATTGTTCCTTTTTTTTAAATGTAAAGATCTTCTTGGTAAAATTGAGGTGACCTTAGGTCCTCTGATTTAACAATCATGAATGAAAGCTTTTCCCGCCGTTGGCTTCTTTTGATAAAATAGATAGGTATCAACTATAATTTATATGTGCTATTGACTTGGATACATCTCCACTAGGTACTTCCAGTAAGCCCCACCCAGTAGGATTGATGAGAGGTGGTTGAAGACCACGCCCCTTTTTACAACACTCTGCATACACACTGTTAGGGTTCCCTGTTAGCGCCCCCTGAAGTCACGAGGAATCACAACATTAAACATGTACCACTCTCTCATTGGTTCGGTAGACTGGAGTATGGCCTTTTGATAGAATCCCTAGATCTGAAGGTACATACTTTAGAGACGCTCCCTAACTCCTTTAAACCGAAGAAGTTTCCACGAATCAGTGCTTGGCTTACTGATCCATCGTGTGAATGGTGACCACGCCCCCAACTTTCCAGCTCCTCGCTTTCTCCCGAGTTGGCCACGCTACTCCCACTCGCTGTGGCCAAACACTCAGCGTCATACCCCATTGGAAGCGTCTGCCCTTGCGTCCGATTAGTCCCGGCCGGAGCCGGCCAGAGAGGTGCACCAGCTTCCCAGGTAGGAGCGTATGTCGGCTGCTCCGCTCGCAGTTTTAGTTTTGAGCCGGTCAGCGCATCGCGTCTACTGGGAAGCGAGGGAACCTCGGCTGCTCCGCTCCCGCCCAGACAGTTGTGAGCAGGGTTTATGCTCATGGTTGCTCCGCTCCTGTAGACTCTGGACAGGAGCCGGGCAACACGGCATTTCCTCAGACAGATCTCGGCTGCTCCGCTCTTCGGCTGACGTTATAGAGCCGGTCAGCAGGATTGTCTGTGCCTGTAGAAAAGGGTAGTTGTAAGAGAGAACCCTGAATTCCTCCCCGCCTAGGAGTCTCATGCTGCTCCCTTCCCTTCACCTATCCCAGATATTATAACAACTGTTCTTGAACTTACCATCCCTATTTCTACCGCTACCCCTGTGTGTGTGTGAATGTGTAAGTGTCCTCTTGTGGATTAACCCCTTCTAAGACCTACGCCATCCTAGAGAGAGATACTCAGTCTTACCTCAGCTCTCCGTGGATTCAAGTGACACTCCTGTTTTGGGGTATACTAAGGACTCACCAGGAGTAAGTGGGCCATATGAGAAGAGTGGACTTGTATTAATGAGATAATGTGCATAGTATCTAAATTCTCCTTGTATTCCTTTCCAGGTCTTCCCTGATCAACTCCCCTCAATACCTGGCACGCACACCCAAAACTCAGGGAAAGAGTGGTGGTCACTCATTGGTTATTCCCCTCACTTTTGGCTAACAAGATCTCATGAGAGAGTGTTTTCTGTCTCCCTCTGAGGATTGTCTTCTGAAAGTGGGGAGAGCAGCATCTTCGCTCCTGTGGAATCGGAAAAGAAGGTTCTCCCTTCTTGGGTCGAGCGCAACACACGCCTCTTGGCGCACTGCTGGTGGGGAGATGAGGTCCCCTTGTGTCCTGAGGACCTCAGGACTAAAGTGAACTTTATCCCCCAAGCAGCAGTGCATCAGGAGGCGTGTTTGCAGAGTGGTGGAGAAAGGTGACGTGCCTCGGACCAACTCTCAGCAATTGAGCTGTTTGAGGCTTACTGGAGGTAAAAGTTGACCCCCAGGGACCCTCAAGAGGCATGTGTACTTCATCCCTCAACCAAGAGCGCACCAGGAGGCGCGTTTGCAGAATGGTAGACAAAGGGGGCGTGGCCTACGACCACCTCTCAGCAATCCCACTGTGTGGGGCTTACTGGAGGTAACAAGTAGGCTAGTTGGCCCCTAAGAGCCCTTAGCAGCGAAGGGGAGTTCATCCCCCAACCAAGAGCGCACCAGGAAGCGCATTTGCAGAGTGGTCGACAAAGGGGCAGTAGATTGCTACCAGAACTCAGCAATCCTGCTGTGCGGGACTTACTGGAGGTAATAGGAGGGATAGTTGGCCCTAGAGGACGCCCTTGGGGGCCAACTACCCCTCCTCTTACCTCCAGTAAGTCCCACACAGCAGGATTGCTAAGATGTCTTCGGAGGCCACGCTCCCTTTGTCCACCACTCTGCAAACGCACCTCCTGATGCACTACTGGTTGGCGGATAAGCTACACTTTACTCCAGAGGGACCTTCGGGGCTAAGAAGTCCTCCTGCTACATCCTGTAAGTCCTATGCAACAGAATTCCTGAGAGCTGGTCGGGTGCCCAGAATCGTTTCTCCACCACTCTGCAAATGTGACTGCTGGTTAAAAAGCATTCGAAATTCACTGAAAAAACACAGGTTTCAGGGACTTTATATTTAGAAATTAACATTTAAAAAGCCTTAGAAATTCACTAAAAAACAGGTTTCAGGGACGTTATAGTTCGAAATTAACATTTTAAAAACCTTAGATATTCACGGAAGAAAACAAAGGTTAGAGGGACGTTATAGCTAATCTGACATTTCACTTGTACAAAACCGGAGAAATTCAGCTATTATAGTTAGCTGAGGTAACTATAACTCGCACTCCCTCAATGCACTGCTTATGCCCTCATGTATTACATCAATCATGACATAGTAGTGACAACATATATATGTGTCCCTCGTCTTCATTGCTTGATTTTGCTCTTGAAAAAATGTCAAAGTGCCCGAATGTCACTCATAATTACACTGAAATTATGAATATGTCACACATAAGCAATCTGAAACCTTGGCAGCTATGCAAGTGCTAATAAATGTAATACAGTTGCAATTCTTATTCGGTAGTTGTTTTACTATACAGCCCTACAGACTTGCTACGACCCAGCTAGAAAGACAACAGCCAGTGGTAAAATATGGCAATAACGGCGGCACCGGCGACAGTCAGTGGCTATATCACAGCCTCTTTCGTCTGTCGTTTGGTATGATCTGTGACAGTTAATCGTGAAAGGATGCTACACTCACATCCCCCAACCCCTTGCGGTAATAATGCAGCAGGTAGGCAGGCAAAGCCTTGCCTAGATAATAGCCAATCAACGTAGGTGTTTTTACGTGACGTACTCGGGAAACAGACGGCACTGAATAGGTGGTTTTAAAGGCTCGCGATGTTCCAGGAAGGAAAACGGAACACGGAAGTGTCTAAACCAGACCGGAAGTGTAAGGCACAGAGCGGAAGTGACGACAAGAAGGGGCGGGGGAAGAAGATGTGAGAGGGAAGCTCTGGACAGGCCGCCCCTGGAGCCCGTAGGGGTAGCAGGTGAGCGCAGTGTGAAAGGACAGTGACTCTGGGAAAGATTAATTATCAAGCAAGCATATTTGAAGCAGTGGGGTGAGTGACTCTATAAAAAGAGTAGGTGAACAGTCGGGGGAGGAGCCACGGGTTTTAGGCGTATCAGAGAGCACGAGTATGATTCCTGGAGGGTATGGGTTGGGGTTGTTAGCGCAAGAGGCCTGGGGACAGCGGAGGTGAGCAAGAGCGACCTCTAAGGTAGTAAAGTTCTAGCTGATCCATTATTTGACGTCGACAGTATTGTGGACACTTTATAGTGGGATATGTGGCCAGCTTTCTTTTTTTCTGGATAGAGCTACAAGCACTTGTAATTACATAGGAAATACGTCATGCTGAGTCCGTTTTCTGAAGTCATGAATTTTACTGACCCGGGGAGGCTGCTCTCCTGGTCTGTTTTGTTTCGCCAGCTACTAGCCACGCTATCGGCCTTGCAATTCTAGTATACTTTGTGGCTGGTGTAGTTCCTTTCCACAAATATTGAGGTGCTGACACCGCACTTTTCCACTCTTTCCTTCTCAGATAAAAATTGTTGATAAATGCTTAATTACACACAAGAAAGGTCCTCATTTATTTGCTCAAAGGCAATTTTATGGTGGTTCTTTCGAGGACAGATTCAAGTAATCAGTGATGTGAGTTTTGTTTTAACGTAAACACTATATCTGTCAGCCTGTAAAGGATACATTCTTCCGAGTCTCGCAGTGCTGCATACGTCCAGTTTTAGTATGAAATGTCGTTTTTCTTTGTTCATCACCTCAGAAATATCTCAAATGTGGTCAAGTTCATTTATTAACTGCATTGTTATAATCACAACAGAACTGCCTTTGTGAGTTATTAAAACTGCGAGACAATTTTGTCCATTTCCAGCTGTCTTTGATCTGCATGTAATAAGTTCAGATGGTGTGTATTTTGATCGTTTGAGACTAAAATGGTGGTGCAACTGAGTTGTTTTAACACTAATGCAAAATGTTTATCAGTTGTATTGTGACAAATGTGTAGAGGACGTGGGATTTTGTAACGTGTTTACTAAACTTTACTACGAATATGCGTTATCTGTTGACAGTAAATTAATTGCCTAGAGTCATGGCCTTATGGTTTTCTCTGGTACGTCGTGTTCGTCTTCACATGAAGTTACTTTAGAAGTAGTCCGATACCGAGGTGTTGTAAACTTTTTGGGACTAAGACAATCTAGCGGCTCCTACAGCACAACACAGCTTATGGTGGAGGTGCCACAAAATGTATCACTTCACTTGACGGATTGAGCTAGCAATGCCCGTGAAAGTACTCTTTCCTGTGGTTGGGTGGGTTTATGTATAAAGGTGGAGGAAAATAATAGGATAAACCAGGATCGCACAGGAGCAAGCCAAGATAGTCGATGAACAACAGCGCAAGCTGGAGTTTAGGTACTGCAAGTAGTGGTTGTCGACCTCGTCTTACTTTTGATGACAAGGTGATATGCATGTCTTCCTTCGGTCCCATAAGTGTGTCGACCTTTTGTGTACATTATGTGCTGGATCCTTATTGTGATTAACTTTTAGACACCCACTTGGGTTAAGCTTGTAAGCTATTCTTTGTTTTGCCCTCGGTTAAGCTGAAACATAGCAAACCTTCCTATCTGTGTGTGCCGATGCTCACATCGGTAAAAGGCAGCTACTTCTGTGTCTCACTTGGTCAAGTGTTGGCCTTGTGTTTTGAGTTCCAGAGTTCTCAGTGGGCTGATTGTCGCATATTTATTTACTTTTAGAGTTTTTTTTATAGCGCAAACTAGACCCGAAGGCATCAGAGCGCTTCACAAAAATGGCATTGCAATAGTTCTACAAATTAAGGTAGACATAGAAGGCAAACAATGTTGGTACGTGAGCGAGACATAAGTTGACATGATTATCAGTAGCTGGCACAGTATGAGGTAGAAACAGTTCATGAACGACTTGTATGGAGACATTGTTCAATTTGATTAGCGTGTGCGAATATTTAGGAAAGAGGTGAACCATTGGGAGACAGTTCTTTGATGCCTTCGAGAGGGTGTATAGGAGGATGTTGTGGTTGCCCGTGTTGAAAGCAAATGATGGGTCCAAAAGGACCAGGAGGCATGCCTGTCGATCGCCGAGTGCTCGGTGGAGATCTTCTGCGCTGTTAAGAATGGCCGTTTCTGTACTGCAGTCTTTCCTTAAACCTGACTGGAGGGTATCATATAAGTTGTATTTTTCAATGTGTGTGTTTAATTGTTATTTGCTTTTTGAGGGAAAGATGTTGTTTGTTGCTTGATGATCGTGAAAAATTCTTTGGGCCTGTTATTTTAACGGTCCCATTGCTGTCGGAAAAAGGATGATTTTTGTCTGAACGTATGTTCTTTATATTTAAGGTTTTCGGTCCGGAAGATCGAGAGATTGCTTTCAGATGGTTGCTGTCTACAGGTTCTTTCCGCTGAACGTAGTTAACACCTTTCATTGTTGAAGTCGTTGTTAAACCAGGATCTGGAGGGGATACTTCTTGAGTTTCTGCGGTGCAACTGCTTCAGTGAGTTCTGTCATTTTTTTGTGTTGTGGTGATTGGTGGCGGGGGGAAAGGTCAGGTGGGGGCAGGATTTGGAAGTTGACAAGTATTTCTAAATCTTCATTGGTGATTTTGTGGATGTTTCTCACCCAGCGCTTAAGACGTCTGGGTTCGAGGTAGGCCTATGGGTAGAAGGTATTGAGTTGAAGAAGCATTAGATGATGGTCTGTCTAGTCAGACAGAAGGATGACAGTGCAGGCATAGTGTGTCGTGCTTAGAGATGATTGCGTCAAGGGTAGAGCTCTACACAACCCAGGTCAAACAGCAAGTCAGTGTAAAACAAATCCAATTGGAGGCACCATAAAGTATCCCAAAAATATAAAATACGGTACTTGTGCCACAGAATGTTACGCGTTAAAACCACTAGATTTTTCCTAATACAGGTATTAAGGTATAGGTAAGTAATTGTGCTTGTTGCAGAAAACTTCAACCTGCGAATCACAAGCTCGATTCCCTGTGATGTAATTTGTTATCAGTAGTTTCAATGTTGTGGTAGCACAGTTTTGTGTGGTTTTGTTATTTCAAGATCAGGAATTCCTTTTCATTAGTTATTTCCTCTAATACAGACCAAAACTTGTACTTAAATAAATTATTTGGGCACTTTTTGAAAATAATATTGCTTTTTACTTTATAAAGCAAAAGTAAACCATGTTAGCATAGCAGTTGTCAGTCTGTTGCTGAACGTTATTAGAATCAACCTTGTTTCTAATCTTAGCCTTTTGTCTTCATGTTGTATGATTGTAGGTCAATCACTTGGCTGTACCTATTAGGCCATGTTTTCATGCTCAAAATGATTTACTCCAGGCAAGTCTCTGCCTTAGATGTCTTCAATGAGGTAACGGTTAAATTCCCTAGGTGCACAAGCAAGCAGTATGTTCCAGTTCGAAAAAGAATGCTTGAGCTTTCTAACTAAGAGCTATACCTTGAGTTAGCAATACCTTAATTTTTAGGTTCGAGATCTCCCCTTCACCAAATGGACATTATGGTGGTTAACCAGTCCGTAATGCTCGCGCCAGGACACTCTCGAGTAATTGAGCGCGCTATAAAATCCTTTATAACATAACATAAGTCTAGTTGGTGTTTGAGTACAAATTTCGATAATGGATATTTACCATAGACCATATTATTGGAAGGCTCTATTTAAGGCTGTTTGTAGGGTAGTATTTTTAAAACAGTAATTGTAACCCCGTTATATATTTTCGAAACTGATCAAGCAAGTCACTTGAATGTTTTTGGTGTCCTTGATGAGAATGTAATTGTTGAAACTGTTAGTGCCTCTTTCTAAGATGTGTTAATATGATCAGAAGTTGTGATCTTGACAGTGGCTTTAATACACATTAATACCGTTTTGTTGCCTTGCATAACACAAAATGCCTTAGGTGAAGCGTTGTATTAGTTCAAGCATTTTTCTTAAAACTAAAAGCCCTTGTCAAAGAATTGTCTGAAATATGCTGGTTGCATGTTAAGAAGGATGGGGGTGTCATGCATTTAAATCTGCTCACTTGTCACTAATTTCCCACCTACAGGTTTTCTCAACTCTGTGTTACAAAGGGCTTTGGTCAAGTTTGTCTTAGAATCGTTTTTTGATCTGGGCTTTGACTTGAGTAGTGGGGTGGGGTCAATCTTTGTGCTACATTATCCTAGAAGAGTTGACGTGTTAAGTGTGTATCAGGTTGCAGTACCTAGTGGGTGAGTTAGTGAAAACTCTTGCTTTCAAGCCCTCACCTGGGAAATCAAGAACTTTTCCTTGCTATCAAAATTATGAAGTGACATCCATGCTGTCTTATTAGGCCAACTCTTGCTTTCAAGCCCTAACCTGGGAAATCAAGAATTTTTCCTTGCTATCAAAATTATGAAGTGACATCCATGCTGTCTTATTAGGCCAATAACAATGTTTGGTGGGGTCATGGCTTCTGGTTCCTATATCGGACTGTAACTGACGAATTTAAGGGTTTTTTAGGGTTTTAGCTGGGAACTATGCCATATAAGCGATAGGTTTGTCCGTGAATCTTAACTTTCATGTTCCCTTCAATGTGAATGCGTTTTGTATTGCTTGAATTTTTTATATTTTTTGTTGGCCGCTTTTTCAGTGGATTTCTGAGTTTTATTTTTAAAGGGAACATTGGCGAATGAACGCTTAGCCGCAGCCTGTGCTCACCTGGCTCATAGCCTGGTGTATGGTAGGCCTGGGCGGTGAACTTCGCTCCGTTTGCGGAGTTTTCTGCACTCCGCGGAGCTTGCGGAGTGCAGAAAACTGTGCTTCGTGATGTGCAGCGGAGTTTTTACCCCTCTTGCGAGCGCGAGCTGCTGATCGGGTAGAATTTCTACCCGAGCAGCAGGAATACCAGCACAAACTGAAGTTCGCACTGCACTACGCCACGCGCGGAATTTCGCGAAGTTCCGCGTAGCAAAACTCCGCGAACTACGCCCAGGCCTGGTTTATGGGCTCACATTTTGTCCATCGTCCAGGTCCTGAGTACAACCTTGTATCAAATTGGAATGCTTTTGGTGTGTCCCCTGGAAATTCGCCATATAAACAAATCATACAGTGGCCGAACTCATTCCTGGTGCACATAGAAGTTAATGGGATTCAATCATGAGAGTTGAGTTTTTACTGTTGATGTCCCACAGCCTGACCTACTATGGCTGCCGATAACTGAACACCAAGTACCTTTTTGCCACTTACTCTCACTGTTTCGAGGTGAGCAGTCCATGGATTACGCAGGGAAGTGGTGTGCGGCAAGAGACTAAGAACTCCACATTTGTCACAAAGAATAGGTGCAGGGAAAACATGGTATAACTGGTGCTGCAGGAAAGGCATTTAACACTAAATTCAATGGTGCAGTCTTGCAGTGGATGTGAGTAGATCACTGCGTTTGTTAGCCATTGGCCAACATGCTGTGCTTGTATCCCGTTAGCTAATGGATATAATATCAGAATTAGGTCTGGTTGACTCCTGGACTCTTAAGCAGCGTCTGTGCCTTAAGATTTTCCCAGGGCTTGCAGCTCAGCTTCGGTTGTGAGGTGCCCACTGCTGTAGTCAGCACTCAATACTCCACCTCTTACTAGACACAGGCCGTGAGGTTGAAGTTGCTACGGTTGTGCTGAGGAAACAGCATCAGTCTCTGGTCAAGTTCAGACCCAAACAAAAACCCGCACCCAAGATGAAGAACCCATTCATATGTCCATGGGCAGATTCACAGGGGTCTGTAAAGGTTTTGGGAGAAGGGGTAATGGCTAGAACTTGTCCCAGGAACCGCACCTTGGGCTACCTGTCTCATGACACCAGGTCAAAGAAGAATCGCTGTGGGAATTGGGGGGAGGGGAGGGAAGGAAAATGAAACTCCTTACAGCATTGTCATATATTGCACACTTTTCTGCTAATGGTTGTGGCTAATTCTTTACAGAGCCCAAGATGGATTATTGTTCTTTGGTGGGCCACTGGGACACATTTGTACATTCTTCTTGACCCATTTTTATTTTATTTATTTATTTGATGAGTTTTATATAGCGCTGGCTAGACCCGGAGGTATCCGAGTACTTTACATGAGGTTGAGAACAAAACAATATTCTGTTCCATAAGATACTAGAGCAATTTGCGAACAGGAAAAACAGAAACAATGGAGCAGAGGGGGTAGAGTGTGAAAGAGAAAAGGGGCATGATACAAGAGGATTAACGGTGATTAAAAACATTGCATCAAAATACAGTTCACATCGGTTACTGGAGGAATTTTAAAGGTCCATAAGGCGGAAGAGGAGCAAACCAGGCGGCGAGGAACAATCTGGAAGTCTAAGGCAACCGCAAGATGGAGGGATCAGGTCAAGGACCAAATAACAAAATGGCGGGGCTGCAGGCGAGCACATCCGTTCAGAAATCAAAAAAGGAGCACCTACCCCAGGAGCAGGGCTGAATGAGGATGGCAAGTCACCTGAAGTAGAAGGGGGAAAGGCTGGAAGTCATTGTTCCCTCTTAAGTTTTTTAAAGTGGGGAAGAAGTCAGCACAGGCACAATCTCCAGGAGGGGAAAAGCAGCTACGGTGTCCGGAGGGAGCGCACAGCACGCAAAACGGAGAACAAGCTTGAAGAGAGAAAAGCAGGGCACCGGCGTCACGGCACTCTGGAGGAAGCTCCGACGGGGAGGAACGATCCACACGCCCCAGCTGCAGCCCTGGAGAGGCGCCGCTGGAGCCAGGAAACAGCAGCACAGGTCCGGAAGGCAAGCGTTCTTGATCGGTGGGGCCACCAGGGTAGGAAAGACGGGCATCGGACGTCCAAAGGGAGGCGAAACCGGAGGGCTGGCAGTAGGGCAAGCAGCAGCAATTGAGCCCAGAGGCAGAGGGAAGTCCAGGAGGGGAGAGCCTCATCTCCGCTCAGCGACAGCCATCCGGAGAGCTCAATCAGGCATCGACATCGCCAAGAATGACTCAGACGACCGCAGGTCATCAAAGACTCGAGGAATGGCGGGGGAGAAAGAAGACCAGTTGCGGCGATGCGAGGAGAGCTGTGCCGGATGCCTGGCTGGGTAGGTGACGGCCGTGGCAAGAAACCGGAGCCAATCTCCCCTATAGCTGGCGAGCAGCTCCACAGGGCATCGGCCATGACTGCTCGGTCTCCACAGAAGAAAAGCATCGATCACATTCCAACTCCAAGAATCTCGAGCCCACAAGCGGGAGCCCAGAGCAACGAGGACCGCCGGTAAACAAGATCACAGGTGAGCAATGGGGTCCAAGGAGGAGGTGGGAATCTGGGAATTTAAGCCAAAAAGGCGACCCCTGGCCGGGAGCTCCCGGCCGTAGCTCCTCACCTGTCGGCCATCTCGGACCAAATAAATAAATAAATAAACATATGTGGCTCAGGGCAGACAACACCAACAACGTGTGGGTTAAGCTGACTTGTGCAATGCGCCGTCTGCTAATTCTGGACAGACACTCTGCTTGGCCACTTAAACTGAGCTTCTCCTCTGGGCAGACTTCCTCATACAAGGATGCCCTCTGCACCCCTCTCTCTCTCTCTCTATCTAGCTCTCCATCTCTCTCTCTCCGTACCGGGCATTTTCGTTTCCATGGTAGAACCACCGCCTTCTCCAGCAAGTGGTTGCAGACCATTTCAGGTGATGATGATCATCACTTGGAGACTGGCTGTTCGCCTTGGATCTCAGAAGTTAGCCTGATGGTCTGTGGAGTTTCATTTACAGCTGTCCAATGAGAACGCCCTGGGACCTTTGTTTCTGGTTTAGTCCTTGACTTAATACTTGTTTTCAAGACCTAGAATCTTGATTCCCACTGCTCTGTCCTGGAACCTGATCACGGTGGTCCCCTTGCTTGGTCCTCTATCCTATAAAGGAGACTGCTTTCTCCACACCATCCAGACCAGCCAACTTAATAGGAGTGCTCCAGGACCTCACTCCGTTGGCTGCCACCTCTGCACTTATATAGAGAGCCCTTTCTCCATCCTCCCATCCTTCAGAATATTACTTCACAAAAGCCTTGACATGCTATGAATACCCAATCCTAGTCTTACAAACTATCTCCAACCTACATCTTGTGCTGCAGATACTTGTACAGTCCCCATTCATCAACAGTCCACCCTATCGTCCTGCACAGGTACATGGAATGTAGCAGAAGGACCTGGCCACATAACTTGGCGATACCAAAGGGGATGATGGACGGAGCGCTTGAGCAAATCAAACACTCACCCCTAGTCAACTGATCTGGGTTTAATCCATCATCATTCTTTAGCTCACTCCACCACCCCAGTTCAGACATGGCCATATGCAAATCAGTCTGACCCTGTTCCTCATGGGAACAGTCCAGCCCGAACTGCCAAGCCATGTCTTCCCTGGACCGGAAACAAGCATCCTGGGGCCGGTTTCGGGTTCATAACCCTCCTCAGCTAGGCTATCTTGAATCCAGTGGCAAAGTGAGCAAGGGACCCACATCTGAGCATACCCTGCCAATTTAGGGCGAACAAAGCGATACCAAAGGGGATGATGCATATGGCTGGGTCCAAACTGGAATGGCATGGTGAGCAAAAAAGCGATGGATTTAGGCCCAGATCTCTGTACTGGGGTGAATATATGACATTGTTCTGCATTCTGTCCATCAATATTTCTTTTTGCATTTGTCACCCCGAGTGGGACGGGTATGCTCAGACGCGAGTCCCATGCTCTCCATGCCACTGGAATCAAGCTATCCTGGCTGAAGAGGGGGGGAAACCCCGAAACCGGTCCTAGGATGCTTGTTTCCAGTCCATGTAGGACCTGGCCTGGCAGTTTGGGCTGAACCGTTTCCCATTGGGCACAGGGTCAAGACTGATTTGCTTATGGCTGAGTCCAAACTGGAATGGCATGGTGAGCAAAAAAGCGATGGATTTAGGCCTAGATCTCTGTACTGGGGTGAATGTATGACATTGTTCTGCATTATGTCCATCAATAGTTCTTTTCACATAACATGGGCAGAACATTAGGTAGGGGCAAGGCCTGTGGGTTATTCGCCAGTGCACGGAAAAGCAAAAAAAGTTAGTCCTACATCTATGGTTTAAGTAGGTAGCCACCACTGCCGATCACCTGCCAGCCCAGTGGATCTATACACACGGAAGTTATACTTGTTGCCCCCTCATAAAGAGAGGCCATTTGCTTTGCAATTGTCTTGCTTGTGGGACACTCAAATGTTAAGAAACCATAGAAACATGCAGTTGAGTAACTCCGTGTGCGATGTATGCTTGCAGAATCGTGCAGGGAACATTGCTTTCCCAACTCTGTCTCTTTTGGTCCGTATTAGTTGGTGGGCAGGGGAGCACATTTGGAATAATATAAGTGCAGAATTTCTGAAGCTAAACTGGTCCAATGGGTAGGCTGGGCTAGCCATACTCTACTAACGATAGGACCAGGTCACACAGTACCACAATGAATTATTGGGATAAGACTGGAAATCAACTATGCTAATACTTGTAGAGGAAACTTTTCCACGTCTGAATTTCCTGTGGTTTTTTTGCATCCTAGTTTATTAATTTTTAGGTCTCGCCTACGCAGCGCGCATGCTTTGTATAGGAGACCTTTAGCCGTCGTGCAGCTCTTTTTCCAAGCCCATACTCGTGCTTGTGGCTGCATACAGCTTGCGGGAGTGCGCAGCGGCGTGCCACAAGTAAGAGTGTGTGCTTTGAAAAGAGCAAACAGCTGCTGCCTAGCGCGCGCGCGCGTGGTCTCACCCCCCACCACCACCCCTCCCACTTGTTTACTTCTTCAAGCCTTAAGGCTCAAGCCCGCCCAGCTGTGAGAGTTGTCTCCTGTGTGTAAGTGCGCATGCACTCCCCCCACCCGACTTTTGCTTACTGTCCAGAGGTGCATGGCTGCAAGACGGGGAAGAGATCTGGATGGGGATAGAATGTTTAAGTATTCCAAACATATTGTTGAAGGAAATTGGTGAGAACATTCATGATACTACTAACTTGTTTGAAATGTATGCATTGACCCCGTTTTATACCTGTAGTGTGGGCTTGTGGGAGTTCATAAGCAAACAATATTGCATTTGGCAACAGAGTTTATGAAAAGTACAATGCTGTTAACTCTTTCTCTTTAACCACTTCTCTCCCCTGCATCATCAATGGTCACTCCTCCGAGAATCCATTTATTCCATTTGAAGAACTGTCCCAAACAACCACCAACACGATGATACAGCTCATGAAAACTCTCCTTAAGAGCACATTTAAGGATCGCACACCATCTGCTCACCCCTAAACATTTGCCCTTTATTTTCACTGACAACTAGCACTATATTAAACACCTACAAATTGGCTCAGCAGGCACCTGAAGGCCGAGCACTTCCTGATGTTCCCTTATGCCATCACTGTAATTCCATGCTTGGTACACCTCCTGTAACCCCTTTTACTAG